>NW_024080670.1:3606991-4341244 GCF_003009895.1 Hyaena hyaena | reverse complement strand
ATATGGAGCTAGGCCCATACTTCTAATCAAAATTATAAATTGAAACCAGAGTGGAACACCGTGCTCCACCTCTCATTGGCAAAGGTTTTTGTCATTTTTTGAATTATATTTTTTGAATTTTTATATTTTAAGGAAGCCCTATGCCCAATGTGGAGCTTCAACTCCCAGCCCCAAGATCAAGAGTCACATGCTTGGGGCGCCTGGGTGGCTCAGTCGATTGAGCATCCGACTTCAGCTCTGGTCATGATCTCACAGTTCATGGGTTTGAGTCCTGCATCGGGCTCTGCGCTGACAGCCAGCTCAGAGCCCGGAGCCTGTCTTCTGATTCTGTGTCTCCCTCTCTCTGACCCTCCCCTGCTCACACTGTCTCTCTCTCAAAAAAACTTAAAAAAAAACAAAAAAAAAACAAAAAAAAAAACTTAAAAAAAAAAAAAAAGCCATATGCTCCACTAACTAAGCCAGCCAGGTGCTCCAGCAGAGGTGTTTTTGGGTTTTTTTTTTCCCCCTTACATCCTAGTCTGGAGAGAGAGTCAAAGTGCTCCCGGAAATCACAGTGAAAACTGGAGTCATCGTTTGGAAAGTGGGTTGGCAACATGTATGAAAACTTACAGAGTATTCAATCATTTTGACCCAGCAATCTCATTAATGTGGAAATGTATCCTAAGAAAATAATCCTATATAAAGAACACACGATGATATTTTTCTGCACAGATTGATAACGTTGCACAGTTGGAAGCAATCTAAATGTCTAACAAGGGAGGAGGAGTTAATTATGTCGTGTCAGTATGATGGATTATGTGCTTATTAAAGTGATACTAAATACATATGTCAAAGTTCTAAAAATACATGCAGTGAGTTAGCAAGAGACAGACAAGTGCACTGGACAGGATTACACCATATAAGAAATCCACCAAGAACATATCCCAGAGAGAAACACACTAAAATATGGGTAGCCACTGTCTTTGGACAGGAAGATTGAGATTTTCTTTTCTAGTTTTTCACATTAAAAAAAAAATCCAGTGTTATTTTTATAGTAAGTACCCTGTTCTTCAATCTGGTGGAGATTATGCTGTATAAAATATTCCATTAGGGGCGCCTGGGTGGCTTAGTTGGTTAAGCGTCCTACTTTGGCTTAGGTTATGATCTCGCAGTTCGTGGGTTTGAGCCCCACGTCGGGCTCTGTGCTGACTGCCAGCTCAGAGCCTGGAGCCTGTTTCAGTCTGTGACTCCCTCTCTCTCTGACCCTCCCCTGCTCACGCTGTCTCTCCCTCTCCTAGAAATAAATAAAACATTAAAAAAAAAATTCCATTAAATGACCCCCTAGCTCAGCCTGCATTTAGGATTAATTAACGATGACTACTATCTGCTTTTTTTCCCCCTAATGTTTGTATTTATTTATTTTTGAGAGAGAGAGTGTGTGAGTGGGGGAAGGTCAGAGAGAGAGGGAGACAGAATCTGAAGCAGGCTCCAGGCTCTGAGCTGTCAGCACAGAGCCCAGCGTGGGGCTGGAACCCGGGAATGCAAGATCATGACTTGAGCCTAAGTCAGCCATTTAACCTACTGAGCCACCCAGGCATTCAGGACCCCAAGACTCTTGGCCTAAAGGAATGACCAGCTACCTATGCTCCCTGGGCCTGGGGGTAGAGCCGGGGGTCCCTTACCGAGATGAGATCTTTCTTGAGTACCAGGGTCATGACGCCTTCGGAGCACTTGGGCTGGATCAGGGACAGGAGCAGCTCTGGGTTGCAGCTCACCTTGCCAGAGGTGGTCGGGATGGGTGCGGGAGAGGTCCGCAGCCCCCCACCTGCAGGGGCGGCAGAGTCCGGCAGTCAGCCCTCCCTGTGCGCCAGGCACCAAGCGCTTCCATACCCAGCTGCTCCTGCTGCCCTCATGCGGAGGACGAGGAAGACAAGGCTCCCACGATGGCCAGTGGCCCTTCACCGTGCTGGGGCCACGGATCCAAGGAGAGGGCAAGGGAAGGGAAGAGGGTGCTCACCGCAGCTGTGGGCCTGCAGTGAGATGACACTGGCCACTGGCAGCTCCACGAAGGATGCTACCACACTGGCATTGAGCCTCTGGGCCTGCCCCAGCAGGCCTTCGGGTGTATCGGGGAGCACGAAGCCACGGATGTTCTTCTCTGGAAAGATCTTGAAGGAGTATTCACCGGTGGTCTATCAAGAGAGCAGGGGGCCACGGACACAGTCAGGGGGCAGGCAGCCCACGGGGTGCCGCAGGCCAGCCGGGGTTATGGCAGGCCTCTGCCACTGTCCTTTGCTCCTGTTTCCTCTGCCTGAGCCACCTCCCCTCATCTACTGGCTGCCATTTGTCCTTCAAATGTGCTTGGGGTTCGCTTCTCCAGGAAACTTCCCTGACCCTGTGGGCTGGGGTAGGGGCCTCCCTAGGGGAGGATGGACAGCTTCATGGAGGAGGTGGCTTCTGGGTAGAGGTCTGAAGGAAGAACAGGTAGTGCACAGAGGAAAAGGGGGGATGTGTGGAGGCTCAGGGTTGGGGTGCTGATGCGGGGAGTTTGGGTTTGCTCTTTGGAGAGCCCTGGCGAGGCCTGCGCACGGCCGTCTGGGTCACCGAGCGAGACTCACCAAGATCTGCATGTTGTGGTTGGCGTCGATGAGCCAGGACACGTAGGGGGGACCTTGCAGGATAAGCACAGCATCCGGATCCCCTGAAGCACAACGCAGTTCCACCTTCACGGTCACTGTCCGGGGCCTGAAGGCAGACAGACCCCGGCGTCAGCGCAGGGCAGGAATGCGGGGTTGGACGGGACCTGATGGAGACTGGCCAGGAAGGGACGAGGCCTGGGGTCTGGTGGGCAGCGATTGAGGAGGGCTTTTACCAGATCTCTGTAGTTCTGCCGGATGGGCGTGGGAGTGGGCGGGGCTTAGGTCCATAGGGGCGGGGCCCAGAGATAAGGTGGTAGAAACGATAAGCTTACCTAGTCTGGGGCGGGGCTTGGTGTGGGCGGGGCCTGGGGCGGGGTCAGGCACCCTTACCTGGCCTCGGTGCCTGGCAGGACCCTCACGATGTGTGCTTCCTTGTGGCCAGGCACACCTTCCAAACGACAGCCCCGGACAGAGGCCGGAGTGAGCGGCTTCCATTCGAGCGTGTGGCCCATGTCCATGAGGGGTTCCAGACTGCAGGAGGACGGTGACCCCGGGGCTGTGGGGACAAGCTCACCTCAGTTCTCCCCTGGAGCAGCCTGGCACTACTACACAGTAAAGGCAGGTAGGCAAGAAGTGGGGTGGCTGGGAGGAGTGGAGTTCAAATCTCCCCTCTACCACTTACTGCCAGGTGACCTGGGGCAAGTCCCCTGGCCTGTTGCCTCATCTGTCAACACAGGGTTAATAAAGGCATGAGCCCGTGGCACATGTTAGGGGTGCAGCCCGGCAATGGCCAGCACATCACCTCGCTTTCTTCTTTCTTACGGGATTTACCATGACGTGGAATCATGGAACGTGTTCACCCGTGTACATGTTTACGGCCATCTCCTCACCACAGTGTTGGCTCCAGGACCACAGGATCTGGGTCTGTCTGCACAGACTCCCCAGATGCCTAGCAATGGACTGAGCACATAGTAGGTGCACAATAAGTAATATAAACGTGGTACTTTCTAGGTCAAAACTTATTGTCCCCATAGAGCACTGACTTGCTATATGTGACCTGGGGCAAATCGCAGCCCATTTTGGAGCCTTAGTGCCCACATCTGAGGAACGGGTCAGAGGAATTCACTTTTTTTTTTTTTCCCCCAGAGCTGAGTCCTGAGTCCAGAGAGACTTCTGGGGTTGGGAGTGTGGGGGTGGGGGGTGGGGAGAGCTGACCTTGGTCTAGACGGAGGAGGACGCTTTGAGGGTCGTTCAATTTAGCAATAGATGCAATGGGGCCCTTTGTATCTGCCCAGTCGAGGAGCTGACTCCTGGTGGTGAAGGATGGCAGTTGTGTGGTGTTGATTCCTGGGTGCCCTTGGAAGATGACAATTTTGGGGTCCTGGGAAGACACGTGGAGGCTCAGGGTGCTGTTCCTGGGCCGAGCCCCCTCTGTTCCATTCAGGAGGTTGGGAAGTAAGTACTTTGGGGAGGCAGCCAGTTGGTTAAGTGGAGGAGGCAGGGCTGAGAATACTGAGGCTGATGGATCTGAAGCCCCCTAGTCAGCCCCCTACCCAGAGCCAGATCTGCCCCATCTCCCTCCCATCCCTGGGGTGCTGGATGGACACACATCTCTATGTTTGTTCACCTGTCCAAACGCCACCTCCCCACCCTTCCAATTCAGCCCATGCTTGTGACATCATGTGGCTAGGGTCACCCCTGCATGGTGCCAGACACATAGTAGGCACTGAGAAACGTTGGCCTGACTTTGTGCCAGGCCCTGGGCCCAGCACCAGGGATTCTGACATGTCAGATTTACCCAGAGACCTAGCACACAGTAGGTGCTCCTGGTGCGAGGGAAGGGAGCAAGGAAGGAAAGGAGAAACAGATGAATAAATGAATGAATGAAAGACTAAGGGATTGTCCCTGCCCTGGGTGGGGGGGTAGGGTGGGGGGGAAGTCTTAGCACCCAGAAGCTAGTCATGCCTCAAGTCATGTTAAACGACAGAAGACAGAGGATGTTATTTAACAGACACAAGGGAACCAGACAAGTCTCTGAAGGGATGGGAATCTGGGGGGCTCTAGCACCTCACTGCCCCTACTGCCCATGCCTCAGGGGAGACCCTGGTGGGCCAAGGGAAGGAAGCAGGGAGGACTTCCCGGGGGAGGTGTTCTGTTGAAGGCAGAGGATTCAGAGGAAGCTGTTGGTTGGGGCCCCAGACACAGAGAGTTCCTTTGCATTCCATCTCCAAAGTGCATCACTCTGAAGCAACACCACCATAAGGGCTCGAGGCTAGATACTAAGGGGGACTGCCTGGCAGTGGCAGCAAGCAAGACACCATAGAACGGTCCACCTAGAACGGAGCAGAACTGAAACAAGGGGTGAGAACCCCAGCCCCTACGATGGAAGAGCTGGGGCAGTGGTTTAGAGCTGGAAGAGATGAGGGACTTTTACCCAGCCTGTCAGGGTCATCATCTGAAAAATGGGCGTGTAACAGGGATTACAGGGCCAGGCGTTTGTCAATTGCCCGGTGCCGGGTCAGATACAGAGGCCCAAGCCGCAAATCCGACTGTGGTCCCTCTGATGGAGTCCCTCCACCCCCTTAGGCAGCTGTACTGGGGCGCCAGCAGCTCTGACAGTGCCCCGCCCCCATCGTGAGTATTCTTAGTTCCAGGGAGGAAGGCCAGGCCCGCCGGAGGCAGCCACTACTGCGACCTTCCTGCCAGGCGGTGCGTTTTCGGGTTCCCTGCGTCACCCAGGGCCCCGCCTGCAGGGCCCAGGAACGGGAAGGGGAAGGAGGGGGTGCAAGTCAAGAGGAGAGAAGGAGCGCTGGGGTGCCTGGCTCTCCGCCGGCCTTGATTTACCCCATGGGGAACAGAGGGAAGTACCGCATGGGGATGGTGGGTCTCTGCCCTCCCAATTGGCCTCCACGGCTCCCTGGGCTTCCTCCACCCTCTGCTGTGCCTGCTGCGAGCCTGGCTGCCTCACCCCACCCCCACTTCTCTCCTGGGCCCCTCTCCCAGGCAGCCCTGGACCTGGGTCTGTCCTGGCTCCCAGCTCTCCTCCTCCTCCTCCTCCCGCTGTGGTTTCTCTGAGTGTCTGTCTGTCCCTCCCACACATGCTGCCTCTGCCCAGTTCCATTTTTCTTTCTGTGTCTCTCTCCCTTGTTATCTTTGCTGTCCACCCCCACCCCTGCCCTCTGCTTTCTCCGGCGTAAACAGCAGCCCATCAGGGGGCCACCTTCCAGGAGGGGAGGCAGTGCCCATGGGCCACCCCACCTCCTCCAGCCCTGACACCCCCTCCCCCTCCCCCACCCCTGCTGCGGGTCCCAGCCAGTTGACCTCCTCTCTGGTGGGTGTGGCTGACACTTAAAGCTTCAGTTTTTAAAAAAAACATGTTTTCTCCAGCGCAAGCTGTGTTCCTTAGAGCAAATACTGCAAACTCAACAAAGTGTAAAGCACCAATAAATCTCCCTCCCGATCCCACTTTCCAGCCGTAACGACTGTGAACACAATTGTTAGGTTTCCTTTCCTTTGTGCATAAATATTTTCAGGCAGGTCTCGTAACTTCTTCAAAGATCGTGACCAGATTACTTTACGGGATGTCACTGAATGCGATTCTGCCGCCGGACAGGAGGGAAAACAGACGCGATGCGAGAGGATCGGAGTTGGCCAGAGTGGCCCGTCGACCTGACCCCCGCGTCTGGGTTTGGGGTCTTTACCCCAGACCCTGCTGCCTTTTGGGGTCTCTCAGGCGGGGCCCCATGGGATTCACCAGGCCGGTTCACGTGGTGAGTAATGTCAGAATGGAAAAGAGGAGCGGACTCCTGCTGGGGCAGGAGAGCCCGGCCCACAGAGACAGACAGCGGGGCCTCGGCCCAGGTCAGGGGTAAGACACTCACGAAGGCCAGGATGAGTGAGATTCCTGGGGCCTGCAACTGGAGGAGCACGTTCTTGTTTGCGCTGAGGACCAGGAGCACCGCCTGGGGCCAAGTGCCATTCTGCGTAGACTTCTGGATAGTCAGCTCCAGCTCTGAGACCTCCTAGGGTGGGGGAGGGAGAGGGACACACACACACACACACACAGCAGTTAGGCTTGTACTGGCTGTAGTGAAACTCACTTACTGCCAGCTTCCCCTCCCCTCTCCCTGCCCCACTGGATGGCCCCTGCCTCCCAGGGCCCAGAACCGTGACTGGCCTCCGGGAGATGCGCAGAAAATATTCCCCGAATGAACAAAGGCAATCAGTCTCATCAAATCCAAAGAGATTTTTTTTATTTTTTTTTTTTTTCTGAGAGAGAGAGAGAGAGAGAGAGAGAGCAGGGGAGGGTCAGAGAGAGAGGGAGTCACAGACTGAAACAGGCTCCAGGCTCTGAGCTGGCAGTCAGCACAGAGCCCGACGTGGGGCTTGAACCCACGAACCGTGAGATCATGACCTGAGCCAAAGTCGGACGCTTAACTGACTGAGCCACGCAGGCGCTCCCCCAAAGAGATTTTTAAGAATGCAGTAAGCCTGGGGGTGCCTGGGTGGCTCAGAGCCTGGAATGTGCTTCCGATTCTGTGTTTCCCTCTCTCTCTGCCCCTCCCCAATTGCACTCTCTCTCTCAAAAAAAAAACATTAAAAAATTAAAAAAAAAATGCAGTAAGCTTGAACTTTATCCAATAGTAGCTCAAAGGGTGTTGTTTCTATTGAGTGCCTGCTGTGTACCAGGCCCGCAAGCGTCTGTGTGACTTAGTACCCTGTGCCCTGTTCCTAGGCAGCAGTGTTGAGGCTCCCACCCCTTCTCAGCTTGCAGTATTCCTGTTTGCCTTGCTACCTTAAAGTACTAAAATGCCCATATTTTTGTTGCTATAATACCATCCTTTTGATAGATGACTGTGAGTTTGAAATCATTTGTCTTTTTTTTTTAAATTTTTTTTTTTAATGTTTTCTTTATTTCTAGAAGAGAGAGAGACAGCATGAGCAGGGGAGGGTCAGAGAGAGAGGGAGTCACAGACTGAAACAGGCTCCAGGCTCTGAGCTGGCAGTCAGCACAGAGCCCGACGTGGGGCTTGAACCCACTAACCGTGAGATCATGACCTTAGCTAAAGTCGGATGCTTAACCGACTAAGCCACCCAGGCGCCCCTGAAATCATTTGTCTTGAGAGGTGCCTACTGCATGACAAGTTTTTAATTTATCATGGTGCATGCATTTAGAGTGCTTTCATAACCACAACCACATCCACAATAATAACAACAACCACAATAATAATACTTAACACTTAGGTAGTTCTTACTACCTGCCAGGACTGTTCTAAGTGCTTTACATATGGACTTATCCACTCCTCCCAACCTTACGAGGTAGGCGCCATTATTCTCACTTAATAGACGAGGAAATGCACAGAGAGGTGAAGTCATCTGCCCAGGATCACACAGCACTTAATATGGAGCTAGGACATGACACTTGGACAGGCCTCTGCTCTCACCCTATGGCCCCACTGCATTTTTCTATGCCTCCATATTCCCAAGAAGAAAAAGGACACAGCGATTCCCCAAGGCAAGGTTTCTATTGAAAGAGCAACCCCAGCCCTGCTCAAACCCTTTTCGGAGCCAGTGAACAGGTAGCTGCTGACCACGGGACAGGATGTGCCTCAGGGGCCCCGCCACGGACAGACTCTCCAGGACGAAGACAGACGGAAACACTTCCTTGGAAAATGAGCTCCGGCCCCTCTCCAAAGCAGGCGGTCTTTACACACCTTAGATGAAACCTAACCCCCCAAATCTCTTCATGCTTATCAAAAGGGAGAGCGGTGTTTCAAGATGAAGACAGCAGTGGAAAGTTTTAGATTTCACTTCCAATGATCCCCTGGCCATCTCCCCAGCTGATGTCATAGAGCCAGAGAGAGCGTTTCAGCCACTGGAAAAATCTGCCCAGAAATATTTCCGTTAGTCAATAATGACACCATAGTCCCTCTTTGTTTGTGGCTTTGCTCTTTAAAACAAAAGAGCGAATGATGTGACTTCACTTTCAGCGTTTCACAAGCAGCTCTGTCCGGTTAGTGAGCCTCTGAGGTTGGCATTCGATTTTTATGCAAATTCATGGAACAAAATGTATATTTCAAATTTATGTTTTATAAGATCGCATTTTTTATTAATTTGTGTTTTATAGTTTTTTTTTTTTTTTTTTTGAGAGAGAGTGATCAGAGGAGGGGAAGAGAGAGAGAGAGAAGGAGACAGAGAATCCCAACCAGGCTCCTCACTGTCCACACAGAGCCCCGTGCGGGGCTTGAACTCAAAGCATGAGATCATGACTTGAGCCGAAACCGAGAGTCAGATGCTTGACGGATTGAGCCACCCAGGTGCCCTTCGATTAATTAGTGTTGTCTAAAGGTTTTATAACATTTTGGTTTCCTAAATATCTTTTAAAATCAATTTGGTGAGATATTTATGCACCCTAGGGGTTCCTGGCCTGGTCAGTGGAGCATGTGACTCTTGATCTCGGGGTCATGAGTTCGAGCCCCACTTTGGATATGGAGTTTACTTACATAAATAAAACTGAAAAAAAAAAAACCAGGTATACATTCTAAACACTTTAAAAGTTAAAACACTGGATTTAATATATTTTGAGAAAGTTTGGAATAAAAATCTAAATGTCAGAACTGACAGTTTGTTCTGGGATTGTGATCACTATCTGAAATTTTTATTTAGTTAATTTAAAAATTGGCAATGGGCAGACTACTTGAAATTAACTGGAGACCTACCCCTGTGGTGCTGGGAAAGGCCTGGAACAGCCGACCTGTCAGAGTTGTTGAGAGAGGACCTGCCTTCGCCTCCTTACCCCGAATGCGTGTGTACTGTTAGCCTGAACAATCACATCTGATTGCACAACTCTGTGTAGCCACTAAAACCCATTCAAGTGTACCCTCTAAAGGGGCAAACTGGATCTAGATAAAACTGTTGAAAAAGCAACTGAATATCCGGAATTCCACATGGTTCGAGCTAACCCGTGCCTGGCCCTGTACTGAGCAGGTGACGTGTGCTCTCATGAAGCAGAATCCGCTATTCTCCCATTTTATGGATACAACAGTTGAGGCTCAGGGAAGTAAACTACCAAGGGAACTTCCGGTGAGCGGTGAAGTCAGGTGCCCAGTGTACGTCCTCCGGTGCCAGGGTGGAGCCCACAGCCCCCGGACCTTGGGGCAGCTCTCCTGGACCGTGTCTTCCCTCTCAACCCTATTGTTCTTTCAGACTGCCCTATAGGTTACCACTGTCTGTCCTCCCCTGGGGGTGGCCTTTGGGGCCGCACAGCACAGAGATGGGCCCTGTGGTTTGGGGACGCTACCGATGGGCCGCAGCAGATGAGCTCTGTCCTCTGCCCCCTTGGTGGGCATCCGCGGGCGGAGAGCACCGCAGGCGACAGAGAGGTTGGAGGGCAGCTCAGAGCTGGCAGGAAAGAGCGCTGTGAACCCTCGCTCTTGCCGCTGCTCGGCTGCGGCCCCCGTTCCCCTGTACCTCAGTCTCCCCACTTGGCAGGACAGGGCTGGGAACAAATGCCAGGTAGAGTTCTGGATGAAGGAAGTGAAAAAACAGAAGTGGAGGTCAGCGTCGGGTCACGCCGAGGGTGAGGGCATCAGGAGACCGCAACTCTGGGACGTTTGTGACGACACACTCAGCTCTTCACCCGCCACTCGGTTGCCGCCACGTCCCTCCTTGTAGAGTTGGGGGCTGACACCCAAAGAGGGGCAGCCCTGGGCCAGGGCCACACGGCGAGGGAGCAGCGTGGAACCTCAGGGAGGCACGAAAGCTGGGCTCCCTGGGGTCTCTGAGCTCGCGGACCTGGCCGGAGCCAGCTGGTTCCCAGAAAAAGCCAGTTGGGTTTCCACAGCAAACATTTCCATCCCGAGGCCCTGACTCATCCCTGCAGTCACTCATACGCACGCCGACTTCCCTCTTCCTTCCCAGCCCGGAGCCCAGAGGCAAAGAAAGGGGTCTGCCTTCCCCCCACACCAAGCTCCCAGTCTTCCGAATGGCATCCTGGGGAATTCTGGGAGCCTAGCGGAGGTAGGCAGGCCGGCCAGCCCCTCACTCCCAGCTCCGAAGTGTGCCAGCCCCCGCCCCTTCCCTGAGTGGGTGGGCGGGAGACCGAGTTTCTATTTTTGTGCCAGTGTCCCACAGATGCCATTGTCGGCCCAGCGGTTGGTGGCGGGAAGAGGGGATTTCGGTGAGGAGGCCCTGAACACTAGTAGCCACTTATAGAAAGTTGTTTCCAGCAATTCTTCTAGGAGTGGAGCCTTGGGGCTGCCTGCAGCCCCCACCCTCCCAGGGCCAGACTGGAGCCGGCCAGATTGGAGCCAGCCGTGCCTCTGTCCACCCCAGCTGACTCGGGTGATCCGCACAAGCAGGGTGGCAGGAGAGAGGGGTCCAAGCCACACTGATCTGAATTCAAATGGGGGCTCGGTCGTTCACCTGTGACCCTGGGCAGTCCCTCTTCCTCTCTGGGCCTCGGTTTCCCGATCTGGCAAATCCGCTGAACCGTATGCCCACTTCACAGACTTGTGAGGGTTCCGTGAGATTCTGCTTCCAAAGCAGTCTCTCCAGTGCTTAGCTAAATACAGAAAGTTAGCTTTCCTTTCCTGCCTTTCCCCCCTTGCCCACCCATCTCGAGTGCCATGGTTTGGGGACAGGGGGTTGGCATTAGAGGTGGGCAGCAGTTAGCTGGAACTGCCTTAGTTCCGTCTCACTGTGGCATCCCCTCTCTGGGCCTCGGTCTTCCCCTCTGTGTAGTGAGGAGTGGGGCTCAGCGATGTTCTAGTATCGCGTGGCCACTGGATTTCATCCTGCCATCTGGGGAGGGGGGTTTCCCAGTGTTTGGCATCCCGGGAGTCACAGTCTCTAGCCAGGCGGACACAGAGTGGGCTTCCAGAACTCTCCAGGAGAGACCTGCTACTTTCCCCAGCTGAGGACTCCTGGTCAGCCTGCGTTCTCCCACCTCCCCCATTCATTTGCCAATCTGAGAGGCCAGGGCTGGGCCCAGCCTGGGGTTTCTGGGCTCTTGAAGGGGCACAACTCTCTCCTCCAGGAGCTTGACAGACAGAAAGACTAACAGCACGTGGCACCACTAACCACTTGGGATGGTCAGTCAGCAAATACTCACGTGCATGTATATTTATCCTTCCTTGTCTTTCCATTATCCATCCGTCCATCCGTCCACCCACCCACTCATCCATCCATCCATCCATCCATCCATCCAGTATTTACTTCCAGTCTGACCCTGAACTTGACACTGGGGACATAGCAGTGAGAAAGCAGACTCTATCCCCTCTCAGTCTGTTTGGCCCCTGGTGTGCGCCCCTCCACCAAACCTACCCCTAATATCCGTAAGGCCGGAGATCCGAATACAAATGGCAGCCTCTGGCTTCCAGCCTGCCCTCCTTTCCTTCTACCTCCTTCTCTTCAGGAGTACGAATGTGGGCAACCCAGCCTGAATGTCCAAGCTCTGCCACGGCCACCCCCTTCACATAGCCACCGTGACCATCCTTTAGGTCTGGAGGGGCTCCCACCAGCCATGCGGCACCCCTGCTAGAGGGTGGGACAGGAAAGAGCCCCATGCAGCCCTGGGAGGAGGCTCAGCACATACAGGGCAGAGGATTCTGGAGTCCAGGTACCCAGAGCACGGACTCAGGGGACGAGTACAGGCTCCATGTCCCTTTGGCCTGCAGATACCCTCTTCCCGGGGGAGAAGTGCAACGGGAAGAGGGCCAGAGAAGAGCCGCTAATTGTGGGGCCTGAATAGGGGTCCCCATTACCCGAGTCTGAGAGTGACACCCCTCCACAGCCGCTCAGGACGGTAGCCCAGGGCCCCTCCCGCTCTCCCTCTCTGCCTGAGCAGCCTCGCCTGCCCCTCTGGTCAGGAATGAGTCAGTGCAAGAGCCCAGCAGGTTCCGTGTGCTTGGGGGTGGGTGGGGTGTCTTTGGCTCCCCGACTCTGCCCAGGAGTAGGGTGAATCAGCGGCCGCCCCAGCTCGGGTCTGGCTGCCTGGGGTTTGTCAGGAGGACAGATCAGCGTAGTCGGTCTGACGGGAATCGCTGAGGCACCAGGCCGGTTTCCTGTCTCCGCGGGTCAGGATGTGACCCTGGGCCCCCTCCCGGAATCCAGGCTCCGGCCTGCCCTTCGGGGACCCAGGGAGATAGAGCCCCTGCCCAATGGGCCCCTGGTCTGTCTGCTGCAGACCTCTCTTCCCCGAGCTGCTTGGCTCTCTCAGGTCGTCTGCTGTCCACCCACAGGAAATCTGAGGATTCGGAGGCTGTGCGGGGGTGGACGGGAAAGCCGTTGCCGTGTGCCAGGGTTTGAAGAAGGCGGCCACGGGTCGAGAGGGCTCGGGCTGTTTGCTGAGACAGCTGCCCCCCCCCCCCACCCCGTCAGCTCTTATTTCTGGCCTCTAGGCCTTCATTCGTGTGGTGCCCTCTGCCTGGAATGCCCCCGTCTGTCTGGCTAGACACCCGGAGCATTGTGCCATTGCCCCTTTCCCTCCCCAGCCCCCTGTGCCCCTCATTGCCGATCCCATTACTCAACACCCCGCGTGCTGATGGCCACCTCCACCTCCCCTGGCTTGGGAGTCGCTCGATAGCAGGGGTCACATCTGGTTTCTCTCTGCACCATCAATGCCCAGCGCTGGCTGGGCACAGAGCAGGCACCTGGCAACGGCTGGTTGTCGGGGGCATACGGGGTGCTATCAGGCCGTGGACCCAATTCCTGGGGGGCCTCCCCAGGGAGAAAAATGCCTTCCGTGTCACAGCATGGCATCTGGTGGGATTCAGAGCCCCTGCCTCAGCTACCTGGTAGCCTTAACTTTTGGGGATCCAATTAGCTGACTGGCGGGACCATATTCTGGAAACTGTAGCATACCTGGCAAGATTTTTACAGGTGAGATGCAGATGCCAGAGGGGAGATATTATAAGGACAGTAAGCAGAGCTACTGGGCCAGCCTCCACTCGGTATTTGCCCGCCCTGCCCCGCTGGACTCTCATAGCCCCCCTGCGAGGGAGGTACTGTCATCGGCCCCATATTTCTCGTAGAAAACCAATGCCTTAGAGAGGTGGCCCAAGGCCATGCTGTTCTGAGAGGAGGAGTCTGAAGACTGGCCCCAGAATCTGTGTTCTTAACTATTGAATCAAGGTCACACAGCAGTGTGGGCATTTATTAATTAATTAATTTATTCATTCATTCATCAAACAGTTATTTGCTGTCAGACCCTGACCCAGATCCTGATACTCTGTGATTCTTCAGTGAGTCCTGAGCCCAAGAAATACGTGTGAGGGGCGCCTGGGTGGCTCAGTCGGTTAAGCATCTGACTCTTGGTTTTGGCTCAGGTCATGATCTCACAGTTCGTGAGTTCGAGCCCCACGTTGGGTTCTGCGCAGACAGCATGGAGCCTGCTTCAGATTCTGTCTCCTTCTCTTTGCCCCTCCCCTGCTTACGCTCTCTCTCTCTCTCTCTCAAAAAGAAATAAATCGACGTCTAAGAAATGGGTGTGTGTGTGTGTTGGAGAGTGAGCCCCCTCGGTGGGCCCGGCACTATGGGAGGTACTGGTCAGTGACACCCAAGGCTGGAGCCCCAGCATCCTGAGGACTTGCTGTCTCTACCACCCCCTCAAAAAGACATGTCTGGCAACCTTGGGCTTGCAGCGTGGCTTCTGGGATTAAAAGCCAGATGCTCCGGGGACTGAGTTCTCCAGAAGAGGCAGAGGGTGACGGGAGATCGTGTTGTCATGAACTCTAAGATGACACGAGTTACACTGGCATCCTACTGTACCCCTAAGAGCCCTCTGATGACCATCACTGCCCATAGAATAAAGACCAAACTCCTTCATATGGTGACAGGGCCTTCTCATGTCCCCAGCCCTGCCCCAAAGGTGAACGGCAAGTTCCTGCCACGGTGAACTACACCTGGACCCTAACCACTGTCCACTTTACCTGCCTGTGCGTTCACTCTGTCCTGTGCTCTCCCCTAATGCCTCCTTCACTCCCTGAGCTCCTGACCATCCTTCGTGTCGTTGCTTCCTCCAGGAAGCCCTGCCTAATCCCACAGCGGTTGGAGTACCCACCCTGCCCTGCTCTCCCCAAGAAAGCACCAATCACCCGCATCCTGGCTGTCTGTCTACACATCTGTTTCCCATAGACCTGGGCACTTGGCAGAGGGCTTTACTCGGGCTCTGGCCCGTTGTTGAGCGATTAGGGTTGGGGGAGCCCAGTCACCCAGAGGAGGTACAGAGACCCGATCATGGGAACAAACGAAACGAACTTACAGAGGGCAATCTTATTTTCCACATCGTTACCAAACTTGAAAAAAAATTACAATGGCTCCGAAAACCATGTAACGTGTGTTTGGTGCTATCTTGGCTTTGGGGATTATCGAGGCCTGCAGTCCGGGTGGCAGGCAGGGCGGTGGGGAGCAGGCCCCCCCCGATATTGGTGGTCTGGGCACCCTCTTATCATCCCACAAACGCAGGGCAACTTAACAGTTTCAGGGGCAGCTGGGCCACAAGTTTCCTGAGCTGACGCCACTAAATCGCTATCAGGACCTGACGCCACATCACCCAGGTATGATGAGTGGCCCAGGCAGCCCGGATGCCGGCTGAACACGCATCCGGCTGGGGAGCGAGGCGACGGTCTAGCTTGGGGTCTCCCAGAAGCTAGCGTGAACTATGACCTTGGGTGTTCTGCTTCGCCCCTCCAGGCCTGCCTGTTTCCTCCTCCAAAAAGTAGGGGTAATAACCGGCTCTGATAGATGGGCCCTTGGGAGGCTTAATACATGTAAGATGTTGAACTCAGGTCCTGGCTCTTAGTAGGGCCTCTAACAGCACACAGTAAGCCTCACACAGAATCTGGCACGCAGTGAGTCTGGCGCAGAAGCCTGGGACAGAATTTAGCTCATAGTAAGCACTCGATAAATGTGTTATTGTCCTTAGGAGGGACGTAAGCTAATGCTGGACCTCAGGGGGGGTTTCAGTGGTCTTCAAGGCGGCATGGCTGGCGTTCAGTCCCTGTGGGCTGCCTGGCCAGGTCACAGAAGTCCAATGAGGGACATGCCAGGGAGGGAGATTTGGGCTCGACAGAGGGAAACACCTTCTCAAAGCCCAAGGAGGCTGCCTGGGTGGGGGGAGCTTAGTCCGCTAAGAAGCAGCAAAAGCCTCACCGTTGCAGGCGCACAGGTGATGTCTCACCGGGTCCCCTCCACGGCTCACGTGGTTCATCTCCACTCAGTGGCCAAACCCAGCCCTTCCCACCTGGGTCTTGCGGCACCCAGAAGGCCTCTGTGATGTTGGCTCCAGAAATGCCATCCCTCCCCGGCCCTGTGAGATGCCCACGTGTCCCTCCTGGCCGGGGCCCTGGTGAGGACGCAGCCCACTGCTTCGGGGACAGCCACAAGGAAGGCTCCCCTCATCCCAGTGGCCCCAGGCCTTTCTCTGGGACCCCACCCAGCCCCGCCACCAGGTGCTTACCCTTGAGGACTCCAGGAAGAGAATGTGAACTTGAAGGGTAGCATTGGGGGCCTGAGCCACGCAGCCCTCAGGAACCCGACTCGTGATGTATGTCACCTCGGCATCCACGGGCTGTAGGTCACAATGGACAGTTTCTGCGAGACCTGCTGGCAAAGCACAGCCCGAGAGAGCACCAGATGAGAAGAAGGAGGTGACAGTGCTCGGACTTTCTGAATGCCTACTGGGTGCCTGGCACTGCCTTAGGGCTTTAGTACATCCTCACAGCCCGCCTGCGAGGTGGATAGCATTATATCCATTCCACAGATGGTGAAACTAAGGCTCAGAAAGGAAAAGTCTCTTGCCTGAGCTCACAGTGCTCCCAGGGGGAGGGTTGACACATAAAATGCAGGGTGCCCAGTTAAAGTTGAATAAAGAATGATTGATTTTTAAAAGTATAAGCATATCCTAAATATACTAAAAATGGTACATATTTTTTAATTTTAATTTTTTTAATGTTTATCTATTTTTGAGATAAAGAGTGAGTAGGGGAGGGTCAGAGAGAGAGGGAGACAGGGGCACCTGGGTGGCTCTGTTGGTTAAGCGTCCGACTTCAGCTCAGGTCATGATCTCACTGCTCATGAGTTCAAGCCCCGCGTCGGGCTCTGTGCTGACAGCTCAGAGCCTGGAGCCTGCTTTGGATTCTGTGTCTCCCTTTCTCTCTGCCCCTCCTCCATGCACACGCTATCTCCCAAAAACTAAAATAAAAATAAATAAAGAGAGAGAGAGAGAGAGAGAGAGAGAGAGGGAGACAGAATCTCAAGCAAGCTCTGCGCTGTCAGCACAGATCCTGATACGGGGCTTGAATCCATGAACCATGAGATCATGACCTGAGCCAAAGTCATGACTTGGACGCTTAACCGAGGGAGTCACCCAGGCTCCCTGGGACATAGTTACGCTAACATTTTTTTCATTGTTTATCCGAAATTTAAACTTAACTGAGCCTCCTATATTTTAATTTGCTGCATCAGGCGACCCTGGCTACGCGGCAGGGCTCCGACGTGCCTCCAGGCTGGCTCACTCCACAGGGAGAGGAGGCTTGAGATCAGGAGACAAAAACTTTCCCTCCTGCGCCTTGGGGAGGCTGGGAGGAAGGGGCCAAGGAGGGTTGAGAGTCTCCCGGCCCCGAGGGACAGAGCGAGCCAGAAGGGCGGCCCAGGGTCAGAGGGTGGCTGTGGGAGTAGGCCTGGGCCGCAGAGCCTGCCCCTGGGCCGCCCGGAAACACAGGTCCTGAGGGAAGGGAATGGAATTTCACCCTGACCCAGCAGAGGAGGAAGAGGAAATGAGGCCCCTACACCTCGTCCTAAGGAATGTGCTGGGGAAAGGGGGGGGGGGGCTCCGGAGGAGGGAAGGAGGACAGAGAAGGGGAGACTGTTTGGAAGTTTGTGTCTCCATCTTGTCGCGCTCACTTCCTGTTTTCTTGGAGATCAAAGATGGGCGCGGAGGGACTGGCCGCAAGTCCAGCCGTCGCCAGCGCAGAGGAGGGGGGTAGGGAGGCTTCTTCCGAATCCCGGGCTATTGGACCGTCTTTGTCTAAGCCAGCCTTGCTGGGCTCAGGGCCCCCAGGGGTAAGAGGAAGACTAAAGATGGCCGTCCCTGGTCACGACGACGACACCACCCACCAGCAGCACGCTGAGAGGGAGAAGTTCAGGACAAGGACGTTTGTCTGCGATGGGGGCCCAGCCTTATAGGTCTTTGCCCTGGCCCTGTCCTGTGTGCGAGTCTCAGAGCGCAAGTGTCATATGCCATTTTGATTGAAGACAAGGTCCCTGGAGCCAGGCCGACCTGGGTTTAAATCTCGGGCCCATGCTTCCTGGCCATGTGAGCTCCATTTCATCGCTTTGGGCTCCATTTTCCTCGTCTGTGGAATGATCGTTAGAACCCACATAACCCGTAGAGGTGGGTGAGAGGACTCCATGAGGCAGGGCGTGGGGCACATCTTTTAGTTACGATTATTTGAGTGGCTTCAGTCACTGGAGATGAATGGGACCGGGGGGTTGGGGTGAAGTGGGGGGAAGGGCAGCCTGCAGGCGAGGGGCCTCTGACAGGGAGGTCACTGGTGCCTCAGGCCAGTAGACCCCCTCACCCCAGCAGAGGCAAGGGCTGTCCCCACCATCACCTGGTGGCCCGCTAAGCCGCTCAGTGCTCCTCGCCCATTGCCTATCAGCAAACACAGACTTGGTCCAAACCCTTCCTATACAGATGGGGAGACTGAGGCCCGGAGAGGCAGGCCGTGCCTGAATCACACTGCACATGGCTAACCAGGCCAGGCCTCGGACCCACCTCTCCCCACGATGGCCTGGGGTCCGGCCTGCAGATGAATGCAGTGCCTGCCTCCTTTCCTTGGGACTTTCCCAGCCCCCTTCCCCAGACTTCCAGGAACCCCAGTTCCTCCTGGAGAGCCGGGCCACCTCCTCCATGCCGTCAGCGGGAGAGGCCACAGTCCTGGCCATTATGTAATGATCAGATAACGGGCCAGGCTGGGAGATCAGATAAGAGGCCCATTTATTTTGGGGCCTTTTCGAATCCTGGCTGCCCCCACCCCGCAGACGAGAATGGGGAGACAGGAGGGAGTGTGACGCCCGGGCCTGTCTCCCGGAGCCGGAGGCGGGTCCAGACAGAGCAGAGAACAATCCCCTGGCACCAAGGGAAACGCCAGGGCCTCCCGGGACCCGGCTCGGAGGAGGCGCCACTCAGGGCCTGGGTGACCCGGCCTGTGCGCAAGACCTGGGAGCCACTTCCCCACCTCTCTCCCCTTCCTCCCCCGCCCCCACGCATGAGCATAGGGCCACCTCAGAGCTTTCCACACGCCACCCCGGCACCTTGAAAGGTCACGGAGAATAATGGTCAAGAAAAAGCAACTCCGGAGTCAGATGGCTTGGGTCAAATCCCAGCTCTACCTCTTAAAAAGATGGTCTCCTTGGGGCACCACGGTGGCTCAGTCGGTTGGACATCTGACTTTGGCTCAGGTCATGATCTCACAGTTTGTGAGTTCAAGCCCTGCGTCGGGCTCTGTGCTAACAGCTCAGAGCCTGGAGCCTGCTTCAGATTCTGTGTCTCCCTCTCTCTCTACCCCTTCCCCATTCATGCTCTTTCTCTGTCTCTCTCTCTCTCTCAAAAATAAACATTAAAAAGAAATTAAAAAAAAAAAAAAGATGGTCACCTTGAGCAAAGGCCTAACTTCTCTGAGCCTTGGTTTCCCCCTTTGCAAAACAGCCTTCATCATGCTTACTGAGAGCCAGGCACCATTTCGAGGCTTCCCATGGGTTTATTCACTGGATGCTTGCAGCAGCCCTACAGGTGGGTACTGTTATTGTAACCACTGGGCACATGGGGAGACCAGACCCGCAAGGTGCAAGGATTTACCCGAGGCTGTATTTGTATGCCAGGCGATGCAGCTCGCACACTCAGCGCTACTTCCCAGCTGTGTGTCAGCCTGGTGAGTAAGCCGTGTGAAGAGCCTCGTGCCCAGTAAGCGTTCTGAACGCAGTAGCTGTGATTATTTCATAATATCGGGGCAGAACCTTATTGACAGGCTTTTTCTCTTCCTCGGTCACCCAGCTACCCATCCACCCTTTGCTCTTCTCAGAGTCCAGTTATAGCCTCACAGATTCCCCAACTTCCAGTACAGCCACCCCGCCCCCCAGTGATGCCTCAGTGCTCCCTTCTCCCATCTTTCCCGTGGCTCAACACCCTCAGGGTCAAGTCCACACTCCACAATCTAACACGGAATTGAAGAGTGGAGGGATCTCCCAGCTTCCTCTCCATGCCTCAGTGTTGCTCTCTTCACAGTGGGGCTGATGGTAATCACAACACCTTCCTCACCCACTTGCTCAGACAGTTGGCCAATGACCCCTGGCCAGGGCGGAGTGGGCTCCCAATGCGCAAGGCTGCTCAGGAACTGGCCTTTGCTCTCATGACTGCTTATGCCCACTGGGGAGACGTGAGCCCCTCCTCCAAATGCACCTCATTCCTGGCATCTGCGGCGCTCTCTCCCAGACCAAGAGTCTTCCTCTACTTGACCTCTTGGTCAACTTCTGTTCAACTCTCAAAGCCCTGTTGTGATGGGACTAATCCAGCTGCATGCTCGCCGGATGGGTCGATGTCAGGCAAGAAGGGAACCAAATCTTCTCTGCTCTCAGGCAGTAGTTCCCAGGTCAGACCCAAGGCTCAAGCCCCAGCCGCTCATTTCTGGGCTGTCACGTGGGCAAATCTCTTCGCCTGCCTTTTCCCCAGTCTCATCAGCTGTCGAATGGCGGCGACAAGAGTGTCTGCTTCATTGGGCTTTTGTGGAGGTTAAGTCTGATGGGACGCTGTGGAGGTTAAGTCTGATGGGACACATCAGGCCTAGGGCAGCGTCTGGCACAGAGTGAGTGCTGAATCAATGTCAGCAATTCCATTTGGCTCTTCACCCCCGGCCCTGTCCCAGGTATCGATGGTCCAGCCCCAGATGATGGTCCTTTCCAGCCTCCAGGGCTGATGTCCCAAAGCTGGGGCTGGAGCTTAGTGTCACTCTCTGTCTGGCTGAGATGAGAATCTCAGTGGTCATGTCCCCGGGGTCTCATCCTTAGACCTGGCTCACACACCTCTTCTTTTACCTCCTGGCAAATGGGAAACTGCTCTGGAGTGCAGGCTCTAATAGATAGATATTTGTGGCCTCTGTCCTGCATCACTAGCCCCCCTCCAGAGAGCCCAGATCCCCACACAGGGGGTAGGCGGCACAGGGCTCCAAGTCCCACCTCTGTCCCATCCCTCCGTGAAGCCATGTCCACACTTTGGAAACAGATCCCAGCCACCCAACGTGGGCTTCAAATCCCGGCACCCTCGCCTCTGGGACTCTATCCAAGTGAAATACTCCAAAATACAGGAAGAGGTGCATCTACCAAAAACGTGCGCGGTGGTGGCATTTATAACTAGCCTCAAAGGGGAAACCACCTAAATATTCAGCAATAAGAGATTCATCAGACGACGGGATGGCACATTTAAGGGAAAGAACATTCTGGAAACACGATGGGATGGTTATGGCGTCTACATGACAACATAGAAACTTTCTGGGACATACGAAGAGTAACCAAGGCTCCCAAAAGATGATTTGTATGCATTAAAATTACCTTAACAAGCTTGACAAAAACTAGTAAGCAACCCACCAGCAGGCTAACAATGCCTATATTAATAAAAGAACTTGGGAAGTGATTTTTTCCCTTATCTACATTCTTTGAGGAGGAGCCTGAAGTGAATATCTAACTAAATTGCTCTTTAAGAATCTATATGATGGGGCACCTGGGAAGCTCAGTCAGTTAACCATCCAATTCTTCTTCTTCTTCTTCTTCTTTTTAATGTTTATTTACTTTTGAGAGAGAGACAGCACAAGTGAGAGAGGGGCAGAGACGGAGAGGGAAAGAGAGTCTCCTAAGCAGGCTCTGCACTGACAGTGCAGATGCGGGGCTCAATCTCACGAACTGTGAGGTCACGAGCGGAGCCGAAGTCAAGAGACCAGGCGCTTAACCAACTGAGCCACCCAGGCACCCCAAGCATCCAATTCTTGATCTCAGTTCAGGTCTTGATCTCAGGTCTTGAGTTCAAGCCCCGTGTTGGGCTTCACACTGGGCATGGAGCCTACTTTAAAAAAATAAAGTAAAATAAGAACCTACATGGAAAAAAATATACGTTTGTGTTCATTTCAGCAGCATGCATACGAAAATCAGAAAAATACAGAGATTAGCAGAGCCCCTGAGCAAGGTTGATGCAAATTCGTGAAGGGTAAAAAAAAAAAAAAACAAAAAGAAAAAGAAAAACAAGAAACAAACTTACATGTTTATTCTTTCAAAATAAAAAGTTCTGACACGATTAAAAAAAAATGTCTTAAAGACAATTGCCTAGGGAAACCTTGGGCTGGAGAACAGGGATGTTGGAATTTTCTCCATGCATACTGTGCATTACTACTATTTTATTCTTTTTTTTTCCCCAAAGATTTTATTTTTAAGTAATCTCTGCACCCATTGTGGGGCTTGAACTCACAACCCTGAAATCAAGAGTCACACATTCCACTGACTGAGCCAGCCAGGCGCCCCTGTTCCTATTTTATTCTTACAGAAATGGAGTCACAGTGCCATTTGAACACCTAACACTGCGTCCCAGACATCTGTCCACAGCAGTGTGTAGATTTAGCTTTTTCTTGGTTTGGGCTGCATGGTATTTCACTGCCTAATAATTCATTTGATAGAAAAAACAAAAACAAAAAAAATTCATTTGATAGGACCTAGGCTGATGGACATTTGGACATTTTTGTTACAGGTACCTGTGGGCCATGCATCTTTACAGAGTTGAGGAAATAACTCTATGGAGTTGAAGGCTGAGCTGTTTGTTACATAAATTACGGTTTTGAGGGATTCTGCCAAGCTGCGTTCCCAGAAGGCTGGATCCATTCTTGGACCTGTTCCGGACCCATTTTTACCCTCTCTGGCCTGACTGAGGATGCGAGAGTCACTCCCACCCCACCCCCAGCATGGAGATCTGGTTCTACACCTTAACCCAGCACCCCCCGCCCCCTGCCATCTGCCTTCCATGGGCCTCAGACTGTAAGTGAGTTGGCCTGAGTGGTTTGGAATGGCCTTGAGCCCTCTGATCACCAGCAGAGTGGTGGTACCTGCTCACAGGGGCAGAATAAGTCACCAGTTTCTCTACCTGGCTGATAAACACAGCCGTTATTAAAAATTTGATTTTGGGGTACCTGGCTGGCTCAGTTGATGGAGCATGCGAATCTTGATCTTGGGGTTGTAGGTTTGAGCCCCACGATGGGTTTAAGACTCTTGGTTTCAGGAGTTCAGGCCCCAGGTCAGGCTCCATGCTGCTGGTACAGAGCCTGCCTGGGATTCTCTGTCTCCCTCTCTCTCTGTCCTTCCCGTACTTGCACGGTCTCTGTCACTCTCAAAAGAAACAAACTTAAAAATAAATAAATAGGGGTGCCTGGATAGCTCAGTCGGTGAAGCATCTTGACTGTTGATTTTGGCTCAGGGTGTGATCTCACGATCTGTGAGCCCTCATCAGGCTCTGTGCTGACAGCGTGGAGCCTGCTTAGGATTCTCTCTCGCTCTCTGTTCCTCCTCTGCTTGTGGGCGCTTGCGCTCTCTCTCTCTTTCAAAATAAAGAAATAAACTTAAGAAATTAATAATAAATAAAAATAAAATCTTAGGGGCACCTGGGTGGCTCAGTTGGGTAAGTTTCTGACTCTTGACTTTGGCTCAGGTCATGAACCCAGAGTCATGGCATTAAGCTCTGAGCTGGGATCCTTGCTGAGCAAGGAGATGGCTTAAGACTGACCCTCTCTCTCTCTCTCTCCCTCCCTCTTCTGTCCCTCCCCCTTCTTGTGTGAGCATGCACTCTCAAAAAATAAAAATTAAAAAAATTAAATCTTAAAAACATTAAATTGTATAAGCTTACAAACAAGTGATATATTTTAAACGACCAAAACTCGTTACTTCCTAATTATGTTCCTCCATGTTACTAGATCTATGCTCTTGAAGTTTTTTATCCTTGTCTGCTTCATCTTGCTGTACCCGACAAAGGTACTGCTGAACCCTGCGTCCTAACTTTAAGCTTGGGGAGTTGGGAGCTTGAAATCGGCCACGTGGAAACATGTACACCCTGGACGTTAACAGACGCCATGCCCAGCACCCTCCATCTCTGTTGTTAACGATTTGCCAGCACGCCACTGCCTTCCGTCCTATAAAACCAGACCCCAAAGATGTACATGGATCTTTCTCTGATGATTACGAAGAAGGGAGTGTTATCAAGCTAGAAATGTGGGGGAGGCGGGAGAAAGACAGGGCAGCCTGGAGACCTACTGTGGAGCTCAGGTGGGCTTGTCTGGGCTGTGTGAACTTGGCAAGTCACAGCCTTTACTTCCTCTCCTGTAAAATGGGGAGATAAAGGCAGCCATCTTGCAGGGTTGCTAGGAGCTATATGGGGTGGAGGGTGCATATTACACGTGGTTAGGAGCCACACGCCTGAGGTCAAATTCGTGCTAAGTCATTTAATGTCTGAGACAGTTTTCTGGGATCAGTGAGGCAGTAGTAGGGGGTTAGAAACCAAGGATTAGGGGGTTTAAAATGCCACAGGGTGGGATCAGTGGGGAGGGTGGTTACGGCTGTGTTCTTCCCCTATGATCTTTCCACCCCACCCCCAGATCCTGAAGGGAGTCCCTGGATGCACCATGGGTGAAGGGGTGCCCACAGGGCTGTCCTGTGGTTTTAGGCGGTCACGGTGAGGCCCACATGAGTGGGATGAGAGTTGGGAGTCCCAGCTCCTCACAGCCACTCATCTGGTCAGTTTCAGAAGGCCGAGAGCCATGACCAGCCAGAAAAACCCCCAGGCTGAGGAGCCCCCACAGAACCCCTAGTCTGGGCCTGTGCCCCCACCCGGCAGCATCTCAAGGAGGAGGGGGTAAGTAGAGGCAGAGAGAGAGCACCAAGTTCAAGAGCATTCTGGGAGCCGCTCACAGGCCCCGGAGAGGTGAGGGGCAGGAATTGAAAGCTAATCATAAAGCCACAGTAACAACACAGAACCCTCCAGCCTTCCCGGAACTCTCCCTACAAGCATGGCCTCACCCCTCACCCTCGCAACAGCCCCGGAGGAGTTCCATTCCCACCCCCACTTCGCAGTCCCCCAACATCACCCTGCGAGGAAGCAGCCACATGGGATTGGAACCAAGTGCCCCAGTGCTGTGAGTTCACACACCCTCCTTGCCACAGGTTCTTCAGACAGGAACCTGAGGCTCAGAGAGGGCGGGAGACTCTCCCAGGGCTGCACAGCAAGCATTCTTGGACCCAAGGCTTCTTGGGGGAGAAACTGGACGTAGCTGGGAGGCTAGAGGCCAAGGTTAAGAGAAAGGTAAATATCTCTTCCCTGTTTGAGACTTTTAGGGCTGAATGTTCTTTGTCCTGCCGGCCCGGGGTTGGTTGGTCACCCTGGGGTGCCCGCCTCAGGCTGTCCAAACCCCCTAGGACAGCCCCACTGGGATCAGGGTAGAGGCCGGGAACCCTCGGGGCCGAGTCTCCCCACCCAGGGTCCCCAGACACCTACCTGTGGGTCTGAGGCTGCAGACGACCAGCAGCAAGGCAACAACGGGGGAAAGCGTGGCGCGGTCCATGCTGTCCACCTGGCGGTCTGCGCGCTGGGCCTTATCCGGTGTCCAGGGGCAGGGCTGCAGGTGGGCGTGGGGGCCGACGTGGGCGCGAGCGGGGACCCAAGGGGATCAGGCGGCCGGAGCGACGGCGTCCCTGCTCCAGCCTTCTGAGGTGGCGGCCGAGGGGTCAGGAGAAGTGGGCACAGGGCGCAGGGCCGGGCCGGGGGGTGGCTGGCTGAAGGATGGACGGGGAGGGGGTGCTGGGCTCCTGTGGACGACAGCGGCGGCACAGCCCCGGCCTGGGGCTGCAGATGGGAGCTAGGGTATGACCGGCAGCCGTGGGGAGCTCCCGGCTCATCCAGCCTGGCCCGGGGAGGCAGGAAATGCGCTTCCTTAGAGAAGGGGCCGGGCCAGGCGGCCTGCCAGGCGGGGAGAGGAAGTGCCACGGGCTTTGTCGCTGGGTGGGGGGCCCTGAAGCTGGGGGGAGGAGGCAGTGGGGTGGGAGGGCCCGGGCTCCAGGCTTGTCTCCCCACCACACACCCCACCCTCCCATCCCACCCTCTCCAGGGCTGGTGGGGCTCATCTGGCAGCCCCCAGCGGACAGATGAAAACAATCACCCTAACAGCCTACCAAGGGGATCTTTCAGAGGCCAGGCCCTGGCCAAGGAGGCTCATGTGGAGCTCATAGTCCCACGAACTCAGTCGTTCCCATTTTGCAGATGAGGAAACAGAGGCCTGACGTGGTGAGATAATTGGCCCAAGAAGACGGTGGAGTTGGGATTCAAACAGGTGTCGCTGAGCACCCAAAGTGGCTTACATACGAGCCTGACACTCGCTCATCACTCCCTGTTTTGCAGGCAGGGAAACTGAGGCCCAGGATAGGGAAGGAACACTCCCAAATGGCAGCTGGGGCTGAGGTACCTTGGGTGGGCCCCCTTCCACGGGTGGAAAATCCCTCAGGGGCAAAAGACAGCCCCAAATGAAAGAGGGACACTCTGTAATGTCCTCTCTGAAGTCAGGTGGTCCTGGATTCAAATGCCTGCTCTCCCTTCTCTGAGCGAGGAGGCCTTGAGCAAGTCTCCACAGCCTTCACCCTACTTGCAAAGTGGACGCAACCGTGCCTTCCCCACCAGCCAGCTGTGAGATCTGGGGAGGTCGGGCCGCCACAGCGCTGAGCCTGGGCCTGACGCAACAAGTCCTCCCCCATCTGTGCTCCCTGAGCCTGGGAGACAATCCCAGAGCCGTCCCTTGTTCATCGCGCAAATAGTAAATATTTGCAACTGTGTGCTCACCATGGTTTTAGTCCCAGGCAGCACCTAGGGCCAGGCCAAGGGAGCTCAGGGAAGGAAGCCTGAGCTGCCTGGCCTTTGAAGGACTGAGGGCGTAGGGGGTGGGGCATGGAAGAGATGGCTAAAGAGGGTACATTGGGCAGAGGACCAATGGCAGAGAGAGGCACAGAGGCAGGAAGTGGTTGGGCCACTGTGGGACAGGCAGGGAGTGTGGTGGGGACAGGAAGCCTGGAGAGGCAGGCTCTGGAAGAGGGGGCCTTGAAGGCCAGGACTTTATCCTGAAGGGTACGGGGAGTCAGGGAGGGTTCTGGAGCAGAAGGTGCTGGCTTTGAGAAGACAGATTGTGGTGTGTGCTATCAGGACCCACAGAAGGGATGGAGCCAGGAGATCTTCCTCTTTATACTTGTCCCGGGTCACAGATGGAGAAATGGAGGCCCAGGGAGGGAGGAGAAGGCAGGAGCCCTGGGTCCCTCAGAAGGAGAGAGCTGAAGTGTGTCTGTCTCTGGAGAAGCTGACATGGGGCGGGGAGTGTGGTCTGGCTCCTTGGGTGCGGATTGGGGGAGGGTTTCTGGGTTTCTGGTGAGGCATAGGTATAGGGTCTTGGGCGACCGTCCACGCCCAGCAGGCAGGAAGGCTGTGATGGGGCAAACGGGTTCCCCCCGAGAGTGGCCGCTCCTCTGCCTGTTCCGGTGGGTGCAGAGACGGGGAGGTGGGCACCGGACGTGAGGTTTCCCCAGGCCCTCTGAACAGGGGTCTGTACCCCAGGGACAGTTAGTTAATCCGGCCCCAGGGGCTGAACTCCCCAGTGCACCAGGCTCCGCCCTAGGCGGCCACCTTATCAGCTCTGAATCCTCACAGCCACCCCTGGAGGCCAGTGACATCAAACCATTTGCGGAAGAGGAACCCAAGGCTCCCTGAAATTTGCGTGACCCCGAGCTGGGAAGCAGGGATCTCAGGGCTGCCTGGCTCCAAGCTCACCAACTCCTTCACAGAATGTGGAGAAGGCAGATGTCGCTGTGGGTGTCACAGAGTGATGGCCATCCCAGGCCATGGGAAGGACCCCAGGGGAGGCTCTCCCCAAACCTTCCTCCTTCTCCCTCCCCCCCATGCTGCACAACCCATCCCCACCCACTTTATAAACAAGACCCACTGGATTTTCTAGAAAGCAGGAGAGGCTCCAGGCAGACACAAGGAAGAACTTACAGGAAACTTCAGAGAAAGAAAATCCTGTAGGCCGTTATGCGAGGGCCTGGAGGCCTGACCCCAGAGACTTCATGGAGGAAGGAAGAGATTGGGACCCCCCAGCAGTGGAGAGGAGGTCGCCCTGAAGTTCCCACAGCACTCTGGGCTTCCCCCACACCCTAGTCTGTGTGCGGTCAGGTTGTATAAGTCTCTGCACTTGACCTAAAGCCTCTTGAGGGGGGATGTTGATGCCTCTGCACTGTTGTGTCCCCTTTGGGCCTTCAGATATATTTACTGAAGTTCCCAGAAAGATAAGGCAAGGCCAGGGGCCTGGGAGGCATGGGAAACTGAGGTACAAAGTAGAAGAAGCCAGTCCTTAGACTGGGTTGCCTGTCCCTGGAAAGCTTCACGGTCATATGGTCTCACAGACCCAAGGTCTGTCTGTCATCTTCTGTCTGCCCCCAGATGTATTCTCCATCTTGATGGACACATCTACTGCCTCCTGTTCCCCATGGCCCTGCTCAAGGTCACGGAGAGGAAGGAGGAGGAGGAGGAGGGAGTAGAAGTCATTCCTCTGACGCTTTCCTTGCTGGACCACTCTGCTGAAGGCCACAGCCCTGACCAGGCCCTCTCCAGGCCAAGGGTGGTCATGGCCCACACCGCTGCCAGCCCTGGGTTCCGCCCTGTCCCTCGGGGCTTCCCTACACCCTGTCCACACCTGCGTAAACAGACCCTTCATTAAATTCTCAAATTGTCCCATTGGAGCGTGCCATCTGTTTCCTGCTGGGGCTCTGACTGATACAAATGCTTCCAGGTGCCGCCTACCCACACGCCAAAGAGACATGTGGCCAATGTCCAGGATGCTGTGCCTCGACCCTGCGATGGACAGGTGCCTAAATTCTGCTGCTTCCTCCTCCTGGCTGGCTGGGGACGCCGGAGCTGCAGGAAGGGATGGAGCACGTCTACCTTGGCCACTATCCACAGGAGGAGTTTTAGCCGATCCCCAGGGACCTCCCCCAGGCGGCCGTCTGTCTCCAGCATTGGCCGGGAGCCAGGGGCTATTGAGAACACCAGGGCCAAACCCACAAGCACAAGGGAGAAAGTGGGTGCGCAGGAAAGAAAGCACGGGACTGGGGGGTCAGGTGTCCAGACTCTGTCTCCAGTGGCCTCAGGCAAGGCTTGTCTATGTTCTGGGTCTCAGTTTCTTCATCTGCACATTGAGAGGGCAACTTGCCGGCCTGGAGAAGCTTGAAGCCCAGGACAGGAGTCAGAATGGCTCCACCATTAACAAACTTACCAGTAAGTGCCAACTTCCAGTCAGTCCCCTAATGGGCTGAGACTGTCATGTCTCCATTTTACAATGGAGGGGATGGAGATTCAAGTGTACAGGACAACAGGGCTAGGGCAAAGCAAATCTGGGCCTGTATTTCCTCCCTTAGCTTCCAGAACATTCCATCCTGGTATTCTTCCCACCTCCCTGGTCACCTTATCTGCCTCCTTACTGGTTCCTCCTCATCCTCCCATGTGTGGCCCCTGGGCTCCTTCCCTTCTCTGTTTACCCTCCCTCCAAGGTCAGGCTTTCCCAAACCTTTGGGACAATGATGTTATGTCCCCGCACAAATCCTGGGACTCAGGCTCAAATACTTTCAGGGTTTTGTGAACATATGTATATATGCCCTTATGCTACGCATCCATCTTGTCCTATTTTCTTTTAAATACTGAACACAAGCCACTCTATTGATTTCATTATCCACTAGCAGGTCTTGGCCATAAAATATGATGCCTTAGATCCCTGCCTGTCAAGTGCAGTCCTAATAGCTCCTGAGAGCTTCTCTCTGGCCCTGACCCAGACCTGCTGATGCAGAACCTGCATTTTATGAAGACCCACAGGGCCCTCGCGTGCACGTTAAGTTTGAGAAGGGCTGTTCTGGGTGCCCTCATCCAGACAAATGGCTTTAAGTACCATCTATATACTGATGGCTCCCCGCTTTCTGCTTCCAGCCAGAACTCTCCCCCAGGCTCCAGGCTCCTGGATGTCAAATAAGGAACAGCTCAGACTTCCCGTCTGAATCAAGCGCTGCAGATCCTCTGCTCCTGCCTCTGTCTCCATCTTCAGAATGTGACAGATTCCCTCCCCACTTTGCTCAAGCTTTGAGGTGAACCTTGACTCCCACACGCCTTGCCCAACCTTTAAGCAAATCTTGGCGGCGTGCTCCCCCAAATTCCCAGTGTTTCTGGGGTTCCCACTGCCTGACAGCTTCTGCCCTGGTCAGTACCGGAACCTCTTAGAATATTGGAGTCACCTCACGAAGCTCCCTTGCCTCCACCCTTACCCCAGCCCCTTCTGTACACAGTAAAGGGGGCCTGTTAAAGTGAAGCCAAATTCCATGCCTTCTGCTCAGCTCCTCAAATGGCCAGCGAGGCTTCCCCGTCCCTTCTCCGACCTCATCTTCTGCTCTTCTCCCCCTTGCTCCCCACACTTCAGCCATGCTGGCCTCCCTTGCGTGTGCCAAGCACATGCCCACCTCAGGGCCTTTGCACTTGCTATTCCCACTACCTGAAACACTCTCCCCCTAGATAACCACAGGACTTGCTCCTCGTTCTTTAAGTCACAGATCAAACGTCGCATAGTCAGTGAGGACTTCCCTGACTGTTGCGTTTAAAATAGCCCCCTCCTCACACATCAGCAACTGGTCTCCATCTGACACCCTATATATTGTTTATTTTGTCTGTCTCCCACTCTAGAACACAAGTTGCATGAGGGCGAGGGCCTTGCTCTGTTCGCTACCAAATGCCCATCGCTTCAAATAGCACCTGGCCCGTGGGAGGTGTTTGGTTAAACACTGATGCAGTAAATGAATGGGCTGTGCATACACTGTGATTCTAAGGCATCAGGATGTGGGTGCTGGAAGCATTCTGAGCCCAAAGACAGGGTCTCTGACAAGGGGGAAGGACTCCCCAAGGGTACGTGGTGGTCACAAGAGTCAATGGTCCTGCCAGACCCTGGCAGAAGAGAGAAGTCCCTCAGAGTCTCCCTGTCATTCTCCAAGGACAGGTTGGCTTTTCTGATGAAACCCACTCCCCAAAGTCTGACAAACCCATGAGGACCACCGAGGAGGCAAAAGAATCCTACTGGGTCAGGATCCTAGAACCTCTAAGTTATAGGGCTCCGAATTCATAGAAAGAGAAGTTGAGGCCCACCCAGCACCCCATGAACCATGGAGGGCAACACAGGCCGGAGACCCTGCACCAGAACCCTAGGAAGAGGGAAGAAGCAGGAGAGGCAGGTGAGGGTCCAGCCCTGTGTCCCTGCTGTGCTGTGTGGCTTGGGACAAGTCACACAACCTCTCTGGGTCAGCTTCCCCAACAGGCCACACATGTGCAGTAGGGCTCTGGCCTCCCGCCCCTGCAAAGCCCCCCCACCGTGGAGCCGCCAGGCCTTCCTGTTTACTCGAGGCCCCTCTTGAGGCTGGGAGGCGGCAGCCTTGGCCTCCTCTGCTCCCCGCTTCCTTCCTCTCCCACTTCAGCGCGCCTCCGGCCAGGCCCTTAGGGCCCTTGAGGCCAAGACTTAGGGGCGCAGTCCAGGGGGGCATCTGAGGCCACCACCCGCGCGGAGCACTCTCTCTCCAAGACCCTGAGGCTCTGTCTGGCCATAATGTCCCTGCACTTTGGGACAAAGCTGTTGCCTGGAGCGCCCCTAGAGACTGAAGAGTGTGACCCTGGCCACTGTGTCTGGTCTGGATCCAATGCCACGCCCACCTCCCAACCCACACTAGCAGATGAGCGCTGCTCTCCCTCCGCTCCACCCCCAGGGTCCAGGCCTCTGCTCAGCAAGTTCTCCCTGAGCTACCCAAGTGTGGGCCACGGACCTGCAGCCCAGCCTCGCTGCCCAGACCAGACCAGCTGGAGCAGAATCAGCTTCTTAACCAGACCCTGGAGATGGGCGCGCCCATGAAGCCTGGGGGCACTGCAGTTCTGGCCCGCTGCCTGTGGTTGGAGTTTTTTTTTTTTTTTAATATTTATTTTGAGAGAGAGAGAGAGAGAGAGAATCCCAAGCAGGCTCTGCACTGTCAGCACAGAGCCTGACGCGGGGCTTGATCTCATGAACCACGAGATCATGACCTGAGCCAAAATCAAGAGACACTTAACCAACAGAGCCAGCCAGGCGCCCTCACCATCGCCTCTCCTCCCTGGTTTTAAAGTCCTTCCTGGGCCTCATCTCTTAGGTGTTCTTGTCTCAGAGGCTGAGCCTGAAACTCTGATGCCTTTATAACTAACTTCCAGTTTACAAGAAATCTAGGGGCTGAAGGAGCAAGTTGGACGACACCAGCAGGAAGCAAAGGGCGAATCTGGAAGTTTCCAGCAGGACAACGGGTCCCTCCACAGGCCAGTGTCACCACCAGGTTAACAGAGACCCGACAGATACCGCAGCCAAGTGTCGCGCGTGGTCCTGGGTAGCACCCTGATTTGAACAAAGATGCATTTGGGAGATGACTGGGGCAAACTGCATGTGGACTGCTTATTATTTATTGTGATATTAGTGTTAACTTAGTGTTGTTGAAACTCTGAGTTGTGGTGAGGTAGGAAGATGCCCTTGTTCTTTAGCGTCATACTTCAGGGGTGGAGTTTTTCTCATTGGTAATTTACTGTAAATGAGTAAAAAAGTAAAAGTAAAACAGTGATGAGGAAATATAGGGAAATGATAATTACTGTATGGTGTTCACTGTTTTATTTCCTCCAATTTTCAGTTTGTTTGTGATTTTTCATTAATGGGGCACCTGGGTGGCTCAGTCGGTTGAGCATCAGATTTCAGCTCAGGTCATGATCTCATGGTTTGTGAGCTTGAACCCCGCATCGGGTTCTGGCTGACAGCTCGGAGCCTGGAGCCTGCTTCCAATTCTGTGTGTGTGTCTCTCTCTGACGCTCCCCTGCTCATGCTCTTCCTCTCAAAAATAAATATTAAAAAACCAAAACAAACAGAAAAGCCAAAACCAAACCAACAAACAAAAAAAAGTCCTCTTTCTGAGCCTCCCATTGCCCCTAGGGGAGAGACTAGATGCTTGGGTCGGCATTCAAGGCCCTGCAAATCTGGCCCCTCCGGGCTCGTCTCTTGCTACTGCACCTCACTCTCACCTGTTTCCATACAACAGGCCTCTGTGACTCTGCAGAGCTGCTCTCTCTCCCCTTCCATGCCTGCTCATGGTGAAGTGAGCTCCTAGGAATCTTCAAGGCCCCACTCCAGAGCTCCAGCTCAAGGAACCGGCTGCCACCAGGGGCCCCCCTGTGCCCTCAGCTGCTAAAAACAAAACTGGTCTCGGTTTTGTAAGCTCCGGTTCCCTCCTGGTGCTGGGATGGGGTGGGGCACATCACAGCAGGTGGCGACTTATGAACTCTGTCTTGCCCCCACCCCCCCACCCCATCCCGCACACCCCCGTGGCCGGTGCTCTGGAAAACTAAGTTGAACAGACAGGCACAAAGGAAACCCTCAAAGGAAGGTCTGTGGTAGCAAGGACTGGGGTGGTGGTTACTGGAACTCTGACATTTCTGTGTCGTTTTTCAAGTCGCCTTTTGTTTTACACGCATAATGGTTGGGGTCAGCTTAGACTGTCATTCAGCAGGGACACCCCTGAACTGATGATGCAGTAATTAGCAACAAAATAAAGCTAATGACCTTGCTTCTGTCAGGTGATCTCACCTTCGGTCCGTTTTCCCAGCTCACGCCACCCTGGGCAGCCCTGCGCCAGGTGTGTTAGCCCGCTGGGACGGACGTGCCTGCTGCCGGAGGGGGCAGGTCACAGAGAGATCGAGGCTCCCCGCCCCACACACCCCTGCTGGCACAAGGAACAGAGACCAGCAGAGTCCACCTCCCCTCCCGCCTCCCCCGCCCCCCAACAGAAGGCTCACCCCCCATGATGCCTGCCTTCTCCTACCTCCCCTGTGCTAACATTGATGTTTTGTGTTACTCTTTCAATAGACTCACCTTTTATAACTTAAATATGTTTATTTTAAAGGAAAGTTTAAATAACTAACGTAGAAGGAAAACCAGCCGCACTTGCCATAAATAAAAGGGGACACACCATGGGCACCATCAGCCTCAAGCGGCATTTTGTCCCAGCCAGGTGTGGCTGCGGAAGGTTCTCGTGGCTCTAAAGGGAGGCAACAGGGACCAGGACAGGTGTTAAGGACACGTGAGCACCAAGTTGAGCCTTCCTCTGTGATGAGGTCGCAGAGTGGAAGAACAGAAAAGGGAAGATGGTTCCCTCTCCCCAGGGAGTCTGGGGCGCCCCCCGCACCCCCCCCCCCCAGCACCCAAGGCTGCTCTGGGCTCGGCTCCCACAGGCCCCGGTGACTGACAGCCCGTGCCCTCGTTCAGTGTGTTCTCATCCTAACCTTGGGAGGTAAGGGGTGCAGGGGGCACGGACCCTAACTCGGGTTCGGAGATGGGCTCAGAAAGGACAGCTTGTGTCCTGTCCAGGGACGTCCGGCGGGCGGGGCTTCGCGTCACTTCCTCGGGGAGGTACCGCTGACTTTTGCATCTCGATGCCCTTTTCAGACGCTCAGAGCTTCTTACTCATAGGAGGCCAATCCATTGCCCACCCGGCCAGCTGACATGTGCTGTCCCCGCTGCCCAGGAAGCCGCCCACAGCCCATGGCCTCACTGTCTGGGGCCCCAGTGGGGTTAAGTATAGCAAACAAGCTCAGAGACATGAGGGGTCAGGGCCAAGGCCGCACAGCAAGAGTTCCGAGGAACCCAGGCTGGGGCCCAGCTCTGCCTGACCCCAGGTCCCTGAGAGCAAGGATCCTGGCTCGGTCACCCCGGACCCCCCGACCCGGCATGCCCCGGGTGAGGAAGGGCCCTGGGTCTTCCTTCCCCTGGTACATGGCCGAGGCGGGCTGAGGGCCCTGAGGAGGACTGGGAGGGCGAGGGGCTACCGGAGGCCTTATCACGTGGCTCAACTCCAGTGAAAGCAAAGAAAAAGGAATAAAACCAAATGTCCTTGGAAATTCCTTTAGTGCTGGCTGTCCATGAAAACAGGATAAAGTGGCTTCCTCTGTCTGTGCTCCAGCCGGGCAGGGTGGAGGCGCTGAGCTCAGGCCAGGACAGCCTCAAGTCAGCACAGGGGTGGGGCGGGGCTCAGCCGGGGAAGGGGCTCCAGTGCTGCTACTTGAGGGCGTCCAGGTGGGTGCAGACTTGGGAGAAGACACTGTCCACGGAGCCTTCGGCATTGACCTGCAGGGAGACCGCCGGAAGGGCAGAGATGCTGGGGAGGGGCCCCGTGGGCTGCACCGGGGCGGGGGCTCACTTCCCCCCGGCAGCGTGGCCTGGCTCTCTGAGCCCAGCCAGCGGGGACAGCAGCCCGTCGCGGAACCAGTGGGGAAACCAAGGCCCGGAATGGAGGGCTGGCCCAAGGTCACAGGGATTTTGGTCAAGCCCGGCAAACCTCCGGATTCCTGGGGCTACCCGCGGCCCGCAGGGGGCGCACCTTGCGGACGATGCCACGTTTCTCATAGAAGGCGATGACGGGTTCCGTGGCCTTGTAGTAGGTTTCTAGTCGCTTCTTGATGGTCTCCTCATTGTCGTCCACGCGCCCGCTGGTCTCTCCGCGCTTCAGGAGCCGCTGGGTCATGGTCTCAGGGCCTGCGTCCACATACAGCAGCAGCGTGGGCTGTCCAATCTGCGGGGAGGGCGGTAGTCACAGGGGCCCCATTCCTGGCCCCTGGGGCCATCCCCTCCCCATCCTCCGACGTCTGAGGCCTCACCCGAGGCCCACTCAGACTACACTGTCCTCTGGGCAGCCTAAAGGACCTTCCTAAAACTACTCCTCTGCTCCAACCTCTCCCATAGCTCCCCAGTGCCCTCAGAGAGGGTCTCCCACACTCCTCGTCTTGTGTTTCCCACTTCTTTGCTCTCCTTGCTTCAGTCACACCGATTCTCTGTAGTCTGGGCTCTTGACAACCTCCTCCCAAGCCAGGCCTTCGCTCATGCCAAGAATCCTCACCCTCGGGGCGCCTGGGTGGCTCAGTGGGTTAAGCGGCTGACTTCAGCTCAGGTCATGATCTCACGGTTCATGGGTTCGAGCCCCGCATCGGGCTCTGTGCTGACAGCTAGCTCAGAGCCTGGAGCCGGCTTCAGATTCTGTGTCTCCCTCTCTCTCTGCCCCTCCCCCACTCATGCTCTGTCTCTCTCTCTCGAAAATAATAAATATACATTAAAAGATATTTAAAAAAAAAAAGAATCCTCACCCTCAATACCAAGCACCGGCCTTCAGATTTGAGCTAAAACCTCGTTCCACTGGAGGCAGTCTGCCCAGATGCAAGCCCGCCCCCCGCCGTCCCCAGCTCTCTGGGGGCACACTCTTTAGTCCCCTTTACCTCCCCACCCAGGACGTCTCAGGCGGCCTCTGGCTATTTACTGATTGTCCCTCTCCCTCCTGCTAGTCCAGGAGCCCCTAAGGACATCGAGGCATCTATGTGACACAGCAGGGCTGGACAAGGACTTGACTGAGGGGTGATGGGCTGCTGAGCTCTGGGGGGGTTCTGAACAGTGTCACTGTCATGGGAATAAGCATTTCATCCACCGGGGAAGGGCAAGAGGGAAGGAGGCAGACCTGTCCTCTTTCGGTGAGGCCCTGATGCCCCCTGGTGTCCAGATCTGAGAAGACCAGCTGCCCGGACCCCCGGAGCTCATGGCAGAGCTGGGCCCTGGTGCCGAGCCCACCGCCCACAGTGGCGCCCACAGCAGCCCCAGGCAGGAGTCTCATTTCCTGAGTCTCATTGAGTAATCTCATTTCCTAAATGTGGCCCTGAAGATCGGAGGTGACCTCACACAGCTGGTACGTGTGGGTCATGCCAGGAAGGCTTCGAGGCTGCCTAGCACCTGACCACAGGGTCCATGGCTTCCTAGTCTGAGGGGGCCCAGCCCACTTCCATTTCAGAGATAGGGCAACCGAGGCCCAGAGCAGGGAAGGCACTTTCCTGAGGTCCTGACGGCACTTTAAGGTCAGGAAATACAATCTCCTACTACTGGATGAGGCTCAAAGCTATGGGAGCCCAATGATGGCCCAGCCTCACAGCCTCGGGAAGTGGGGCCAGGCTCTGGTCCTGCCCCAGCCTGTCGGGATGCCCGGTGCTCCCCACAAGGCAGGAAGGAGTCCCTCTGCTAAGAAACCCTCCTTGAGTCCAACCCCACCCCCTTGCCGACCTCTCCCTCCTTGACACTCGCTTGCAGCCCTGTTTTCCTAGTATGACCTGTGACACGGGAGACATGGGGTATGTGCACACGTGTGTATAAGTGAGCTGAGTCCACGTATGTACATGCATGTGCGTGCATGTGCATTGCCAGATGTGTGTGCACCCGTAGGCGTGCCGGTGTGCTTGTGCTGTGTATGTGTACGCACGTGTGCATGTGCTTGGGTGTCTGTGTGTGTGTATTTGGGAGAGGCGCCCCCACCCTGGCTCCCTGGTGGGCCTCTGTTCAGGCAGCTCGGAGCCGCCCTCCTCAAAGCCCACGGCCAGACTCCCCGTGGCCCACGGAAGGAGACCGGACTCCCTTCCCTGGCACTGGAGGCCCGAATCACCTCTCCCACATCATCCTGGGTGCCCTGTCCCATAGTGTCTGTTCTCCCCACACCCCACCCCTCCAGCCCCACCCCTCCCACTCCCTGCCCCTCTGACTCTGTGTTTATAAGGTGGCAAGCCCCGCGTTTGAAGGGCGCATTCTCTCTAATCGCCATTCTGCTCCTTAAGACAGCCTCCACCTGTGTCCGACCCCCTTTGCAAAATGAGGTCAGGGAGGCAGAATGATTGGCCTCGGCCCTGTTGAGTGGAAGCTGACCACAGGTTTGTGAGCTCCCCAGCCTGTGATTCCTCCTCTTCTAGACTTTTCTTCTCCACTTCTAGAAAGACTTCCAGAAAGTCTTCTCCGGTTTCCCTCCTTATCCTTCTCTCCACCCCAACCCCACAATCGGTGTCTCTCTCTCTCTCTCTGCCCCAAACTCTGTGTGGCCATCACGGCAGCCTCTTTCTACCTGGCCACCCCACATCACAGCTCTCAGATGCACCCCCCAGGTTGCACCTTACCCTCTGTTCAAACTCCTCTCCCTGCTGTACCTCCCGAGGGTAGCCATCGATCAGGAAGCCTTTGGAGGTATCGACCTTGGCCACCATGGCATCTCGGAGCATGTCCAACACTGTCTCCTGGGGGCACGGGAAAAGATGAAGGGGTCATAAGCCCCCTCCCCCTTCCTCTAGGCCTCCACCCTACGAAAGATGTACCAGACAAGCCTCTCTCCCCAGGAAGCTCCCTTTGAATGTGAAGACTTGACTGGTTGATCAAACCATTCATCCATCTATTCATTCATTCATTCATTCATTCATTCATTCATTCATTCATTCATTCAATAATATTGACTGAGCCCCTCATCCCCACCAGCTCCTGTCCAGGGCCCACACTGTGAACAAAGCAGGCCTTCCCCAAGGAGCTCACAGTGTGGTGAGGCTCGTTCATCAATTTCCAAACAAGGTTGAGTGGGCAGAGAAGGAGTTATAACATTAGGGGGTCTGAGCTCAAATCTGTGGAGCCAGGAGGGTCTGAAAGCTGAGGAGGAAAGAACATTCCAGGCAGGAAGAAATGTAATGAGTTTGACGGGACAGAAAGGCCAGGGCAGCTGGAGGGTGGACAGCTGAGGGGGCCAGGGGGAGGGGAGGGTGAGTGGGCGGCATGAGGCTGAAGGGGTCAGCAGGGCAGTGTCCTAGAGACTCTGGGAGCTCTAGAAGGAATTTGCTGCCAAGGGCCATGAGGACCAAAGCCAGGGAATGTTTGGAGCCAGGGAAGGTCAAGGCAGAGTGTCATGGGCTCTGCTGGCTGGAGCCCACTCAGGGCCACCAGGACCCGCCCACCCCCCTGGCCCACTCACCAGTGGCACCAGCTGCCCCTTCTCCATGATTTCCGACAGCTTCTTGCCCCGGGCCGAGCCCGAGCTGACCTCGGCCCGCAGGAGGTCCCCGGTGGAGAGGTGGGTGTAGCCGTACTTCTGGACAATCTTCTCACACTGGGTGCCCTTCCCCGAGCCGGGCCCTCCTGCAAGCGCCCACCCGTTCAGAAGCCCCAGGAAATGGGGCCACCGCAGGGCTAGGGTCACCCCGCAGAGGAGGGGCAGCACCCGGGGTGCAGCCCCGGGCCCAGGCTCCCACCAGGAGCCTCCCTGCTCGCCGCCTCACCCGCCTGCCTTGGACTCACCCACCACAAAGATGATCTTGGTTTTCTTCAGCTTCTCTGTGGGGTAGAAAAGGGGAGCAGAGTTCAGTCACTTGCTTGGCAAATAGCGCCCCTGGAGTCTCAGGCCTGGGCCGGCCCGAGGCAGAGGGACAGACACAGCTCACGCTCCTGCCCAGAGTGAGCCGTGACGGGGGCGGGGAGCAGACTTCAGAAGTCACGGAGGAGGGGGTGTTTCCAGGCAAAGGGACCGGCAGAGGTAAAGGCCTGGAGGCCGAGGCAGCTCTGAGGCGCTCAGATGCCAACCCCGGCTGCCCCTCCCTGTGGGCGGCCTGGGCAGCAGCGGGTCACCTCTGGCCTTAGAGTCTTCCACATTGCGGCGGTTTCTGGAGCAGAAGGCCCCCATGGTCCCGTCCTGCTGGGTCCCCTACCCTTCCCCTCCCAGGCCCTGGGCCTGCCCATCGCCCGCCTTCCCCGGGCGGCACCAACGCGGAGTCGGCAACCACAACACAGGTTGCCCCGGCGACGGTTGCCAGGGAAGAGGCTGCGGTGGGCACGCAGAACCCTGGCGCAGAGAGGGAGGCGCGCTGAGGCTGCCACCTCGGCCTCGCCGGCCCTTAGCACTCGGCAAGACCACAGCCTCGCCAGACGGAGGGAAACTGAGGCCTGCTCCAAGGCTGCCAGACCCAGGACTAGAGGCCGGGCCCTCCTCCCAGGCTGCCCGGCCTTCCCCTCTTCTCAGGGGAGAAAAGAAGGCCCTCACTGTGTCCTAGGGGACTTAGGAAAGGAGTCCCCACCCCTCTTGGGCTCTGGGTCCCTCCCCACTGGGGAAGGTCTGGCAGCTCCTAGGGTTCCTGTGGTCCTGAGGCAGGAAACCCAGAGGTGGGGTCTGAGGCACAATTTATCCCGTAGGCCCCAATGGACTGCCTGCCATGTGCCGGCTACCGCTTGGAGGTGGGGGAGGCCATGGCCCAGTGGCAGCTGGTGTTCGGAGCCCACGGGGTGACAGGGCCACCGCCGACTCGGGCAGCAGCAGCAGCGGGCTCCTTTAAGAGCCGCCCAGGCTGAGGCACAACGCCAGCGAAGGGGCAGTGAGGCTGCCAGGAGGCGGCCGGCCAGGCTCTCTGCTGGCCCCATGTCACCCTCCAGGTCCCAGCCCATAGCAGCCAGGGCGGCCCCAGGCATCCTCAAGACCCACCCCCTCTGGACAACGGGGAAACTCAGTCCCACGGAGGCGTTGGACGCTGCCTTGTCCGTGTTAGGCTTGGCAGTTGCACACTTGGGGCCTCTCCCCAGGGCTAGCCTCCCCTTGCCAGCGCCCACCCTTTCTAGAAAGAGGCAGGGATTCAGCTCTATAAATACCAGTGTAGGAGGTGAGCTGTGGGGCCCTCAGGAGCCTCAAGCAGGCCTCGTTGCTTCTAAATTAATCCCGGAGCTGGCACATCCCGTGAGGTGCCTGAGGAGGCTGCCGGAGGCTCCCAGCCAGGCCCCTCTGGCAGCCCCAGAACCCCCTCTAACCCTTCCCAGGATGTCTCCTGAAAGCGCACCCCCTTAACGGATGGGCACACTGAGGCCCAGGCAGCGAGCAGGAAAGAAGAGCCCCAGTACCTTCCATCCTGCTGAGGTCCGGGGAGCCGAGTCAGCGTTCTGCAAGACAAGAGCACAGGTGGGGCGGGTGAGGGGGCCTCTCCTCCACCTGCCTCTGCTCGGGCCCAGCCACACGGTGTGCGCCAGGCCCAGATGCTCCCAGCGGTGCAGGGAAGGGCCCCCGCAAGTCAGGTGACCTTGGGAAAGTCACCTTTCCTCGGTGTGTTTCCACTGCCCCCCCTGTTACAAAAGGCAGCCCCCTCCGGTCCAACTTTTCCCGCCAGAGGAGCCAGGTGGTGAGGACAGTGCTGAGGGACGGAAACAGTGACATCAGCTATGGCTGAGCCACTCCCTTTGCCTGTCCCAAACAACAGGTGTCTGCTCAACACCTTGGTGATGCTCCCCCAGAGGGGGGGAAGGGGGGAGCAGGAGGAGACTTGTGGAGGCCGGAGGAGGGACCTGAGCTGCAATCTGTCCCACCCACGTGGGGTTTGGACAAGGATGCTCAAAGGGACACAGAGGTCTGAGGGGGAGGAAGCCGTAGGAGCTGCTCATGGGGACACAGCCCTGTACGGTTGTCACCGGCTGTCACTCCCCCCAATGGCCCCTGCCCCTTCACCCCCCTGAGGATCGCATTCCACAGCCTATGTTCCCCCCCACCCCCGGCATGTGAGTCCACCCCAATCCCTCCGGGGACCCCATTCTGCTTCACCCTCCCCTTCCACCTACAGTTACCCCTGACACACCTCTGGCCTCCAATCCCCAACCCCCCCGGCCTGCCCCAAGGCCACCAGCGACCATCACAGCCACGCTTGCCTTGACCTCTGACCCCCCGACACAGCACTCCTCCCGCCTGGCTTGCCCGCAACCCCAGGCCCCTTACTCCGCGCTCTCGCTGTTGGCTTCGGGTTCCCAGGACCCCCGTCTCTGCCCAGCCAGCCCCGGCCTCCCTCCCCAGCCCCATAAGCCTACAGCCCCTGGACAGGGTCGACCCCCACAGACCCACTTCCCCAGCTCCGTGCCCTACTGTCCAGCCAGAGGCCTCCGTCTTCTCCACATGCCACCTCCACCCTGCACACCCACGTCCCAAGCCTCTTGCTCTCGAAACTCTCTCCAGTCTGTGTCCTCACCACCACTTCCCTGTTCCAAGCAGGACACTGGCCACCGCCCAGCATCCCATGGGTCTCCCGACCCCCACACCCCACCGCGCAGCCTGCAGGATTTTCTGTGATCAGCATCAGACCACATCAATCACCTGCTTAAAACCCTTCCACGCGTGGCCCCCTTGGGTCCCAAGATAAACCGTGGGCCCCCTAACGTGGCTGACAGGGCCCAGTAGCCTGTGCCCCCACCCCTACCCCCGCAGCCTTCACAGCCACCACCTGAACTGCCTGGAGATCCCACCTCTGGGCCCCAGCTACTGTTGCACCTGATGCCTGGATGCCTCTCACCAGGAGCTACTGTTTAAGACTCCGTTCAGCTGTCACCTCCTTCAGGAAGTCTTCCTGGACTCCATCCTCCACTCCCACACTGGCTCCTCTGAACGCCCCCCAGCGTCGCACACGCCACACACTATCGGACCTCTCTGCTGAACTGCGGCCGTCTGGACAGGGCCTGGCCCCAGGCTGAGCAGAGGGCTGGGGGCCTCACTCCACCTCACAGCTGTCTTGGAAGGGATTTGAGGCTTGGAGCGGAGTAGAGACTTGCTCCAGAGCCTGGCTGGGGTCAAACTCGGGGCTGCATTTTCTGCTGCTTTAGGCCTGGCACCCAGTAGGTCTTTCAGCAGCTTTGCTGGCCGTCCCACTGCTCGCGGGCCATGAGTTATAGCCCTTTTCCTGCTGAGTGTGCTTAGGGAAGGGCAGGCGCTGCCAACGCCCCGTAGCAGCTGGCAAGGGAGGAGGAGGGTCCCCAGGCCAGGGAGAGCCTGCACCGACCCTGAGGAGTGGCCTCCAACCCACCTTGCCCTGCCTCTCCCCCGTAACCTAAGGCCCTCTGCTGGCACCTGCCGCTTCCTTGGTCCAAAATAACTTGAGTCGTGAGGAGGCCTCACAGAGGCCAGGGGTCCGGGATGGAGTTGGGTTACAGGCTCAGCACCCAGACCTTATAAGGCCCCTGATCCAGGCTGCGGCAACTCCCCTCATGACTGGGTGGTCTGCCGAGGGGCCTGTGGGACAGAGGCCCAGAGGGACAGCGACCCAAGGGGCTCATGGCTCAGCTGTGTGACCTTGGGCAGCTGGTGTCCCCTCTCTGGGCCTGTACCCCTCAGGCCCTTTCCTGCTCCTGCTGGAGAATTCTGAGTGGATATCTGAGCAGTGCTCAGAAAAGGTAGCCGTAGGGCTGCCTTAGAGCCCTCACCCATCACGGGGGGGGGGGGGGGGCTTCCTGTCCCTCCAGGGCTCCAAACGACGTGGCAGGATAGCTCCTCCAATGACAAAGGCTGCACCCGCCAGGTCCTCCGGGGCAGGGAGTCGGGCCCCAGCCTCCTTCCCTGGGCCCCAGCCAGGACGTGCCAAGGGCAGGGACCAGGAGCCCCAGCCCCAGGGGTGCCAGCAGGGACAAAGAGGCAACTGTCTGGGAGGCTAGAAGGGACTGCCACGCACACCCCCCCGACATGGGCACCCACACAGGGTGGCACGAATACCCAGAGCAGAGCCAGAGAAGCACAGGCAGGCAAACGCGCACACGGTGTAACCACGGATACAAACACACAGCCGCACGAGCCCCGAGGATGCCCCGCACACACGGCCTGGCGCCCCCGGGGGCGCGCGCGCGGCTCCCCCACTCCCCGCAGAGGCGCCCCCCGCTCGCCCAGACATGCACGCGGGCACACACTGACCTGGGGGAGGGGTGCGGCGGGCGCCGGGGCCAGTGGTGCCCTGCCCGTCCTCGCCGGCCGCCCGCAAAGGCGACTATTTATAAGGCTGTCGGCAGCGCGCAGCATGCCGGGAGCCAGCGCTCCGCCAGGGCAGGGGGGGGGGAGGAGGGAGGGGGAGCGGCCGGGAGGGAGGGAGGGACGGACGGAGGGAGGGGGCCCTGGACCCGAGTGAGCCCTGTTGGGAAGCCAGGGCCGGGCAACCCCGGGCAGCACCGCACGTAGCAGTCTGCAGAGGGTTTTCCATTCCTGCCTGACCTTCCGTGTGCCCACGTCGCCACAACCGGGTTTCCTGTAGGAAGCTGGGGAAACTGAGACCCAGAGAGAAGAGGCTCTTTGTGGAAAATCCCACAGCAAACTGTTGGCAGAGAGAGGCCAGACCCAGCGCGGGAGGCAACCAATGCGTGGATTCCGGGGGCTTGGCTGGCTAGAACAATCCTCTCCTCCCCCCACCCCCCTACTACCTGCCCCTCCTCAGATCCTGCCCAGAGGCCCCTGGGCCGAGACCCACCTGGAACTCCTCCTCCCCTGTAAGAAGGGGTCCAAGAACCCGTCTGGAACTAAAACTCTCTCAGGACCCCAAAGACGGTCCATGTACCCATTTCCCAGCTTGTAGTTGTGCAGATTATATATATCAGCTCCGCCCCCATCAAAGCAGCTCCCCTGAGGTGAGCACGAGACTGTGGCACATTCAGAATGCCGAATGGGGACGTGGGTACCCAGATGGGGCACCGCCAATCCTGATAAAAAGAACACCTCGCATTCATGAGCACTCACCGCGTCAGGCGCAGGGGCTCAGTCCGGGTCTGTGGATCCTTAAACACGGAGGAAGGGAGGGTCACACCTGTAAGATAGCTCGCCTGAGGTCCCCAGCGTGAGCCTGAGAAAAATCCCTGAACGTGAAACCTCGTTTGCGGATGAAAACGTCATCCAGCTTTTGACACAGGAGCCACTGAACTGTTAAACTAGACAAACGCATATGACTGAATACAGAACTGCTACACCCTCATTCTTGAGAAAAAACTGATTATTTTCCTAGTAACTGTCGTAAGGTACTAGAACATTGACGCACTTTAAAATGTCATTCTCAAGGCGCCTGGGTGGCTCAGTCGGTTGAGTGTCCGACTTCGGCTCAGGTCATGATCACGCGGTTTGTAGGTTCGAGCCCCGCGTCAGGCTCTGTGCTCACAGCTCAGAGCCTGGAGCCTGTTTCAGAGTCTGTGTCTCCCTTCTCTCTCTGCTCCTCCCCACTTGTGCTCTGTCTCTCTCTGTCTCAAAAATAAATAAAACAAAAAAAAATGTTTTTTAAATATTTTTATTTCTAGGAGAGAGAGAGAGAGAGAGACAGCGTGAGCAGGGGAGGGTCAGAGAGAGAGGGAGATACAGACTCTGAAATAGGCTCCAGGCTCTGAGCTGGCAGTCAGCACAGAGGCCAATGCGAGGCTTGAACCCATGTACCACAAGATCATGACCTAAGCGAAAGTCGGATGCTTAACTGACTAAGCCACCCAGGCGTCCCCAAAAAATTTTTTTAAAATAAATAAAATGTCATTCTCTCTTCCAGTCATAATGTTTGGAAAACAGCTTGTGTGGTCTTCTAATACTTCTACAATTTGCTAATAAAGACCCCCTCCCTGGCTTTTATTCCTCAACGGGACACAGTTTAGGCTGCTCCCTGAATCTGTGCTCCCCAAACTGCAATTCTCAGACCCCAAAGGAATACTTTTGTTTCTTTTCAATTCTTCCTCTTTTCTCGGTCACAACAGGTAGAAGTGGTGTGTTTATTCATGGAGACTGACTGGCACATGGTGGTAGGTGCCTGATAATGTAGCAAGACAGAGATGAGGACCATGCAGTGTCTGAACTCATGACCTTGAAGGTAGCAGCCCCAGATGGTGGTGAGTTGAAGTTAGAATTTGTCTTGTAGGTACTAAGGAGCCATGGAAGGTGTTTGAGCAAGAGAGGGAGACTGCTTCAGGTGGGTGATTTCTGAGCGACAACAGCCAGGATAATAAGGCCTGGGTCTAGGCCCAGCTCTGCCGCCTGTGACATGAGACAAGGTCCTTATTTCTTGGGACCTTAGTTTCCGCATCTGTGGGAGGGATGGGTGCTGGGTCAGAGGTTCTGCCTTCAAAGTTGCTTGAAAGGCCCTCTCAAAAGCTGTAGGTACCAGCTGACTCTACCGGCACAAGCTTTGGGGAAAGCAAACTGATGTCAATCAAAATTTTAAACATCCTTCTACTTTTAGGAATCCCACACGTGGGCACAAGTACAGGATGGTTCTCCGGTGCCAGAGGGGCCTGACTGATGGGAGGGACGAGGGTGCAGCCAGGCAGGGTGGGGGGACGCTCCTGCGGTAGAGTCGGTATGAGAAAAGGAAGCCAGAGGTCTGTGTGGCTGCTGAAGCAAGAGAACTAGGCAAAGAGCCCAGTGACAATAATTCTAAACGTGCAGGGGCGTGTGTGTGTGTGTGTGTGTGTGTGTAAAATCTATTCCTAGGGCGTTTTTTTAAAAAAATATTTTAACTCCTCTGAAATCGTGTTGTCTTATAATCAAATTGATGGTATCTTTAAGTTGATGAAATGACACAGAACAGAGGGGACGGGGGTGTGCCCATGAACCCCCTGATGGAGGTGGGGCTTTCACTTTGAAAAATATGTACTTTTTAAAAAAATGTTTATTTATTTATTTTGAGAGAGAGAGAGAGTTTGACCAGGGAAGGCACAGAGAGAGGGAGAGAGAGAGAATTCCAATCGGGCTCTGAAGCCATCAGTACAGAGCCTGACGCGGGGCTTGAGCCCATGAACCGTGAGATCATGACCTGAGTCCAAAACACGTCAGATACTCTTAAACAGCTGAGCCAGCCAGGCGCCCCTGGGACTTTCACTTCTTGCTTCCTTTTTCTTTTTAATAAGACAACCGATTACTTTCTACATGAAACAATTTTAACATGGATATACCTCGAGGACACGATGCTAAGTGCAATAAGTCAGTCAAAAAAAAGACAAATACTGGGGCGCCTGGGTGGCTCAGTCGGTTAAGTGTCTGACTTCAGCTCAGGTCATGATCTCACGGTTCGTGGGTTCGAGCCCCACATCGGGCTCTGTGCTGACAGCTAGCTCAGAGCCTGGAGCCTGTTTCAGATTCTGTGTCTCCCTCTCTCTCTGACCCTTCCCTGCTCACACTGTCTCTATCTCTCTCTCAAAAATAAATAAAATATTTAAAAAAAAGACAAATACTGTATGATGCTACTTACGTGAACCACCTAGATAGAGTACTCAAGTTCATAGAACAGAAAGTGGAATGGCAAACGGGGTGGGGGCGGGGAGGAGAAATTCGGAGTTGCCATTTAGTAGATTTTGAGTTTCGGACCCGCAAGGTAAGAAAGTTCCGAAGATACTTTACGACAGTGTGAATGTACTCAACACTACCAAAATGGGTTAAGTGGTAAATCTTCTGTGGTTTTTGCCACAATAAAAATAAATTTCAAAATCTTAAAAACTGGGGAAAGAAACGCAGTTTGGAGTACCTGTTTTATTCTGTATTCAAGTCTAAGCCATATTTAAGTCTATATGAAAAACACAATTTTGCCTTTTTTGTAATTCTTTTTGAGCAAGGCAGAAGTTCAACGAGGTTTCCAACCGACCACATTTCTGCATTTGAGTACCTGTTTTAATTATTCCATTTGTGTATGATCTGCAGATTTTCCACTAATACTGGGATATTGGAGTGTCGGGATTTTTTCCCTCCAGCTAGAACTTAAAGAAAAACGGAGGCAGAAGGGAGGAGAGGGAGGAAGGAGGAAATGGAGAGGGGGAAAGGAAAAAATTGCATGAGGGAAAAATCTGAAAGATTGTTAACAGGATATAGGACCAGGAGATGCCCTCTATCTTGTATCATTTGTATGGCTTATGTTAGTTTATAACATGGAAACAATACCAAAAAGCATATCAAATGAAACCAGTTTTTATTTATTTAAAAAAAATTTTTAATGAGTATTTATTTTTGAGAGAGCGACGGAGAGACAGAGTGCAAGCAGGGGAGGGGCAGAGAGAGAGACACAGGGTCTGAAACAGTCTCCAGGCTCCGAGCTGTCAGCACAGAGCCCGACGCGGGGCTTGAACCCACAGACTGTGAGATCATGACCTGAGCCGAAGTCAGACGCTTAACTGACTGAGCCACCCAGGTGTCCCATGAAACCAGTTTTTTTTTTTTTTAAATTTCTGAGAGAGAGAGAGAGAGAGAGAGAGACAGCGTGAGCAGGGGAGGGTCAGAGAGAGAGAGGGAGTCACAGACTGAAACAGGCTCCAGGCTCTGAGCTGGCTGTCAGCACAGAGCCCGACGCGGGGCTCGAACCCACAAACCGCGAGATCATGACCTAAGCGAAAGTCGGACGCTTAACCGACTAAGCCACCCAGGCGCCCCGAAACCAGTTTTTAAAATTAAAAATATATATATATTTTTTGGTTAAAGAAGGAATTCCAAGGCTTAAAGACAAGGCTGCTGGGGCGGGGCGGGGCGGGGCAGGGCTGGGGGTGGAGCAAGGGATGACACTGTGGTGGCCTCACTCAGAGGCTCGCAGATGGAACCGAACCCCTTAGTTGAGCTCCGCAGGAAACAGCTGGAGGGGCCACTACAGGAAGCGCATGTCAGGTCTACAGCTGGTAAGAGATGGCCCCACCCCCAAGGAGGGGCGAGGGGTTGGGGCCTTGGTGGGGTAAAGAGAAAAATGGGGGTCGGAGGGCCCTGAACCCCAAAGGAAGAGGTAGGTTTGGTCCCAGCACAGTGGGGAGGCAGCGAAGGTTGCAGAGTAAAGAAGACTGTGATGGGTGGCTTCAGGAAGTTAGCTTTGGCAATCAGAGGACCAGTCTCCACTGGGTCCCATCTGGCGGCGGGGGTGGGGGGAGTGAGTCTGTGGAATCGAGGGCCCCATGCCTCCTGCCCTCCACATCCTCCAAGTCCTGCCTTCTGATGCTAAATCGAACTGTCCCAGGGTCCACCCTCAGCAACCACCCCCGTCTTAATACCCTCCTACTGCACCTCCCTGTGTGCCCACCAGTGGGCAGACAAAAGGGCCACCTAGAAACCTCTGCCTGGACCCAGATTCCCAGAAGCCTTTGCGTGGGCCTGGAAGTGTGCGGTATTCCCATCTCCCCATTCTCATGCAGGGCCCTAGGCTGCTCCCCGCATGAGGACTTTGCAAGGGGTCGCTGTCCCTCTGACAGGCCCACCACCACCACGTCCCAGCTCCTGCCCATCCTGCTGCCGCCACGGGACTGTGGCTTTGCCCCCCTATCACGCGCACTCGTGGCCTTTTCCCGTCCGGCCCCAGGCAGTCTCATCTCCCACTGCTCCTTCCTTCTGTGGACTGGCTGTCCGCTGAGTGAGGCTGGGGGTCGCCCCCCGCCCCCCCAGGCCCCCCCAGGCTGTCGCTCGGCCATGCTTCCCACCTGTCATTCCCTCCCTCGTCAGTTGCACCTAACACGGCACTTGGCACGCGGCTACCTGCTGAGCGAGCGTATCCTGAGCCTATCCCGTATCCGTGAGCGAGCTCTCGCCTCCCAACCCTGTGGCCCAGCATCCCCGCTGGCCCTGCGCCCGGGGAGTGCCCTCGCCCGTCCCAGCAGGCCGCCTGCCTTGTCTCACACAGTCACCCTTTGTTAGGCCTCTGCTCCCAAGGGCATCTTATCTGCCCCAACAGGTTGTAATCTGCTAGAGTCACGGACCCCCTTCCTCCTGCCAACCTAGAGTCAATAAGCCCTTTTGCGGAGAAGGTGGTGGCTGCCACGCGCAGTCCCTCCCAGGGCGGCAGTCCTGCGGTCTCTTCTTCCCGCTGGGCCCTGCAGGAAATTTCCACTCCCTGCCCTCAGCGGCCCCTGGAGCCAACCTCTGAGATCCCTCTGTCCTCTCCCCTTCAAGGTGCTTCCTCTCTCCGGTGACCCCCCCGACCCCCCAAAACTTCTGCAGGACTCTTCCTCATCCTTCAGGCCTCGGGGAAGCACGTCGCCTCTTCAAAGTGCCCTGTGTCATGGTCTCATTGTTCTCACACCCCCTCGGCCTGTCTGGGGCAGAACTGCCACACGGCCCCTCCCCTCCTATGACCTCAACAGCAGTGTCTGGACCTGTCTCACCCATGAGGACACCAGGGCTCTGAGAGGGGAAGTGGTTTGCCTGAGGTCACAGAGGACGGGAGAAGAGGGACTAGAAGAGCCAGGAGCCCCACACACCTCTGGGGCTGCCAGATCCCCACCCAAGCTGCAAAACGCATGACTCACTGGCGGGTTCAAAAAGCCAGCCATCTTGCGTCTGAGCTCCCAGGATGGATGGACGGTGTGGGCACTGAGGAAGCCCACGGCCAGGCCAGAGGGAATCAAGCTTGATCCGAGAGACACAGGAAGCAGAACCAGAGTTTAGGTACGTTTATTCCTGTACAAATCATTACAAAACCAAGTCCGGGGTAGTCGCCGGTCCCCAGCCCCCACCCCAATGTGCAAAGGCTTGCTGCTGGCCTCTTCCTCCTCCCCCGACCCATCCCATTCCACAGCCTCCTCCAGGAAGCCCTCCAGTCTTCCCTTACAGACTCTGGAAGAGCTGGGGCGAGCCCACCCCACTGAGGTCCAGCAATAAAGTGCCTGTAGAGTGAGGGGACAGAACCCAGGCAACACAGCTCCTGGCCCCCTAGAGCCTTCCCAGGCCCAGCTGAGGGCAGGCCCTTGGACAACTCCAGCAGCTGCAAAGGGGCTACGTGAAGCCCCAGTTTGGCTGGGATTCTCCCCTTCTCAGCCCCAAAGTCTCCTCCAATAGGTAGAAAGCCTCACTGCTGGATGGCAGAAAAGAGAGCCTGGCTCTTTAAGAGCCAAACTAATGGCAGCTGAGTGGAGGGACTAAGAAAACAGCTGAAGGTTTATCCCTTTCCTGTTAAGATTCCCCCCAGACTCTGTGGGAGTTTGCACAAAAATACCCTTAAGTTTCCAGAAGGAGGTGAGGAAGGGGACCCCAGTCCCCCGGGGAGCTGGGCCCCCCAGCCAAAGGTGGTGATGGCTGGAGGGGTCCGGTCTCAGGGAGGACAGACCCAAGGAGGTCAATGGGGAAAGTGGGAGGGGGTCTCAGACTCCATGTTAGAACCTGACACAGGCAGAACGACCAGACGACCTGACGAGGGGCAAGGGTTTTGTCCAAAGCCACTCAGGGTGGAGCCAAGACCCGGATGCTGGCTCCCACCTCTAGGATCCCCGACAAGCCCCCAAGTGGCCTGGCCGGGCCCCCAGACAGCCCCACTCCCTCGCAGCTTCTCTTTCTGGCTCTGGGAAGTGAGGGAGCAACACGGAGCTCCCAGCTTCTCAGGACAGGACCCCACTGTCCCAGCCAACAGGGAGCGGTGGGAGGTCCATCCTGGGGCTCTGAGCCAAGGACTCACAGGACAAACGCACGTCCTTAGCCTCAGATAACTTCAGAAATACCCTGATTCACTATGCTCAGACCCTGACCGGACAAGAAGCACCCCCAACACCCCTGATTAACCACATAGAAGCTCAAATCCCTGATTGGTCAAGAGATGCCCCCAGGCCTTCACTGGCTAGAGGATACTACCCTCGACAAGGCCCTGATGGGCCAGAAGACGCTCCGCCCAGCCTGGATGGGCCAGGAGCCGGCCCTTGGCTGAGTGGCTGGGAGGAGAGAGGCCTCTCCCGTGTCCCTCATGAGGGGTCCACAGGCAGGGCGGCCTAGGTCCAGGAGGGGTGGGAGAAGGTGATTCCATACAGCTGGGCCCAGGACGAGAAGACCCTCTTCTCCGTGATGAAGCGGTGGTGGTTGCCCTTGCGGCTGTGCTCGTTCTGGATGTAGGTCACACACTCATCTGGCCCCTTGGGCTCATAGTAGTGGTAGGGCATGCGCTGTAGGCGGGGCCGCTGGCTGGGGCGGAGCAGAAAGGGGCTGTAAGGGCAGGGTAGGCACGGGCAGGGCCCTTGCCCTTTCCAGCCCCTGACTTGCTATAGGATTTCAGCGGGGGAAGGGCAATCCCTGCCCCTCCCTGGGCCTCAGTCTTCCCATCTATAAAATGGTTGTAGGGCGGACTAGGTTTATGACCATCCAACTTTCTTTTTTTTTTTTTTTTTTTAACATGATCGAAACTTTTCCTTTCCTTAAGAGGGTAGTGGTTAGAAGTCCGGGCTCCGGAGCCTGGCACCCCCTGCTGTTTGTGGGACCTTAGGCCACTCACAAAACATCTTCCTCAGTTTTTATTTCATCTATGAAACAGAAAGAATAATGCAACTATCCATTAGGGTCACTGTGAGGAGTAAATGAGATAATAAATGAAGCCATACTTGGTACATGGGCTTTTCACACAGTCATCTCAATTAACAGTTATTATTAATATACAAATTCTGGACTATGGCTGAGCTGGGGAGAGGCCCCTGAGGCAGCTAGCCCCAGGAGCTTAGATCTCTGCAGAGCAGTCTGAATACGGTAAGACAGAGGCTCTCAAAGGCACCCCCAGCCAATGTTTCTGGGCTCCAAGCTGCAGCCAGTGACCGGGCATTGTCCAGTGGGGGGTGGCGGGGGGGTGCTCACCTGCAGTAGTCAGGGGGGACCATGCCGTAGACGTGCACGTGGTCACACAACTCCACTGCAATCACCATGGTAAACCAGCCGGTGCTCAACCACGAATGGGACTTTTCCCTGGGGGCAGAGGGGAGGGCATGATGAGGGGGCATGCGGGCAGGGGGCAGGCGGGCAGGGAGGAGTGGTCAACAGGCCCCTGAGTTTCCAAGAACTCCTCCCACCCCCCTTCAGGACCCACCCCCAACTTTAGTGACCCTGCCCCCCCACCGTGGGAACACGTGCATGCTGGCAGAGGACTTGTCTGGGCAGAGATGAGGGGTGTGGAGAGAGCGCCTTTGAAGGAACAGGGCATGCTGGAAGAGACTCCTGGGGAGACCAGTCACAGTAGGGCAGGCTGCAAGTGACCATAAGCTCACGAGACTCATGGCCTTGCTTGGCAGAGCTTGCTAGGAACAGTTGTGCCCTCGCTAGGGGCAAATGCCTAAGCGGAAACTAATCAGAGGTGGTCATGGTGAGAGTGACCACAGGTCACAGCAAGGCATGGGTGGGAGAGCCTGCGCTGTCCGCCACGGCAGCCAGTGGCCACATGTGGGCATGTGATGTGTGCTTGACATGTGCTGTTGGTGTAAAATAGGCATGATTTTTTTTTAGTATGAAAGAATGAACACAGAAAATGTCACTGATAGTTTTTGATACTGATCATATGTTGAACCAAAAATAGTTTGGATATATTTGATTGAAGGTGGTTCTTTGGAAAGTTTAAAAAGAAAGTAAGCCTCTCACAAGACTGACCAAGAAAAAAAAAAGACATAAGCTACCAGTATCAAGAATAAAGCAGAGGATATCATTGCAGATTCTGCAGACACGAGATCAAGAAGAAAGCCACAAACGAGTACATACGTAAATTTCACAACTTGGATGAAATGGACCAATTCCTTGAAAATCAGAAACTACCAAAACACAGCCAAGATGAAACAGATTAACCTGAGTATCTGTGACGATTAAGAAATTGAATTCAGGGGCGCCTGGGTGGCTCAGTTGGTTAAGCACCTGACTTCGGCTCAGGTCATGATCTCACAGTTCGTGGGTTCGAGCCCCGCATCAGGCTCTGTGCTGACAGCTCAGAGCCTGGAGCCTGTTTCAGCTCTGTGTCTCCCTCTCTCTGTGCTCCTCCCCCACTCGTGCTCTGTCTCTCTCTCAAAAATAAACAAACATTAAACTGTCAAAAAAAAAAAAAAAAGAAATTGAATTCATTGTTCAAAACCTTCCGAAAAAGAACTCTCCAGGCCCAGAGGGTTTGACTGGTAAATTCTGCCAAATATTTAACGAAGAAATAACACCAATTCTACACATTTTTGGAGGCCAGCATTACCCATACTAACAAAACCATGCAAAGACAGTACAAAAACCAAACAAAACTACAGACCAAGATCTCTCATGAACACAGACACAAAAATCTCAACAAGATATTAGCAGATCATATTCGGCAGTATATACAAAGAATAATACACCACAGTCAAGTGGAGTTTATTCCAGAAATGCAAGTCTGATTCAATATTTAAAAGTCAATCAGTGTCATCCACCATAGTCATATTCTTAAGAAAAACCACGTGATCATATTAATCAATGGGGAAAAACACCTGGTAAAATTCAGTATCCAATAATGATAAAAACTCTTAGCAGATTAGTTAGAAAAGGGAACTTTTTCAACCTGATAAAGAGCAGCCATAAAACTCTACAGCTAACATCATATTCAATGATGAAAGACTGAATGCTTTCCTAGTAGGAATGGGACCCAGGCAAGGATGTCTACTCTCACCACTTCCAATGCAATCGGACCTTGTATTGTCCGTCCCAACCATTGCAATAAGACAAGAAAAGAAATAAGACTCATACAGATTGGCAAGAAAAAATAAAACTGTTCTTAATTGTCCTTACAACATGATTATGTATATGGAAAATCCCAAAGAACCTAGAAAAATCTCCCAGAACCCATAAGTAAGTTCAGCAGGATTATAGGATATAAGGTCAACACACAAAAATCAATCGTATTTCTATACGCTAGCAATGAATAGCTGGGATCCCTCCAAAATTTTAAATATAATTTACAACAGCTCCTTCAAATTTTAAATATTTAGGGATAAATCAAACAAAATAAGTACGGGGCTATATGTTAGATGTATTGGGTTAAGTTGGCTACTATAAAAGTGTAAGTTACATATATGGCTTGCATTATATTTCTACTGGATAGCACTGGCCTAGCTCTTCTGGGGAGATTAGCCAGAGAAGGTCATGCTGGGAAAGATGTATCCTTAGGATAGAGTGTGCTGGAAGCAACCGTGGGCCTAAAGCAGGACATGTTGGGTACAGCCAATACCTTCAAAGAGGCACACTTACGGGGAGCAGAGCACGTGAGGAGCCCTGTTCCCTCAGAGCGGTGCAGGCTGGGCAGCCTTCCTGGGGAGACGAGACCATGCAGAGCATGTTGGAAGGGACTCATGCTAAGGGCTGGACACCACGAAAATCCCCTAGAAAACCCGAGCAGAGAGTGGTGGGAAGTGACCCCAGCCTCAGAGCAGTGCATGCTGGGAACAACGGGCCCTCTGGGCAGAGAATGCCGATGGGGGAGCCCAGGGCTGGCTGGAGGCCGCAGGCAGGAGGCTGGTACCTGTCCTTGCCCGTCTCACCCCGGAAGAGGTCGTCAAATTGGCGCATGCGGCCGGGAGAGACAGCATAGGCCTCCATGTTGGGGAACACCAGGCCCGCCCGCTGTATGACGCGCACAAGGCTGCCCTGGGGCTTCTGCATCTTGTTCGGGGGGCCCCAAAAGATGAACACAGTTTCGGGGGTCCGGTTGACGAATTCCTGGGGCCTCCGCAGCACACGGAATACGCTGGAATGGGCGACCACACGGAACGTGGTCTTGTTGCCTACGTCGGCGGAGTAGCCTGTGGTGGGCGCGTCGTTCATGCGGATTGTGCACTCGGCCCGCTCGATCTCGGGGCCCAGCTTGGTTCCCAGCAGGTGGCTAGAGCTGGTGACAATCACACACTGGTGGCACCGGGAGGGCAGCGTCTGCCGGGGGGGGGAGGCAGCAAGGCAAGTCAACATGGTCACGACCGCTCAGCACTCCGTACGTCCAGGCCTCCAGGAGGCGGGAGTTATTTTGCCCATTTTAAAGACAGGGAAACCGAAGGCTGTTCACTCGACATTCAACAAATACCTACAGCAAGCTGGCTAACAGCTGAATACCAGGGACAGAGCAATGAGTAACAGAGCCCCTGCCATCAAGCAGCTCACAGTCAGAGAGAGTGAACAAAAGTAAAATAATGCCAGGTGGTGAGCAAAATGTGCCACGAAGACAATACAACAGAGGCCAGGTGTCACCAGGGACAGGAGTGGGGGCTCCTCTAGAAAGATCATCCAGCAGGGGCCTCTCGGAGCTGGGACCAGGAGGGTGAAAAGGAACTGCGTGGGAAAGTACTTGGGGGGAACAGCTATGCCAGGGGTTCTGAAGAGGGAATGGCTGTGGTGTGTTGAGAAGCCAAAAGCGGCCACTTGTCTGGGGCAGAGCGAAGGGACAGGAGAACAGGACAGTTATGCAGGGATGTCCCCAAAGTCACCCAGCAGGGGAGCGCAGCACTGGGGTAGGAACCCAGGTCCATATGGCCACAAAGCCCCGGGTTTAGTCCAGTTCTCCTAAGAGGGCACCTTCCCCAGGGCCCCGTGACCTTTCCACACCACCCACAAACAGGAAAGTGTGGAAGCCCCTCCGGGCCTCTGTTTCCCCACTGGTGAAGGAGTTGGAGCCACACATTCTCTGGGGCCTATCTTCTGCCCATGGAATTCCTGTTTGCCCTTTAAGTGTGAGCTCCGGTGCCACCTCCTCCAGGCAGTCTTCCCTGAGCCCTTCCTCCAAGATCAGACAACAGCTCCAATGGACCTCAGTGGATGCCTTTTCCAGCTTTCCCGAGCTCTACTGGCTTCCCCTGGCAGGCTGGTGTCACCCACACTCCCGCTGTCCCACTTTCTCCCAGGTCCCATTATTTGTATTTCTCTTTCAAAGGTTCTTAGGGTCTTGATTAAGTGTTAATCCGCCCCTGAATACCCGCCAGTGGGCCCTTTCCCAGTAAGGGGGCATTCAGAGCCCCTGGTTCAGGCTCTACATACACCCCACGTGTGCCGAGAGCCTGAGGAATTTAGGAGGTTTTGTTGTTGGTGTTGTTTTTGATTTTTGTTTAATTTTTGTTTATTTTTTTAATGTTTTATTTATTTTTGAGAGAGAGACAGCATGAGCAGGGGAGGGTCAGGAGACAGGCTCCAGGCTCTGAGCTAGCTGTCAGTACAGAGCCCGACACAGGGCTCGAACCCACGAACTGCGAGATCATGACCTGAGCTGAAGTCAGATGCTTAACCAACTAAGACACCCGGGCGCCCCAATGTTTGTTTATTTTTGAGAGAGAGTGGGGGACAGGCAGAGAGAGATGGGGACAGAGGATCCAAAGCCAGGTCCGTGTTGACAGCGGAAAGCCTGATGTGGCACTCAAACTCAGGAACTACAAGATCATGACCTGAGCCGAAGTCAGACACTTAACTGACTGAGCCACCTGGGCACCCCAGGAGGGTTTTCGGGGGGTGGGGGGGGGAGAAGGAGGCAGGCAGGGCCTTCTCCTGGGAAGTGGAGTTCATAATCCAGGTCAATGATTATCTCTTCGGCCTCCTAGAAAACATTTAGGGTTCAGAGGATTATGGGGTGAACCCCAGGTATACGGCCTGAGCTTCATGGCTGCTCAAGGCAAAGAGAAGCCCCAGGAATAACTTCTGGCTTCTCTATACAGCTGCAACTCCCCAGGAGTTGGGGCAACAAATACCCTGGCTCCTCTCCCCTCCCCCCCCCTTGCTGTGTGGCCTTGGACAAGTGACTTTGCCTCCCTGAGTCCTGGCTTCCCCATCTCTTCAAGGCAGGTAACAATGCTGACCTTACAGGGTTGGTATGTGGATTATAATCACAGTGCCCGGCACCCAGCAGAGGACTGACAAGAGCAGCCATTGTTAGGATCGGTTTTGTGTGGTCAAGTAATTGAGTGTTCTGCTCTCAAACCCTGTGTGGACTACCTCGCAGAGACAGAGATCAGTGACATCTCTCCTTAGGGGTTCTGAGTCAGGAGACAGTAGGATATCAGTGCTAAAAATGGAAACTTGAAGACAAGTGAGGCCCAGAGAGAGACAGGGCACCTGTGGAATGTCACACAGCAAACAAGGGGCTGAATGGGGCGCCTGGGGGGCTCAGTCGGTTGAGCATCCGACTTCAGCTCAGGTCATGACCTTGAGGTTCGTGAGTTCAAGCCCCGCATCAGGCTCTGTGCTGACAGCTCAGAGCCCGGAGCCTGCTTCTGATTCTGTATCTCCCTCTCTCTCTCTCTCTCTCTCTGCCCCTCCCCACCCTCAAATAAATAAACATTTTTAAAAATGTAAAAAACAGACAAACAAGGGGCCCTGTCAGCTACGGCCTTGACTCCTGGGGTCCCCCCCTTTCCTTTAGAAGGAATGGAAGCAGCAGAGCGAAGAGGAGGAGGAGGAGGTGGGAAGAGTGATGGTGGGCAATGGGGAAGACCAGCGGTCAGCTGTCAGGGAGCGCCCTGAGGTGGACATGGTACCTTGTTGCCAAGAATTGGGACGTAGCCATTGCTGATGCTCCACTTCTTGAGGTTGACGGGCCTGCGGGTGCGGCCTCGAAGGGAGCCATAATGGAAGACCTCATTGGCACTGTTGGAGCTGTAGAGGATGAGGATGGTGATGAGGGCAAAGAGGATCACGAACACTGCTGACCGCTGCTCCTGGAGAGAGGAGAGGCTGCTGAGCGCCCGGACACCCCCGGGCCCCCGCCTCGTCCTTGCCATCCACCGTGCCTGGCCAATTCCTGCTCTTCATTCCAGACCGGCTCAGACACCACCTTCTCTGGCCCCCAAGTACCCCCGATCACAGCGCCGGGCACACCATTCAAACTGCAGTCCCCCCACTTAGGCCATGGGCTCCGCAGGCTGGGATCGAGACGGTCCTAGTGGCCCCGTATCCCAGCTCCCGGGGCACAGAAGCACGGAAGGTTCTCAAGGAGGGTTTGCTGGATTGGACTGGATGTCAGGAGGACTCCTCCGGCTGCAGCTGGAAGGAGGCCTGGAGACAGGTGGGACATTCAAAGGAGAGGGACCAGGTCTTCCCCAAACAGTAGCCCAGGGTCATGTTTATCATTCATTAAAGCCGGAAGGGATGGATCTGGTCAGGAACTGGGGTGCGTGGGCAGTCAGTGCACCACCATGTCACTTGTCACTGGCAGGGCAGGAAAGTGATATCCAAAGTGTCCCCTGGGTTTCACCTGCCCAGGGCCTGTGCAGCTGGGGAAGGCCTGGAAATCCTGGCTCCCTGCGCTAACCGCCACCCTGTGTTGGTTATGCATTTATCGCTTCTCAGCCCCAAGTTCACCCTTTTTGCCTGTCTGTGAAAATGGACCTGGGCCCTCATATGTGTGTCCTTGGCAGCTAAATGCAGATGAAGCTTTGTCAGGAGAGGGTGCTGGAGAGGCAGCGCAGGAGAAAAGGAGTGTGCTTCCTGCTTCCCCTGGGCTTGATGCCCACCCCACCCCCCCATGCCCCTGCTACCCCAGAGCACATGGCACATGCTCCATCTCCATGCACTTTGGGAGCAGAGTGTCTCTGGCTCCTTCTCTGATCACAGTCTCTCTAGAGCTCAGCCTGTGCAGTGCACTCAACCACACGCAACATCCAGAGGCCATGACCTTCCCCGGAGCAGTTTTGTATGAGCTTGGAGTGCCTCCTCAGTTATCTCCTGTGAGCAGCCTTCCCAGTAGCCCAGGGAGTGGTTTGGGGACGACTTCCACCAGCAGACCGCCACAGTGAGTTCTCTGCCACCCAGTGGGCCAGAGCTGGGCCCTCTCCAGCAAGCCCTGGGTCTCAGCCCTGCCGGTGGTGGCTGTTCCTAGTACTGGTCGTTCCTACAGTTCTTAGAATACCAGTCCCTCGTGACTCCAATGCTGTAGCTAATGACTCTTTACGTTAAACGTTCCGTGTTCAAATTACTGTGTGCTTTCTCTCTCCCCATTGGACTCACATTGACATGTCCACACCACACCACACCACCCCCAACCCTCAGGCTCTGCCAAGGCTTCACGGCAGTGGATCCCAGGAAAGGGGTGTGCAGGGCCAGGCACACAGTAGGTGCTCAGGAAAGAATGGATCACTCTGACACCCTCAGAGTGATGCTCACAACATGCCGTCATCTTTGACTCTGACCGCTGCCCCCTCCCCCCACCCCCGCCCTCTGCCCAGCACCTCCCAGTGCTGTGTGCCCATCACACGGGCCAATCCTTTACCGAAGATGGACCAGTCAAACCTAGGACGACACAGGAGGACCTGGGCCCAGAGAGAGGGAGGAGCTTTCCCAAGGCCACAGAGATCAGCGGCCACGGCAGAGCTCCAGGCAGGGCCTCCTGGGCATCAAGCACTTCTTGGCAGGGAAGAGACACTGGTGGTTTTCTGGGTTTGAGGCAGGTCCAAAGGAGCCTATTTTGTCGAGTAAATAAAAGGCTGATATGGGGGCAAGAAATGAAGGGGGACTTACTTTGTTGCTACTCATCTCTCTCCGGCGTCTGCTGAGGGGCAGGGGCCGGTGTCTTGCAGGTGGTCCAGGGGGCAGGGATGTGGGGTCACACCTGCAAGCCGCAGAAAGGGCTATGGCGACCGAAAGGCTACACCCTCCCCACCCCACCAGCTCTCCTACCCACCCATGACTTCAAGGCTCAGGGTCATATCCATTTTGCAGAGCCACTGAGGCTGGAAAGGGCAGGAACCTGCCCCAGGTCACACAGCCAGGTGGTACAGAGCCCCACCTCTCTCCCCCACTCTGCTTCCTGAGCAGGGTCCCTCCACACGTTAGCTCTCCTGGGCAGCTGGCCGGCCCAAAGCTGGCTCCCCACCCAGCAACAGCCCGCGTACATTCCTACTTCAAACTCCGACTTAGGTCCCTGTGGTCTTACAGGCCCCCAAACTCCTCTGCACAGGCAGCCTTCCAGATCTTGCATAAACTGTCCCTCTGGCTAGAGCACCCTGCCCTCCTGCACTCTGCTCATGCCCTTTCAGCGTCCGAGCCTCGGGGAGACCAGGAACTTCCTCGGCGTGTCCCCTCCCCGCTAGGCTGACCGCTCTCTGAGCGCGGAGCGGGCACAGATCCTCACGCACAAAGGCAGGGAGATGGGTGCAGGAGGTTCGCTGCAGGACATGGTTGATTAGCAAGACATAGACTCAACAATCCGCTATCACCACAGCCCCACCCTCAGTGGGTAGGTGGGGAGCCTCAAGTAACGGTGCAGCCTCGGACAGCCCTTCCTTCCTGCCCCTGTCCGCCCTTGGCAGCTGCGGCTGCGAGGGGACATCCTCACAGGCCCTAGCTCCCTTCCAGACCTCAATTTTCCCACCTGTCAAAAGGGAGTAAGTACTTGCATCCAGCCACCTCCAGCAGATTCAAGGCCAAAGGGCACTAAGGGAGGGAGAGTGTGCAGAAGGAGAAACGGAGGCCCAGGGCTCCCCAGCTCGGTCCTCCCCTCCAGGGACCTCCCAGCCCCCCGCCACCATCCCCACCCCCTGACCTGGCGGCTGTTTACTCCGACACAGCCACCAGGAATAGCCACAGAACAGGCCAAAGGAGGCTCCCCCTACATGCCGCTTCTGATTGGTTGGGCCATGACCCCGCCCACTGCCCAACCCCACCCCTTCTCCGCCGGAGCAACCCCCCACCTCCAGCCGGGTTTCAGATTTCCCCCACGAGGGAGGGCCAGTATGGCAGCTCTCGGGACTCTCTCTGGGTCCAGTGTCTGCCACACAGGTCAGGAAACTGAGGCTCATTAGAAGAGAAAAGCAGCTTGTCCTTGGACTCACAGCCCTTTGGGGTACAAGACAGGAGTCCAGAATCCCAGGGTCGCGCCCATGAGCACTGACCCCCTGGCAGTCCAGGCCATCCCGGTCCAGCCTCCCCTCTCTCTACCCTTTCCTTCGGATGCCCCAAGCTCCAGACACACCAGAGGACTCCAGTTCCCAGGCCCACCCACTACTTTCCCACCTTTGCCTGAGAAGTGACCTCGGCCAGGACCACCGACCCCCTGGTCAGCCCCGTCACACTCCTGCTCTGAGAAGGTCGGGTCAGACAGCGTCTCAGGTGCCAGTGCGAATCCCGGTTCCACCACTTACTGGCTGAGGGGCCTCGGGCAAGCCATGTGACCTCTCTGAGCCTCAGTTTCCTCATCTCTGAAATGGGAATAATAAGAGTAGGTAATTTACGGGATTGTTAAAAGGATTCGAGCAGATGTGGCAAGTGAAGCAAGGAGCTTGAAAGTGCTCGGTCAGTGCCTGACAGTAACTGCCAGTCTTGTGGTTATTTGTTGTTAGAGGCCTGCCTCACCTTCAGTTTAAATGCAGCTCCTTCTCTGACACCTGGCCTAGCAACTGCCCTCTGATATCGAGGAAGGTGTACGGGGAGCCACGCGTTGCCTCAGACACTCACCCACTCCTCCTGGCAACGCTGCAACGGAAGGGCTCTTACTCCCCATTTCACAGAGAAGGAGACTGAGGTTCAGAGAGGCCACGCTCCTTGCACAGCTGCCCAGAGTCTGCTGGGAAGCCTTGTTTACAGCTTGTTTGCAGGGAGCAGCCCAGGGCTGAGCCTGCTGGGATCTCCCTCCAGGATCTCCCCGGGCTGGAAGGAGCCAGAGGCCACTGAGTGTGTGTCCGGCACCTGGCCCGGCCCCACTTGGCCCAGCACCGGGGAGCAGGCCTGCTGGGGTGCAACTTGCTAAGGCTGGGGAGGCGGCAGCCCGGAGCGCTGGTCCAGGAGCGTGGCCTCAGCCCCGAGGCTAGCCGTGCAGGAGGAGGGCTCAGTCGTGGGCTAAGGGTGGGGGCCACACCCTGCTCTCTGTTTGGGGGCTTTGCCTCTCTCAGCCGGGGGGAGTCCTCCCGCAGGGTCGAGAAGCCCCCACAAGCCGCGTGGGAGGAGGGCTTCGGGGAGAAGGGGGAGGGGGCTCCTAATGTCTAGATGGGGGAGGGCGCTGAGCCCGTTAGGTCCACCAGTGGGGGACGACTCACTCTCTGCCCTCTCTTGCGCTAAGCCCCCCAATTTCCGCACTCCGGGGGTCCGGAGCCCTAGCGCCAGCTGGGACGAGGAGGGAGCCAGGACGGCGGCAGGTCCCCAAGCTCTAATGGGGTGGTCAGTGGCGGGGGCCCCGCGAACCCCGCGGCAGCCCTAGGGCGCGAGGACCCGGACCTCCAGGCGCGACTGCCGAGAGAGAGCGGGTCTAGGGGAGCCCCGAGGCCCCGCATCTTCCCCATTCCTGGCGACTCCCTGCCCCCTCCCGGGGCGCAGAGCCCCCCTCCCGCCGCCCGCCTCCGCGCAGCGCCCGCTCACCTCCCCCGGGGAGCGCCCGGCCCCCCGCGGCCCCCGAGCCCCCTCACATGGCGCCGGGAGCCGAGAGCCGGGGTCCGCGCTGCTCCGGCCGCCCAGGCCCCGCCGCAGCCTACGCCCGCCGGGTCCTAGCGCCGCCGTCGCCGATCTGGCCCAGGCCCGGGAGGCGGGCGGGGCCTGGAGGGGCCGCGGGTGGCTCCGCCCCTGGGCGGAGCCGGCGGTGAAGGGCGAGGGGCGGGCGACCCCGGGACCGGGCCGCGCTAGCGCACCGCTTGCCCCTCTGGGTCGTGACAACGAAACCCGCAACAGCGTTCTGGAAACCTTCAGTGTGGGGCGGGCCCGCTTCTATCTCGCTTTATTGCCGCCACGACCCGGATGGGGAAACTGAGTCCCGGAGCACACTGCGCTTAGAACCAGTTAAGTTTCCCACTGGGCTCCCCTACCCAGGACCCCCAGAGCCCTGCATCCAGTAGCCACCGTGGGTGAACTCAGGGGTCCTCCCTTGGATTCAAGTCCGGCTGTGTGCCACCTAGGAGCTGTTGTGTCGTGGCACATTACCCTTCCTCTACCTCTGGAAAATAGGAAGAACCTCAGGGTGTTGTAAGGATTCAAAATGTTATATTACTTCTTACAGTTACTGGGGTATGTGTGACATTTTATGTGACAGCAAAAATAACAATTTAAGTAGCCATTCTAGGAGCCTGGTTCACTAAACAAACGCACAACCCCCCTAAAATGGATGGGGCAGAGTCCATATGCAGAAGTGTCCAGGATATTTACAGGCTAGTTAAGTGAAGAAAAGCAAGTTAAAGTTAGGTTAATCATTCTAGAAAAGGAAATTGTAAAACTCTCCCTTCCACTCCCGGATATGTAGTCTGGAGAAATTCTTGTACACAACAAAACCCTGAGCGGCAGTGCTTGAAATAACACAAAACTGGAAACAGCCTATATATCAACAGGAGAACAGATTTGTTTCCTTTGCCGTATGTGGGTGTGGAATAGTATATAGCCAGGAAAATGAACAAGCTACGAAGACATGGATGGGTTTTAGAGACACAAGCAGTGAAAAAGACAAGTCCCAGAAGACAAATAAAACTACAAACTATATTGTTTAAGCATATAGTTGGCAGCAGGCCACCTCTCCTAGCCAGGGACGTGTTTAGCTTTTGCCTATCCGAATGATTAAAGTTTTACAAGCAAAAGTCAAGAACACAGTTGTCTCTGTGGGGTAGGCAGGGATGCAGGAAAGGGGAGGAGAGGAAACAGAGGCAGGCATTTCTAGGACCACTCTGGTCTTTAGGTGGGACACAGGTTTGAGAGGTTCACTACATTGTTATGTTTTATAATTTACAAGAATGATCTATGCCACCATTTGTATGTATCAGAGTAATTAAAAGGTGAAAAAAATAGGGATGCCTGGATGGCTCAGTCGGTTCAGTGTCCAACTCTTGATTTTGGCTCAGGTCGTGATCTCACAGTTCATGACTGAGCTCCGAGTAGGGCTCTCTGTGCTGAGCTTGCTTGGGATTCTCTCTCTCTCTGCCCTTCCCTGGCTCGTGTGTGCAGGCGCACCCTCTCTCTCTCTCAAAAATAAACTTTTTTAAAAAGCACTAGGGGCGCCTGAGTGGCTCAGTCAGTTAAGAGTCTGACTGGCTCGGGTCATGATCTCACAGGTCTGTGAGTTCGAGCCCCACGTCAGGTTCTGTGCTGACAGCTAGCTCAGAGCCTGGAGCCTGCTTCAGATTCTGTATCTCCCTCTCTCTCTGACCTTCCCCTGCTCTCTCTCTCTCTCTCTCTCAAAAATAAATAAAACATTAAAAAATGTTTAAAAAATTAAAATAAAAAAATAAAAAAGCACTAAAAAAAGTGGAAGAAAAGAGGAAAGAGATAAATTAAAATAAGGAGATATTTTTTACCTATGAGTGACTAAAGTGTTAAGAGTGGTTATTTCTGGAATGATGAGATTATGGCCTGGGTTTTTTTTTTTTTTTCTTTTTTTGGCTTAAACTGTATTTTCCAGAAATTTTAAGATTAATGTTTTTATATTTAAAAACTGAGTTTTTAACTTATAAAAAATGAACTGCATCTATAACGTAATTCCTTAAAAAAAATACAGGTATTAAGGCACCTGGGTGGCTCAGTCGGTTAAGCATCTGACTTAGACTCAGGTCATGATCTCATGGTTTGTGGGTTCGAGTCCCCTGTCGGCCTCTGTGATGACAGCTCAGAGCCTGGAGCCTTCTTCGGATTCTGTGTCTCCTTCTCTCTCTGCCCCTCCCCTGCTTGCAATCTGTCTCTCTAAATAAATTTTTAAAAATACAACTATCTATGCCTATATATTTGTAAATGTACACAAAAAGTCTAGAAGAATCCACACTGGGCTACCGGCAGTAGTTTCCCCTGGAGAACAGATGTGAGGCAGGAAGGGTGGGTGCTACCTTCACTTTTTGCCCCATAAAGTTCCAGGCTGTTTACATCGGACTCATTTGTTAATACCACTTTGTTTTAAATTAAAACCAAAGGGGAGGGGGGGGCGTGCCCAAGGTCCTTCCTCCAGGCTGCGCAGGCACCGCCCACCAGGCAGTGGGGCTCGGTGGGGAGGGCTAAAAGTGGGTTGAAGGCTTCTTGCCCCTCCAGCGTCCACCTCTATCCGCTTCCTGAGCCCCACCCCGCTTCAGCCACCAGACCCCTCACGCTGTCAGCCGCAGGACAGAAAACCACAGGGCAGGGAGCAGGGCAGCCAGGTGGGAAGCCTGATGTTGGGGGTTCGGAGAAGAGGAGCCCTTTGCCCAAAGTCACCCCGCAGCTTAGAGCCTCTACCAAGCGTGGGGGTGTCCTGTCCCCAGTACTTCTTCCTGCCCCAGGCCAGTGACAGGGACTGGGGAGATCAGCGAGTGCAGCAACCAGTTTCTGGACCAAATCCGGACCTGGAGCTCCCCCCTCAGGCCTGCAGGGCCCCAGCTTATTCCAGAAAGCTCTACTTTAGGGCTGGCTTCCCCTTCCTGGGCCCCCAAAAAGAACAACCCCTTCAATAATAACAAGGATAAGAAAACAGCTCCCGTGGCTTGCATGTCAGGCGCTCTCTCCTGTGCTAAGCGCTTTGCAGATATACCTCACCGGATCCTTAAAATAACCTATGAGACGAGTACTGCTCTCCAGGGGGAGAAAGTGCCACTTGGGGTGGGCACAGGTCCCAGACTGGGACTCCCCCAGGCCTGTCTGCTGAGTAACCACAAGTCGTTCTGCCCGGAAGCCCAAGGCCTGCCCCACGCCCACAGCAGGGCTTTCATGGACGGGCGGCCACGGCTAATTCTGGTGCTGTTCTCCAACCCTGCCCAGAGCTGGTCCTCCCCACAGAGCTGCCCATCCACGGTCTGGGAGAGATTGGCCTCTGCTTCAGGCCTTCTTTTCCCAGGGTGGGGGTCCCGAGTGTGACCACCTTCCCTTCTTACCCCGTAGCAATCTTGGCACTGCTAGGATTTTTCCCTTCCACCTGCCACCCCAGCTCCCAAGTTACACAGACTCAAACCAAGGCCCAGAGAGGGGTCGAGACTTGCCCAGGTCTCTCCCTCCTGGGTCCTGGGCACAGCCCAGAGCCAAGCCTGGGAACTCCAGCTTCCTCTGAACAGAGAAGGAGCCCAAGGGAAGGGCCTCTAGAGGAAAGGCCAGTGAGAGCCTCTAGCAGGTGTTGGCCTGCACACGGGAGCTGTCCCCAAGTGCATGTTCCCAAGGCCTGGGCAGTGGGTCTGGAAGCAGAAAGTAGCTGGCCCCAACTTTCTTCTGAGAGGAGAGGCCCCTTAAGACTGCCTCCAGGTTGGGGCGCCTGGGTGGCTCAGTCGATTGAGTGTCCGACTTCGGCTCAGGTCATGATCTCTTGGTTCATGGGTTTGAGCCCCGCATCAGGCTCTGTGCTTGATAGCTCAGAGCCTGGAGCCTGCTTTGGATTCTGTGCCTCCCTCTCTCTCTGCCCCTTCCCTGCTCTTGCCCTGTCTCTGTCTCTCAAAAATAAATAAATGTAAAAAAAATTAAAAAAAAAAAAAAAGACTGCCTCCAGGCTGTGAGGCTCACCTGGTTTCCCCTCTGACCTCAGGAGGAAGTAGATGAGTCCCCAGCAGGGGACAAGGAGCAGGGGTGCGGACAGGAAAACAGAGCCCCGAAGAGGGGCTGCACACCGCGGTGCCCCACCGTGCCACACTCCTCAGAGCTGGGAGGAAGGTCCTGCCCCCAACTCACCTCTTGGAAGTTGCTGGAACTGCAGTGGCAGAGAAGAGGCTTCCTCAGGAGAGCCTTCAGCAGGCCCAGAACCAGTCACCAGAGCAGTCAGGGGTCATTCTCTTTGTCCCGGAGGAAGTAGCTGGTGGATCGTGCCTGCCGGGTCGCCACCCAGAAAAACATATTATTTAGGCCAACCCAGCAATAAACGCCCCCCGCCCCGGGGACAGAACCAGGACAGAGGCTCCTCTGTGCACGGGGCCCAGGGTTCGAGCCAGCATCTCCTAGAGGATCGAGCAGGATGAGGAGGCAACCTCTTGGGAGCGGAATGAGTTCAAATCTCAGAAACAGCAGACTCGGGTCCTTGGAGACCCAGGAAAAGACTGTGAGCAGGGAGGCAGCAGGTGGGGGCCAAGGAGGGCAGGGCTGGGTGAGCAAGGGAGACCCCCTTGAAAATGATACGTCCCACGTAACAAGTGTCATCCCTGGGGCCACCTCTGAATTCACACAATCCCATGAGGTAGGTACTACTTTTTTTTTAAAGTAGGCTCCATGCCTATGTGGGGCTTGAACTCACAACCCTGATATCAAGAGTTGAATGTTCTACCAACTGAGCCAGCCAGGCACCCCAGTAAGGACTCCTTTAATACCTTTTATAGATGAGGAAACTGAGGTCAGGAGACAGGCACTAATCTGCCTAGGTCTCGTGGCTGGAGCCCGAGGGAGGCCAGGTCTCGTTCCAGAGCCCTCCCTCTGAGCCTGGAGGTCCCCCCACCCACCCTCTGCCTGCCAGGTTACATCCCACCCTTACCTCTGCCCAGTACCTGCTCAGAGCCACTGGCCACTGCCAGGAGTCCGGCTGCCAGCCTGCTCCTCTCTACTTCCGCAGCTCAGGGCTCTCCCCGCATCCCACACTTGCAGAGCCTTCTGGGCCTGCCTGGCATGGGGGGGCGGGGCGGGGAGGCAGGCACATAAGGCAGTGCTGTGGGCCAGGGGCCAGGGCTCCAGGCTCTCCTGAGAAGGCTGGGGGCACGAGGGGGAGTGTGCTGGGTCACCCAGCCGCCCGGCCACACTGGCCACGTGGTCTGCGGGATGCTGTGCGAAATCAAAGTGTGCAGCCCCTCATGGAAGAGCACTGTTAGGAATTTCAGGTTGACAACAGCACAGCATTACGCTAAGCACAAGAACCTGAACGGCTGTGCAGGTCACATGCCCATGAACTGGGGCTGGGGGAGCTAGAACCCCAGGGCTCCTCCATCCCAGCTGAGAGCCTGAGGTCCTGGTTCTCCAGATGAAGGAAGGAGGGAAGGAGGGAGGGAGGGAGGGAGGAAGGAAGGGAAAGGAAAGAGGGAGGAAGAGGAAGTTAAGTACTTACTTGGGCTCTTCCCAGCCCCCGGGTGCGGGTGCGGGGCTCCAGGTCTCCAACCCACCAGGACCGCACCCTGGCTCAGCCAATCGGCTTCTCCTTATCTTTAAAGTGAGCTAACTCCCTCCCCCCCCCCGGGGGGGGGGGGGGCTGCAGGCCTTTGCTCACTGGCCCTTCCTGTTTACGGTGAATCTGTTTTTCTCACCATACTTACAGGTGAGGAAACTGAAGCTCAGAGAGGGAAAGCCTGGGGCCTGCCCTTGGCCTCCCTTTCTTTTTTTTTTTTTAAACATTTTTTTTTTTTTTACTTATTTCTGAGAGAGAGAGACAGCGTGAACAGGGGAGAGTCAGAGAGAGAGGGAGATACAGAATCTGAAACAGGCTCCAGGCTCTGAGCTGGCTGTCAGCACAGAGGCCGACACGGGGGTCGAACCCACGAACTGTGAGATCATGACCTGAGCCGAAGTCGGCCGCTTAACCGACTGAGCCACCCAGGCGCCCCCCTCTGCCTCCCTTTCTTGCAGTGTGACCAACTTCAGAGTTAACCCGGGATTTCACTGGCAAGATCCTTGGAATTTAACCCACGGACCAGGGAGGCGACATGGGGTGGAGCAATTTCCTTCCCACCCTGACTCATTTCCTCCTGAGTCCTAGACTCTCCTCCACCGGGACAGGACAAGGGGTACCCTGGAGGCTGCGAGTTGGGGCGTTCCCTGAGCCAAGTGCAGCCGGGGGGCCAGACTTCCTGGCCTGCTGGGGAAGCAGCTGGGCTCCTGGGGAAGAGACACGTGGGCAGATTAAATGCCAGCAGGCCAGCCGGCTGTGGGCCTGGAGAGGAGCCCCCGGACCCAGCCTGCCCTTGAGTCCACAGGTTATGGGGTTGTGGCAGGGAGAGGAGCCCCAATCCCCACCCCCAGACACACGACCACACTACAGACAGGCTTCCAGAAAACACACGTTTACCCGTACACTCCAGAGGTGGCCCTGGCAATCACAGTTCAAAGGCCCCGTTGCCCGACGAACCCCAAGCTCCAGCCTGGGAAATGTGGCACCAAAGGCAGGTGGAGAGGGGACAGTGAAGAAGGACCAGGGCTGCTGAAAGATCGAAGATCACGATGCTGGTGAGTGGGGGGCCATCAGCCCCCGGGGCAAAGGCCACTGGACAGACCCAGAGGGGGGGATGAACCCCAAAACGAAGATTTGGGTTACTCAGGGAGTGGGGTGCAGAGGAGGGCTGCAAAGGTCCCCACAGTCTTCTTCCTCTCCCCCTCAAGTCTGGAGGCCTCAGATGGCTCCAAGTGTCCCCAAGGTAGGGCAAGAAGGGACCTCAGGTCCACTAGGCATGTGGCAAGAGACAGGATCCATAAATTAAATGTTTTCAGTGGAGTATGGAGCAGAGGCCCGGTGAGGGCACTGCGGCTGGCTGCGCGATGGCACTACTGGGTCCTCCACGATGGGTGGGCGAACACAATGGGCCTCTTCTTGGCCCAGCGGGAGAACACAGCCTTCTCAGTGATGAAGCGGTGGGCGCTGCGGGGGGCCCGCTCGTGTGCCAGGTACATCTGACACTCGTCCAGCCGGCCCTTCTCAAAGTAGTGGTAAGGCACCGAGGGGTGGCTCTTCTCCCTGCGGGTGGGGAAGAGGCACAGGCGTGGGCCACCAAAGCTCGCCTGCCTCCCGCCACACCCTGCCACCTGCCACGACCACCCCCTCACCAGGGACTCCCCCGGAGCACCCCCACGCCTGGCCCCGGGGAAGGTCAGGACAGGCAGGGGAGGAGCAAGGCAGCCCAAAGGGCCAAGGTTCGACTCTGGTTCTGCCTCTTGCAAGCTGGCCGATTCTGAGCCAGAGACGGACTCTGTGAGCATAAATAACCCGTCTGTAAAACGCAGATGGTCACCCGAGACCACAGGTCAAAAAAGACGGAAGCCTGCAAAGTGCCTTGCGGGTCCTGGGCTTACGGTGAGGATCCCGTCAGTCCCCGTGGCTGCACACCCACGACATGCCCATCGGCACCGTGCACACTGGCGGGCTGGCCAGGCACCGTGGCAGAGGGCATGCGGGCTGTCATCTCGCCCACATGCTCCGCAAGCAAGCTCCAAAAAATCAGGAGAAAAGACCCGGGGCCCATTCTGCCCCGTTCTGCACATGTTACTTACAATAACACCGGAATATTATAGCAACAACAACAGCTTAGATGCAACATCACTGACACATGTCTCAGCTGGTGCCCTGATGATGCCGTTCTGAGCGCTTTGGTAGATTATTCTCTCTCTAAATGTTTCTACCACCTTCTGGGGAAGGTGTGATTATTCTCACTTTTACGCATGAGGAAATGGAGCCCCTGGGTGGGGGTGTGACCAATGAGGCTGGGCTCCTTCCCACCAGGCACCAGGCCCACCGGGTGTCTGAGCCGCAGCTGCCCACTGGGGCACCCACGCATCCCACGCCCCACAGCTCCCCCAGCGTGAGGCCAGGCAGGGGGCCCAGAGTCCTCCCAGCCTCGGCCTTTCCTCCCGCCCGGGACCAGGCCGGCCTGACCTGCAGTAGCTGTCGCTGACCATCCCGTAGACCACGATCTCTTCGCACAGCTCGAGGGCGAGGATCATGGTGAACCAGCCGGTGCTGAGGAAGGAGCCTGACTGTCTCCTGGCAGGGAGGAGCACAGTCAGCTCGCCGCGTTCCCCCCCACCCCGCCCCCCAATGCAAGTCAGAGCAAGGGGCTGTGCGGCAGGCCCAGGCTCGGCTCTCTCCGGACATGGAGTAGGTAACCCTTGCAGCCAAAGGCCCTCACCTTGACCCCTGGGGAGGGCACAGAGGCAGCCCGAGATCAGCAGTGGGAAATTGGGGGAGCCGGAAGCAAACCCAGGCTTGTTCAGCCCCTCACCACCCACACGGGGCTAGAGCAAACCCCCAGACAACCGACCGTGTGAGGCCACAGAGCACGGCCGTTGAAAGCCGGCAAGACCGCAGTCTGAATTCACATGGTCTTCGATTCAAGCCCTAAATCTGCTCTAGGGTATCAGGTTTGCTCACAAACCTCTCCGAGCCTCACGGACCCATCTGTAAAATGGGGAGAGTTATATAGATAGTTGTGGGGAGGGAACACCATCAGCTCAGCACCTCCCCCAGGCCCCCACACCCAACTGGGTGCAAGGGACTGGGTGGGGAGCCCAGGCCTCAACTCTCTCAGTGCACCAGCACTGGTTACCCTCCCAGATGTGGGCCACTCACCTCCACCTTGACAGAAGGGTTATGGGGTGGCTCACTTTCAAACTGGGTGGCCAGGAACCTGCTGCGGCCAGTGCTAACATTCTCAAGGGAGGGCCAGGACTGCTGAGGTATTGAGGAGGCAAAGGAAGGGGACAAAGAATGGCAGGCAGGGAGGTGCACCTTCAGATGGGGTGGTCATGGAGGGCTTCTCTGAGGAGGTAACATCCCATCTGGATGGGATGAAGGAGCAAGGAGTCATAGGGAGACGGGAGAGAACATTCTAGACAGAGGGAAAACATGCATAAGGCCTGCAGGTGAAAGCCAGTGTAGATGTCTGAGGAAGCCCAACGGCTGGGGCAGGTTGAGTGAAGGGACATGATGAGATCACGGAGGCAGCCCTCATACGAGGCTAATAGGCCAGGGGAGGGGAGGGACAAGAGCCTGGACTTTATCCTCCATTGAAGTGAAGCTGCTGTCAGGTTGGCGCTCAGACTGCAGCGGGCAAGAATGGCAGCAGCAAGGGGGCGCTGCAAGAGCAGCGACGGTGGCTTAGGTGGCACCTGCGGGCACAGGAGGGTCAAGAGCCCACCATACACCGCAGGGAATGAAACTGGAGGCTGGCTGTGGGGGTGGGGCCGGTGGGAGGAGCCTGTGGGAGGAGCCAGTGTGCGGAGGAGGCTGGGGGCGGAGTCTGAGCATGAGATAAAATCTTCAATGCAGCACTTAGGGCAGTGCCTGTTGCTTGAAGAGGGCTGTTACCACCGTAACTGTTACTTCTGTCATCCGGTAGGGACTTGAGAGGTCAATTCAGATCCCAGGGAGCATCCCCTCCATTGGGAAGGGCCCCCGACACCGCTCCCCACGGCAGTGCTCCCCTATCCTGTGCTTATAAGGCAGAACACCCCTCACCTCTACTGGGGATTTTTGATCTATGTGCTAAGTCGATGAATGACAGTCAGTCCCTCTGATTCTGTGCCCCATCAGAGGCAGGACACATCTGCCTCCATCACTGCGGATCCCCAGCGCCTGAGGGAGCAGACCCGCGATGGACAAGAAGCGGCTTGAGAAGGCAGGTCCCCAGCCAGCGTGGAGAGCCCCCGACAGGCAGGCCCGAGGCTCACCGGTTCTTGCCCGTCTCGTCCTGGAAGACCTGGTCGCAGTAGGCCATCATGCGCTCGGTGAAGGTGTAAATCTGCAGGCCTGGGTACATCTGGGTGAGCTGCAGCAGTGTGCGGTAGGTACGGCCCCCCAGCGCCCGGTCCATGTGCCTGCCCTGGCCCCACACCACGTAGAGCGTGTCACGAGCATGCTGGAAGTAGTGTGAGTAGTTGCGCAGCAGCAGGGGCACACTCGTGTGTGAGACGATGCGCAGGGTGCTGCGCCGGCCCACGTCCGCCTCAAAGCCCACGGTGGGCGCCTGGTTCATGCGCAGGACGCACTCGGCACTGTCGATCTCGGCGCCCAGGCCTGAGCCCAGCATCTGGCCGGAGCTGGACACCACCGCACAGCTGCGGCATGGCTCTCGGACAAGCGGCTGCAGGTACAGGCAGAGAGGAAGACATGAGCACAGCACCCCCACCTCCCTGCCCCTCCACCCAGCAACAGCTACTGGCTTCACATGACTCCTGTATTAGCTGCAAGTACAGCATCAACCGATTTTGCAGATAAGGAAATTGAGGCTGGCCCAGTGGTGTGACTTTCCTCCAGTCACATGAAGAGCAAGTGGCAGGGCTGAGACTCTGTGTTCAGGGCCCCATCCTTCCTCATCAGCCCCATTTATGTCCCTTTTCGCTATTGCTGAGGCCCTAATACGCCCTCCATCATGGGTTCTTTATTACATGAGCAAATATTTATAAAGCACTTAAAGCAGTGCCTAGCACAGACTGGGACTGGGTGTCATATATGTGCTTGTTAAGTAAACATGAACCTCAGCTCTTCACAGTCACTCTTAGGCCACTCCCTCCTCCGCCTGAGCCCCACTCATGTTATGCCCGGTTTGTAAGTAACAGCAGGGTCTTTGGTGCCATGGCATGGAGAACCTCTGGCTCTGAGCCTGAATCCTGGTTCTACCACTTCCTCTGTCTCTCTGAGCCTCAATTTCCTCATCTGTCAAATGGTGGTGAAGACAGCATTTACTTGACCAGGTTGTGAGGACTCAAATAAAAATGCCTGGAGGGGCACCTGGGTGGCTCAGTCGGTTAAGCGTCCGACTTCGGCTCACGTCATTGTTTCATGGCTTGTGGGTTCGAGCCCCGCATCAGGCTCTGTGCTGACAGCTCAGAACCTGGAGCCTGCTTCGGATTCTGTGTCTCCCCCTCTCTCTGCCCCTTCCCCTGATCACACTCTGTCTCTCTCTCTCCAAAATAAAGAAACATTAAAAATATTTTTAAAATGAAATAAAATAAAACTGCCTGGGGAGTGATTAGCCCAGACCCAGAGCACAGTGAGGGCCCAACCATCATCTCATTATCCCCTGGGAAGCAGAAGCCAAGCCAACATGTCTACAAATGTTCTCTGGTGGTCAGGGGTCAGGGCTCCCAGGAAAAGGACTTGCTCCCCACCCTACGTCTCCCTGCTCTCCTGAGAGGACACAGGTTTTCAGTGGTTTGTATTCCTCTCTGAGATATTTCATATCTAACCTAATGTTGATTTAGGGACTCATAGGCCCATTTTCCATGTCTCCAAAAGACAGCAAGTTTTCTTTATTCTGCCCACAGTTCGAGCCTGTCTTGGCAACTGCAGTCTATTCAGATCTGAGGTCACCACTAGCCTCAGGAAATATTCTGCTTGTCCCACGCAAGGGCTTTAAAATATTTAATCACAATCGGGTTTTCTTCTGATATCCAAAACCTGGATTTCCGGCTCCTCTTAAGAAACCCAGAGGATCTGGCCACCTTGAGCCCACATCCGCATGAGCTCGAGTGTCAGAAATAAACACTGGCCACCACCACGGAAGGTGTGACAGCATCTACCCAGCCCACCCCACCTCTTATCCCATGCGGCCCAACCCCCAATGGTTCTGCATCCTGATCAGACATTCACACAGCACCTGTTGCGAACTCTGTCCACGGATCGCCCAGTTAGATCTGCGCGGCCGCTCTACAGAGGTAGAAACTACAAGATTCATCTCTTCCCGATGAGGAGGCAACCGAGACTCAGAGAAATTAAGGCCCAAAATATGACTCCTCCGAGCCAGGGTCCCTGAACATGCCTCCCTCTGACCTTTGTGCTCAGAGAGCCATCAGACTCAGTACTGGGAGCTTTCTGTGCTGGGTGCCAGTGCGGATGCCTTTGAGAAAGCTACCATGGGGGGTGGGGCACTGAAATCAGGGTGAGGGGTATAAAGTACTCCAATCCGCACCTGCAGAGCAAGCATGGGGAGGGGGGCGTCATGGGGCAGGGGCCAGAGCTGCCTCATCAGCCCTGAGCCCCAGCATCCCTAGAGCCCCAGGAGAGGGAAAGGTCTGGGGCTGACATGACTTTTCTCTATCATCTCCGTCCCCAGCAGCCATCATGGCACAAGGCAGGGCACATCCAACGCACCAAATACACACCTGCCGAATGAATGGATTATGTGCAAACATAGTTACACCTAAAGATAGGAGCACCTGGGTGGCTCAGGTGGTTAAGCATCCGACTTTGGCTCAGGTCGTTATCTCACGGTTCATGGGTTCGAGCCCCATGTCATGGTCTGTGCTGACAGCTAAGAGCCTGGAGCCTGCTTCAGATTCTGTGTCTCCCTCTCTCTCTCTGCTTCTCCCCCACTGGCACTCTGTCTCTCTCTCTCTCGAAAATAAACATTAAAAAAAATTTATTATTTTTTTTAATGTTTTATTTATTTCTGAGAGAGAGAGAGAGAGAGAGAGAGAGAGAGACAGCATGAGCAGGGGAGGGTCAGAGAAAGAGGGAGATACAGAATCTGAAACAGGCTCCAGGCTCTGAGCTAGCTGTCAGCACAGAACCCGACGTGGGGCTCGAACCCACGAACTGTGAGATCATGACCCGAGCCAAAGTTGGACACTTAACTGACTGAGCCACCCAGGCGCCCCAAACATTAAAAAATTTTTTTAAAAAGATACACAAAATGACACACACAGATCGCCCGACGGGATGGAGTCTGTCTCCCCCACCAGACTGGGAGCTCCCGGTGGCCAGCCACCCAGGCTGACTCATCGATTTTACCACCAGTACCCAGCTGAGAGCAGCCAGACAATATCTGTTGAAGCCCGACTCTTGACTTCAGCTTAAGTCACGATCCTAGGGTGGTGTAACTGAGCCCCACGTCGGGCTCCACGCGGAGTGTGCAGCCTGCTTGAGATTCTTTCTCCCTCTCTCTCTCTGCCCTTCCCCCCTGCTCATGCTTACTCTTTCTCTCTTTCTAAAAAAGAAAAAAAATTAAAAGATTAAAAAAAATAAACAAACCCACTTCCTCTTAGAACTTGGGGCTCACAGAGGTGAAGCACCTGCTCAATGTCACACAGTTGGTGAGCAGAGGAGCCAAGCCTGGGGTCCAGGCAGGCCTGGCATGAGCCTGGCTCTCACTTGCGCCCAGAGAGTTGGGGGCACGCTGCCCAGCCTGTCTCGACATGTTGTTCGGTCAGCTCACCTTCCCATCTGGCACGCTGCTATATCCGCTGAAGTGCAGGGGTCCAGGCACGGTGGGCCTGGAGTTGGGGGGCAGGTGGGGGTCCAGGCAGGGGGCCAGGCAGAAGGACAGGCAGGCCCAGCAGCACAGCAGGATGTAGGCAGCAGAGAAGCCCAAGGAGCACAGGATGACAAGCAGGAGCCGACCCTGGGGGAGACAGCAGTCATGGGGTGTTGTGGAGGGGGTCCCTGGGGCCTCTTAAAAGCTCATGCCGGGATGCCGTGCTCCAGCCTCATGGGTCCAAACCCCAGCTCAGAAGCTTCTAGAACATCAGCAGAGTCCACAGCTAACCAGGGCTTCCTCTGGGCTGCCCCAGCTCAGGCCCCGGAGACAAGCCCCATTACTCTCCCCATGTTCTAGATAAGGGATATGGGGTGAAAACTCAAGGCCACACGGCAAGGAAATAGCGGAATGGGACTTTCAATCCAGGCTGCAGAGCCCATGCTCTTACCCAGAAGCCTGGGTGCCCTCGCAGCCCTGGGTATGACTCTCTGCCCCTCTGGGCCTGCTTCCTCCTCTAGCACCTGTGAGCTTACCGTGCGCCCAGCAGACCGCCGGGGTGCCCATCCCCTGTCCCCTCCCCCCAACTGACTTGGAGACTGACCGTCCCTCTGACTGATGATCAGCAGCCCCAGTGAGTAAGGAGGATGGCAGAAAAGGAAGGGCTACTCAAGAAATGGTTTCAATAATTGAAAGCTGCTGTTCAGAGACTCCCACCTCCAGAAAACGTGTGCTGAAGGCCATTTGAACCGGGAAGCCCTCCGGAGGCGCCCTGGCCCTCTTGAGTGCCCCCACCAAGCCTTTCAAGGAGGAGAGGCCCCTGATGGGGGGCAGGACCTGGGGCTGCCATCGTGTGCTGGGCCACCCTGGTCACTATCCGCGTCTCTTTGGGCTCTAATACTCTCTCTGCCCAAGGCAGAGATCCCTCAGCTGGTCCCCAGAAATCCCCTAACAGCTGGCTGATACTCTGAAAATCAGAGGTCGGAAAGCAACACCCCCCCCCGCCCGGGCATATCCTGCTAGAGGCCCACCCTTCTCTGCCCACAAGCCACATCAGCTGCTAAAAATAAATCTCTCTGTGGCCAGCTGTGCTGGGGAGGGGGTTCAGCCCCTGAGGCCTCAGGCTCTGCCTGGCATCTGGTCCACTGCCCACAAGGGACCCAGAGACCGGGATTCAGGCAGTGGTGGTGGACTCCCCCCAGCATCCAGGGCCCTCTCCCCCAGCCGTCGGCTCCTAAATAAAGTTGAAAGCAGACAAACTGAACTTCCATACATCCCCCTCCCAGGTGGGTGCCTCACCTGGGTGACCTCATGGATGCTCACAGGAGGTAGTACTATGATCTCCGCGAGGCGCTGAGACCAGAGAGGGAACACCACTTGCCTGAAGCCACACAGCCTGCCAGATTAGGCAGGGCTTTGAGGCCTGTCTGCCCTTCTCAGCTCAGGATCCAGTGGGTCAAAAGTGAGTCAGTGCCGGGGTGGGAGAGGCTATGAGGCTGCTGTGCCGGAAGTTCCCCAAGAGCCTTCCTCCTTCCACCACTTACCGGAGCCTTCATGTTGTTGCCGCTGCTCAGCAGCCTGGGGGCTGCTGTCTCCAGGGCTCAGGCCGGGAAGGAGTGGGCGCCAGGCACCTGCCAAGATCCGGAAACTTAGAGCTGGGTCCCAGGCCTCTGAGGAAACTGCCCAGGGAAACTGAGGCAGGGGAGGGTGTGGGCCACGGTCAAGGCATATGGCTTAAAGTCCCCAAACACCGGACAGCTCTGTCCGCATCCTAAAGGAGCTGGTATCATCAGGTGACCTTCGGGAAACCTCACACCAACCCAATCCCCATTGTGCAGATGGGGAAGGAGAGGCAGGGAGGGGGAGCCCTCGGCTCAAGGTCACCCATCGAGTGTGGGTCAGTTAGCACCAGCAGCCCGGAGCCCCGACTGCCTCCCCATCCTTCCTACCTCACTACAGGCGGGAGAAAGCGAGAGGCCTGAGGCGGGATAGGGCGAGGGATTTCCACCCGTCTCCCAGATTCCACCGCCCCCTCCCCTGGCCGGGCGCTAACCAGACGGGTAGGCTGGGGCGCTCCGCCTGCTCTCGATCCACTGCTCGGAGCTCCATGGCCCGCAAACCGGGCGGGCCGGGCTGGAAGCCGGAGCCCCGGGGCGGAGGCGGCACCGCGGCCGCGGCTTCTGGAGACTGGAGACCGAACGTGCGCCTCCGGCAGCGGGGGCGGGGTCTGCGGGGACGGGGAGGAGACAGGGGCGCAGGGGGCGGAGCCCTGGCGGCGGGGGGCGGGACCTGCGCGGCTGGGGAGGGAAGTGCGTGGCTGGCGACGGGGCCTCCGGAATGGGGGTGGGGCCTGCAGGCCGTGGGCGGAGTCGGAGCTCCAGTATCTCCCCTTTTCTGCCCAACCGCGTTCCTCCCAAACTTCAGCCGGGGATCGGAAAGAAAAGGCTTCGTGGGTGTGGGAACCAGGGCGCCGCGGCGGCTGCCTAGCCGTCTGGACTTGGGTTTCTCCATTTCTGAAATTGGGGCGTGAGTAGGAAAATTAAGCAGGGGCTTGGGGGTCAAGCAGCCCTGGGTTTCAAGCCGGTAGGGTTGCCAGATTTAGCAAGTAAAATACAGGACACTCGGTTATATTGGAATTTCAGATAAACAATAATTATATTTAAAAATCTGACATTCCAGTGTAACTGGGCGTCTTATATTTTCTCTGACGATACCCTAGCTGGACTGTCTCTGGTGGTGTGACCTCCACCTGAGTCTCAGTTTTTCTTCTCTATGAAGTGGGGATAATCGCAGCACCTACCTGCCAGTGATATAGTGCAAGGGGGATTTGAACCCTGGGCAGTCTCACTGCCACGTAGCGGCCACCTACTTTCACCTCCCAAACACCCCCTCCCAAAGTGTCCTCCAAACCCCAACCAACTCAGTCTTGCGCACCTGTAGAGGCTACAATGTGTCCCATTTGAAGGCTCAAATGGGGTCCCTTGGGGATTTCAAACTCAGGTGTCTTTAGGGGCCACAAAGGTTGGAAAGAGCAGATATGGGGCAATAGGGAGGAGTGGGTCTGTGGTGAGGTAGAGAGCACATTTCCCATCTAGAGTGTTTTTTTAATAAAATGCTTTATGGGCCAGAAAGCTCATCTTACCACCTCCATCACACCCACCTCCCTCTATGGGGCCTTCCTATGAGATCCAGAGGCTAGGTTGCTGCTCAGACCCCATTTCAAACTCCATTTGCCTTTTCCTCAAAGGCTCTGATGTGGGGACTATGCCATGGTATCCGTGTTCTGATATCTGCACCAGATCGGCAACTTCCCAAGTGCAAAGCCAAGTCTGCCATGCCTCTTCCCATCCTATGGGGGGAGGGCACGCTGAGGCAAGCCCTGTCCCTGGGGCTCCTCTGCGCATGGGCCTACTTTGTCCCTCCTCCCCAGCTGAGACATAGCCCAAGGGTAGTGGTCCAAGTTCAGTGTCTCTCCCATTCACACACGGGCAGGCACGTAGTGGGTCCCAAAGCCAGAGTCCTTCTGCCCCCGACCCCGAATCCTCATCCTTCAAGTTTCTCTCCTCATAGACTCAACCGTAAGGGGACAATTGTGAGAAACTCCTACAGCTTCATTCATTACCCACAATGGCTGGTGACCTGATGTGAGGACTCTTTCTCTAAAGAGGCAACTCTGTCCTTGCCATGTGGAGACAAGGATGTGCCCAAATGTCCTGGGCTCCCAGAGAAGATGAGGATCATAAATCCACAGTAGAACTGACACTGGGAAGTCATGCAGGCTCAGATAAAGCTCTTCAATTTGGTTTTTGCAAAAGTCCACTCTCTTTACCCTGACTCCTAGGCCCTATACGGTCTGGACTCCTGCCTTCTTTTTAATCACCATCTGCCCACCCTGGTGGCCCTTCGGATCCCCCAATCACACTGAACTCATTCCTACCTCAGGACCTTTACACTTGCTGTATCCTCTACCTGGACTACTCTATTCACATAGCTAGCTCCTTCCTTTCATTCAGCTCAAATGTCACCTCTTCAGAAAGGCCCTGTCCTACCACTCTGTGTGACACTGCATGCCCATCCCTCTAAATCCCACCTTGACTGGTCTTTTCCATAGTAATCATCCAGCACCTGCACAAACGCCCAGCACAGATGCTAGATCATGTCTGTTGAATGAGCCAGTTAGAAGAACCAGTCCTGGCGCCCCACGCCCCCACCCCCAGTGTGATCTCAGATAAGTCAGGTCCCTCCCCAGCCTCAGGCTCTGGCTCAGCTGGTAGTGAGAGACCCTAGGTACAGAGGGGCCAGTCATGCTTATCTAGGAGTGCAGGACTCTCAGGCTCTGATTTAATCCTGTCAGATCCAGACCCTGGGGAAATGCAGAGCCCAACCCATTTCCTGCTCTGCTGCCCTACAGCTACTGAGTTTCCTCAACCCACCCACCTCCTAAGTGATGACCTTAAGCTCCATGTCTCAACTTCCTGCTGAGCCAGAACAAGAAATTCTCTGTGGCTTGTGCTAGTTCAGAGAGGTTGAGTATCACCCAAGATCACCCAGACAACTAGGGGTGAGGACAATTGTATACATATCCCAGAAGCCCACACTCCAGGACTGTGGCATTGACCTTCCCTTTCCTCTCCCTTCCCAACCCACCATTTTTCTTCATTTCCTCTAAAGGCTAATGGAATGGCAGTCCTTGGTATCTGCTGAGGGGCTTTCTCAAGGTCCAGCTCCAGTCCTGGGGGTCAGCTCTGGTCTGGGCCCATAAAACCCCACCACCACCACCACACTGTCCCTCCCACAGTGAGATGTTTCTTTCAAGTGTCAGGCTCTCTCTCACCCCAGACCTTTGCCATGCCCTTGGCCTGACTCCCAGGGCTGCATCTGACTCTTCCGGTCTCAGTTAAAATGTTAGAGTCAAATGATTAGGTGGAGACCCCTTCCCTCAGTACGATGACCCCATGCTCCTTCACAAGGCTTTGTCACACTACGCTGCTTTTGTCACAATCTCTCCCCAGAACTGTGAGTTCTGCGAGGCAGAGACCTCTGTGGCATCTGTGACTCTTGCTCCACCCCCCAGGTCCCCATCACCCAGTAGAGGGCCTGTCACAGAGTAGGTGCTCAATAAATATTTAATGAATTAACGAGGTCCATTTTCATCCTTTCCATTTTACAGATTCAAGCACTGAGGCACAGAGAGGTTTAGCACCTTGCCCTGGTCACACAGCTCTAGAGGAGAGGCCCACTTGGGTATGGTGGGATCGGGCCAGGGTCAGAGGCCAGGCTGGCGTTTCCTGGCAGAAGGAGAAGGAATGATCAGGGGCTGTGCGTGCACTGCGCTTCTTTGCTCCTGGCACTGTCTGTGCGGCCAGGCTCTTGGTCTGGCCATCGCCCCCCACCCCCCTTTCACAGATGAGAAGAATGACTCCCAGAGGAAGGAAGAGCTTACTCAACACCAATGGGGAGCCCCAACATAGTGTCTTCCAGAGATTCAACCCCCCCCAACTCCCCTTCTCCCTCCTGCATCCCTAGAGAAACAGGAGCCACGGGGACCACCCCAAAAGGCCAGTGGGCAAGGGGGTAAGGAGACCTGGGTTCTTGGGCTGGCCTTTCCACTTACCCATGGGTAAGCCCCTTAAGGTCTCTGGGCCTCAATTTCCCCATCTGGACGACAAAGGGGCTTGGCTGGAGCCTTCAGCCTGCCCCCTTCCCCAGAGCATGAGGACAGGGCTGAGGGAGCTGGTGGGTAAGATTACAGGCTCCTGAGTCCAAAAGGCATAGTCGAGTCCTGGTTCCAGCATTTATTGCTGAATGATCTTGCTCAGTCCCTTCACCCCCTGAGCCTCCATTTCATGGTCTGTAAAAAGAGAATAACAGCATTTTTCTGAGGATTAAATGAGCTGATGTAGGGGAGTCCCTGGCACGCCGAACCAGACCGCACCACCAAACGAGGCCGTGTTGTCACGGTATTAGCTAGGGGATGCTGCCCTCTGGAGGCCAAAGAGAGGAACAGCAGGTGGAGGGAGCCCGACCCGCCGCCGGGGCCAGGCTGGAACCCTGGTTCCCGGCGTGCGCCCATTGTCCAGATGCGGAGAGCACGACGGGCGCGGGTCACTCGGTGTGAGCCTCCACCCACTGACAGAGGCGACGGGCGTAGCGAGCGGGGCTGACGGTGGAGAAGGTCCGGCCCGGGTAGCGCAGCGTCTTCCAGAGATGCTCCAGCCGCTTGCGGAGCCCGTAGACCGTAGCTAGATCCACGAGGCCCAGGAAATAGCGTTGCTCCGGCCCGTCCAGGATGTGTAAGGCGTTGGGGGAGTCGGGAAGCAGCCGGCGGTTCTGGGATCCCGGCTCCTCCGGGCTCTGTACCCCGCGCACAGACCTGGCGGCAGACAGGAGGGTGAGGCTACTGCCTCCTCCAGGGGGCCCCAGCCAAGGGATTCCCGCAAGCGTAGACACCGCGCGCCCGGACTGCATTCTGCGCTGACCCTGCGCTTCCTTCGCTCATTCCCACAACTCCTGCGTGCGAGGCCTCTGACGTCAGATAAACTGGGAGGCTGAGTAAAGTGTGGACGATGGTCTTGAGCTGCCCTGTCCAACACGTAGCCACTAGCCATATGTGGCCCCTGAGCATTTAAATGTGGCCAGTCCCAGCTGAGACGCGCTCTAAGTGTAAAATACCGACTGAATTTCCAAGACAGTTTGAGAGAAAGAATGTAAAATACCCCATAAATGTTTATATGGATTCGATGATGAAACGACACAATTTGGGGTGTACTGAGTAACAAATATATTCTTAAAATTATTCTTACCTGTTTCTTTTTACTTTTCTAAAGAAGCTGCTAGACGATTTAAAACTACACGTGCGACCTCGCATGATTACATTTCTATTGGGTGGTGCTGGTCTAGAGCATTTGGGTCACACAGGCCCTGGCTCTTAATTATCCACCAGTCTGGTGTTGGGGTATTTCCCAAACTTGTTTGGGGTCGTCCAACCCTGGAGTGTCGGGGTGGCAGAGCCGAACCCTTGTGAACAAAGTCCAGTTCCGGTTTGTACATGATGTGTGTGTTGGGGGAGGGGATGCCTTCCAAATCCGCAGATGCCTTTGTCTGAGTCCCAGTCACAGCCCAAAGCAGGTTCAATTCCCTATTTCATCCTCCTGGAGGTGGAAGGGAGGTGGGGAAATGTCGCTGAGGGAAGTAAGCCAATGAAAGACAAGCCCCGCCCAGGCACTGACCAATCAGAACCCAGTGGTCTGGGAGCCTGGGCAAAACACTAGTATCCTTGGCGGTGTGGTGGGTGCAGGTGCGGTGTTGGGCGGGGAGGGGTGTGTCTTTTTCTGAACGGGGGGCTGGGAACTGGAAGGGGTGGGGCTGGAACAGTGGCAATTTACCAGCCAGCAAATTTCAATGACAACAACCATCATATGTACACTAGGGTTTACCAGCTGAATGACAGCTAGCCCCAGCAGGGGGGTGGAGGGGTGAGGGGCAGAGGGCAAGGGAGAAGCTGACCTAACTTGGATGGCATGGGACGGGAGGGCCATCTGTGCCCCGCAGCAGGAATTCCAGTCTCTGGTCAGACTATGGCCAGCCCAGCCACAGGGCTGTGGGGAGTCATTAACCTGGGTTCTGCCCAAGCCTCCTCCATCCCAAGGTCTTCCTCCAAAGGGTGGGTTCAAGGGCTGGATGAGAGGATGTCATCTTTCACTTTTCTTTTCCACCCACCAGATGGTTAGGCTTCTTTCCTTAATGTGCCTTCCTTAACCCCTACTTAATCCCGTTCAGTCACAAAGGTGGGCCTTGGAGGGTTGAAGTCAAAGTAACTAACCAAGGACTAACACGAATCCTCAGAGGTCGTTCTACAACCTCACTTCCCCTCTCTGAGCCTCAATTATCACATCCCAGCATGCAAAGAACGACAGTTACTACTACAAAGCAGGGGACAACATGATGATGGTGCCCGTGGTGATGACCCCAGGGTCCTAGAAGTGGAATTACTGGGGTAAAGGGCAAAGGCTCTTTCTAAAGTAAAAATTAAATAGGTCTGAAAACTGTTCTGAAATCTTCCATGGCTCCACATCCCCTTTGGGAAAATGGGCAGATTCTTGAAATCAGCACTGAAGCCCTTTCCCAGTGGGACCTCCCCTGTTCTGTCTTCTGCCGCTGTCCCCATGTCCCCGCCACCCCTGCCGACCAGGCCTCTCCAGCCCTCCACCCTACATGCAGACACACACAGGCACACGTGTACACGCAAACACTGCACTTCCAGTCTCTGAGCCTTCGTCTGTGCTGTTTCCCCCCCTCACCACCCATCTTTCTCATGCTCCCATCACCTCGTTCTTGCAGGTGCCCTGTGGCGGTGTGTGTGGGGGGCCCACCTGGCGGTGCGGAAGATGAGGCTGCTGCCCGGGCCCCTCTCATCCTCATGGAGGCGCTGGAAGGCCATCAGAAGGCTGTAATCTAGCACGTTGAGCTCCCGGAGGAAGGTGGTGTCCAGTTGGATCTGGTGGAGCAGCCAGCTCCGCTGGGGCCCTGTCAGAGCATCAGTGCCCCCGCCTGAGTGCCCATCGCGTGCCAGGCAAGGTGCTGAGGGCTCCACACCTATGTGCCCTGAGAGGGCAGGTGCCATTACTGTCCCGTATCACAGATGAGGAAACCCGTCATTTGCCCTGGTCACCTAGTTAGTGAGTCGTGGAGCCAGTGCTCCGCCTGACTCTAGACTTCGGGCTCTTAATGACTCAGGCAGAGGGCAGTGCCGGTGACACCCTTCTAACTTCACCCTGAATGGAGGAAGAGAAGCCACTGACTGTCCTCATGGCTCACCCAGGTCGATGGTCTTGCCTTGGAAGTTGAGGTCCTTCAGCACCAGGACAATGGGGCTACCCTCAGGGGCTGGCTCCACCCATCGGCTCACCTCACAGCCCTTTATATCATACCTGTGAGGGGGCGTGACAGGAAAGGGGATGACAGAATTCAGCTATATACAGAGTGACACAAACAGGCACCCAAGAAACAAGAGCTTCCACAAGGTGGATGTTCAAAGCCTCCGCACAACCCCATTCCATTACTGTCCCCATGTTAGAGATGAAGAAAAAGGCTCAGAGGGTTTCTTTGACTTGCCCAAGACCACACAGCAAGTATAGAGCAGGGAGGTGCCTGGGAGGCTCAGTCGGTGAAGCATCTCACTCTTGATTTTGGCTCAGGTCATGATCTCACCGTTTGTGGGTTTGAGCCGTAATGACAGTGTGGAGTCTGCTTGGGATTCTCTCCCTTCCTTTCTCTCTGCCCCTCCCCTGTTCCTGCTTACTTGCTCTCTCTCTATCCCTCAAAAATAAACAAACTTTGGGGCGCCAGGGTGGCTCATTCAGTTAAGCATCTGACTTCAGCTCAGATCATGATCTCAAGGTTTGAGAGTTCAAGCTCCGCACTGCATCGGGCTGTGCTGACAGCTCAGAGCCTGGAGCCTGCTTCAGATTCTGTGTCTCCCTCTCTCTCTGCTCCTACCCCACTTGCACTCTGTTTCTGTCTCTCAAAAATAAAATATAAAAAAATTTTAATAAGTAAATAAACTTAAAAAAATAAAAAGCAGCGGGAATTTGAACTCAGGCATCTGGAAGCCCAGTTCAGGTTTTACCCCTGCTCAGCGTCTGCCTCTCAGCACTCTGTCATCCCTGAAGGGGTCCCAGACACAGGGGTCCAACCTTAGACAGCAGCATTAGGAGGGCTTGAAGGAAATCCGTGGCCCCCGAGGAAGAGCACTAATGGGGAGTTCTGCACACAGAGTCAGGGTTAGGAGGCCCAGAGGGAGGGCAATGTGCAGTAAGAGTCTAGGGTTCAATCCCCGCTCCTCACATAGTAGCTGGCCCTCTTTGTCCTCAGCTTCTCATCTATAAAATGGGGATAAACCACACCTACCCCTCGGAATTGTTCTGGGAATAAAGACGGCAATGAATGCAAAGACTCGACACAGTGCCTCGTGCATCCTGAGTGCTCCAGAGATGCTGGTCTTTCCTAGCAGTGTCCCAGGTCCATTAGGAGATCTTGGGGATGTCCCTCCCTGGGCCCCAGTTTCTTATCTCTCGGGGGAGGATGGGTGCTTCAGGTGGCACATCCCGCGTGGGGCCGGGCCCCTGTGAGGCGACTCACCTCTCAGAGATGCGGCCGGCGGGATAGAAGACGCTCTGCATGATGATGAAGAATTTCTGGAGACGGGGGGTAGGGAGTGAGGGAGGACAGGATCTCACCCTCCAGCCGCCCCCTCTGGCCCGGCCCCCTCGCCTCGGCCTCACCCACCTTCTTTCCCCGAGCCACCCGCAGACTGTGCACTCCTGGAAGGGGGAGAGGGCGCCTGGTGAGGGGCCCCAAACTCGACCACCCCGGGTCCATCCCGCCCTAGGCCCAGCGCCAGGCCACGCCTCCTTCTCGAGGTCCACCGCCTCCCGCCCCGCCCCTCCAGGCCACGCCCCCAGACCTCTTCCTCAGCTTGGGTGGAGGTCCGGACTGGACCCGCCTCTAGGCAGCCCCAGAGATGGGCGGTCCTCAGGCGTGACCCCGCCCCAATCCCCCTCCCCACAAGGGTTTGTCCAATAGACTCCGCCCATTTGGGCCCCGCCCACCACCCACCTTTCCCCTAACAAGGACCTCTAGGGCACGCCCCCCACGGAACTGGCCGCAGCCTGCGGATGGGTTCCCTCCAGCCGGCTCGGGCTCGGATCCCCTACGTCTCCCCAATCTGGGAACCGCCCCACCCCCTACGCACCTCCCCTGATCGCTCTCCCTTCCCCCAGACCCGCCGTCCCGGCCCCTTGGCCGGTCGTACCCAGCAATCGCGCAAGCAGCGAGTGCGGGTGCCGCTGCAGGTGCTCCACGTAGCGGGGCAGGTGGGCGAGCAGTGCCCGCACCTCCCGGCGGCGCTGGGTCTTCAGGAAGAAGCGTTGGTCGTGTCTAGGGGGTGGAGGGAGAGGTCACTGGTCAGGCGGGGCTGGAGCGGCCCCCATCAGGCCTCCTGCCCGAGTGCGGGTCTGTCTCCCCAGGTCCAGGCTGGGGGTCTCCCCACTTCCGCCCTTGTCACTTCCCGTCCTCACTCTCCTCCTCCATCTGATCTCTACCTGGCCCTGGCCCTCCCCGACCTTGCCATTCTGTTTCTCTCCTCAACCGCCCCCCTTCACCCAGGAACAACGCTCCCACCCCTTCCCCACCCCCGCTGCCAGCTCACGACAGGAAGAAGCTGGCCTTGCTCTTGGAGGTGCTGAGGAACTGCAGGTAGGGGCCACCTGGGCCTAATGCCGCTTGATAGTCTTCCTCAGCCAGGCCTAGGGAGCTGCGTAGCCAGGCGAAGGCCGGGCCAGCCAGGGTGCCCAGCTCGAAGCCCTGCAGGGGAGGAAAAGCAGCCCCAAGAGTGTCCCTGGGGGGCCAGGTGTATGCAGCTGGGTAATCACACCCTTCCCACAAGGCCCCGAGGCAAGCCAGCACTCCCACTACACAGATGGGGAGACTGAGGACAGAGAAAGAACAGCAGCACACGCCACTCCCATGCAGCAGTCTTGGGCTTCCTACCTCGTGAACCTGGGTCAGGACCTCAGAGAAATCCTCCTCGGTGGGTGGTCCCTAAAGGGAGGGGTGGAGGGGCTCAGGGCAAGTCTCAACTCCACGCTGCCAGCCCCAGGCTCTCCAAGAGCCTCACCCCCTTTCCACAGTCTGATTGCTCCAGCAAACAGGGACCGGAACTCAGAGCCTGGTCCAGTCACCCAGACGCACATGTTGGCCCAGTGACAGGGGATGGCCTTAAAGCCAAGGGACCTGCCTGACTCAGTGTGAAAGGGGCAGGATCAGAGAAGTCTTCTTGGGGGAGGTGACCTCTAAGCTGAAATCCGAAAGGTGGTAGAGAGGAGGAGCATGGTGTTCATGCAGGGGGAACAGCATTGGTGGCCTCCAGGAAGAGCAAGAGGGCTCACGTGGTTGCATGAAGTAAAGGAGGGACGGAGTATGAATGCAGCTGGACAGCTGGCAATTGGACTTGAGCCAGCAGGATCCTGAGACCACGCTGAGTCCTGGGGAGTCACATTAGATTGTCAGCAGGTGATGAGATTTAGAGGACCCCCTGTTGGGCTCCTGTGCCCTTCCTGGACCTCTAGGTCCCTGTGCCAGGACTTGACCTATGGGATGTGGTCACACTGTGCACATGTGTGCACACACACAAACAACACACATGCTTGCGCGGGCTGGTCCAGCTGCTGAGTTTGCAGTTGGGCGACCCTTTCTGCTGAGCCAGCCTGTCCCCAGCCTGAGCTCCGGGGAGGATGGGCCAGGCTGGCGGGGTGGGGGTGGGGTCCTTTCTCAGCCATACACCCTAGCAGAGCGAGGAGGGCCTCAGAGACCAAAGAATACAATCCCCCCTACCCATTATACAGATGGGGACGCTGAGGCCCAAAGAGGAAGAGGCCCAACTAGAGTCACGCAAGGACCACCCAGGTCAAGGGGTTCTTCACATCCCCAACACACACTGGGCTTTCTGGCTCCCTGGCCTCAGCCCCCACCCTGCCTGTCCCTCCCTCCCCGCACACAGCCCTTGATTTCCTCCTCTCATCCCCAGTCCTGCGGTATCAGCAACACAGGGCATCAGCGCAGTCTTGCCCTTGGTACTGTTGAGGTGAAGGGCACGGATCAGCCACTCACTGTGGGTGGGTGGTCCATGGAGGCCTGAGTGGCAGCCCACAGCCCTGCCTGCATCATACATGTCAGCTGGTGCAGCTCATGGCCCGGGCCGATCTCAAACAGGCCAAGGCGAGCCTGCTTGTCTCGTAGACGCCAGAGGAGGCCACGGCGGCCAGAGGTCAAGGGGGCTGCTCTGCATCCAGCCTCTGGGGAGGGGGCCAGGACCTGGTGGCAGGAGACACAAGATGCAGTGAGCACATGAAAGCATTCCAGCGGGGAAAGACCTGGATTTGAGTCCCACCTCTGGTATTTGTGAACCCTCCTGTTACCGCTCTCTGCCTCCGTTTCCTCAACTGTAAAATAGGGATAACGCTGGTACCCGCCTCACTGGGTGCTGTGACGGGCCACACAGGGCCTGGCATGCAGTCAGCACCCAGCATAGAATGGCGGGTAAAGAATGCTTTCTGCAGCCTGTCTCTCACCAGCTGTGTGATCTTAGGTAAGTCACCTAACCTTTCTGCATCTCGTTTTCTCCTCTGTAAAAGAACTATAATAACTCCTCGGTGGCAGTTTGAGCTCTATGCCCGGGAACCCTTGATAGTAGGAGCTGTGACGCCAGGGACTCGGGCATCTATTCGACTCGCTTATACGGAGATCCTTCAGGCCGAGGGGAGGGTCAGCATGAAGCTGAGCTCGCGGCCCCTGACCCACTAGCAGTTGGCACCCACCATGTGCCCGGCACTGGCTGAGAGCTTGACTTCCTAACGGCCCTATGAAGGAGGCGCTTTTATTATCACCTCCATTTTCGCGATGAGAAAACTGAGGAAGTTCTCTGGGGAAAACCGCCGGACTTCCCCTGCATACCTGCGGCCCCCTGTGGGGCGTGTCCTGGTCCCCGCCCAGTTCAGGACCCCCAGGGGCCTTGATGGGGGTGTGTCCGCGCTGCGCTGGGAGGGGAGGCCCGGGCCCAGCCCCCCGACCCTTTCCTCTCCTGTCCTCTTTTGGGTCCGCACCTACCTCGCGGGGCCCCGGGCTCGGCGCGGCCATCGCCCCGCAGCAGCTCCCTGGGCTCCGGCCGTGTCCCCGCCGCCGCGCTGCAGGAGCGGGGCCCCGCCCCCGCTTCTGGACCGACCAATAGCGCGGCGCCGGCCACGGCTGCACCCAATCCGCACAGGAGGCACCCGCGATCGCCTGCGGGTCCCGCCCCCGGGGCTGCAGCATCCTTTGGAGCGCGGTCCAGGCCGGGGCGGGGCCGCCGCGCGGTGCTTCAGGTCGCCAGGAGGGAAGACCCCGCCACCCGAACCCCCCCAGTTCGTCTCCTAAAGTGGGGGATTCGGGTCTCGGGGACGCTTGGTGAGGCGGGAAACCTAAATCCAGTCCGACCCACCCACTCTGGCTTGAAATTTCCACCGACTGCCTCCTGGGTGAGAAAACTAAGGTCCAGAGAGAGAAGTGAGTACCTCCAGGTCACACAGGAAGTCCGGGGCATGCATTCATTTAAGGCATATTTTGAACACACTCACTTTGAGCCAGGACTAGTGCTAGGCCCTGGGGATTCAGTGGTGAGCGAGAGGCAGGAACACAGCTGCCAGCGTGATCTTTTAAAAGCATAAATCAGATGATGTCACTCGCATGCTTAAAACCTCCAGTGGCTTCCCTTTGCACTGGAACAAAATCCATACCCCTCGCCATGGCCCCGGCCCCAGGTCCATCTCAAACCACTCTCCCTACACCCACCGCACAGCCACACGGGGCTCCCCGCTGATCCTCGGGAATAAAATTCTTTCACACCTGGGGCTTTTGCGGGTGCTGTTCCCTGCAAAAAAGCTTGTAATCCTTTCCCCTAGACTCTCATTTGCCCTATTCGTTCTTGTGACCTTGCCTGACTCTAAGTGTCCCCACGGCTCATGCTTGATCACATCACCTTGTTTTATTTTCTTCATCACACTTAACACTGTCAGAAATTGTCTTGCCCATTTATTTCCTGTATCTGCCCTCCTGGAATGGGACCACCCAGAGGGCAGGAACCGTACTGGGTCCATTTCTTGGCTTGGTGCCTGGCACAAACCAGTGTTTCACAAGTATATGTTGAACCATGTGAGTAGGATGTGCAAAGGGCCTCAATGAGTCCAGGAAATGAAAGACCAGGGTAGCTGGAATGAGGAGGAACGAACAAGCGAGCAACCATGCAGTCTCTCTTAGGCCATCTTAGGGAGGGGGGTGGGGAACCCAGACAAGCATTATAAATGTGTAGGAGAAAGATGCTCAGTTGTTCTTGAAAGGCCATGGTTGTCACACATAGTCACATTGGAGGGAGCCAGAGTGGGCGGGGAGGGGGGCGAGGAATATTTTGGTGACTTAGGGTAGAGGATGCATCAGGAAGGTGACTGGGGTGGGGGGAGGGAGAAAAGGGGAGTGACAAGATTTGGGGTCATGTGGATGGAGGCTTGCAGTGATGTCTGCCAGGCTTCTGTCTGGGGTTAGGGCCACAGGATGATGCCAGTCATGGAAGGGGGCAAGGCATGAGGGGAGATCCAGATTGTGGAGGGGGAGTCTGAGGACTCGGATCAGGACAGGTTCCATTTGAGGTGCCACTACGACATCCAATGGCAGTTAGCTGGTGTGTGTGCAATCCACTGGGGCTCGAGAGGTGAGCCCAGATAAGGACAGGGCCACCCAGGATGTGTGGGGAGAGAAGGCTTGTGACCAAGTCCCAAGGAGCCCACCGTCTCATGGCAGAAATGAAGCAGGAGAGACATAAAGTGTGAGGATGGATCGTCCGAGAGCATCTGAGGGTGCATCTGGGGGGATGTCACAGACTGACATGGGGTCACTGGTGGTCTGAGTGGGTGCCGCCCTCCAGGAGGGATGCCAAGCACAGTGATGGTGAGGAAATCCGGGTAGCAGGTGTGGACACCCTTTTGGGAATCTGGCTACAAAGGGGAGAAGGGGAGAGACCTAGAGGAAATTAATTGGTGATGGTCAGTCTTTTATATGGGGGCCTTGGATTGCTCATGAAACACAGGGAGGATCCCAGTAAGAGGCAGAGGCTGTTCTGCAATGAGAGGGGGACCATCAGAGACACGATACTTCTGTTACGGCATGGGGAGAGGACAGAACCCAAAGCCCAGGTGCTAGCTCTGCCTGGACCGGAGGACGGGGGGCGGAGGGGACAGGTGAGGGAAGGGGAGATGTGTCTACAGTCGGCCTTGGTTCTCAGGTGATGGAGCCGCCTCTAGGTAGAGTGAACACCCAAGGTGAGGCAGAGTCTTAAACTAGGCCCTGTGGACGGAGTCCCGGCTGCGCGGGGGGTGTGGCGTGATTACCAGGGACAAGGCTGGGCCAGTGCAGATCTGCCAACCTGACCACAGCCAGCCCTGCTCCAGGTCCTCCCAGTCTCACTGCTCGGAGCCGTGCGAGGTTGGGTTGCTGGGGTATCAGAGATACCCATCGTCTGATGGGACTCGACCTTTTAGGGGACTGGCCTGAGGGCCCCTAAAATGCTAGTGCATGCCAGCTGGGCTGCCACAGGGGAGGCGTAGTAGAGGCTGATGTGGTTGGCATCTGGCACACTGCTGTGCCTCCAGCGAGTCCCCATCCATGGGCTGCACCAGGCCCGGGGCCATATCTCTTTCAGTCCCTGCTTTACCCTGTGTCCAGCACAGGGACAGTCTGGGAGGTGCCCAAGACACCCTCATTGAACAAACTGGGGTCTCCTGACCTGAGACCAGCCCCTCTCCAGCCCCCAAGCAGCCCGGCTTCCCTCGTCATCGATGCCACAGAGACAGACACATCGTCACCATTTATTGTTCAGCTCTCCCAGGTAGGCCAGTGCTAGGGCTGGGGGACTGGGCCTCTATGAGGAGCAGTTGGCCTGGGGGCCCACTGTGGCCACCCTAATGTGCCCTGAGGCGTGGTGGTAACCCTCGGGCCTGTTAGTCCCCCCTTAGGCTTTCCAGGTCCCGAAGTCCTTGTGGGGCCTGGGGCTGTGTCAGACCTGGGAAAGCCGCTCCGATGAGGAGGAGAACGTGTGGGCAAAGGTCACGTGATGCCTCAGAACCTGCCAAGTCCAACAGCAGCAGGTGACAAGAGGGAAAGTGAAACGAGAGTGGAACCCTGAGGAAAAGGAGACAGGAAGCCTGACAGTGAGGTGGGCCCAACCAGCATCTTTCAGGCCCTGAGGGAGCCTTCCAGGCTTCTCTCGTGGCTTCTGGAAGGCTGAGCAGGGGAGTAGCAGGCCTGTGTGGTCAGTCCTGAGCAGCTCCATCCCACAGGGAAGTCTGCAGGGCGGCCAGGCCTGAGGGGGCCCACGGCGCCTGGATGGGTCCCGTGTGTGCCCACCTTTGGAGGGGAGGCAGAGGAAGGGCTGGGAGCCTGAGCCCCACTGGGCCTTCACTGAGCCTTCTTGGCCGCTTTCTGGTTCTTCAGCATCACGTAGGTGATGAACACTCCTGGAACACACAGACCAGAAAGGCCAGGTGAGGTCTGGGCTCGGGGCTGCTGGGAGGCCAGGGCAGGGCGCAGCATGGCGGAGCGGCCCGCATGCGGGGCCAGGTACCTGCCCAACCACCCTCCGGGCCAGGATCACCTCCCTGGTCACTCGGCAAGCCACACGTCTACCCACGTGTTCGACAAACACCAGCAGAGTGCCCAGCGGGGGCAATTTGCCACGTTTAGGGTTTTAGGTTCCGCAGGGAACAAGACCCACTCAAATATGCATCCGCTCACCCAGTCAGCCACCTGTCCACCCACCCACCCGCCTAATCCACATCCCCCACCCACGCCACCATCCAGTCACCCAGGTGACTCATGCAAACTGCTCTCTTGAGCACCAACTCAGAGCCACAGTCTGTGCCGGGGGCTGAGGACATAATAATAATGATGAAGACACAGTTCCCGCCCCAAGGAAGCCCCCACACTAAACCTCAGGGGGAGATAGAGAGGGGTAGGAATATCACGGGCCAGTGGGTGACAAAGGGTGAGGGCTGACGAGGTGTGAGCAGAGAGATGACGGTGGCGGTGGAGGGGGCAGGAAAAAGGGACACACCCCACTGGGGCCATCCCATTTGGGATCAATGCACCTGAGGCACAGGGAAGGCCAGAGGGGCTATGACTGACAGCCCTGAAAGATGAACAGGAAAATCCCAGGGGGTAATTTTGGCTGGGCGGGGGGGGGGGGGGGGGGGGGGGGGGGGGGGGGGGGGGGTGGCATGCAGCAAGGAGCCTCAAGCAGGTGTACAGCGAGTGGCAAAGTCAGGAAGCATGTTTAGCGATGGGAGGGGGCTGTGGGAACTCCCAGACACCCTGCTCAGGGTGGAGGGAGTGATGACTTACCCACAAACAGGAGCAGCAGGAGGCCAGCGGCCAGCGGGATGGCGACAGCATAGGCTCGGGGCAGGAAGTACTTGTGGATGACATGCTGGCTGTCGATGAACGGCTGGTACCGAGGGCAGAGCTCTGATGAGCACTCCTCGCCTTGCCCAACCCTTCAAGCCCCCTCGCCTCTCCCCCCTCACCGCCTCCCCATCTCCTGGGCTGACCCCAGTCAATGCACTGGGATAGCACCTGCTTTGCTTTCAGATGACGGTGTTGGGGGTGTTTTGGTTTGTCTCCTTCATTTATTTATTGAATAGCTGTTCAGTGGGCACCTGCCTGGCGCCTGCCCTAAGTTGGTGCTGGGGACCTGGCAATGAACGGAAGACGAGGGACTTGCCTTAAGCCACTCACAGCCCAACACGGACAAAGGCACGTGAGGGGTTCTCACGTAGGCTCCAGGGACGCCTTTATGCACATCTCCCTCCAAAGTTCTGCAGGGTTCTGCCTTCCGGACACACTGCACTTCTTAAGCAGTAACCAACACATTTTCCAACAAGAGAAAAAAAAAAAATCCTAAAGGCGCTCACAAAAGCCGCTGGCAGTCATCATGCCCAGGAGCGAGCAAGATAACCGGAAAGACTAGAAAGCCAATCTAAGGGAAAAGCAAATCAGTAATAGGGGCGAACGGTGTAGTGGTCAAGGGCCTTAAGGGTAGCGGTTCTCGCTGAGCCTCGGCTTCCTCATCTATAAACTGCAGCAACCTCTAGCATCGGTCCTGATAGCGCTGTTCTGGGGGTTTCATGAGAGGAAGGAGGTAAAGCGCCTAGCACAGTGCCTGGCACACAGCAGCGTAAAGGATTCCAGGGGTCAGCTTCGAGATCCAGGGAGTGGAAGGTAAGACGAAGGGCGGGGGCAGCACACATACCAAGAGGATCACCCAGACGGTGTAGTAGGTGAAGATGATCAGGCTAACGGCGACGAGGCCGAGTCCCACCACCTGGTCTGTCCCCGTGGCCTGGAGAAAAGGAGGGCTCAACTGACGAAGTCACTCCCCCTTTAGGTGCACTACTGGCGGGGTGGCGTCACGATCACGCTCTCTGAGTTTCCCGTTCACTCAACAGACGTAGACAGGCCTGATGAGTATCGCTTTCCAGGCTGGGAGAGGGCCGGGCCGCGGGGTTTTCATTTCTACCACGGGCCGGCGGGAGAGCGAGCAATCCCGGCTTCGAGCGCCCAAGCCCTCCGCTCCGCGGCCGACCTCCCCTCCCCGCAGCCGCCTCCTGCCTCCTGCCCCCTGCCCTCGGGTCGGAACTCACCATCTCCCAGGCAATCCCACGCCGTAGCCACAAGCCCCAGCTAGCTCCGGATCCGGGCCCTTCTGGCTTTGAGCCGCGGGGCACGCCGGGAGTCGTAGTCTTTAAAAAGCGGGCCCGGGATACGTGTCCCAAGACAGGAGGGTGCCGCCTTCCCCTTGCATGTCGGGAAATGTAGTTTCCAAGGGCATTGTGGGACACGCTGTTCCCAGACTCTCTCTAGTGAATAGAATCGAGCGGTCGGGATCCACACTGGCTGGCACTCATGCCGTCAGTCCTGTCGAAAACGCCCCAGAAAAAAAAAGCTATCTCTAAATATCCCAGGATCCCAAACCCAGAGCGGGGATGACGTGGGAGGTCAGACGTCCCATTTTGCGGATGGGGGAAATGCGGCTCAGAGAAGGCAAAACTTGCAGATCACAACTGGAATCCGTGGTATAGCCGAGACCGGCACCCAGGGGCCCTATTTCCTAGTCCCGAGGCCCTAATTGTCGACAGCGGTGCAGAGAGAGCGTTCATTGCCCCACCTGAGGTGGGAGGAGCGGGGAGGGGGCGGGGGGGCGGCGGTACGCCCGCGTCCCCAGGGATGGGGAGGATTCTCATTGGCTGTGAGGGGAGCGCCCCCTTACGGCCGCCTGGCTTCCCAGGAGACCCTTTCAGGTGTCGGTCCTCTCATCACTGCAGGGGTGAGGTCAGGGCGATCCTCCGTTTCCTCACCATTTGCCTGTTGGTCTCCGCGTGTCCCTGCGGCCCAGGCAGCGGCACAGACGGGTCTTGGACTGGCCCCACATGCAGGTCCTTCCGCAGTCTGGAGCACTGATTTCCCACAGCGGTAGGGGCTGGCTGCTGCTCACCCACCGGGCCTCAGTGGGATGCCCCGCGTCCTAGGGAGGCCCCTTCACAGCTGGGCAGGGATTCCCTCGCCTGTGCTCCACAGCCCCAGGTGTGTCTCCGTGGTGACACTTGTCATTGAGTTTTAGTTAGCTCATTTACTTGTTGATCTGGCCTGTGGGTTCCCGGGGATGGAGTCTGTGGTCACTGCTGTGTCCCTGGTGCCCCGAATGAGGAGTGGGAGGATGGGCAGACTTGAAGAGATGTGCCTGAAGCTGGCATGGTTTGCTCCTGCTGGCAGCACGTCTCCTTGGGTCACCTGAGCCTGCCCCTATGGGGACTGCACTCTTCAGAGACCATAGATAGGAAGCACTCCTCTGGCCTACAGCCCAGGGACTTCCTTCTCCATCTCAGACAGACTCTGGGCTCAGCCAAGGGCCAACTTTTCCCTCCCAGGGTGTGCTGTGCAGAAGAGGAGGAGACTCAAAATCAGCCTCCAGGGTTTAAAGGGCCCATGAGTGGGTGTCAGCCCCAGAAGTGGTACAGAAGAGGTAATGTGCAGCAGGGAGGAGGCCCGACGGTCTGGTCTGGTCCCTTCTGGCGTGTCCACAGCCACAGAGGCTTCCTGCCACTTCTGAGCTAATTCAAGGCCAGGGTGACTTGCCTTTCTCAGAGCCTGACCAAGCTGCTGGCTCCTGTGTACCTTGAGTGTGGGGGGCAGGAAGTGAGCTGGCTCCTGTGTACCTTGAGTGTGGGGGGCAGGAAGTGAGGGACCTGGGCCTGGAGACAGTAGTGGCCTGGGGCTTGAGAGGAGTTGGGAACAAACTCAGTACCTCCCCATGTCAGGCTGCACACCCACTTTCTTCTTTCATCCACCAGCCCATTTACAGCTGAGGAAACTGAGGCACAGACCGTTATTTGTCCTCAGGCTGACTGCTGGGGAAGTCCAGTGGTTAGAACTTGTGCCCTGAGATCAAAGTTGCCACTTAGTAGGTGTGAGACTGGCAAGAAATTGCCCTCCTGGGCCTCAGTTTCCTCCCCGGGAATCCGGAGTAGTAAAGGTGCTAATTGTGACGACAACCAGGACGGGGGGACCCAGGCCACCTACATCATTCCCCCATTCCCAGATGTCAACCCACAGCTGGCTTTCTTCTGATGCTGACCACGCAGTGAAACAAACAAAACCCAACGTGCCATAACAAACAAAAATTGCGACATTTAATTTTTTCCCCCAACCAATACACGGACACTAGGTTGATTTCCCATCACGATGTGATTTTCTATAACAGAAGCCGGGAGACAGAGATACAAACACAGCCTTCTGAATAAGGGGTGGTGGTGGCGGCAACATTCTGTTAGAAAGGAGGGGAATTTAAAAAAAAAAAAAAGATACCCCTCCCCACCCCACCCCCCATTTCCCAGCTCAACCCTCTAAGAGAGAGGAGAACACGGCAGATCTCCATCCCCGCAGAGAACACCATGTGGTCAGTGTGGGGTGACCAGAAAAAAAAAGTAACCTAAAAATATGGCAGACTTTTATTTTCTTTAAATCTCCTAGTAAAAACGTTAAACTGTCTTTCAAGAAGATTCCAAACTGGCATTGCATAGACTGATTCCTTTCCAAAAATATCTCTAATATAGTCTTTCTCTCTCTATAGCATTTGCAGTCCAGGACCTGTGGGTGCCTGGCGGGAATTCGCTGAGCTTCACAGGACCAGACTGGAGAAAGGGCTCCAGGCCTCGGGCTCCGGCTAGTGCTAATTTGGATGTGGCCGAATTCTCAGTCCGATTACCCTGGCCCAGGCCTGGCATGGGAGGATGTGGCAGGCTCTGTCTACCTCTGGGGTGACTGTCAAGCCCAGACCTCGCCTTGAGTGGTGCTGGGCTTCCTGGTTTAGGGGGGGAGGTCCCAACAGCACCAGAGCTGGCTCTTTTATGCTTGAAGCCCAGAACTTTGAGCCAGAGCCCAAATACACTCGGACTGCGCTGCCCCACTGGGCGGAGGTGGTGCAGGCACAGAAGGGGCGGAGAGGGCTCTCTCATCTCCTGGGGGGTCACTTCATCTGGAGACTGCACAGAGCCAGCTCCCTTTTAAAGTGCCAGCTGCCGGTGGGGCAGGAAGGGACCCGCAGGGCTACCCGGAGCCCTCTCCGGCCAAAGTAAGTACTCTGCCGGGTCTCGGCAAGAGCCGCCTCACATTCAGCTTCTCAGAGTTAGGGGATTACAAACAAGGACAACAAATCCTAGAAATGTTCTCCTCCCAAGGCTGGGAGGTTCCAACTCTTGCCAGGAGCCCTCCCAGCCTGGGGAGGACCCCCACCGGCACCTGCACCCCACCAGGGAGAGAACCAGTATCCTGCCCCCCCGTGACCCCCCTCTGCCCCATCTAGATCCTGAGCCCTGCTGGGACCCAGCCAGCAGGGAGGGCAGAAAACAGAACCACCTCCCCTCACCTGGGGGAGGAGAAAATACCAAACTGTGAACTCAAAAACAAAAAAAACAAAAACAAAAACAAAAAAACAAAAACAAAAAAGAAAGGAAAAGAGGAAATGTTAAAAGAAAAAAGATATAGGATTAAGTCAACACCAGCCTGCTGGGTTCACACAAAATAAGTGAAATTTCAGAGTGGTGGGAAAGTCTGTCCAGGGACTGGCTGGAAGCCAGAACCCCCAATTTTCAAGCAAGTAAGGAAGACTGGGGAGGGGTGGGGTGCAGACAGCAGAGGTTTTAGCGAGGGGCAGGGGCAGGGCCAGACTGCTCCCCACCTCTCCTTCGCCCAGAGAGGGGGATGCTTCCAGAGGAGGGCTGAGGCTTTTCTGGCCAGGGAGCCAGCTCCAGGCCACTCCAGTCCCAGCCCACCTGCCTCTCAGCATCGGCCCCAGCCTGGGCCAGCTGACCCTGCAGGGACGGAGAGGGGGCTCTGCTTGCCAAGCCCAGCCCAGCTCAGCCCGACTCTCAACCTGCAAGGGTTTGGGAGACACCTTCCCTGGCTTCCTACAGGAAACCAGCTGCTCGGGATCCAGCCCCGAGCAGAGGTGAGCCACTATCGACGCTCAGACCTTTCTCGACGTGGGTGTCAGGCCTGAGCTGGAGCTACACTGGTTGGGGGGGGGGGGCAGTGCCACGTTCCAGCCGGGCCACTAGACACAGGCGCTGACTGCACAGCAGGCAGTGCCCAGGAATCCTTGCGAAGGGCTCGGGGGAAAGGCAGGCTAGGGCCAGGCGGGCTGTGCTGGAGACAAGCATGTGCAAAGTGCAGGCTGCCGGGGCAGCAGGAGAACATTCGTTGGGGGAGGGGGGTCTCAATGTGGAGTGTGGGTCTGAGGTCTCGGTTCCCAGGAGCAGGCCGCCAGCAGGTCCCCTAGGACCCAGGGAAGGGACGGCTGAAGCACTAAGCAGTCAGGGGGCCGCGGTGGCAGGATTCTGGGGGAGGACTGGCCTGCCCAAGGGCAAGGGGGGCGGTAGAGCAAGGCCCTGCCAGGGCACGGTGAGCCAATGCTCCTGGGGCGAGCAGGGACACAGGGCAAGAGGCCCCTCGGCCACAGGCATCGCCGCACGGAGGTGCCGCTGCGTGTCCTCACTGAGGGGCCCAACTGGTCTCCAGCGGGGCAGTCCTGGCCAGCTTGGTCTTGTCCACCTGCTTCGTGGGCCTGCGTGGCCTGCCCCCTAGTGGTTCAGAGGAGAATATTCACAGTGGTGCCCGGGGCCTGGCAGGCCAGGAAGGTCCCGGCATGGATGGGGGGACAGTGGAATGATGCTTTGGGGGCAGGAGTGGGGCTGGAGTGCACGGAGGAGGCACAGATGAGATGTGGCGCGGAAGGTGATCCGAAGCGGAAGGTCCCTCGTGGAATGATGCGGGCCTGGATGCCCGCGAAGGCAGGGCCCTTCTCCAGGTTGGACACCCGCTCCTCAATGGCTTTCAATTACGACAGGCTCGTAGACCCCAGAGGAGACCCTGTAGGGGAGGGGAGGGGAGGAACAGGTCAGCTTGTCCTTCTAGATGCTCTTCCATGGTAAGTACTCCACGAGCTGGCACTGTTAACTAACTGGCCCTGTTTCACAGAAGGGTAAACTGAGGCTCAGGAAAGCGGAGTCACTTGCCTAGGGCAACGCAGATGGTAAGTATCAGAGTCTGGGCTCTCAGAGCTGCTAGGGGCTGTGCCTGAGTCTCTCCTGAACACCAGCAGCTTACACTGAGGAGCCTGCTGCCCCCATCCTCATAGTGGCCCTGGCATGGAAAGACTCCACCCCACCCCATTTGACAGATGAAGAAACTGAGATGCAGAGGGATTATGAGGCTTACCAAGAAGACAGCAGGCAGTCAGGAAGCCTGGTTGGCTTTTTGTTCCCCGCTGAAGCCAGGCCCACCCACCCGCAGGGTCACGGACATTCAGGGCTTGGGGTGCGGCTCTGCTAGGACCTGGGTCCTCATTAAATTGGTTTCTCCCATCCTCAGTTTCCTCACTGTCACAGGGGGCTAGGGAGTGGTGTTCACAAACCTCCAAGGAGGCATCCTGTTTTCCTCTAGCCCACCTTACCCGGCACAGCCCAGGAAGCCACCAGGAAAGGCGGCTGCAATTCCAAGCCTCAGCCAGCAGGTGTCAGCATAGTGGCACCAGAGGGAAGGTGCCGGCCCCGGGGCAGCCCAGCCAGGTCTCCCCACACCCTGGAACCTAGATGTTAAATGTGCACTTTCCCATCTGGCCCACAGGAAGGGGGTAGGGCTTCAGTACAGCCCTGCACATGGGAATCTCCTCCACTCCTTCATTCAGTGAGCCAGTAAACATGCTACAAATAAATAAATGATCACAAGAAGGCCCTCTATAAACTGCAGAGTTGAAGCCCAAGTTCGGTCTTCCCACCCCGTCATATGTACACATCATGAAGGCACAGATGCGTGTTGCTCGCTGCTGCGTCCCCAGCTCCTGACTCAGTGCTTGCTGTGTGGCTGGTGCTCAATTAATACTTGTTCAATAAATAAAACGAGTCAGCATCATCGTTTTTAAGGTTCCCATATCCAGAAGGGAAAAGCAGAGTGCAAAATAAAGACAGATAAAGCCCCTGTTGTGTGCCACGCCCCGTGCCAGGCACTCTCCGAGGCCACCCTGGCAACCCTCAGAACCCACCCCAGCGTGTTGTCCCACCTGGGTGAGACGGTATGGTCCACACCATTTGACGGATAGGGAAACTGAGGTTCAGAGAAGCGACTGGTCTGAAGTCACAACGTGGTGATGAGAACTGGCATTCAATGCCAGGTCAGTGTCGCTTTCCCCATGTGCCCCACGGCCACCCTAGGGACCCATCCCCACACTATCACCCTTACCTGTTGGCCAGCTGGATGCCACTCAGCGTGGCGGAGCCGTCACGGCTCACGAACAGCCGGAGGTTGCTGTCTGTGGGGACACAGGGGAGGATGGAGGCTGAGAGGGGCAGGGGCAGCCGGGGGACCCCTGGAACAGGTGGTGCTGCCCCCAGGCCTCCCCGTGTGGGCAGCTCACCCTCAGTGTTGCTGCCGTCTGTAAAGTCTTGGCTCTGCATGATCTTCTCCACGATGTCGTCCGCGTCGATCCGAGTGTCATCCACCCAGGTCGGGTGACTCTCCACGGAGTCCTTCTTCCGCCTGGGGTGGGGCAGAGCAGGGCAGAGTCACAGCAGTCCGGCCAGGGACAGGCAGGAGGGCACCGGCAAGCCCCTGCAGCACCTAGGCCGCCCTCAGTGCACGCGAGAACGTACTGCCAGCTTGTTCTTCCGGCCCTCACCTGGGCCCCCACCTCGGCCACCAAGGCAGGCGCGATGACCTGGTTTTATGGACGCGGACCTGGACGCTCTGAGAGGTTACCTAATCTCTTAGCCTCCGAGAAGCTGCAGGCGCGTCAATGGGGGACCCGCTGCGCTAAGGCACACGTGACGGCACGTGCATGCCAGGCCCAGGCCATGCCCTTCGTGTACATCCTCTGGCTGAATCATCACCACCCAACCCTCTGAGGTGGGGGAGCCTGCTGTCCCCGTGTTCCAGGTAAAGCAGCAGAGGTTCAGGGTGCCCCCCGGGAGGGGTCCGCTCTCCAGGAGCACTGTGCTCACCGAAATGAGCGGTCAGACAGATGCGGAGGCCGAGGCGGCCGCGGCGGCTTCTCGGGGGGCCGGTGCTCCCGCTCCCCGCCCTCGGGGCCCTCCACGGTCATGCTGAGGCCGCCCGAAGCGCTGCTGCTGGTGGACGTGTTGCGGCGGTGCGTCAGGTCCGAGAGGCTGGAGGAGCGCGAGTGTTCTGTGCTGTAGCCTGGTGGGCGTTTGGGGAGGCTCGTTACTGGGGCGGCCAGGAGGGCGCAAGGCCGGGGGCGCGGGGCCAGGCGGGCACTCACCAGAGATCTTGGACTGCTGGCTGGCGTAGCTGGAGCTGCGGGAGTGACCAGAGTGGAACACGTCCTCGGGGCTGGACAGGTTCTGTTCGGCCTCCTCTGGCACCCCTGGGGGGCGGGGGGGACACAGGCTTACCAGCGGCGCCGGCCCCTGCTGTTCACACGCGTCCTCTCACTGAGTCAGGGTGGGGGGTGGCGCACTCAGTGTGTCCATTTAACAGACTGAAAAGCTGAGGTTCTGCTGCCGCCATGGTTCACCACTGGAGCCCAGATTTGTCCGTTGCACAAATATCTGTGGGGCCCTCCTCTGCACAGGGGACCCTACCGGGCGCCGTGAGGGGAGATGGTGCCACAGGCCAGCGGGAAGGGAGAATGTTGAATAATGACCCACAATTAACCACACTGACGTGTGTGTTACAGAACAGGGAGAGGTGTGGACGGGGGTCTGACCCAGTCTGGGCTCAGGGAAGGCTTCTCTGAGGAAAGGGCCTTAATGGGAGGCCTTCAGGAAGCACGGGAGGGAACAAGCCACATAAGGCATCAGGGAAAGAACCTTCCACACATAGGAACAGCAGAAGCAAAGGCCTCGGAAGCTTAAATGAGCGAAAGTCAGCAGAGCCAGAGTGGGAGGAATAAGGGAATGGGGGGTGGCTGACAGTCCTGTCACAGGTCACCCGTAAGCCCAAATTCAGAAACAAACTTTCTGGCATTCGCCAGCAGGAGGCACCAGGGGCCCAGGTGGGACCCACTCAGGGCTCAGCAAGGGCCTGCCCACCAGTTCTGGTCTTAGGAAGGAAGGACTCATCTCGTCTAGCCTCTCCTCAGAGAACAGCACTCCAGGCCACAGGCTAGACCCCAGGCCTGCCGGCATCCCCGCCCAAAGCCACAGGGCTTCTCAAAACAGGTGGTCTGCAGATGGGGGGTGGGGGGGCCAGGGGGGGCGGTGCTGTAGGAGGAGATGGGCAGAAAACCAGCTAGAGGGGTGCGGGGGCTCAAACCCCACCCTGCCTGGAAAAGGCACCATCTATACTGGGGTGGCCTGGTCCCGCCCCCCACACTCTGCCACCCCTGAAGCTGCGAGAGCGATGGTGCTGGGAAGCCCTTATTTCTGCGAGCAGTCTCCAGGCTGAGGCAGGCTTTCAGCTCCAGGCCTTACCTGACTGAGCCTACAGGAAAAAAGGGGGTGGAAGAAACCCGGCCCTTGAGGTCAGGGCCCTCTCTGCTCCCAGCCACCCCGGGGGCAGAATCACTCCGCAAACATCCGCTGGGCTGCTGGAGGCCCAGCCGCCCTCTCTAATTGCTCTCGTGGGGCAAGTTAGGGCGGCGCGTGCTCCGGGCTCACCCCCTGGACGGGGTATGGCGGCCAAGGCTTGCCCTCACGGGCCCCGCTTCACCAATTGCAGCACGAGACACGGGGTGGCGGGGAGGCTGGAGCCCCCTCTCCTGTGGCCCCACCCCCTAATCGCCATGCTGTCTCCTCTGCGGATTCAGGCGTCCGCAGTTTTTATGGCGTTCGTGATAACGGTAATTTGACAGAAACCCAGTGCTGGGAAATGGAGTACATACGTGTGCCAGGCAAGGCACACGTGTGTGCTCGGCCAATCTCCAAAGCAAGCCGGGACGCGATCACTATCACATTAGGGGAGGACGCAGGGGCCGGAGAGGCAGAGCGGCCAGTGCAGGTCAGCAGCAAGCAGGAGAGCCAAGCTCAGGGCACACCCCTCTGCCAGGGGCGCTGCCCGCAACCCACCCCTCAGATCCGGCTCCAAAGCCAGCTCCTCGGAGAGCCCTCCCTGATTGTTCCCAGGCAGATACAGCCAGTGCCTGTCACGGCTCTTGTCACACCTGAAGGTGACCTGGGCTTACTTCTTGTCTGACTGGCTTCTGTCTCTCCTGCGAGACGGGGCCCCGAGGCCAGGACACTGCTCTGATGCTGGGGCCCCGCACAGAGCCCGGCATGCGGGAAGGGTTCAGACATTGGCCCACATGACCTGCTGTAAACGCCATCCCAACGCCTCTGTCTTTTCAGCAAACGCCCCCCTTGGGACTTGGGGAGACTCAGCTGAGCCTTGGGCCCCGGGAGTGGGGGGAAGCAGGGCAGGTGGAGAAGGGTACCTGAGCTGAGGATGGTGGGCCTCGCCTTGGGGGGCCGGGATCCCGTTAGGGAGTTGGTGCCGCTGCCGCCGCTGCCGGTCCCACCACCCTTGCGCGTCAGCTGCAGGGAGGAGTCCTGGCCCGGGATGGAGATGGACTTGGCGGTGGACGGCGGCCTGAGGAGGGCAGATGGCTGTGACTGGGCTGGCGCACGCTCTGGGTCAGACAAAGTCCCCAGAGCCCAGAGGCGGGAAGGGTCCCTGCGTGGCCCCCCGCAGCCCGTGCCCACACTCACGTCTTAAAGCAGGGGTCTCCGGAGAGCAGGAGCATTCCGATGGTGACCTGCACAGAGGGCGAGGTCAGCCACACCACACCTGCCCCCAGCCCAGGAGCCTCCCCGTGGCCCACCTGCTCCAGCTTCAGATAGGCTGGCCTCCGATACTGCCTCTCCCCCTTACTGGCCCTGGTGAAGCCATTGAGCAGCACCGAGTCCCCGCTTCCTTGGGTGGCGGGCAGAACCGATTGTGACACCTGTTTCCTGAGATGGCCGAGAGGACTCGGGGAGGCGAGGCCTGGCACACAGTGAGCGCCAGCTGGGAAAGTTAGCTACCGTTTCTCCAAAACTGTGCCGAGGAGGGGGCCGCAGTCCCTCTCCAGCCTCACGGCCTGCTCACGGCCTTGGAGTGGGTGAGGGCACACTCCGCATGGCAGGCAGGCAGGCAGGGGGAGGCTCACGAAGCCCACCTGGTGTGGGGGTTCACCAGGCACAACACGGTGAGTGGGAGTGGGAGATGGGGTGCCCAGAGAGTCAAACCCGGAGGGCGGGGGCTGGGTGAAAGTGTGTTGAGTAAAAGAAAGCAAGAAGCCATCAGAAATTCAGCATCACCCACCAGGGCAGAGATCAATGCCCCAAACAAGGCAAGGCTGGGGCCCCCGAGTCCGGGCTGAGATAAAGCGACAGGGAGAGGGTGATGGGGTAGAGAATGGGTGCTCACAGCCCAGTGCCAACACTGACAAAAATGGAGATCGTTAGGCTGAGACTTTTGTTGTTGTTGTTAAGTAAGCTGTATACCCAACGTGGGGCTCGAATTCATGACCCAGAGAGCATGAGTCACGTGCTCTAAGACTGAGCCAGCCAGGAGCCCCCTGAGACTTTCTTTTTAATGAATTATTTCATCTGGCCTACAAAGTAGGTGATGGCCCCAGGCTGCAGACGAGGGAGGCAGGACTCAGACACAGACTCAAGGGAAGTAAGGGCCCAAAGCCCTGCAAACAGGATGTGAGGAAGCTGGCTTTGCAGCCACCTGCACCCCCTTGGGGACCCCTGATTTGCCTGAGGGTGCACAGGGCCACTGGGGCGAGACCGAAAGGTCCCTGTTCCCACCACGACTGGCCTGGACCTTTCTGGGTACCGCTGGTTGTCTCTGCAAAGGGCCTAGGGACTGCAGTGCCCCAGTCCTCCACCTCTGCCTGGCTCTGCTTCAAGTACAACACACTCCCACTGGGTCAGCTCACAGAGGTGTGGTTGGGACAAGTCTGTTTTCTCAGTTGGGTGGAAGGGTGTGGGGAAGAGGAAGAGAGACGTGGTGGCCGAGGCGGGTGCCCAGGTAGCTCTGTCCTGAGAGGCCAGAGGGCTGGCTGCTGGGAGGGAGGGAGCTGCCTCGGCCACCAGAAATGTGCCCCTGGCTGGGCTCTTGGAGCGGCCGCGCTTGGTGTGCCAGGCTCAAGGGATGGCGGGTTCTCCCCGCACACTGCCCCTCCACCGCAAGGTCAGGCGGTCTCGTGTCACATGGGGCAATGGCTGGGAGCCGGACCATGGAACCAAACAGCTGGGGGCCAAGCGTCAGCTCTGCCTGTGACCCCAGGCAAATGAGCTGGCATCTACAACCCCGTCCTATGCAAAACCGGGACCAAACCAGACACCACACCCGATGGGGCTGTCGTCAGGTGTCATGAGATGCAAGGTGGCAAACACCGGGGGATGCTCATCTCACTGAAAGTGCTCAACCCACCCCTAACAAGACTGCTGGGCTCCACCCGTACGCCCAAGTAAAGACGGGGAAACTGAGGCCAGTGGCAGAGCCAGGCTTCTGAGGGTGGTTTTCTGACCCAGGGTCTGGGATGGGAATCTGTATTTGTAACAACCCCCCAGGGGACTCTGATGAGGAGCAGGTCTGCCCGGGCTCCTCTGGGGGTGGGGCCCCGGTACCTTGAGGATGGAGTTGTCCTGACGAGTGTTCTTCGTGTCATACCCCTCCAGCAGGCAGCAGCGCACTGTGGAGCCCGAGCCTGCGAACTCGGCCAGGTTCAAGTCGGCGAAGCCCAGCTGGGAGGGACAGAGGAGAGTGTGGGAAGCCGCAGGGGGTGTGGGCGCAGGGCAGGCGGCACAAGGGTTAACTTGTCAAGGTTAGGGGGGCAGGCAGATCCCCCAGACCCGCCCCACAGCCCAGACTGAGTGTTGCATAATGGCACCGAAGGACAGAGGCTGGTCTGGAGCTCACATCCCTGAGCTGCACAAAGCGCCCTTTGTGCCACGTCCCAGAGTGCACTGGGGCAGCGCCTGAGATGAAAGGACATTGTTGCCTGTGACACAGAGGCATTGTTCCCTGGGAAACAAGGCTGTGCTGTGGGAGCCGCGGGGCCAGCACGCAGCGGGGAGGGAAGGCCCGTGGGAACTTGGCATGGGGGGGTGGGCAGGCAGGAGTCCCTCACGGAGGTTGGAGTGGGGGCTGGTGGGAACACCTGGCTGTTCTGGGGTGCAGAGAGGGGCACCGGGGACACAGAGGGAAGTGGGAGAACACTTGAGAACAAAGTGTAGAAGCTACGAGAGCCTTCGATAGCGGGCAGGAAACTGAGTTAAGGCAGGGGTGGGGGGGTGCTGAGATTAAGGACTTTGGGGACAACCACACCAACAAGTGGCATTTACTGACCACCTGCTGCATGCAAGTCTCTACTACCGAGTTTAGGGGCACATATGCCAGAATCCGATTCAGTGGGTTCACATCCTAGCCCTGCCATCAAGTCCTAGGGACCCCCAGTGGGCAGAGGAGGAAACTAAGGTTCTGGGTAAGTGACTTGCCTAGGGCCCCACAGAGCCTAACCAGCAGAGCCAGGCCCGAGGCCAGGCCCCCCTACCAGCACCAAGTCTAGCTGCCCCGCTGGGCCCCAGCTTCCTTCCCCAGAGAATGGAGCAGGGCCTGTTGAGGGCATTTGGTTACGGGACAGGAGGGAAGGGCCTGCAGGTCTGACACGTGCCAGGCACCTGCTAAGTGCCTGTCGGGTGGAGGTGGGCTGCCACAGCCGGCCGCCGGTAGTTCCTTCTGGGCAGCTGTCCTTGCCCGTGAGAATTAACGGGAGGAGAAATTTCCACTACGGGGGCACCTTCCACAGCCCAGTTCTAGCCAGCCTGCCCTCCGTTTCTGCAGATGGCCACACGCGCCCAGGCCAGGGCAGAGTGCACGGCCCAGAACGATGAGCTTCCTGAGCTCCGGTCAGTGGGAAGGGCCACGCCTTCCACGCAGGGCGAGGTGAGGCAAAGGCATTTCCTCTCCGGACTGAGCCCACCCCCTGCTACCAGGCCACCTCCCAGGGGCTACGGAGGGTGGGCTGTGAGTCCCCCACCAAGAAGTGGTCTAGGGCAAAGCAGGTTTATTCGAAGCCAGGGGTGACCCTTCCAGAGCCGCCTTCTCCCACTTTTCCCAGTGGGTGTCGTGCAAACGGCAACACAGATGTGCAAGAGCGGGGGCTGGCGGGGCACCAAGCACCCAGCCGTACAAGGGGACGCCGTCTCTGTTAGACGCAAGAGGAATCTGTGAGGACGTGACAGCAAGCCCACGGAGTACCGGCAAGCGGGAGCCACGCTGTAGAACATGTTTAGAACAAGTCCCTTTTGTGTATCTAAAGACCCTCTTGTCTGCATGTACACAAGTACACGTACGGGGAGCTCATTTTACACTCCTCTAAACCACACACGCGGACGTTTTATTCGCTGCTCTGCGAGTCTGTTTCCTAACTTTCCTTTTCTTGAGCAGTCTGGAGGGACCTTACCGGAGCCAAGGGTGGGATCTGGGGAGGAAGGGGGTGGAAACCGCCTTCTCACTCTGAACTTCTGTGCCATTTGTGTTGCAACAAGCACCTGGGTCCCTTATATTAAGGGCAAAGACGATCAATAAAGACATTTCCAAAAAATAACACATCTCATGCAGAGCTGAGGGTCTCCAGTTTGGGGCAGAGAAGGGACTGGAAGTTCTCCTGGGAGCCTGTCTCAGGCCCATTCCGCCCCACTAACCCTTCACAGCCCCACTCACCTTGGAATAAGCCTTCCCGCCTTTCAGCTCCTGCACAGAGAGACAGACACACAAGCAGCGTAACCAGGGAATCCAAGGGACCTCGGGTGTCTCCCCAGGGGCCTCCCCACCCCACATCGAACCTGACTGCTGGGGGGAAAGACTAGCCAAGGGGCAGAGCGACTCACTCCATGCTCTCTCGAGGGGACAGGTCAGGGGACGGGCCTAAAGCCACTGGACCGGACCGTTGGCCTCCTCCCCCCCCCTCCCCCCAGCTTTGGCCTTGGGCCCGCAGCCCCGGCCCCAGCCCTGGAGCCCAGCCAGAGCCCAGCCTCACCTTGCGCACCGACACACGGAAGATGCAGGGGTCCAGCAGGCCGGTGGCCGGGTTGGCACTCATCTTACACACGAAGGTGAACCTCTTCCGCCACCGCACGCAGTTCTCCCGCACCTCCTCCCTGCAGGGCAGGCAGACAGGTGAACACAAGCAGGCAGGTCAGGACAGGTATCAGGGACAGGGCTGGTCTTTAGGGAGGAGAGGGAGGAGGGGAGCTCTCGCTTTTTACTTTGTATCACAGAGTGGCTGTGTTTTCCTAATGAGAACATGCCTGTTGTACGTGTTGCAAAAACAAAAATAAGTGATAAAAAGTGAAAAAAAAACAAGGTAGGGGTGAGGTCAGGCTGCAGGCAGCCACTCCTTGCCCCTGCTCCCAGTGCTGCTCTCTCCCCTTGTTCTGTGGCCCCTTCCTCTGCCATTACCTCCCACCACCCCGACCCTCACAACAATCTTCCCCAGCAGATGAAAAGCAAGGTCAACTGCCCAGCACCGCCCAGTCAGCAACCAGTTGGCCTGCGGAGACCGTTTCTTTGCCACTAACAACAACGATGATAGTAATAATGGAGACGTCTAACGCTCGGATCGTACTTCCCATGTGCCGGGCAGGCCTCACGGCACTCTAGTGGGGCTGCTCCCAGGGCCAGAGACCCGCCATCACACCCGCCCTTTCCAGCCCTTCCAGCGGTGTCTGGGACAGGTACTACCCTCAGCCCAATCCCACATTCACAGACACCGGAGCTCAGGGGGTGGGGGGAGGTGGTGGGGGAGCTAGCACTCTGGCCGGAGGCCCACCGCAGGGACAGAAAAACAGGGACTTGACCTTGAGCGGGGGGCCCCAGGGGCTGCATGCTTCGTTCTCACCATACTGGCCTGAGACACCAACTTGGGGTCCCCAGCTTCCCTGACACTAATGGGGTGGGGGAGGCTGGTCTTCCAGGGCACGCTCCCCCTGCTCCTGGGGAGTATCACACACCGAAAACCTCAACACGCCCTCAACAGAGAAATGCTTGGTGCCCTGGGAGCTCCCCCAGCGTCTCCCGGCCGCTTGGCGGGATCTGGGGCGGCCTGCATGGCTCCCCCAGCCCCCCACAGCCTGCCTGGCAGAGCCTGTGCTCAGGAAGGGGTGGCCACGGAAGGGAAGGGACGGTGTGAGAGACATTACCTCCTGCTTCATCATCCCATCTAACAGGAACAGCCACGTGGACAGATGAGGAAGTGACTGCCCCCCCATCCCCCCGGGGGACCTGAGGATCACAGGTTAACCACCAGACTGGGGCCTGAGGGTGGAGGGTCGGAGGGTCATCTGCACATGGGCATGTTCGCTGCTCACATGAGTAGACAGTAGGCTTCGTGCCACCCCCTCTATAGTTGAGGGCACTGGGGCCCCAAGAGACTCTACCCCGGATCACATCCACAGAGACCAACAGGCAGGATTTGAACCCAGGACTGTCTGACTGCAAAGCATTCGGCCATTACCTTGGTTCACAGGCCACAGAGCCGGGGGAGGGCTGGCAGCGCACCAGGGTTCGGGGGCCAGCAGTCCCTTGCCATGTACCCGAGACCCCACCCATGTCTCCGAGTGGCAAGTACGAGTCAGGCGCTGAGCCCGAGGTGGACTTTATGCACAGACCGACAATGACAGTTACCCGGTGACGACTCAGTGTCGCCAGGAGAGGGTGGAGGGAAAGGGTGAGTCAGGGTAGACAACTGGCTGCGGGGGGGTGGGGGTGACGTTCAAGCTCAGACAGGACTGACGAGGGGGGAGTAGCCCGTGGGGGACATAGTTCCAGGCAGAGGAAACAGCATGAGTGAGGAACAAACATACTTTGGTTTCCGTGGCTATGAAAACCCCTGCGCCGAACCTCTCAGGAGCCCCCTCCTGACTCTACATCCTGTCAGGGCCGTGACAAGGGACAACAGGGCTTGGGTCAGGCAGACCTGGGCTCACAGTCCTCAGATGACTGAGTGACTCAGCCAGGGCTCAGCTCTCCACACTCGTGGGTAAAAGAGGCACACCGCCCACTCACTTGGGGGCACCAGAGAGCATCAGCGGGACCCTCAAAGGGCGGGGCTGGGGAGGTCCATGAGACCTGTCTCGTCTGATGAAGACAATGGGGATCGAGAGGGACTGTCACCAACATGCTCTGACTTTGTGAGGAAGGTGAGCTCCAGCAACTCCCTGCTGCCCCAGTCCTGGTACAAACAGAAAAGCTTAGGGCTAGACGCGACGGAGAGGAAGGAGGGTGCCAAACCCGCAGCAGACATGGCAGGGACCTTCCAGAAGCAGGTGCCACGTGGGGAGCAGGAGCCCTGGGCTGGGGAGCATCCCTGCCCCAACCATGCCGGTTCCACTCATTCATCCAAACACATGCCAGTCCCCGTCCTACACACCGGGACCACAGCAGTGACCAAACACTGCAATGGGACAAGAACGAGGTCAGGCAAACCACAAAGAGAAATGATAGTGGATGGGGGAAGAACTAGAATTCTCTTCTTAAAAAAAAATTTTTTTTAATGTTTTATTTATTTCTGAGAGAGAGAGAGACAGCGTGAGCAGGGGGAGGTCAGAGAGAGAGGGAGACACAGAATCCAAAGCAGGCTCCAGGCTCTGAGCTGTCAGCACAGAGCCTAATGAGGGACTCGAACCCACAAGCCATGAGATCATGACCTGAGCTGAAGTCGGACACCCAACCAACTGCGCCACCCAGGCGCCCCTAGAATTCTCTTTATTGGCAGGTAATTTGAGCTTGTATGTAGAAAATCACAAAGAGAATCTGCTAAAAACCATCCGAATACAAGAGTTTATTAGCAAGGTTTCAGGATCCAAGATCAATAAACAGAAATCAATTATTTCTACACACTAGTGAACACCCACAATGAAATGAAGGAAATAATTCCATTTATAGTAGAGCCAAAAAGAACACAATAAATACAATCAAATTTCACAAAAGAAGTGCAAAATATATACTCTGAAAACTACAAAACATGATTGAAAGTAATTCAAGAAGATCTAAATTAATGGAGACACACCCCACAGTCGTGTTTCAAAAGATCTAATGTTGGTATGACAATACTCACAAACTGATCTAAAAATTTAACACAATCTCAGCTGGCTTCTTTGTAGAAATTTGACACATTGATCCTAAACTTTGGAGATTTAAGGGACCAGAAGAATCAAAGCATCTAGGAAAAGTAGAACAGAACATAATTAAAGGATTCAGTGTCTTGGCAAAACTTCTCCAAAGCTACCATAATTGAGAAAAGATGGTTCTGGCCGAAGAACAGACACACAGATCATCGGAATGGAATTAAGAGCTCAGAAATAAACCTTCACATTTATGGTCAACTGATTTTCAGCAAGGGTGCCTGCCAGTGGGGGAAAAGGACAGTCTTTAACAAAAGTTGCTAGACAATGAAGATATTCTGTGCAAGAGAATGATGTAGGACCCATGTCTCACACCACACACAGTAACTAACTCAATATGAATCAAAGACCTAAATTTAACAGCCCAAACTCTTAACTGCCTGGGTGGCTCAGGATGGTTAAGCATCTCTGACTGGCTCAGGTCATGATTTCATGGTTCGTGAATTTGAGCCCTGCATCATGCCCTGCACTGACAGTGTGGAGCCTGCCTGGGATTCTCTCTCCCTCTCTCTGCCCCTCCCTGACGTGCTCATACACACTCTCTCTCTCAAAATAAGTAAATAAAAACTTACCAAAAAAAAAAAGCCCAAACCATGAAATTCTTAGAAAAAATAGGATAAGTCTTTGTGATCTGGAATTAGGCAAGAGTTTCTCAGATAGGACATCTAAAGAATAGGCGACAAAAGAAAAGTTAGAAATACTGGATTTCAGGGGTAGTCTGTTGAATGGCTCAGTCTATTGAGTGTCTGACTTCAGCTCAGGTCATGATCTTGAGGTTAGTGGGTTTGAGCCCCATGTTGGGCTCTGGGCTGACAGCTCAGAGTCTGGAGCCTGCTTCAGATTCTTTGTCTCCCTCTCTCTTTTCCCCTCCCTTGCTTGGTTTCTCTCTCTCTCTCTCAAAAATAAATAAACATTAAAAAAGAATGAGCTTTCTCAATATTGAGAAAGTATAGACACATTAAAAAAATACTGGATTTCATAAAAATTAGCCTGTTTTTTGATTCAAAGGGCACCATCAAGAAAGTGAGATGGCGGGGAGCCTGGGTGGCTCAGTAAGCATTTGACTTCAGCTCAGGTCATGATCTCGTAGTTAGTGGGTTCGAGCCCCACGTGTTGGGCTCTGTGCTGACAGCTCAGAGCCTGTACCCTGCTTTAGATTCAGTGTCTCCCTCTCTCTCTCTCTCTCTCTCTGTCTCAAAAATAAACACTAGGGGTGCCTGGGCTGTTGGTTAAATGTCTGACTTCGGCTCAGGTCATGATCTCACGGTTCATGAGTTTGAGCCCCATGTTGGACTCTGTGCTGATAGCCTGGAGCCTGCTTTGGATTCTGTCTCTCTCTTTCAAATAAATAAAAACAAACAAACAAACAAATAAATAATAAAGTGATAAGGCAGCCCACAGACGAAGGAAAATATCTGCAGAGCATATACATCACAAGGGACTTGTCACCAACAATATAGAAAGGGCACTTACAACTGGATGGTAAAAAACAACCGAATTTAAAAATGGGCAGGTGATTTGAATAGACATTTCTCTAAAGAAGACACCAAATAGCCAATAAGCACATGAGCAGATGCTCAAGGTCACTGGCCATTAGGGACACATGAATCAAAACTATAATGAGTTACCACTTCACACGCACTGGGAAGGCTATAATCAAGACTGATAATAACAGGGGCACCTGGGTGGCTTAGTCGGTTAAGCGTCCGACTTTCACTTAGGTCATGATCTCGCGGTTCGTGGGTTCAAGCTCCGCGTCGGGCTCTGTGCTGACTGCCAGCTCAGAGCCTGGAGCCTGTTTCGGAGTCTGTGACTCCTCTCTCTGACCCTCTCCTGCTCATGCTGTCTCTCTCTCTCTCCTAGAAATAAAACATTAAAAAAAAAAAAAGACTGATAATAACAAGTGACGGTGAGGGGGTGGAGACACCGGAACCCTCCTACGCGGCTGGCGGGAATGGAAACCGGTGCAGCCCCTTTGGAAAACAGTCTGGCAGGTCCTCAAAATGTTCAACTCAGAGTTACCTTATGACTCAGCAATGCTACTCCTAGGTGTATTCCAAGAGAAACGAAAACATGTCCACACACAAAAAAAGATTGTGCACAAACGTGCACGGCAGTATCATAATAACACAAAAGTGAAAGCTACCCAAACGTCCATCAACTGGTGAATGAATCCACAGAACACGGTCTATCCATCCAGCGGAATTATTGCTCAGCAACCAAAAGGAATTAAGCACTTACACCTGTTACCACATGGATCAACCCTGAGATATGCTAAGTGAATGAAGCCAGTCACAACTGCGGATTGTGTGCTCCCACTTATGTAAGACGTCCAGAATGGGCGAACCCCTAAGAGACAGAAAGATGGTGATTGCCAGGGGCTGGGGGATTTGGGGGAAAATGCGGAGGGACTGCCAATGGGTATGGAGTTTCTCTTTGGAGGTGATGAAAATGTTCTAAAATTGACTATGCTGATGGCTGCACAACTCTGTGCGTAGACTAAAAACCACTGAGCTGTGCGCTTTAAATAGGTGAAAAACTGGGGCACCTGGGTGGCTTAGTCGGTTAAGCGCCCGACTTTTGCTTAGGTCATGATCTCGCAGTTCGTGGGTTCGAGCCTCGCGTCGGGCTCTGTGCTGACTGCCAGCTCAGAGCCTGGAGCCTGTTTCAGAGTCTGTGTCTCTCTCTCTCTCTCTGACCCTCCCCTGTTCACGCTGTCTCTCTCTCTCCTAGAAATAAATAAAAATATTATAAATAAATAAATAAATAGGTGAAAAACCATTTCACCTATGGTAGGTTGGATAAAGAGAGAAAAATGGAGAAAACCGAGGGGAAGGTGGGTAGGAGAGCTGCAAAGAGATGAAAAGGTGAGCACTATGGGCAGATGGACAGGGAAAGCCTTCAGATGGTGACATCTGAGCTGGGCCTGAAGTGAAGTGAGGGTACAGGTTGGGCAAAGACCAGGGAGAGCTGTCTAGAGATGCAACAATAGCAGATACAAAGGCCCTGAGGTAGAAACGTGCTTGGCAAATGGAAAAGAAGCACAGAGACAAGTGGCTGAATGGAAATGGACGGGAAAGCAGAGGGGATGTGGTGGGTGAGGGAGCAGGGGGTTCGGTGTCATGAGGGGCTTCATGGGCCCAGGAGAGGTTTTTGAATCTTATTCTGACAGTGCCTCTGTCTTGCCACGGGGGCTTCAGGTGGAGGCAGAGAGCAACCCTGGAGTAGGTGGGAGGCAAGGGCGAAAAGCAGCCAGAGGCCCAAGCCGGAAATGGGAGCTGGGGACAGCCATGGCTCCCACGTGGACCCTCAGAGCTCCACTCACCCCTCTCCACTCAACTCAGCCCAGGAGCTGGAAGCGGCCGCTGGAGGCCTGAGGAGAACGCTCACAGCACTGGGCACGTCGACACACCCAGTGGATTAGGATTAGTGTCTGGGAACAAAAGCCGGACCGGATCGTAGGCCCTCACCCCTCCCCTCCCCTTTGTGAGTCCGCCCTGGGAAAGGGCGGCCAGGAAGCCCAAGGCCCTCTCTGGTTCGTGGGGCCCTGCCAGGCCGGGCCAGAGAAAGCCACGAGGTGCCCTCCCAGGCTCAGGTAACAGGTGCCTTCCTCTCCCTCCGCAGGAAGATGGGCCGGGGCAGGGCTCACGGGAACCGGCTCTGGGCCGCCCCCTTGTTTCCACTAGGCTCTAAACACACACTATTAAATGCCACCACTCCCCCGGGAGAGGCTCCCAGCTCCGCCCTGGCCCACCCTACGAGCTCACAGTAAAGGTAAAATAAACACTCGGCAGCGGCCACTTCCCTAGCGCCTGCCGTGTGCCACTTGGAGCCCTTTGACGCTGAAAGTTGGGTGTTATCGTGCCCACTCCATGGGCGAGGAGAGTGAGGCTCGGAAAGGCTGAGTAGCCCACCCAGTGTCACAGAGCCACGAGGGAGTCGGGCACCCCTAGCCAGGTGAAATAGAGTCACGGGTTCGGGAGAGGGGCGCTGGAGGGAGATGAACATGGGCTCAGGGGCAGGGGAGGGCTGTTTGTAAAAGAGGCAGGGATGGGGCCGACAGGCAAGCGGCCATGATGAGCTCCAGGGTGGGAGCCGGCTAGGCCAGGCTTGTGGAAGTCTCAGGGCCTTGATTCACTCATAAACCTTTTATTAAGCCCTTGGTAGGTGCCAGGCACTGCTGAAGGCCCCGGGGACACAAGCCGTGAAGGAAACAGAAACTCCTGCCCTCCAGGGACTTACAGTCTGGCAGTGCGTAGGAGACCGACAAAATGGGGCAAACACATCCGATGGTGGCGGGAGTGCTGTGGAGGAAAGGGGGCCAGGTGAGGAAGCAGGCAGAGCCCACGTGGGGACAGTGTGAGAGAAAGGTGACCAGGGAGGGTGACATCTGAGCAAAGAGCTGAAGGAGGCAAGAGTGACCCACGCACTGCGGGGCGAGCAGGCCCGGCAGGGGGAGCGTGCCCGACACGTGTAAGAGACTTTCTTTTAATGTTTGTTTATTTTGAGAGGGGCGGGGGGAGAGAACAGGAGCAGGGAAGGAACAGAGAGAGAAAGAGAGAGAGAGAATCCCAAGATTCTCAGAGAGAATCTGACAGTGCAGAGCCTGATGTGGGGCTCAAACTCATGAACTGCGAGATGGTGATCTGAACTGAAATCAAGAGGTGGAGGCTTAACCGACAGAGCCACCCAGGTGCCCCCCTGACATGTTTAACAAAGCCAAGATGGCCAGTGTAGCTGGAGCAGAGTAAGCGAGGGGCTGGTGGGAGCGCAACTGGAGAGGGGGTCATGGCCCCAAGCTTCCAAACCATGTAGAGGTGCCAGCAATCACTGGCGTCCACGTGTGCACAGGTGGGTAGGGAAGGACCGAGAGAAGAGGGGAAGGGTAACCAAGTCCTTTTCTATTCAAACGGGAAATATCAATGTGGTTTGGTTTTTTTTTTTGTTTTTTTATATTTTTATTTATTTCTAGGAGAGAGAGAGAGAGAGACAGCGTGAGCAGGGGAGGGTCAGAGAGAGAGGGAGATAGAGACTCTGAAATAGGCTCCAGGCTCTGAGCTGGCAGTCAGCATAGAGCCTGACACGGGGCTCGAACCCACGAACCGCGAGATCATGACCTAAGCAACAGTCGGATGCTTAGCCAACTAAGCCACCCAGGCACCCCAATGTGGTTTTTTTTAAAAGCGTGACTGAGGGGGAAATGAACTCGTCTGGAAGTTCATAACATTGCACTGAGGTCTGGGGCCACAAAGCCACCATGGGGAATGACCCCCGGCAATGGCAGAGGCCCCATGCAAGACCCCTGACGGGTGGCTAGGACCCTGACACTGCTATGACCTCGATGGACTGTGGGCTCCGGGGACAGGGACCCGGCCTGGCTGGGCACCCTCGGCCTCCATGTACATCGGCAGTGACAGGAGGCACAGTGAGCGCCTGTCTCAGAAAGAGGGGGAGGGTGACAGAATTAAAACCGATGAGCATCTATGGGAAAAAGTCACAAGTAAGACGTTTGTTAAGAAAACAGCACTGGGGTGCCGGCTCTTGATTTCTGCTCAGGTCGTCATCTCACGGTTCCGAGTCCCGCATCAGACTCTCCGCTGACTGCACGGAGCCTGCTTGGCATGGTCTCTCGCCACCCCTGCCCCCCCCAAAATAAATAAATAAACTTAATAATAAAAAAAAAAGAAAAGAAAACACAGGACTGTGCGTCGCCCCTGCTTGTCCTGCTGACGTGGCTCAGGATGCGCGGGAAAACGGAACTATAAAGATGAAGCCCAGAGAGGAGACGGTCCAGGAGCCTGGACTCCGGGCTTTGGGGTGCGTTCGTCTGCACGCTGGCCTGAGGGGACAGGTCGAAGGAAGGAGAGAGCTCACAGCAGGTGTGGCTAGGGTGGGATGAGAGACCACCAGGACCATTTTCTTCATTTCTGTCCAAGAACCATTTCTATAATCGAAATGTAAATTGAGAAATGAGAAAAGGGCGTGAGATTAGAAGGGATGGTCAAAAGCAAAAGAGCTCTGACCCTCACCTCCCCGATTCGAGGCCTGGGCCCACACTCGCCCTCCTTCAGGACCAGGCGCCCCTCCAGCCTGGGGCTTCGGGCACGAGTGCCCAGCACCATGCTGCCGGGCACAGGTAATTACAGAGACTGGGTTTTCAGGGGAGTTTCGTTTTTAGCTTTAAGATCTACAATTAGACGTCCAAGCCCCAGGAGGCAGGGCGAGCCCTCCACCCACCACAGCCCACTGTGGCCTTCCCAGTGGCAGAATTCTGTTATTTCTGGGTTGTCCTGAAATAGGACAGAGCACCACACCATGCTGCCGTCGTCAGGCCAGCAGAACTCCCTTGGAACCCCCCCACCGGCCGGCCCCAAATCCCGAGCGGGGCCTCTATTACACACCCACAAAGACTTACTGTGGGTGCTGGCTTGGCCTGGGGCCCGGGTGAGTGTGGGGACACGGCGGGAGCAGCCCTCCTGGAGGAGTCCCCGGTTGGGTGGGGGAGACAGATGCTACACAAGTGACTGATAACTGCCGCCAGCCTCCGAGAGTGCAGACAGGGGCCTCACCTGGTCTGGGGCAGTGACACCAGAGCTGGGACCTCAAGGTGAGGTTGGCCAGCTGAAGATTAGATGAGATGTCCTAGGCCATGGGAACGGCCCAAGAGGACCCGGAGAGAAAGGGGTGGCTCCCAGGAAGAGGGAAGACAAGGCCAGGGAGGGGTGGGACCAGGCTGGTGAGGGGCCCCAGGAGGTCCATCTCAGGGAGCCCGGACTTCGTCATCTGCAGAAGGGGGACACTGCCCAGCGCCTGAGGCCGTCACAGGGTGACTCCATGGTGCCACGCCCAGCTCCTTCCTACTCAGCAGGATGGGGCACACAGTGAATTCTGTCAGCTTGGTGTGTGGCCGCATCTTCCTGGTATCTGCCGTGTGCCAGAAACCAAGACAGCTGGCCGCCACTGGGGCCTCACACAGATGATGACGGTGTTTCATCTGTCACCACTGTCTCCCCAGAGCCCGGGCCAGAGCTGCATAGAGTGCGACTCTCACTCTAGATCACCTTTCCCCTCCTCCCCCAGGCTCATCTTTAATTTAATCAATAGTCAAATCAGACCCTATTCGGGGAGCCTGGTGGCTCAGTCGGTTGGGCATCCGACTTCGGCTCAGGTCATGATCTCATGGTTCATGGGTTCGAGCTCTGCGTTGGGCTCTGTGCTGACAGCCAGCTCAGAGCCTGGATCCTGTTTCAGATTCCGTGTCTCCCTCTCTCTCTGACCGTCCCCTGCTCATGCTGTCTCTCTCTCTCAGAGATAAACATTAAAAAAAAAAAAAATCCTGTCCATTGAGCTCTTTCTACAGGACAGTGTTTCATCCACATGACCAACCTGAGTTCTACCACAATCCTATGAGGTGTGTGCCATTATCGTTCCCAAAGTACAGATGGAGAAACTGAGGTCCAGAGAAGGGGAGGATAGGCCCTGACTCACAAAACAACAGGGTCGGATGCCAGCCTGAGGTGGCCTGACATCACGGCCCGGCTTCACCTCTTTGGCCCCAGCCACTGCAGAGCCTCAAAGGCCATGAAGGATGGTGGGCCAGGTTGAACTGAGCCCTCACGCGCGGCCTCTCAGAGAGACGCGGGACTCCCAGCTGGAGCCAGGGTCTAGGCTTCATGGTTCCCCAAGGTCAGCTCATGGCCATGTCCCCGACGCCCAGCCCAGACGGGCATTCCAACCCAGGAAGTGCAGCAAGCTCCCAGAGCCTTAGCAGCCCTGGCATCTCCCCATGAAGGGTTGGCAGGGAGAGAGCCACCTCTGGACACAGGCTGTCTGTGGCCCCCAGGGTCCTGGCAGACAGGAACCAGATGGGCCCTTCGGTGCCTCTCCCTGGAGCCCGACCAAAGACGCAGCACAGCCGGCAGTTACGAGAGCAGTGCTCTAACCCCTGAGCTATGCATAGAGCTTCGTTACAGCTGGCAGTTACCAGAGGGGCAGAATCAGGAGAAGGGAACCCGGGGTGTCAATGGGGCAGCCCAGGCCCTACCAGGGCAGGGTGCCCTGACCTCAGCACTACTGACGTTCTGAGAGGGAAATCCTGGGCTGGGGCAGGGCGGGGGGCGGGGGGGGGGGGTCCTCCTGTGCATCGTAGGGCACTCTGCAGCATCCTGCCGGTAGCCAGCTGTGACCACCAAAAATGTCTTTAGACACTGCCAGCTGTCTCCCCAGGGGACAAAGTCACCCCATGAAGCATCACTGCTGCAGGCCTTGGGCCGAACGTCTGATACAAGCTCTCCTGTGATTCTGATGCAGGAGCTGGGCCCCCACCTAAGAGAAGGTACATCCGCCAGAACTGAGTGGGACCCTGGGTACCCCTCAGCCCCAGCTGCACTCCTGGGTTCCTGGGAAAGCTGGCCCCTATAACGACAGGTAACCAGAGCAATGCTGCACCACCTAAGTCCCTCCCAGCTGGTCCAGCAGCCCCGGGGAAGGGGGTGCCATCCCGGTGCCCAGCCTGCTCCTCCTCGGCCACACCCACTCCATCAGCTCCAGGCCTTGGCTGGGTTCCTGGAGGAAGGAGCAGTCGGTCGCAGTGATGCAACCCAGGTTCCCGGCTGATGAAACCCAGCCCAGGCTGGGAGAGGCAAGAGTCTAATAAGGAAACAATTTAAATCCACAACATCTGCCTGTGCTTCCCCAAAGAGAAGAGAGTACAGCCGCCTGGGGAGGGGCCACCGCGGGGAGCAGCCAAGGGCATCCATCCAGGGGCTGTGAGGCGTAGAGCTCCCATCCCGGCAACGTGGCCAACGTGGCAGCCCAGCGGCATCGGGCTCCTGCTGGGAGTTCAGGGCCACATGCAAGGGAAGCAGTTTGCTGCAGTTCTGACACGGCCGGCTGCTCCTCCTGCGACAGGATGAGGCAGTAGTCGGTTCCTAGAAGCTGGCCACTCTGTGCTGACATCAGAGTGCTGGGGATGGGGTTGGGGAGCGGGGCTCACTAGCCTCCCCAAGTCCTCTTCTCTGCCCCCCTGCCTATAAGAGTCCTGCTGCTGGCCCGGGAGGAAAGGCTGGCACCAGCAAGTGATGCATGGAAGTACAGAATGGACAGCCCACTGGGGGCATCAGAAACTCCAAACTGGAAAAGGGGGTAGGGGGTCAGCCAAACCACTCAGGCTAGTGGGGAAGCATCAGGGTTAGGAGTAAGATTTCTGCAGTCAGATGCACCTGAGTTTGAATCCTGCCAACTCACCAGCCCAATAACCTTGAGCTAAATCAAATCCCCAAAGGGGCAAGGTGCCAGCTTCCCCATTTTACAGACACAGCTACATAGCCTCTCTGCCCCAGCCTCCCCACGTCTCAGGCAAGGGCCTGTGGATGCTCTTCTCAAGTGGCAACAGTGGGCCATTCCCTCTTGTTCAAAGAGCCCAAGAGGAGAGTGGGCCATTGAAGACATCCAAGTAGACCGCTAGCTCTGACCAAGTACAGATCCAGTCCCATGTACCTGGGCGGAGATGCCCCCAATACCCAGTGTGGCCCAGGCTGGCTCCTGCTTCCTAGGCATCCAGGCACATGTGCCAGGGGGTACTCAAGCATTAACTCTCTGCAGGCATGACTGCTACCTACTTGAGCAAACTCTCCAGAAGTCTTCTGGTCACACGGGAAGTGCTGATGTGTCCCAAGCTCGACCTCAGGAGCCCAGCCCCTGGGGGCACTCATGTGGAATGGGGGATGTGGCTGCAGCCATCATTAGTAACTCCGACAGTGGTCCAGCAGGAAGCCAGGCATGCCAGGCCCCTAACGGAGCCTCCCCTTGCCTACCCCAGGACCACATATCTGGATATTTCCCCAGGCCTTGAACCCGTGGCTCAGGCACGCATGCCCAGGCTGCTCTTGGCTGACTCACATCTGGGTGATGTTTGAATCATCCAAGGAAGACAAACAGGAGGAAGGGAATCCCATCCCCAGAGTCCTGTCCCTTGAATGGCTGGACTTAAGTGAGTCAGGGGCACGTCCCTGTCCTCTGAGCCCCTATCCTAGTGGGGTTCACTAGGCCTTCCAGGTAAGCACCCTTCCCCCATCTACTTACTGTAGCTGGACAAACCACTTCCTCTTCTGGGTCTGGGTCTTAGGTGAAAACAAAACAAGGCTTTTGTGTCTCAGAGCATGGAGCTCCTAGAGGCAGGGCCTCTGTCTCACTCACTGCTGCTTCTGAGCCCTGGGGATGGCACCTGGCACACAGTAGGTCTTCAGTAAGTATCTGATGACTAAATCAGTGACCTTCACAGACCTGCTGCCAACGAGGGCTGCCACAGACCTTCTTGCAATGCTCTTTCCGTCTCCAGGAAAAGGGCCTCCCAGCTGCGGTTGAGCCATGTCCTCTGGCTCTCTGCAGAGTCCAAGGGGTCAAGAGTTATTGCTACCTCTGGATCTGTCCCCAGGTGTCCCCACTGTCCCACACACAGCTCCCTGGTCTTCTGAGGTGACGGAGGAATACCCAGAGACCAGTCAGAGTCAGAGTCATGTCTCCTCATAGACTCAGACCTGTTTTTCCAGCCATTTTCAGCATCTCTCCAAGATTCCAACCGCAGGACAGAAAGCTCAGGGTCAGGTGGGACCACGACACCATCACTCACCATCCTCTACCTCCTCGATACCTGATTCTCCTACAGACGCATGCCCTGACCCTGGGCCAATCACTGCCTCTGTCATTCATTTATGCCGCATTTACTACACTGGGCCAGGCCGGAGGGGGACACTGGAGATACATCCCAAGCAAGCCTTGGCATCAGTCTTGGCTGCAGCCAAAATGGGCATGTATGGCCATTCTCACTCATGTCCGTGTGATCCCTCTTCAGCCAACTCAAAACGTTTAGGAGGGGCTGGAGCCTTCTCTTGGCACTGAGAGTACCCAGTCAGTCAAAGGGCCTTTCCCAATAAAAGGGGCCAGGGCCAGAGCAGGTGGGAAAAGCCAGTGCCTCCCCTCCCCTTTGGTACTCGGCACTTCTCTGAGAGTGGATGGGACTAATGGTCTCCCCCGGCTCATGGGCCCCAGGCCCAGGACCACGGCTGCCTTGGCCACTGCTGGGCCCAGTGCCCAGTCAGGGCAGTAGCCTGGCTTGAGGCACAAATGTTGGCTGACTGGGTAAACGACAGAAAGAGAGAAGAGAAACAATGAACAGGAGAGATGAAACAATGTGGACCTTTCCTTTCTGCTCCCAGCTTTGGATCCCCTCCAACAATTGACCTGGATTCACACCAATCACTGCCAGCCTTCGCTGAGCACTTACTCTGTGCCAGGCGCTATGCTGGGTACATAACAGGTGTTAATCCACTTAAACCAAACACCAAACAGCTTATCGCCCCATTTCGCAGAGGAGGAAAGGGAAGGTTTAGAGAGATTTCTGTGGTCTGGCAGCCTCCAGAGCCCTCCTCCCTCTGAACTGCCAAGTCCCGCGGTCCAGAGCCCCTGCCGGGGTTTGCAAGCAGCAGAAGGAAAATCTGCAGCCAGAGAAGACCGCTGGAGGCTGCCAAGATGAGTTACAGCCTCGTAAACAGGAGTGATGCTTATCAGGTCAGGATGGCTCAGGCTGCCTTGCCAGCAAGGCTGATGGCCTCCTCCAGGCACCCAAGGAGCTTCAGTTTTGTCTAGAGGCGCCTAGCACTCCCGGAGGCGTGGGAGCATCTCGCGGCCGTTGCTGACACACATGGGTGCACACACATCGTCAGCTCACAGAGGCTCAGCACAGCGCCCTGGAACCAGCCCCCAAGAAGAAGAACAGGCCCCCAGAAGTCCTCCCAGGCATGACTGCCACCCCGGCAAAGAAAACCTCATCCTGACTTGTATCAGGTGGGTTTTTGAATCAGATTGCTTTTGAACTTTATATAAACAACATCACACAACGTGCTCTTGCCGCTTCCTTCCCTCGACGTCGTTGGTGACGCCCGTCCTGGCTGTGAGGAACAGCGGCGTGTTCGTTCTCACTGCAGCCGGGGCTCCAGCCTTGTTTTTGAACCATTCCGTGATGACAGAGGTGGGGAGCTGGCCCTCTCAGCGGAAGGCCACCTCCCATTCTGCACACTGGAGCCCCGGGAGGGTCATGGCTGGCCCTGGTGGTCCTGAAATACAAGTCTGACTCTTCTGGGGCTCCCCGCCTCGGAGAGGTCTAACCCCCTCCCCCCATGGTCTCCTGTCACTCCAAGCCCCCAGGCCACTGGCTCCTCCCTGCTCTTGTCCTAGCCCTCCCTCTGCCCCAGGGTGCTTTTCCCCACTACCTGCCCACTCTTCACTGGGACCAAACCCAGCATCAATTTCTGTGTGGCGCAGGGGAGGGCTGTGATTGCAGGACTTTGCCCCCAGGAGCCACCACGGGCCCTACACACAGGTGCTCAGGAAATTGTCCCTGAGGGACTGGGGGCCACAGGTGTGCTGCCCTCACATGTCTGCTTGCAGAGAGGACTCAGTGGGAGGAGAAGATGCCGGGCCTGCAGACGGGACCCAGACTTCTGTCTTCCCCAGAGCCGCCCCCAGCACTGGGCTATGCACCTTCTCCCCTGTCGGCAAGTTTCATCTGTGTCTGGCTGCCAGGTACATGCCCCTGTGCCGAGTAGGTAGCCCCCCACCCCCACATGAGCACCCCCACACCATTTGATGGAGGAAGAAGCCAAGGCTGAGAAGACAAGGCCTCTGGCCACAGTCGCAGAGCTGGCAAGCAGCTGCCAAGGTCCAAGAGCAAAGCCCGGGGCTCGTCCTCCCCATCCCGCAGAGGGGGCATCCCCACCTCCTCAGAGGGTCCACCCAACACAACCCATCGGTGCCCTTAGCTGCCTCTCAATCACACCCTCTGAGCCCATGGTGGTGCCCAGCTGCCTACTACATGGGTCAGGGCAGCTCCTGACACGGACTGATACCTCTGGCCCCAGGGTGGGGAGGGGCTGGACCCAAGCAGCTGGCAGTGGCTGGCACATGATCTGGCACACGATCCAGCACCATCAGTGCCCATACTGGTTCGGTGCCAAGGGTGAAAAGTCTCAGCCCCATGGCAGCAACGACTGGCAGCAGGAAGCCCCAGGACTAAGATGCAGTGAAGGCCGCTGCATTTGGGGAAGAAGTGAAGAGATAGGTACAGAACCTGTCATGTCCTGAGATAAGGGCCCACAGTGGATGCATAAGGCAGGAGAGTCTATGGGAGGCTTCCTATAGGAGGTAGCTCTTGGGCTGAGCAGGAGTTTAGCCTAGTGAAGCAGCGGGGGAAGGGAGCCTGAGGTCAAGGTAACTGCATAAACAAATAACTAGAAGAGTGAGGTCTGGTGGGAGCCAGGGGAGCGCCAGGGGCCTCCCACCCACCAAGAGGCCCCTGGGTGCCTCACCTGCTCCACTGTCTCCAGCAGAGTCTGACGCTGAGGCCCTCCACCTGAAGTGGGGGGCTGTCTTCAGCCTGTCAGAGTGGGTTCCAAAGCTGGCTGTAGAGAGGGTCCCTTTCCGCAGGCAGGAGCCCAGCCCGGGGCCCTCCTGGGGACAGTGCCCCAGCGCTCTCCTGGCTCAGAGCCAAGCGCCCCAAGCTTCTAACCAATGGGGGCAAAAAAGCACAGAGGCCCACTGGGGCACCTGGGTGGCTCAGTTGGTTCAGCGTCCGGCTCTTGATCTCGGCTCAGGTCATGATTCCACAGTGGTTCTGGGTTCGAGCCCTGTGTTGGGCTCTGTGCTGACAGCGAGGGTCCTGCTTGGGATTCTCTCTCTCCCCTTCCCTGCCCACTTGCTTGCTCTCTCTCTCTCTCAAAATATAAACTAAAAAAAAAAAAGGCACAGTCATGGAGACCCACCGGGGACCCTGTGCAAAGAAGTGCCAGCTGCCATGGGACCGGTAGGGGGAGGGGGTGAGAACTGAGGTGTGCCACCCAGCCCACCGCTGTCACTCAGCCCGGGGACGAGGCTGGCCTGCAGTGTGCACTATGCTTCTAGCATGTGCCAGAAGCCAAGCTGGACGTGTGACAGGCATTATCTCACTGTGTCCTCCCAAGAGCACTGTGAGGCAGGCACGACCAGCCCCACTTGGTAGGGTCTAAGGGGCTAAGTCCCTTGCCCAAGGTCACACAGGCAGCAAGAGGCAGGACAGGAATGCCCTTCCCAGTCCTATGGCAGGGGCAAGGCACCAGCCCAATGGAACTTGCAGAACGTCTTCCATCAGAGCTTCCTCCTCCCGACTGTTGAACCAAGGTGGCTGGGATGGGAGGCAGGGAGCGGCTGGCTGGCCACTCTCAGTTGACATGTGGGTAGGAACGGGGCGGGGGGGGATGGTGGCAACTCCAGGCCTGCATGTGGGAGCCGTTCCAAACCCAAAGTGCCAAAAAAGGCTCAGAGCAGAGACCGTGGGTTTGCAACCACGGACCCAACCAGACACCATTGCCAGGCACAGACTGGGCAGTTTAAGGCCTCACCAAGGCCATCAAAGGCATGGTGTGACCTCATGGAGAGCCAGAAGGCCCAGGAGATGACAGAGTTTGGGTCACAGGGCACCTCTGAAGCCCTGGGAGCTTGTCTGGTAAGTTACAGGTCACTTTCTAAGCAAACCTGAGGTTTCTGCCCTGCTCGGACCTTGCTGCGGCTGTCTGGCAGGATGAAGATAAACTTATACTGGCTGCCGTGGTGTTATAGTGCCCACCCCCAGAGACAGGCAAGTGACCACAGGGTCGCCCCATGGCAGTCACCAGACTCCATATGCTGAGTCCTCAGGCTCCTGGGGCACGTGACTAGACACACTAGTGGCTGCCACAAGGCTCAGCAGGGTTTTCCCAAATGCAAGCCAGGATTTCCAGGGACCGAACAAGCAGAGTTTAAGGGCACTTGGGACCCTCAGACACACGATGTCATTGCTGCTAAGAATGCCTGGCCACAGCTGGAGGCGAGGAGCAGGCCTCAGGGAACAGCCTTGGCTCCGCAGAGTCAGATCACCTCAGGCCAGGGCACTGGTGCTGCCAAGCTGGCAGACAGGTGGCAGGGGCTGCCAGGGCAGCACCTGCCAAAGGTGTGGCCAGCTGGCAGCCAAGGCCAGGTCCAAGGAGCAGACACCAAGGCCAAGCACAGGCTGGACAGCTTCAGGCTTCACCAAGGGCACTGGCAGCACGGGCCAACCCTGCAGGGACCCAGTGGCTGGCCTGGTGCCAGAGCCTGGCTGCCTGGGGTGGCCTCTATGGCTTGCCAGAAGGACTTCTCTCCCCAAGTGGCTGCCTCCTTGTGCCCTCCCCGCCCCCGCCCGCACAAGGAAGGCCTTCCGCAGGGGCCCTAGGGACCAGGCAGGACCTCATACAACGAGGGACACAGACTATGGCAGAACTCCAAGGGTGTCCAGTGGGGTCAGGAGCCTAGAGCAGCAGCCCAGCGAGAAGGCAGCCGTGAAGCCCCTTGGGCCAAATGCTGCCACGCGGCACTTCTGCCAGATACCCAAGTTAAATGAAATCGAAAGTCAGGGTTTTTATTCTGTCAAAAACTATTCGAGCACAGTACGGGGCAGCCAACCCAAGCTGTATGTGGCCGCCGTGTACCCTCTGAACTCCCATCTTCCAGCAGCCACTGAGCACGAGGTGCAGGGCCAGCCGCTTCAGGATCAGGAAACCCTCCTGCCCACTCGGCCTGCCCACCTTCTCTCCAGTCTGCCCACTCTTCTCGCTCCCCCCCTCCCCCCACCATGCAGCCGGGCCAACAAAACCCACCCGGCCAATTCCAACCATCCCTTAGTGGGTGCTGCTCAGGCGCCCTTGCATCTTCCCCACTCAGCAGCTGAGAGCCATCATCCTGATGGGCAAGCCAGGCCCCACGGCTCCCCTGCCCCTAAGCTGGACCCTGAAGGCCAGGAGTGGTCAGGCCTGGCGATTCCTCATCTTCATTTGCACCAGCCCCCCCAACCCATTGGCTAAGGAGGTGCTCTCCTCTGGCAAGGACCTACTATAATGTAAAGCAACACCTCCTCTCTCCCTCCCCTGGCACCGCCAGCACGTGCACGTGCACGGGCCAGGCCACAGGACGCGTGCCAACTGGGCGCAGCGTCCTCTTGGGATGTTTGGGATTCTTCTGGCTCGGAGGATAGATTGGCTCAAGGCTGGAGGCCTGCCCTCAGCTTGCCATGGAGACACCACGGCCCAGCCTGCTGCCTCCAAGCTCACCAGCCGTGGCTGGCACCTCTGCATCCCTCCCAGGACCCCGGGAAAGCCTTCCAAATGTCATCTGGATGCATCTGCCTGGAAGACCTCCAAGCAGGGACCTTGGCAAATGCCGTCTGTGCCCCGGTGCCAGCCCATGCCTGGCCCCCAATCTACAGCAGCGATTTTAGCTTCAGCCCCACTGATGGCCCTAGGGCCCTCTTTCCTCAGCTATCACAGGGCCTAGCCTGGTGCCTAGAAAGCATCCAAACCTGGGCTTTCCCATATCACCCAACCTAAAGTCTGGGGACATCACATGGGCTATAGCTGCTTCCGACCCTCTGCTACGTAGGCCAGGCAGGACTTCGGAGCTGGGCCTGCCTGATTTAAATCACAGCTTTGCCACTTTGCCACTCCCTAGCTGAGTGCCATGGGCCCTCTACTCCAGGTGTCCTGACCCCAGTTTCCTCATCAGCTCATGGAGTGGTTCCAGGGCTCAACTGATCATACATTCAAGGCCCTCGGCAGGTCCCTGGCTCACAGTAAGGACACGTCAAAGGCAATTTAAACCCTAATGAGAAAAAGGTTATCTTCCCGACTGCATTACCAGCTGGGCGACCAGCATGCAGCTTCACCTCTCTGGCCTCAGTGGTCCTCCGGATGGCCAAGGGGATTAACGGACATACTGCCTGCAGAACACCGGCCCTCAGAACGCGGTAGCTGTGACGATCGCCGCTCGGAAGGCCTCACAAGGATGAGGCTGGGTAGCAGCGCGACATACCACCTGTTCTACCTACTCAAATTGGGTCAGGTTGGAGCTGTGTACCCGGCTGTTGCCATGGTACCCAAAGCAAGGAAACACTCCAGCTAGGAAGGCGGGTGCTGCAGGGGTGGGGCCACAGGCCTGCTTCACTCAGACAACACCAATGCCACCACCAGCAGTCTCTGGGCCACCCCAGGGGTCCCTGGGGTTGGAAGAGTATGCTGTTGGATCTGGGCCCAGGATCTGACCAGGCCTCATCACCTCTGATCCTACCCCAAGTCCAAAACAATGGGGCCTTGGCCATCTGGAGGGGTGGGCTGGGAGGCGGGGCTCCCAGGCTGCAGAACAGGATGGGTGGGCTGGGAGTGGAGGTGGAAGGAGCCCAGGCACCCCTATCTCCTGGGCAAAAGCCAAGGCAGCTCTAAAGCAGCCTCGGGTCCCAACATCACTGTCTGCTCTCTCCAGCCACACCTGCCCAGCAACAGCCAGGTACCTGCTGAGTGTCCAGCCTTGGGGGCTCAGCTCTTCCCTCCACAAGCCTCTCAGTTTTCGTCCAGGATGAGGGCTGGGAAGAGCTGTTGGGCTCAGCTGGGTTCAGGGAATCCGTGGCCCCTTGCCAGGAGGGAAGGAGGAAAGGCAGAGGTGAAATCCACACGCTGTGGGCCAAACCCTAGAACTTTCCAAGCTTTCCTAGATGAGGAGGCAGGTTGAGGGCAATGGAAAGGCTGCCAGGTGGGGTGACAGTGGCCCCAGTGCCTGGGAGGAGACCTCAGTCTGCAGCTAGATACTGGTTCCTCAATGGGATTCATTACCCTGCTCACATACAGGCCCTCTGCTGACTCCAGCTGGTCCCTTCAACTGGATGGCTGGGGCCTGGGGCCCAGACCCCTCTGCCATGGTAACTACAACCGCTGCAACCATTTGCCCGAGCCAGACGTGGCAATACCCATTATCCTCACAACTCTATGGACAAGTATGACTTCTCCCATTTCACAGACAAGGCAACAAAGGCTCAAAGGTAGAACAGGGTAGTGGTTAAAAGCACACCCCAAGTCTGGATCTGGGCTCTGCTGCATTTGCTCAGGCAAATCACTCCTTCCCTGAGTCTCAAGTTTTCACCTCTGTAAAGTGGGGATAATAATCCTACAGCGCCCCCTCCCCACCTCGACCCTGCTCCATGGCATAGTCAAGGAATTAAGGAAGACGCGCTAAGAAAACAGGCAGCACAACACCAACAATTGCTGGTTCTTGGAATCCAAGAGGTTAGGTGACTTGCCCCGAGGTCACCTGGTCACTGAGTGGCCGACCCCAGACCCTAGCTCTGAGCACAACCCCTTCCCCGAAACCATGGGCTGCTATGTGGGTGGCCACGGGGATCACAGGCTTCCCAGGCAGCGGAGGACCGCCACCAGCCCCCACAGCAAAGGGCAGCCCTTCTCTGAATTCCTCAGATAAGCAATTCCTGGCAGACCGGGGAGCCTCCAGGCCTGAGTGGGCCCAAGTGCAGAGAAAAGGCGCCCCACCCTGTCCACACCAGAGATTCCTAAATCTGGGTTAGGCTGTATACCCACCCACCCCTTACCCCATCCCACCCTCGTATTCCCAGACCACCCGATTCATCCAACAGGTCTCCAGATAGGCCAAGTCAAGTTGACAACTACCTCCCGTGAGGTCCCTGGAAAGCCCTTACTTCCTCTTTCCGGGCCTCAGTTTCTCCATTGCAGTTTCTCAGTTTCTCCATCGCAGTTTCTCAGTTTCTCCCATTGCAGAACCATGAAGCATCTCCAGCTAACTGGGCCCACCAAGGGGGGCCCGAGCAGCAAAGGGACAGACCAGCGAAGGGAACCAGCGTGTCCTAGGCCCTGGGCCAGGCCCTGTACTGCATTCTATCTACTGAAACTTCTCAACTCTTACAAAGACCTGTGCTGGGCCCAGAAAGTGACAAATCTAGGACTCAAACCCGCATCTGTCAGACTCCGAGACACTCTCCCCGCCACAGGCCCAAACTATGGGATCCCAGGTGGGCCCAGTCAGTGGGGGCAGCTTGGGAACTCAGTCACCCTCAGCAATGAGCTGGACAGCTGGACATGCAGGATGGGGAAGAACACAAAACCAAATTAGACTGAGCCTCTTTCAGAGAGAGTGGCAGCCTCCTTGACAAGGGCATTTGCAATGCAAAACAGCCCAGCCACAGCCAAAAGAGGACAGTCACTCAGAGAGGGCTGGGCAGGCCAAAATCCAGCCACCTCCATCCATCCAGACCAGGAGTGCCTGGGAACCTGTGGCTGGCCCAGGCTCTAAATCATATGACAGCCAAAGTGGCCAGCTGGGTGCAAGGTGGCCTGGAATACTGCTGCCCGCCTCAGCCCTTCCAGGCACAAACCCCCGTGAGCTCTTTGTGCAAGTCTGAGGAAAGGGTCTGCGTGCAGGGCCCCAAGAGGGGGCTGAAAGAATGAACCCCCACCTATCCAGCTGGTCACCTGCGGAAGGGCGCCTGGCGCCCCGCCAGCTCCTCAGGCCCAGACCTCCCAGATCACTTAGCCCTGCCTTGTGCAAACCTGCCCCAGACACACATAATCCCCAGAACTTTCCAGGCCCACAGGGGCGCTTCCACGTGCCAAGTGCCTAGCTCTGGCTCATCGTCCCCCTCCCCTTGCAGGCGCGGCTGCCCCGGCTCCTACCTTGAGGACAAGCTGACAAAATCCCCGCCATCCAGCAGCCGGACTTTGCAGAAGAGGACTCCGTTCACGAAGGGGACCGCAGTCAGCTCCTCCAGGGTGAAAGTGGTTTGGAATTTGAATTTCTTCTTCTTCATCAAGAAAGCCATGAGCGAGTTCCCTGAGTCTGAAGCCCCGAAGGCCAAAAAAAGGGGGGAAGCCAGAAATCCCCAGGATTCCTTTCCCTACACCACACCCCCTCCTCAAAACATCAGAGCCGGATCCCGCCCAGATGGTGGCGAAGGCGGCCGAGCGGGCGGGGATCTGAGTCCGGAGGGCCCAGGTCTGAGCGACCAGTCCAGTTCGCGGGCCGGTTGGCTTCACCGTCGGGGAGCCGGGGCAAGGAGGGGCTCGGAATGGCCGGGGGCTTCACCGGCATGTAAACAGCGGGGCATGGCCCGGGAGGCAGGGGTAGGGGTGGCGGGCGGCGCGAGAGCGGCTGCGCTGGAGGGCAGCATCCCGCACCGCGGTCCCCGGGGAGCTCTCGCCGCGCTACCGGGAGCGGCGGGCGGACCGGTGAGGCCGAGCGCGGCGGGCGGCCCCGCGCCCGCCCCGCTGGCGGCCGGGGGTGGTGCCCTCGCGGTGCACACGCCCCCGCACCTGGGGGCCGGGCGGCCCTAGCAGGTGAGTCCGGGGCTGCTGAGGGCACCCCCAGGGGGCGACCGGGAGCTCTGGGGGGGGGGGCCTCTCCGGGAGGCGCGACGAAGACACTCCCGGTCGGGAACGGCCGGCCGCGGCCCCCTCCGGGCGGGCTCCAGGCCCGGGCAGCCGGGGCGCCGCCTCCTCTTCGGTCCTGGGTCCCGCGCCGCGGGCCCCGGCGGAGCTGAGGCGCCTTTCCGGCCGGCCGGTGGCACCCGCCTCGCTCGCCGCCTCTGCCGAGCACCCCCGCGAGCAGCAGCCCCGCCGCCTGCACTCCGGACGCGGCAGCCTGAGCCCAACGCTGTGCGGCGCCGCTCGTTGAAAGCTGAGGCCCAGCGCGGCCGCCCGCGGAGCCGCCGCGGAGCGCGGGAGGGGCGGGGCGCCGGCGGCCCAGGCTGCCCGCGATTGGGCGACCCGGCGGGGCGGGCACGGAGCGCGATTGGGGGACGGCCGCGTGGGGCGGGACTTGCGGAGGCAGAGCGGCTCAAGAAGCTTGGATTGGTGCGCCGCGTGGCTGCACCCGCCTCCTCGGACTAGGCCGGGCGGAGGGAAGGGGAGAGGGGCCCCGACAAGGCAGTGGGAGGTCGCGGGGCGGGAAGCCCAGGCTGGTCCGGCAAGGAGAAGGGCGCGAGCGGAAGAAAAGAAGAAACAATGAAAAGAAACAATATGAACTCTAGGGCTGTAATGGCCCTCCAGTGTCCCCCCAGACTTGACTCGTTAGACACTAAATCGGGCCCCAGAGGTAGTGACTCCATTTTTCGGGGAAAAAAACAAAACAAAACAAAACCAAAAAAAACACCCAGAGAGGTGGCCAAGACTAGACCAAGCAGGTTCTTCGCCTGGGAATCTAGTTCCGAGTACTGAAGAGGAAGTGTCTGTAAAGGCTTAGCCGAGGGAGTGACTTGGAGCAGTTCATCAGGCAACCCGTGCTAGACCCAGCTTCTCCCCCAACCTGCTTTCCAAGCCTTTTGTTGTCGGTTCGCTTCTTAGCTACTTGTGGCTGGTCCCTCTGACTACGTTCACTCCCCAGAGGGCAGAGACCGCTTCTGGAGCCTCGTACTTCCCAGACTCTGGACACATTGTAGTTCATTCATTCAGCCCCCAAATGTTACAGGGTTAGCAGTCTGCTCCCAGCTGTGTGAGCCGTGGCCTCTCCTCCGAGCCTCTCTAAGCCAAAGATCAAGTGGCGAAGCAGCGTGGGACACAGGCAGCAACAAATCTGCTAGATGACAACTGTGATTGTGGATATACAGGGGCCTGGAGGAGCCCAGTGGAGGCAGGGATGCGGGCGGAGGGACAAGGCTTCTCACACAAAGTTATCAGAGCCATAGGTGGATGCATGCATGCCCTGAGTTAGGCAGGGCCCATGCAGAGGGAGCCTCTAGAAGCCTGGAGAACAGAGTGGCTACTTCATCTGGCTGCACTGAGATCTGGGGAATGCGGGGGAGCAAAAGATGCACCTGAAAGACCTGTGGCGTGGTTGGATCTTGCAGAGTCTTGTAGACCAGGTAAAGAGGGGAGCCACTCACATGTTTGGAACAAGAGAGTGACCCAGACTTGTTCTCTGTTGTTTAAGAAGCTTGCTCTGGGAGTAGGTAGTGTGGAGGGGGAGAATATGGGAAACAGGGGCGAGGGGCCTTGTGTTGATGGAGGCCAGAAGCGATGAAGGCAGAACCTCAGAGCGGAGAGAAAACCAGAGGATGGGTTTGAGAGGCATTTGGGAGACAGACACTGAATGGACTTGGGGCTGAGTTGGGTCCAGACATGGCACAGAGGGCTCCAATTTCTGATTTCTTTCTGCTTCCCAGCCATAAAATGGGTAGCAACCCATACTTCTCTCCGGTTTGTCCCATCATTTAGAAAACAATTCGGGCAGATAGGTGAAAAATTAGGACAGCGGCTCTCACTGCTCTCACATATCCCCATTTATAGCTAAGGTAGTTGAGACCTGGAGAGTTTAGAGCATTTGACTCCAGTCTAGACCCTGGAGCATAGGCGCCGGAGGGCTAAACTGTACTGCCCACACTGTGGGGTGTGTTCCCCTTACTGATCCTAGCTGGGCCTGCTCGCCAGGGGAAGATCCTGTGCCTACTTGCCCCCAGGAGGGGATTTCAGAGGAGAGGACCAGCCAAGGAGGTCTCAAGGCCTGGCTGGCTCCTCATCTGTGACCATGAGTAACCCCAGACTGCTCTAACAGGAAGCCGGGTGGGCCTGGCTTCCAGACTTAGCTCGGATGGGGTATGTCTCTCTCTGTAGCCTCAGGGCTCGGAGCCCAGGAAGTTTCCCTTTCCTCATTTCCCAGATGGTGCCTGGGGAAGGGAGAGAGACTGCCGCCAGTTCAGGATGCTGAGAAACCCGTGTTAGGATCCTGGCTCTGCTGCACTGGGACAGTGTAGCCTTGGTTTGGGACACTGAGGCCTGGGGACTCCAAAGAGAGAGAGGGTTGAGGATGATGTGGCTGGAACCACATGCTCGGAAGCCATCAGAGCAGGGTTCAAAACCTGGCTGATACAACACCGACCACCAGTTGTCACATTAACTTTGGTTGGAGTTTTGCCTGCATAGACAGGAGTCTTGAGGGTTACACCCTAAACTTTTATTTATTTATTTTTTAAATCTCAGAGCCGTAGTTTCTCACCTGTAAAAGGGGAATAGAAATACCAGCCTGGGGCGCCTGCCTGGCTGAGTCGATCCAGCATGTGACTCTTGATCTTAGGGTTGTGAGTTCAAGCCCCACATGCGGCATACAGCTTACTTAAAAATTAAAAAAAAAAAAGAATATCCACTTTTTCAGAAAGTTGTGAGGACTTCAAGAGGCTACACCTGCAAGCAGCTTAGGTCCGAAGGGACATGGAGATCTGAGCGAGGGGTCTGCAGGGAGCCCCGGGCCAGCAATTTCCCAGTTCTCCAGCACCCTCCAAATTCCCAAGTATAACCTGTCCTACCTACCCAAGGCCCCGAGCAGACATATAACTAACAAGATAATCCAGACCAGCGGCCTGGAGAGGGAAATGGAGGGAGTTCAGGTTTTCTTCCAAGCCCAAAGGGACACCATTGGAGGAGGTAAGCAGGTTGGTGACAGGATCCAAAATGCCTCTTTCAAAGTTCTTTCTGGCTACGTGGAGATTGGATTGATGGCCGGATTTGATGGCAGACAAGGACAGGAGCAGGCAGATGGGCGAGGAAGCCGCATGGCCATACAGGAGACTGTAGCTCAGACCAGGGTGGAGCCAGCGTGCTGTGGCGAGAAAGGAGACACATTGCAGAGGAAGCACTCAGCATTTCCTGAGCAACAATAATAGCTACTCAAGTAGAACTTTTTGAAGATTCCCAGGGTTTTGAATTTGACTGACTGCTGCAGCATTCTTTGTTTTTCTTAATGTTTATTTATTTATTTTGGGGGGTAGAAGGGGCAGAGAGAGAGAGAGAGAGGGAGAGAGAGAGAGAGAGAGAGAGAGAGAGAGAGAGAGAGAATCCCAAGCAGGCTCTGTGCTGACAGCGCAGAGCTCGAACTCACAAACCATGAAATCATGACCTGAGCCAAAATCAAGTGTTGGGACATGTAACCGATGGAGCCACCCAGGCACCCCGCCACCAGGTTCTTGAAGTCGGGATATAAGTGAGCATAAGCACTGGAATAGGTGTGAGGAAGGAGTAGAGGGAACAGAAGAATTTAGTGGGACTGTAGTTTCTAGAAGAGAATCACAGCTGCAGAAAGTGGGAGACCTCCGAGACTCCTTACCCTAGTCTGGCCTCGGACAGTCTCCTGTCATGCTGTTTACCTCTCTCCCCCATCAGCATGAAGTATGAGCTTCACAGGGTCAGACACCTCATCTTTGGGGTCCCTATGTCCATTTCAGGGCCTGCCACATGAGAGATACTCCATAAATGCTATCAAAGGAATGGCTGCACAGATGCACACATGATGTATATGCGCATTTATGTGCGTATGCATGGGTGGATGGGTAAATGGATAGAGGGGTGGATGGATGATGAACCAAACCACTGCCTATGCTAAAACTCCTCAATGTTGCCAATAACTACCAAAATTCAATGTGCACAATACCTTTTAAAGCATGTTACCAAGGAGCATCTGGGTGGCTCTGTCGGTTAAGCGTTCGACTTCAGCTCAGGTCATGATCTTGTAGGTCCTGAGTTCGGGCCCCACATCAGGCTGTTTGCTGACAGCTTGGGATTCTCTCTCTCTCTCTCTCTCTCTCTCTCTCTCCCTTTCTCCCCCCCGTCTCTCCCCCTCTCAAAGTGAAAAAATAAACTTTAAAACAATAAATAAATAAAGTTACCCGGGGGTGCCTGGCTGGCTCAGTTGGAAGAACATGCAGCTCTTGATCTCAGGGTCGTGATTTCAAGTCCTATATTGGGTGTAGAGATTACTTAAATACATTTTTAAATCTTTTTTTTAATGTTTTATTTATTTCTGAGAGAGAGAGAGCAAGCAGGGGAGGGTCAGAGAGAGAGGGAGACACAGAATCTGAAACAGGCTCCAGGCTCTGAGCTAGCTGTCAGCACAGAGCCCGGCGTGGAGCTCAAACTCACGAACCGTGAGACCCTGACCTGAGCCGAAGTCGGACGCTCAACCAACTGAGCCACCCAGGCGCCCCTTAAATATATTCTTAAACAACTTTTTAAAATTCTATAAAAAAGAGTAAGTTACCCCAATAGCAGTCCTCACTCATGCATGCAGAGATAGGTATGCAAGGCGGTTCCTGCACCCTCGTAGAGTACACACAAGTATTGAAACCACCCTGACGTCTGGCAGTGCAAAGAAGGAAGCCTTGAGAGCAAGTGCTGTGCTTTGCTCTCTGCTCCATCCTCGGCACCCAGAACAGTGCCTGGTACGCGACGGAGCTCAGTCGATATTTGGCACATGAAGGCAAGCGTCATTGATGAGAGGTTACGTGGTGGCTGAGAAGGATGTGGGAGATGTGTGTGTGGCCGAGGAAGGAACTGCTTACCCTTCTGTGGCAAAGCAAGTCACAGAATAGTACATGAAGGGTGAGCTTATATTTTGCCAAGAAGCATGGGTATCTTTACGTGTGTGTAGAGAAGAATCTTGAAGGATACACCCTAAACTGCTACCAGAGGCTTCCATCTGGGGAGAGAGTTTACAGGGAAACTTTTACCTTATTTTAACGAATTTGGGGGGATATTGTTTGTTTTTTATAATACGATGAATTCATTTTGTGATTTAATAATACGTAAAGCTATTACAAGCAAAAATATATAAGGGTATTATTTCCATGCTTCCTCATCACCCTCTGGATAATCAAAGGTCCTTAGCCTGGCATTCAAGACCCTCTGAAAGCAACAGCTCAGCCTCTCACTGCCTGCCTCCCTCAGGCCCCTGTAGCCCCGCCCAAAGATTCTGGCCTTGTCCCCTGCCCACCTGGTGACCCCTCCCAAGCATGGAGCTTCAGCTCTAGCATCTTCTCCCACCCGATGCCCCCATGCCAGACACTGTGCCCACTCCCTGCTCTGTGCCCTCAAGTCACCGACCATCTGCGTGCAGAGAAAATGAGAGCCCGCCGTCTGTTTGCTGTCACAATAAGTGGTGCATATTTGGCATTCATTGGAAGGGAGGGCGGGATGGAAGAAGCGAGGGAAAAAGGAAAGAAAGGGAAAGAAAGGGGAAAGAGGAAACTGAGGTGGGGTGGAGAATGTCACTGGCCCAGATCACCCTCAGGGCAGCTACCCAGCTGGCCGGCTCTCTGTCACCTGACACCCCGCACAGAGTGCCACGCCAAGGCGCCTTCCCAGCTTTGCTTGCCAAGGGCAGTCGCTGCTGATTCACCGGTGACTGGGCTCCAATTATTTGCAGAACTGGAATGGCTGCTGAGCCACCACAGCAGCTGACCAAGCGCATATTGATTTGTGCTGCGTCCTTTGCTAATGTCTGAGCCAGTCACACAAGAAGATAAAGGCGCCAAAGAACTCGCCCACAGGGTTCCATCCTGCTTAAACCTCCCACGGCCAAGTCCACAAGTATCCCCATTGACCAGCCGACACTGCCCTTCCCAACCTAAGCCTGACCATCACTCATGGAGAGTAGTCATGGTTCAGAACACAGGATCTGGAGTCAGGTGGCCTTGGGTTCCAGCCGAGGGATTGCGGAGTCAAAGAGTCTTTACATACTTACTGTTGAAAAATGTGACCAAACTGCCTTCCAAAAAGGTTGGACCCACTTATTCTCCCACCAAGAGTCTAAGATAAGCCCCCATGCCCACATTTTCTCCATCTTTACCAATCTGTTTGACCAAAACAATAAAAATAAGAAAGCTATACTTACTTTTTTTTATACTTATTTTTATACTACTGGACATTTTTTTCACTAGAATCTTTTTCAATTTTCCTTTTTTTTTTTTTTTCTGTAAATTGCCTGGCTTATCCTTGTCTATTTTTTTCAATTGAAGTAGTCATCTTTTTGTTGTTCTTATTTGTTTATGGTAGCTTATTACATATTATGGTTATCAACCTCTGTTATAGTTCACTATTAAAGTATTACTTCTACTTAAGCAGTTGTCTTTGGACTTTATGGTGTCTTTTTGCCTCACAGAAGCCCCTTACAAAGCTCCAGCTAAGAGATAGGAGTCAATGGAGAGAGGTAGGTTGGGAGTCAGGAGCCCAGGTTTTGAGTTCCACCCCTATCACTGACTCACTGTGTGACTTTGTCTGTTAAATAAGAGCATTGAATTAATTGGTATCCGAGGACCTATCCACCTTCACAGTCTAGACCAGCACTATTGATAGAAGTTCTGCAGTTCAGATATGGACTATCCATATCTGAACTATCCAATATGGTAACCATTAGCCACATGTGGCCATAGAGAATGTAAAATGTGGCTAATGTGGCAGTGCCTGGGTGGCACAGTTGGTTGGGCGACCGACTGCAGCTCAGGTCACGATCTCTCATTTTGTGAGTTCAAGCCCCACCTCGGGCTCTGTGCTGACAGCTCAGAGCCTGGAGCCTGCTTCTGATTCTGTGTCTCCCTCTCTCCCTGCTCTTCCCCCCTGCCCATGCTCTGTCTCTCTCTCTCAAAAAATAAACATTAAAAAATAAAATGTGGCATCGCTTCTCGGCCTTTTGGCTAAGATCAAGTGTAGTATCTGTTCTTACCAGTTTAAAACATAAAATGTGGCTAGTGTGACTGAGGAACTGAATTTTATTTTATTATTTTATCTTTTTTCTAGGAATTGAATTTTAAACTCCATTTAATTTAAATTTTAATTTTAAATAGCCTCAGGGGGCTTATGATGGCCATATTGGACAGTATGGGTCTAGATGGCCTAGATCCCCCTAACCCCTGAGCGAGCTGCAATACAGTTATACCTAAGGCAGGGATAGAGAGTCCCTGTGTGACTTAAGGCAGGTTGCTCCACCTCTCTGAACCTCAGTTTTCCCATCTTGTCCACTGGGGCCCCCAGCAGTCCCTGCCTCCTGGGGTTTTGGGGGAGATTCGAACAGTGAGTGTGGAAAGGCCGAGGCCCAATGCCTGACCTGACACTGTGCAAAATCAGGCCAGATTCCCAGGCTAAAACATGACAGTGTGTTTACCCCATTGCCATCGTGTCCAGAGACCTGTGGGTGCCTTTGCCCAGAGCCACCCACCTCCCCCTGTGCCTTCGAGGGCAGCCTTACTTTTGTACACCGTGGCTTCGGCTCCAGCAGGCCTTAAGCCCAGGACTCCAAATCACTAACCACACAAAGTCCAAACTCCAGCCTGTGTTCTGGGCTCTGAGCGCTGGCCCTGCCCTTCCAGTCTGGTCCTAGAACAACCCACAGGTCAGCCCAGCAGGCTCCGCGGTCTCCACCAAGCACTTCATTCCTCCATTTTCATTCACAGTGTTTGTCACACCATGTGCCCTGGGGCTGGGGCTGCGCTGGGGGGCTGGGGGGAGGAGGGGACACACAGGTGTGGCCCTAGCGATGAGAGCTGTGGCACACTTGGGGGTCAAGGGGAGTTCAGGAAGGGGTGGGAACGCAGAGTGGGCCTGCCCTGGTGTGTGTGGCTGAATGGGTGGAAGTCAGCCAGGAGAGAGGAGTTGGCGGAATGTCTAAACTGAGAAGATGTAGGAGCCTAGAATCTGTGAGAGGTGAGGGCAAGGCTAGAAAAGTAGGCAGCCCTCATCCCAAAGGAGGGCTTTGCAGGCTGTGGTAATGATGCTGTGCTTTATCCTAAAGGGAATGGGGAGCCATGGAAGGTGTTAGAGAGAGGCCAGCTCCCTACATGACCTTTGCCTCCCTGTAAGAACCAGGTATGTATTCCCTTTAACTTTCGTTTCTCTGCCTGTGTCACCTGGGTCTCAAGATATTTCATGAGCACACAGTTCCCAGGGCTTTTCTGCCCAAAGTGACCTGGGTGCAAATGCCAGCCCCGCCACTCCCTGGCCCTATCGCTTCACACAAGTTATTACCCTCTTTCACCTTCAGTGTCCTCACCCATAAAAATGGAGATAATGACACCTTTGCACAGCTGAAGTATGAGGGAAAAGTGTGTGGCACAGAGCCACTTGGGAAATGGAGTGCAGCTGAATTCCTTCAGCCCAAAGTCAAACTAAAGGCTTGGAGGGGGCTGGAGGGGGCGTCCGAAAGAGCAGACCACAGTCCTATTTCTGGGAAGCATCCCCAGGGCCCTGCTGGCCCTGAGCGGGGTGGAGGGGTCGGCTGAGGCCTTGTTCAGGCAGCCTGACTGTATGCAAGGTGAGCTCAAACGAGACACCCCCGCCCCCCACTGCCGAGCTAGACTTCTGGACCCCCAGCCAGTGGGGCCAGGAGTTGGCAGTGAACACAGAGCTTACATAACTGGTCAGGAGTCCAGCACCTCTGACCCAGTGATCGGGGCCGTGTTTACCCAGAAGAGGTGTTTCCAGGTCACCACCCTGTCCCCTTACACGCACACACACACACACACACGCAAGCCCTTAGCCCTTGCTGAGCTCTGCTTATTTTCTGAATTCTTAGCCGCAGTCCCTGATGCTACTGTCAGCAACAGCTCTTACTTTTAAATGTGAAAATCATCAAAGGTGCCATTGAATGGCGAGGCACCGGGGGAGCAGTGGGGGACAGGGGCCACAGCAGGGACCTGCGAGCAGAGCAGGGTATGAGCCCCAGACTCCTCCTCCTCAGCTCTATGACCTGGAGCCAGTCCCTTGGAGGCTCTTAGTCTCAGTTTTAACAGCTGTAAAATGGTTTTAGTGATCATACTTGCCTCATGAAATTCTTTTGAGGATTCAACGAGGGCGTAATGTATAAAGGACTTTGCAAATTACCTGGCACTGGGACGCCGGGGGCGGGGGGGGGGGGCTTCTAGTCAGTTAAGCGTCCAACTTCGGCTCAGGTCATGATCTCACAGTTCATGGGTTCGAGCCCCGCATTGGGCTCTGTGCTGATGGCTAGCTCAGAGCCTGGAGCCTGTTTCAGATTCTGTATCTCCCTCTCTCTCTGACCCTCCCCTGCTCATGCTGCCTCTCTCTCTCTCTCTCTCTCAGAAATAAATAAAACATTTAAAAAAATTCAAATTACCTGGCACCTAGGAAGTGCTCATCAAGTGTTAGCTACTAACATCACACAGTATTTGGTAACCTGTCCTTTCTACTCAACTCATGAGAAACCTCTCGCCATCAACAGTAGGGAATTAACACTTGAGATTTCCTGGCACGTCCCGAACTCCCAATGGCCTAGGATCACAGGGCTGCAAGCTGGGAATCCCAAATGTTAACCTCCTGTTTGGCCTTGGGGTCCCACCCTCTTAGACCTTAGTCCCCACTTACTTCCCACTTGTGCGGTGTGAGGGTGGAGACGGATATTTGCTAAAAGCCCTGCTCTCTGATTCCGCATTTCAGAACTATAGAGCCCCAGAGCCTGCACCTCACCTCTCCTTCCTTCCCTCAGCAAACATCACCCAGGGTTCGAATTCCAATTCTGCCGCTTCATGGCTGTGTGATCTTAGAGAAGTTATGAAACCTCTCTGTGCCTCAGCTTCCTGATCTCTAAGATGAGAATATTGTGATGAGTAGAGAATGATATTTGTAAAGTGCTTATAATCGTTCTTGTTTGACTGGAACAAAAACTGAGTGTCCACACCGTGCCAGGCACTGAGAGGTAAGCACTGGGACATAAGTGTGGACAACAGACAAGAGTTTTTACCTCAGTGAGGATTTTTTGGGGGGAGGGGGGTAGAGGTGGCTAGAAATCAACACCAATGATGAGCCCCAAGGCAGGTTTGACCATTCTCCTACAAGGGGGGTTGACTTTAAAAAGGGCCTTGATGGTATTGGGGCGCCTGGGTGGCTTAGTCGGTTAAGCGTCCAACTTTCGCTTAGGTCATGATCTCGCGGTTCGTGGGTTCGAGCCCCGCGTCGGGCTCTGTGCTGACTGCCAGCTCGGAGCCTTGAGCCTGTTTCAGTCTGTGACTCCCTCTCTCTCTGACCCTCCCCTGCTCACGCTGTCTCTCTCTCTCTCTCCTAGAAATAAATAAAATATTTAAAAAAAAAATAAATAAATAATAAAAAATAAAATAAAAAGGGCCTTGATGGGGCTCCTGGGTGGCTTAGTCGGTTAGGCGTTCGACTTTCGCTTAGGTCATGATCTCTCGGTTCGTGGGTTTGAGCCCTGCATCGGGCTCTGTGCTGACTGCCAGCTCAGAGCCTGAAGCCTGTTTCAGAGTCTGTGACTCCCTCTCTCTCTGACCCTCCCCTGCTCACGCTGTCTCTCTTTCTCTCTCTCTCTCCTAGAAATAAATAAAAATATTAAAAAAATAAAATAAAAAATAAAAAGGGCCTTGATGGGGGCATCTGGCTGGCTCAGTTGGTAGAGCATGTGACTTTTCATCTCAGGGTCATAAGTTCAAGCCCCATGGAGGGCATAAAGCTTTCTTTAAAAATTTTTTTTAATGTTTATTTATTTTGGGGAGGGAGGGGCAGAGAGAGGGAAACACAGAATCTGAAGCAGACTCCAGGCTCTGAGCTGTCAGCACAGAGCCCAATGCGAGGCTCGGACCCACAAGACATGAGATCATGCCTTGAGCCAAAGTTGGACACTTAACTGACTGAGCCACCCAGGCACCACAAAGCTTTCTTTAAAAATAGATCAGGGGACCCAGGTGGCTCTGTCGGTTAAGTGTCCAACTTCGGCTCAGGTCATAATCTCACAGTTCGCGAGTTTGAGCCCTACATCGAGCCCTATGCTGACAGCTCAGAGCCTGGAGCCTGCTGGGATTCTGTGTCTCCCTCTCTCTCTGTCCCTCCCCAGCTTGTTCTCTGTTTCTCAAAAATAAATGTTATAAAACAAAACAAAACTAAAAAAAGATAGACAGGGGGCCTGGATGACTCAGTTAGTTAAGCGTCCAACTCTTGGTTTCAGCTCAGGTCATAATCTCCAGGTTTCATGAGTTCGAGCCCCACATTGGGCTCCATGCTGACAGCACAGAGCCTGCTTGGGATTCTCTCTCTCCCTTTCTCTCTGCCCCTCCCCCACTCACACTGTATCTGTCTCTCTCAAAATAAATGAATAAACTTAAAAAAAAGAAAACTAGATATATAGCTAGAAGGGCCTTGAGGCTGTCACTTGTTTCTCTAAACAAAAGCTTCCTTTTCTTAATGTTTTATTTTTATTTTTTATTTAAAAAAATGTTTTTAATGTTTTATTTATTTCTGAGAGAGAGAGAGAAAGACAGTGTGAGCAGGGGAGGGTCAGAGAGAGAGGGAGATACAGAATCTGAAACAGGCTCCAGGCTCAGAGCTAGCAGTCAGCACAGGTTCGACGCAGGGCTCGAACCCACAAATGGAGAGATCATGACCTGAGCCGAAGTTGGACGTTTAACTGACTGAGCCACCCAGGCGCCCCTAATATTTTATTTTTTTATATTTGAGAATGAGAGAGAGAGAATGCAAGTTGGTGGGGGGAGAGAGAAATCCAAAGTGGGCTCTCTGCTGAGAGCAGATAGTCAGATACGGGGCTTGAACTCAAGAACCGTGAGATCATGATCTGAGCCAAAGTCGGTCACTTAACCAACTGAGCCACCCAGGTGCCCCTCTAAACAACAGCTTCTGCGTGTATTGACCTCACCCTGGGGGCCCATGCCCTGGGCTAAGCACTGCGTTCCTAAGATCTCCTCAAATGCCAACAGCCTGCAGCAGGTCTTTCCTATAGATACAATGTGTTCCCCCCAATTCATATATTGAAACCATGACCTCCAAGGTGATGATATTAGGGGGGTGGGGTCTTTCAGAGGTGATTAGGTCACAAGGGCATATAGCCTTCATGAATGGGAACGGTGCCCTAGTGAAGGGGACCCCAGCAGTTTCCTCCCGCCTTGCCCCGCGTGAGGACAGATGGCTGTCTGTGTACGGGAGAGCAGGCTCCTGCCAGACACCAAATCTATCAGCGCCTTGACCTTGGACTTGCAGCCTCCAGGACTGTGAGAAATACATTTCTGTTGTTTATAAACCATCCAGTCTGTAGTATTTTTGTTACAGCAGCCCAAGCAAACTAACATAATCATCATCCCCATTTCACAGAAGAGTTTCTGTCTATCCCCCTCCCCACCCCCACCAGTCCCAGGGTAGCGCATGGGGGAGGGGGACAGCGAATAAGTGCTGAATCCGGAAGGAAGGAAGGAAGGAAGGAAGGAAGGAAGGAAGGAAGGAAGGAAGGAACGAACAAGAGGAAAGACTGACAGCATCCTTCCATGGGGTCAGGGGTCAAGGGCTCTTTTGGTCCTGGAGGGCAGGTAACGCAATCCTGCATGCTTGTGGCCACCACCCTGGGCTCAGTGAAGACGTCCCCAGACTTTGAGTTGCCTGTGTCCTGCCCTCCTCTTCCATCACCACAGCTCATGCTTCACCGAACGCTTACTATGCGCCCCCGGCACCGATCTTAGGTTTTCTTCATGTGAACTCTTTTGATCCTCTCAAGATCCCATAAGGTATGTCCCATTTCACAGGTGGGAAAGCTGAGGCACAGAGTGCTGACATCACACCCAGGGTCACCTGGGTAGTAAATGATGGAGCTGACTTCAAATCCAGGCAGTCCGGGTCACATGCCTGAGCTCTCGCCCACAAGCCACGAAGACATTCGTTCATTTTCATCACTGCTTTTCTGACTTCAGACATAGCATGTGCCCTGCAATGGGAAGAAACTAGAAATCAACAGCAGAAGGAAAACTGGAAAATTCACAAGAATGTGGAAATGAACAAGCACACTCTTAAGCAACCAGTGAGTCAAGGAGGAAATCGCAGGGGAGATTAGCAAATATCTTGAGAACAAATGAAAACAGAGACACAACATACCAAAATCTCTGGGATGCAGCACACGCAGGGCTAACAGGGAAGTTTATAGCAATAAATGCTTACATGAAGAAGGGAAGATCTGAAAGCAAAAGTAACACATGCTCATCTTTTAAAAAGTCAAGCATTGCACAATTTACGCTATAGAAAGCAAAAGTTTAAAAACTGAAAGTCCCCGATATGCCCCTCCCCAGAGATAACCTCTGTTTAACAGTGCAGTATAGATGCTTCAGATCATTTTTTTTCAAAGCTTGTAGTAACACTTTCTTTAAAAAATAAAAACAGGGGCATCTGGGTGGCTCAGTGGGTTAAGAGACAGACTTTGGCTCGGGTCATGATTTCACGGTTCTTGAGTTCGAGCCGCATCAGGCTCTGTGCTGACAGCCTAGAGCCTGCTTTGTATTCTGTGTCTGCCTCTCTCTCTGCCCCTCCCTGCTCACACTCTGTCTCTCTCTGTCAAAAATAAATAAACATTAAAAGAATAATAATAAAATAAAATAAAAAACAAAAATGGAATAATACAATACATATTGTTTTGTCCCTTGTATGTGTTTTTGTTTTGTTTTGTTTTATCTAACAGTGACTTTTAGAGGCTGCTCCTTGCTGGAACATTCTCTTGAGGGGTTGCAGTTGTTTGACATGAGGACATCCGCCCTAGACTTAGCCAATCCTATCAGGATATGTCTGGGGGGGGGGGCAGGGGTTGCAGTTTTTAACTTTTTGAAGCCACTTTGCAGTGCGCACCCTTGTAAATGCCTCCCGTGTGCTGGTGGGAGAGTCTCAGGGAATAATTTCCAGAAGTAGACCCTCTGGGCCAAAGGTCAAGAATATTTCTGGGGCGCCTGGGTGACTCAGTCACTTGAGTGTCTGACTTTGGCTCAGGTCATGATCTCACGGTTCGTGGGTTTGAGCCCCGCGTCGGGCTCTGTGCTGAGAATCCAGCTCAGAGCCTGGAGCCTGTTTCAGATTCTGTATCTCCCTTTCTCTCTGACCCTCCCTTGTTCATGCTGTCTCTCTCTCTCTCTCCTAGAAATAAAAAAAAATATTAAAAAAAAAAAAAGAATATCCATCAGATGGCTGAGATTAGAACACTTCTCAAAAACCCCAGAGTTTGCTTTTTAACGCACTTAGGAAGGCCAGCAGTGTCCAAAATAAGCCCTTGGAGAAAGGCCAGGGCTGCTCTGTACAAACTGCCGGAGCCCCACTTTCGAGGTGAATGGTGCCTGGGCTCGTCTCTGATAAGCATCTCCATGCATGGGCAGCTGGGCTGGCTGAATTCCCTCCAGAATCCAGCCAGTGGGTTTTTTCCCTGAATCATCATGACTCCCACAACCCGAGCACTGAAGTGATTAGCGTCCTTCCTGGCCACTCGGTAGCAAACATTTACCCTGAAAATAGTCATGGGTTTGTCCCTACTGCCACCTCAAAGAGCTGCAGACAGGCAGCTGTGATTGCCAGCGGGGAGGTGGGGCAGTCACGGAGAGAGTGGCCAGTCACCGGGAGGCCAGGGCAGGGTCCCCATCATGCCCTGTAACCTTTGTCTGGGATAACCTTTGGAAAAGTGCTTACCTAATGGGAGGCACCCTGGACATGCTGTTCCTTCTTACCTGGACCTCTTCCTGGCACACGATCTGCCCTCGCTGCTTTGCCTGGCCCACCCCTTGTCACTCTGGAGGCCTCAGCATCAGTGTCACTTCTGCAGGAAAGCCCTCCGTGACCCCTGTAGGCAAGGACAGTCCCTTTCTAGATACTCTTAGAGTTCCAAGCTTTGTAGCACTTAAAACAACAGCGACCGCTCACTCATGATGAGGGTCATTGTCGTTTATGTGTCTCCCCACCCGGACAGTGAGGCTCACGAAGCAGGGTTTGTGCCTTGGCCTCTATCCCAGTGCCTGGAACAGCGTCAGGTCCATGCCAGCGCGCAGGGAGCAGTGATTACTGGCATGACATCAGAGCCAAGCTGCCCAGGTTGGAATCTTGCCTCTGTGAATGAGGGCAAGTTACTGCACCTCTTTGTGCCTTACTTTTCCCCATCTGTAAAATGGGGATAATAGTATCGATCTCTTGGAGTCTTTAGGAGGGTTACGTGAGCAGCTATAAGTGAGGTGCTTGGAATGGGTGCCTGGTCTGTAGAAGGTGCTAGATCAGTGCTAATGTTAGCACTGAACACTAGTGGTTAGACAAGGTTCTCCAAGGTTCTATTTGTAGCTGGCATTGGTGTCTGTTACCCAGCAACCTCCTGCATGAAAATTGCTTCACGTGGTGAGAGCATGCCCTTTACTGTGCCTTTTGTTGTGGTAGCTGTGTCAGTGTTGCAGCCATATGACTGTAGCTCTGGTGACAGTGATAAAAAGCCCCTCGGAATCACCGTTATCCTGCCTCCTCTGCTCACTCCGAGTGTATCTCTCCATCCCCGCTGCTCCTAACAAAGCCCCACCTTCCCCCGCATAACCCACTTTAGATTCCTCAAAGGACTTTTGCCACGACCTTGTTGGGGCGGAGCTTTGCTGCCCCGGGGCAGGGGTCTGACCAGCGTCACCAGGGATGGTGCTGTGGTAGAGACCTGGGTGGGGAACCACTCCGTGGGAGGGGGCTTGAATCAGGCTGGTTTTCTAGCGCTTGGGCCCCTCAGGACAGCTGCACCGACGGGAGGCACCATACCGTCCGCGGACTCAACCACGAAGTCAGATATTCTCTGCCTGCGGAACGTCGCCCCAGCCTTTAGGAGCCCCTCCTCTGGGAAGCCCTTGAAAACCCCTTGGAAAGCAGCTTAGTATACGGAACCCCACCCCATTGGCTGATTGGGTGCCACGTGACCCAAGACGGGCCAATCAGATTCTATCTTTGCAAATTGGCTCCGAACTAGTCTTCGTTGGCCTTGGCACGTGCACTACCTGCTAAGGCATAGCCACCTGCCCGGAGAAGCAGGGAAAGAAACAGGTGGCCCTTGGCACTAAGAATTCAGGCGTGTCCTGCCGGTTTTCTAGGTCTCCGATCTGGTCCCTGGCAACCGCCTCCCCTCCCTCCATATACTCAATTCCTTATCCCCTTACAGCCGAGCCAGCGTGGGTGCTCCTTGCTTCACCCACGCCAGCTTGCATTTCTCCCCGACGCTGGCCCTGCCTCTGCGGAGGAAACCCTCCGGCCCCTTCCGCAGGTGATTTACTGGTCTAGCCCAGGCTGACCCCCAGGCCTTCCGGGAAGCATCTGCAGGGCCGCTCTCGTCACTGCCCTGGGGGCCGCTGTGAGTGGGGACCAGCTCACAGGAAGCGCTGGAGTCTGGGTCAACTCACGCCTCCGCTCTGGCTGGAGAGGACCAGGCAGGAGGAGGAGCTAGGCGTTGTGTAGGGCACTTGTTTGGCTTTCCTTTTGGAAAATGGAAATTGTTTTATTTATTATAAATATTTAAAATTTTTAAATGTTTATTTATTTTTGAGAGAGACAGAGTGTGAGCGAGGGAAGGGCAGAGAGAGAAGAAAGGGAGACAGAATCTGAAGCAGGCTCCAGGCTCTGAGCTGTCAGCACACAGCCCTGTGCCGCGGGGTCCCAACTCTCCCCTGCAAGATCTTGACCTGAGCTGAAGTCGATGCTTAACCGACTGAGCCACCCAGGTGCCCCTATTTATTATAAATATAAATTCAAACGCGTGGTTTTACGCAAAGGCAGAAAAGCTTAAAGAAAAAAGTCTGCTTCATCTCTGATCCAGCACCCAGAAAGTGTACACACACAAAGGCTTTTTTCCCCCTCAAAAGGGAATCAGACTGTACATACAGTTGGAATCTGCTTTTTTTCTTTTTTAGAGGGAATATTTTCTGAAATATAGATTTACTGAAGTATGATTGACATGCAATAAACTGTACAGATATCAAGTGTGTGAGTTTGGGGAGGCCTGGGTGGCTCAGTTGGTTAAGCGTCTGACTTGGGCTCAGGTCATGATCTCATGGTTGGTGAATTGCAGCCCCTAGTCGGGCTGTGCCCTGACAGTTCAGAGCCTGCTTCAGATTCTCTGTCTGCCTCTCTCTCCTGCCCCACCCCCGTGTGCACGTTCTCTCTTAAAAATAAATATTTAAAAAATAGAGTGCATGGGTTTCAACCTACGTGTACACCCATGAGCCCATCACCACATTCAGGATGTCCAGTTTATCTGTCATGCCCCGAACATTTCCTTAAGCCTTTGGTAATCCCTCCTGTCACCCCGTCTCCCAAACGCACACATTCTAGCAACCACTGATCCTTTTTATGTCCTATAGATTAGTTTGTTTTTCTTAGAATGTTATATAAATTGAGTCATTCACTATGTTTTGTTTTGTTTTGTTGTTGTTTGGTCTGGCTCCTTTATTTTAAGCATAATTACTTTGAGATTCATCCATAATTACTTTGAGATTGATAGTTTCTTTCTTCTTATTGTTAAGTACTATTAGATTGTGCAGATATACCTGTTTGTTTATCCATTCAACCTGGTGATGGGCCTTTGGGTTGTTTCCAGGTTGGGGCTGATAGACATGAAGTTGCTGTAAACATTTAGATACCAGTTTTTGTATGGACCTGTGCTTTTATTTCTCTTGGTGGGAGATCATGACCTGAGCTGAAGTCAGACGCTTAACTGACTGAGCCCCTCAGGTGCCCCCTCAACACAAATCTTTTCTACCTTCCAGTTTTGGAGGTTAGAAGTCTGAACTAGGTCTCACTCGGCTAAAGTCAAAGTGCCCACGGCGCTATGTTCCTTCTGGAAGCTCTGGGAGAGAATTCATTTCCTTGTTTTTTCCAACTTCTTGATAAGTTGCTTGCTTCATGGCCCCTTGCTTCATCTTCAAAGCCATCGACACAGTCCTTCTGATGCTGCCATCTCTGTTCTACCTTTAGTCTCTTTCACACTGGGGATCCCTTGTGATTGCACTGAGCCCCCTAGACAATCCTGGATAATCTCCCTATTTTAAGGTCAGCTGATTAGCGATCTTAATTCTATCTGCTACCTTCATCCCCTTTGCCATGTAACCTATCATATTCATGATAATCCCCTGATGTGGATGTGGACCCCTTTATTCCGACAACCACATTTCTCTTCCCTCCCTCACCAGGTTCTGCCCCTCCCATCAGGCAGCTTCCGTTCAGGTAGGAACCCAGGAGGAAGTGTGGACTGCCCACATTTCTGGAGAGGAAACAAAGCCTCCTTATAACACACCTTTGTGGAATGTTTTTGACTTTGTAAAGAGCTTTCACATGCTTGGAGGTTAGTATCTGTTTATTCTACTCCATGTCTGAGAAAACTGGTTAAGAAAGGTTAAGTGAGGGGTGCCTGGGTGGCTCAGTCGGTTAAGCCTCTGACTTCAGCTCAGGTCATGATCTCACGGTTCGTGGGTTTGAGCCCTGCATCGAGCTCTGTGCTGACAGCTAGCTCAGAGCCTGGAGCCTGCTTCAGATTCTGTATCTCCCTCTCTCTCTGACCCTCCCCTGCTCTTGCTGTCTCTCTCTCTCTCTCTCAGAAATAAATAAAATAAATAAATATTAAAAAAGAGAGGTCAAGTTACCGTCCCAAGATCACAAGTCAGGAGCGAATATTGCTGGGCTCACACCCAGGCCTGACCCCAGCTCTTCTCCTCCTTCCCAAATCCTCCCTGAACAGCGCCTCCCCCCACCCCGCCCCAAACGGTGCCCAGACCATCGTAATGATTTTCCAAGGGCATGCCAAGGGAGTCCTGTGGCCAGTCTGCCCTTATTTCTGGCTTCTGGCCAGAAGTCATGGGGTCATACTTGAAAGACTTCCTCAAATCCTGCAAGTCATTGCTCTGGAGGCTGCTGCTTGAATTAGACGCAGGGACTGTTTCCTCCAACCTGCCACTGGGGCTGTAGTGGGTGCAGGTTTCCAGGGGAGCTATTTGTCAGTGTGTTTCAAAAGCTTTAAAAGCGTGCATTCCTTTTACCCATTAATGCCACATGGTGGAAATAGACAAATATGCAGAGTGCAGATATGCCATTGTATACTTTGGCACCATATGCAACAGCAAATATCAAAGCCAACCAGGATGGTAACCAGTAGGGCCTTGATGGAGTAAAAAGATGGATCCAATGTTGTAGTACTACCCAGTCATCCAGAATAATGTGAATTGGGGCGCCCAGGTGGCTCAGTCAGTTGGGCATCCGACTTCGGCTCAGGTCATGATCTCCCAGTTCATGAGTTCGAGCCCTGCATTGGGGTCTCTGCTGTCAGCTCGGAGCCCGCTTCCAGCTCCTATTTCCCTCTCTCTCTACCCTTACTCTGAGCGCGCTCTCTCTGTCTCTCAAATAAAATAAATAAACAGTAAAAGAAAAGAATAATGTAAATCTCCATTTAGCGATATACAAAGACAGCCTCAAATAAGCACATGAAAGATGTTCCACTCCATGGTCACCAGGGATGCACAAAATAAAGCCATCATGAGACGCTGCTACGCACCTATTAGAAGAGCTGAAACTAAAAAGATTGACCATATCAAATATGGGCAAAGATGTAGAAATCACATATGGCGCTGGTGGGGCCATAAAATGGTATGATGATTTTAAACAATAGTTTGGTAGTTTCTTAAAAAGTTAAACATGCTGGGGCACCTGGGTGGCTCAGTCAGTTAAGCGTCCAGCTGCAGCTCAGCTCATGATCTCATGGTTCGTGGGTTCGAGCCCTGCATCGGGCTGACAGCTCAGAACCTGGAGCCTGCTTTGGATTCTGTGTCTCCCTCTCTCTCTGCCCCTCCCCTGCTCTCTCTTTCTCTCTCTCTCAAAAATAAACATTAAAAAAAAAAGATTTGTGTTGTTTTAAGCTACTAAGAGTGCGATAAGTTGTTACAGCAGCCATAGGAAACGAATCCAGGAGGACAGTTGGGCTCCATGGGGGGTAGAATGACTGGAGAAGGGATTGGAGTGTGCCCACTCCCCGAATTCCTGGGGGGGGATGGCACCAGCAGATGGGTAGGGGCAGGCTTCCTTGTGGCCTCTGGGGAATATCGAACAATGCTTTTTGTGTTGGTGTGGATTAATGGCAGGAGAGAGAGAGGTAACCCCAAGCAGGGGGCCTTGAAGGCCAAGCTATGGGTACTCTGGAGGTAGTGTGAAGCCATTGAGGGTTTCAGGCAGGGCAAGGAGGTGATGAGAACTTGCTTTTAGCAGTAGGGATGGGGTGAAAGAGCACTAGACTTGGAGTCAGAGAGCTGGGTTCAAATTCCACTTTGCCCCAGAGAGCTGGGGCAAGTTACTAATGATCTCTAGATTTGGATTCCATTTCCTCAAAACACTGGGGCTTTTTCTGGAGTCTTTCCCAGTCAAGGAACACAGCTGGTCCAGACCAGTTGAGGCCTCTTGGGATCAAAGGGAATTATCTGACCAGAGGGTAGAGAAAGTTTAAAATCATCATCATCATCATCATCATCACATAATAATAGTAAAGCAACATGCATTGAGCATTAACCACAGGTTAAGAGCTTTATATAATGAGTTTCATTTAAGAGTCTTACCTTCCTGTCAATGACTCCCCAGTGCTCTTCAGTTAAAAGTCACCACAAGGCCCACACAAGGCCCTGCATGTGTCGTCCTGCTGACCCCTGGGGCCTCATCACAGATCCTCTCTCCTTCACTGTGCGCTCGGTTTCCTTCTGTTCCAGAAAGGGATGGAACATGCCCCTTGTCCCTCAGGGTCTTTGTACAAGCCACTCCACCCACCAGGAATTTAGCCATCCTGCTCCCTACCCATTTGGCTCCTCTACCATCCCATCTCAAGATGGTGGTCTAACTGCCCTCCCCCCCTTCCAGCCAAACCACCTTCCTGTGAACTTGCACTTGACACAGCCCCGCATACAAGTACATAAAAATACATATCTATGTAGTTACCTGTGCCCTCCCTGCATCGTGGGGACCACAGGCCAGAAGGATAAATGTGTGCAGAAGGAATGAAAGAACGACTACATAAGTGTTGGTTTAAGGAGTGAATGCATGACTGAATAAAGAAATAATCATTTCCTGAAAGAATAGATAAATAAATTACCATTTGCTGCAGGAAAAAAAAACAGAACCCAAAAGGTTGGCATGGTTATCACCCGCATCAAGAGAGATCAAGGGTCGGGGCGCCTGGGTGCCTCAGTCAGTTAAGCGTCCAACCTCAGCTCAGGTCCTGATCTCACACTTCATGGATTTGGGCCCCGCGTAGAGCTCTATGCTGACAGTTCAGAGCCTAGAGCCTGCTTTGGATTCCGTATCTCCCTCTCTCTCTGCCCCGCCCCCACTCATGTTCTGTCTCTCTCTCAAAAAGAAAAAAAATTAAAAAAAAATTTTTTTAAAAAGAGAAGATAAAGGGTTTATCTAAAGTCAAAAGGCGAATGTGGAAGGCTTCTCTCTTTGCAGGAGGCGGGGGCTGGGGCCGGGGCCCATTGGAGACAAAGGGTCACTGGGAGTTGAGGTCAAGGCTGGAGGAACTTGGGCCTACCCATGAGGCAGGTCTGCTGGGGAAGCGCCTTCAAGGGCAATGCTGAAGAGGATGTGCTGAGCACAGCTGCCTCTGCAGAAGAGGAAGGAACTGGCGAGGCGGGGGGAGGGGATGGGGGTGCAGGCTGGGGCCCCAGACTCTGCTCCCTGCAGCCGCAGCAGATCTGCCTCACAGTCCAGACCTCCCCCCATCCTGCTCCCCAGCCCTGCCACTTCTGGAATACTTTCACACGCTCACTCTGTCTGATGTTGCTCTTTACCTGGCCCTTCAAGCTGGATCACAACAGCCTGTGTAGACAAGGGTTGGAGCCTGACCCACTTACCCACTGCAGGTCAGAGTATAAACTGGTACGACCATTTTGGAGGATGACTATAGCAATATCTATGAAAACTTTTAATTAAAAAAATTTTTTCTAAGTTTATTTATCCTGGGGGGGGGAGGGGCAGACAGAGGGAGAGAGAGAATCCCGAGCAGTCTCTGTTGGTGCCTTTAGTCTGCCGTTAGTGCAGAGCCTGATGTGGCGCTTGAACCTATGAACCGTGTGATCATGAACTGAGCCGAAACCAAGAGTTGAACAGTTAACCAGCTGAGCCACTCAGGCACTCCAGCAATATCTGTAAAACCTTTTAATTTTTAAAAATGTTTTATTTTATTTTTTCAAAGAGAAGGACAGAGTGTGAGCAGGGGAGGGGCATAGAGAGAGAGGGAGACACAGAACCGGAAGCAGGCTCCAGGCTCTGAGCTGTCAGCACAGAGCCCTACGCAGGGCCCGAACCCATGAAGCGTGATATTATGACCTGAGCCAAAGTTGGACGTTCAACCCACTGAGCCACCCTGAAACTTCTAAAATGCATACCCTTTGACCCAGAAATTCTACCTCAGAATTTATCCTAAAGGCACTCTAATGTCAGTTAGCAATGATATTCAAACAAGGAGACAGCACTATTTGTCAGGGGAAAGAATGTCCATCCGTAGGAGATAGGAAAGAAAATTATGCTTCCTTGACCCCATGGAAAATTATGCAGGCATTAGGAAGAACGAGCTCATATAGATGAGTCGACATAGGAGACGTTCATGATATATGTATGTCCACTTGTTCATGATATATATATATATATATATGTCAATTGCTGAGTAACAAACCATCCCGAAACTGGCCATTCTTCAGCTCCGTAAGGCATCAGCAGGACTCACTCATATGGCGGCTCTCGACTGGGAGTTTGGCTCCTGGAGCTTCCAAGATGGCCTCCCATCTGCTAGGACCTGTCCACGTGCCTGTTAATCATTCTGCAATCTAGTTCAAGCTTCTGTACTGCGGCTGGATCCTGGGAGTATTTAAAGAGAACAAGCTTCCAGGGGCTTACCAAGCCCCAGCTTACATCATGCTTCCTCATGTCCCCTTGTCTAAGGCAAGTCACATGGCCAGGTCCAAAGTCAGTGTGAGAGGGGCCTACACCAGGGCATGGATGCTGGGAGGCAAGATGCGGAGGGGGGGGGAGCACCCCAGTAACAACCTACCACAATACACATAATTAGATAATACTTTATTGAGAAACTGTGCATATCTTTACTAAAATATCATCTCACATGTACGTTGGATAATACACACATGTACATTTATATGTTTGTATGTGCATTGATGTAAATCTGAAAGACCGTTCAAGAAACTGCTAATGGTGCTTAACTTTCTTTTTTTTTTTTAATGTTTATTTATTTTTGAGAGAGAGACAGAATGCAAGTGGGGGAGGAACAGAGAGGAAGACAAGGAATCCGAAACAGGCTCCAGGCTCTGAGCTGTCAGCATAGAGCCCGATGTGGGGCTCAAACTCATGAACCACAAGATCATGACCTGAGCCAAAGTCATTCGCTCAACTGACTGAGCCATCCACATGCCCCATAACTTTCAGGGGTAGAAATGGGCTGGGGTGCTTGGGTGGCTCAGTCAGTTAAGCACCTGACTCTTGGTTTCAGCTCAGGTCACGATCTCACAATTTGTGAGTTCAAGCCTTGCATCAGGCTCTGTGCTGACAGAATGGAAGCTGCTTGGGCTTCTCTCTCTCTACCCCTCTCTCTCTGACCCACCTGCACTCTCTTTCTCTCAAAATAAATAAACTTAAAAAATAAAAATAAATGGAAATCGAAATGGGCTGACAAAGGGGGACCTTTTGGTTTTTACTTTATCCTTTAGGGCTTAAATATTTTAAAAGTGAGATGTCTTATTTTTGCAATACAAATGTTTGTGAGTGTACTATGAAACCCTTTGCGTGTCATTGGGAATTTTCAGCACGATTCTTGCTAGTGCAGCGTTCATTCGCCTGATGCTGGGCATTGAGGCTGCTTCCCGCTGTTCTTCTTCAGGCCCAGTTCTGATGAACATCTTCTGAGCCAACTTTCTTACAAGTCCTGAATTATTATCTCGGGACAAGTTCTGAGAAAAGGAACCACTGAGTTGAAGGTGAGGAATTTTTCAAGGATGTAATACCTTCTGCGAGATTGTCCTGCTGACTGGCAGACAGACTCTCCCATTCTGCCACCAGGCTCAAGGGGCACACTGTGGGCTCATCTGGTGTTCACCCTCATAAGATCCCAGTACCCATTTCACAGATGAGAGAACAGAGACCCAAAAACAGGAAGCAACTTGCCCAAGGCCAACACAGTCATATGCAGCCCAGGGGGCGCCTGTGTGGCTCAGTCTGTTGAGCGTCCGACTTTGGCTCAAGGCATAATCTCACAGTTCGTGAGTTCGAGCCCCGCGTCGGGCTCTGTGCTGACAGCTCAGAGCCTGGAACCTGCTTCAGATTCTGCCTCCCTGTCTCTCTGCCCCTCCCCTGCGAGTGCTCTGTCTCTCTCTCAAAAATAAACATTAAAAATTTTTTAAAAATAATAATACACAGCCCAGGAGCAACAGCCCCGCCAGGGGGGCCCTCCTTTCCATCTCTCATCTAAGCTCCAAGCCAGGCCCTGTCTCCCGTCCACCCCTCCCCTCAGGGGAAAAACCAGCCTCCTCAAGACAGTGAGAGATCTGGGCCCTGCTCACCTGCCCGCCCACCCCTCCCTTGCCACTTCCTGCCTTCACCCTCTGACTTCCACCTGATTTAACCTGTTTTCAGTTCCCAGAAGGAATAGAAGTGGGCTTCCTTGTCTCTGAACCTTTGTACATGCTGTCCCCTCTGCCTAGAGGCAGACCCCCGCAACATGCACACACACACTTCCTCCTGGAAGCCTTCCCGGATCACCTGAGGGGAAGTTCAGTAAAGTGGTCACATGTGCACTGCCAGAGTTTCCATTGATCCGTGCCTGCTTGCGGTGACTTATTCCCCAGATGGTTACAGAACGTCAGGCGCCAGACTGGACAGCAGGGATACCAGAGTGCAGAGACCCTCCCTGCTCTGCCCAGCTCACATCTCAGCCTGGGCTGGGGGGAGGAGAGGGAACTGGGGAGAGGGCGGACAGTGCCAGTCCCCGTGTGAACAGTGCTGGGCTGGCCATGGGCCATGGGCAGGCCATTGGCAGCCCATTGTTCCTCCAGTGAGAATAACACAAACACCCATCTAAAAGGGGAAAAGCTCTCAGAGATCCAGGGTTGACAGATTATTTCAATTATTCTGTTTCCTCAATGTACATGAACTTCATAACCATACCAGCTCCCATTTACTGAGCCCCTGCTTTGTGCACCTGACATATTTTAACTCACTGAATCCTTACCTCCACCTATGAGGTGCCATTTTACAGAAGAGCAAACTGAGGCTCAGAGAGGTGAGTTGTTTGCCCACGATCACCTGGCCCGGAAGTGGCAGAGCTGGGATTTAGACACACACGGTCAGGCTCCTGAGTCCCGCGTTCCTGGCCGCTACACCACACAAATTAAGCTACAAATTAAGCGCCAGCCCATCTACAAGAACAACATCAAGTTTGCTGCACAAACCAAACGCGATGTTGTTGACAGGCGATGACATTTTGCGGGAATGAGGCTGCCCCCAGCGGTGCCGAGTTCAGCCCCTGCGTTCCCCAGGGGGCCTTGGCCTGCCTGCTACTTTTCTCTTTCCAAACCACAAGGAAATCATCAGCTTTTGTCCTTCACTTGGCACAACAGCACTTTTTTTTACATTTTTACTTTACTTTTTGGAACAGATAATGCTTTCATGTTGTTCCAAAATTTTTATTGATTGATTGGTTGATTGACTGACTTAGAGAATGTGCAGGCACGCACAAGTGTCCACAGGGCAGGGGCAGAGAGAGAGAGGGAGAATCTTTTTTTTTTTTTAATGTATCATCTTTACTATTTTATTTTATTTTATTTTATTTATTTTTTTATTAAAATTTTTTTTAATGTTTTATTTATTTCTAGGAGAGAGAGAGACAGCGTGAGCAGGGGAGGGTCAGAGAGAGAGGGAGACACAGAATCTGAAACAGGCTCCAGGCTCTGAGCTGTCAGCACAGAGCCCGACGCGGGACTTGAACCCACGAACTGTGAGATCATGACCTGAGCCGAAGTCGGACACTTAACCGACTGAGCCACCCAGGCGCCCCGAGAGAGAGAAAATCTTAAGCACCCTCCCTCCAGCACAGGGCTTGACACAGGGCTCGAATCCACAAACCGTGAGATCATGACCCAAGCCTAAATCAAGAGTCGATCACTTAACTGACTGAGCCCCCCAGGCGCCCTTGTTCCAAAAATATTTTTTTAATTAGATAGATATTAGCTAAATAGATGATAGGCAGAGATATAGATGCACTTCCTACCCTTCTTCTCTAGAAGTCAGTGTTAGGAGTTTCTTGTGTGTCTTTCCAGAGAGCACGTATTGTGTTTTCTCTCATTAAAAAGAGGAAAGTCTCATGCCACATCCGTGGCTCTGCTCCCAGCTATTTGCACGTAACAGAGAATCTTGGAGATCACTTCATATGGGCAGGGAAAGGGCTTCCTCATTCTTGTTCACAGTTGCGTTGTGTCCATGCCTGTCCGCTGCCAGTGCACGTGAGCATGGCTCCTGACCTTCACAATTAACCGTGTTGCCATTAGTCACTGCAGGAAGCAGCCTTGAAGACTGCCCCCAGTGATGCCCAGCTCCGGGTATTCATGCCTCAGGGTAGTGCCCTCCCCCTGAGAGTGGGCTGGGTCCAGGGACCAGCCTTTTGTGTTATCATTGTTGCGTCACGTATGTGATGTTGTTGTGATGTTATTTTGTTATTTTATTTTTGAGAGCAAGGGAGGGGCAGAGGGAGAGGGGGACAGAGGGTCCGAAGCAGGCTCCGTGCTGACAGCAGCGAGCCCTCCGTGGTGCTCGAACTCGTGAACCATGAGATCATGACCTGAGCTGAGATCGGATGCTCAACTGACTGAGCCACACAGGCTCCTCCTCCAGGGATCGGCTTTCGATGAATGGACCCAGCAAAAGTCACAGGATGGCTAAGAGGACTTAGAAGCAGTGACACCCCACCAGCAACAACCACTGAAACGCAGTGCCCAGATCTTGGTTTCTAAATAAAAGAAATAAAATAGTCTCCAATAAAAGTAATCAGGGCTCCTTGAAAAAAATGACTGAATCTAAGGTTAAGACAGGGAAACTATGAGCCTGGAGCACGTTGGAGTGCCAGATAAGCAAGGAAATGCTCAAAAAATCTAAAGGACAGGGACAGGTTAAAGGGACACAGAGCTAAAGAGTACCCAATGGCCAAAGCTGAAACAATTTGACTTATAAAACATATAACACAGTATTGCATTATAACTCAAAGCATATAATAAACGGGCGTAAGTCTGATTTAAGTAAATGGCTGAAGAAATACGTACATGGGAGAGAAGGGACAAATCATCTTTAGAGAATTCCAAAAATTTATGATGCTTCTCCCAGGAGGTGGACTTTAATTCTGCACCCCTTTGAGTTTGGGTGGACTTGGCAACTTGTGTCCAAAGAATAAAGTAAGGAAAAGGAAAAGATTATAACCTTATAGTGGAGAAACCTATCACCCGCCGACTTAATCAAGAGGGGAATGTTAAGGGGCACCTGAGGGGCTCAGTCGGCTAAGCGTCTGACTCTTGATTTCAGCTCCAGTCATGATATCATGGTTCATGGGGTCGAGCTCCCCATCCAGCTCTCCATTGACAGCGTGGAGCCTGCTTGGGAGCCTCTCTCCCTCTCTCTCTGTCCCTCCCCTACTTGTGTTCTCTCTCTCTCTCTCTCAAAATAAATAAATAAACTTTGGGGCGCCTGGGTGGCTTAGTTGGTTAAGCGTCTGACTTTCGCTTGGGTCATGATCTCACGGTTCGTGGGTTCGAGCCCCGCGTCGGGCTCTGTGCTGACAGCCAGCTCAGAGCCTGGAGTCTGTTTCAGTCTGTGACTCCCTCTCTCTCTGTCCCTCCCCTGCTCACGCTGTCTCTTTCTCTCTCTCTCTCTCTCTCTCTCTCTCCTAGAAATAAATAAAACATTTTAAAAAAATAAATAAATAAACTTAAAACAAAACCAAAAGAGGTGAAAGTAAAAAAAAAGTGAAGGTTAATCTCATAGGTGATATCATGGGGGTATCGTGTGCTCCTAATATGATAGAACATGGAAGGCTCCTCGTCCAATTCTGAGGTAGCCTACCCCTAAATCCATAACCCCACCAAAATCATGAAAAAAAGAGACAAACCCAAATTGAGGGACATTCTACAAGATACTTGGCCAGTGCTCCTCAAAACTCAAAGTCATGAATAGCAAGCAAAGACTGAGAAAATGTCAGAGGCCGGAAAAAAATCAAGCGGACCTGACAGAAAGCTCTGTAGTATCCTCAGTTGGATCCTGGAAATGAGAAATGAGTGAAATATGAATACATGTTAGAATCTAGTCGATAATTACATACCAGGGGTGCCTGGGTAGCTTAATCGGTTGAGCATCTGACTTCAGCTCAGGTCATGATCTTGCAGTCCGTGGGTTCAGGCCCCGCATCGGGCTCACTGCTGTTAGTGTGGAGCCTGCCTCGTATCCTCTGCCCCCCACTCCCTTCTTTGCACTTCCTCCACTCACATGAGGGGGAGAGGGAAAGAGAGAGAGAGGGAGAGACGCAGAATCCACAGCAGGCTCTAGGCTCTGAGCTGTGAGCACAGAGCCCGATGCGGGGCTCCAGCTCACTAACCATGAGATCATGACCTGAGCCGAAGTCAGATGCCTAACAGACTGAGCCATCAGGGACCCCCTCCAAAAAAGTGTTTTAACCTTATTAAGGAAAAAATGATGGGATGTCACTTCTGAGATTAGTTTACAAAAAGACGCTGTCCTCCATCTTGCTCATCCCCTCTGGCTTTCTTACTTGCTGGCTTTGATGAAGGCCCCTGCCGTGTTCTGAGCTGCCTTACGGTCAGGCCCACGTGGTGATGGACTGAGGAAGGCCTCTGGCCAACAGCCAACCAGGAACCAAATGCTGCCAACAGTCAGCTGAGTGAGTTTAGAAGCAAACCCTTCCCCGTTTGAGCCTTCAGATGGGTCCTCAGCCCCTGCTGAAACCTCAGCTGTAGTTTGTTGAGAGATTCTGAGCAGAGGATTCCTAACCCACAGAAACTGGGGGATGGTAAATGTTTGTTGTTTTATGGTGCTGAGTTTTGGGGGTCACTATGTTAGATAGCAACAGATAACTAATACAGCTGCTCTCTCTTCTCTGTTATTTCCTCACTGGCCTGGGGTCCTTGACATAGTCCTGCTTGGCTCGGACACACACAGAAATGATAACCCAGACCAGGCTCCATGTGGTCCAGATGGAGGCTGGCGATTTTACTAGAATATCGAGATAGTTTAAAATTGAACATTCCTCAAGACCACAGTTTGGAAAATAGCGCTGGCTTGCTTCAATCCTCCAAAGTCTTACTATTCTTCAAGTAAAACCAAAACTCCTTACTGTGGCTTGCAAGGCCCTCGGGCTGTCCCCACTCACTCTCTGAGCTCACTCTTCGTGTTCCCCTTCCCCTTGTTTTCTAGACCCCTGATCACACCAGACTCCTTGTCCCTGACCATGCGTGCCTCAGGGCATTCGCACATGCCGGTTCTCTGCCCGTTATGTCTTTCCCCACATCTTCTCATTGCTGCTGGCTCCTTATCATTCAGGCCTCAGCTTGAATGTCACCAACTGAGAGCAGTGACCGTGATTGGCTATAGGGAGGAAGGATTAGAAACACTGGCTTTATGTGTGCCTGACTCAGCAGTCAGTAGAACATGGAACTCCTGATCTCGGGGTCGTGAGTTCAAGCACCACAATGGGTATAGAGCTTACTTTAGGGGAAAAAAAAAGACAAAAAGAGGGGCGCCTAGGTGGCTCAGTCGGTTGAGTGTCCGACTTCGGCTCAGGTCATGATTTCATGGTTTGTGGGTTCAAGCCCTACATTGGACTCTGCTGACAGCAGGGAGCCTGGAGCCTGTTTCTGATTCTGTGTCTCCCTCTCTGCTCCTCCACCACTCACACACACACTCTCTTTCTCTCTCTCTCAGGGGGAAAAAAAGAAAATTAAAGAAAAAAGAAACACTGCCCTTGGAGTCAGGCAGACCTGCCTACCCTCTCTTTCCAGCCTTACCCTGTAGAAGCTGTGTGACCTTGGGTAAATTATGTCACCTCTCTGAGCCTCGGTCTGCCCATCTGGAGGCCTTTCAGAGTGTAGCTTGAAGGGTCCCACACACTTCCGTGGGGCAGGCCCTCAGCACAGTGTTTGGTGTAGGCGGGGCACGGGGAACACCAGTCATCATACTTCTTGACCTTGGTAGTGCTGGCTTGCAGATTCGCACGGATGCACACAGCCGTTTGCAAACAATTCCTGGGGCTCCGTGACCCTGGGTTCATCCTCAAACAGCTCCACCCTAGGTGATGGGCCCTGCCCTTGGGACGGGGTGGCGGGAGGGTCAGCAGGTCACAGGCTGTATTCCTGACCGATGGACCCCACTGGACAGGCTGAGCCACCCTCAGCAGAGTTAACACTTCCAGAATGTGGCCAGCAGCATCTGGAGAAGCAGGCCTTAAGATTCCTGTGGCTAAGGCTCTCAGATAGGGGGCACCTGGCTGGCTCGGTCAGTGGAGTGTGTGACTCTTGGTCTTGGGGTTGATAGTTGAAGCCCCACATCAGGTGTGGAGATTACTCAAAAATAAAACCTTGGAGAAAAAGAAGGCTCGCAGATAGAAGAACACAATGAAAGTGGGCAGTCAACCTGGGTGGGGGACAAGGGGTCAACTTGATCCTAAGTTCATCAAGCAGGAGCCGTGGCCACAGGGGCATCGAATTTTGGCCGGTGGAATGTGGACAGATGTAACTGAGCCTCATGTCATCCCATCCCACGAAAAATCTCCCCTACCCTCCAACTTCCCCCTTCTGCCAGCTGGACGTCTATCTATGCCCAGGGCCACCTAAGAAGCCACATATGAAAATAGCCAAGTCCCCCTCAGCCAGATCCCTGGATAGCTCCGTGGAGGAAAGCCCTTCCCACCCTTCACTCCCCGCCCCCAGTGATGATGGAACTTTACAAGACTAAGAACTTAGGGGCCCCTGGGTGGCTTAGTCATTTAAGCATCAGACTCTTGGTTTTGGCTCAGGGCACGATCTCACGGTTTTGTGAGTTCAAGCCCCGCATCGGGCTCTGCGCCGGCAGCATGCAGCCTGCTTAGGATTCTCTCTCTCCCTTTCTCTCTGCCCTTCCCCCACTCACACTGTCTCTGTCTCTAAATAAATAAACGGGGGGGTGGGGGAAAGGGAAGATGGGTGATGGGCATTGAGGAGGGCACTTGTTGGGATGAGCACTGGGTGTTGTATGTAAGCCAATGTGATAATAGGTTATATTTAAAAATAAACAAATAAACTCTTTTTAAAAAGACTAAGAAATTAATTCCTAATCTGTTAAAACATGGAGATTTCAAGGGTTATTGGTTGTTTAAGTTATTTGTTATGTTTTTCTACCAGGCTCATCTCAGGCAAATCTTTTAAAAACTGTATTTTTTCCACTAGTTTACTAAATTAAGACATCATAAAACGTTCAAACCTCACAGAAATGCATGAAAGTCCTTGGTGCTCCCTCCCTGCTCTTCAAGAAGAAGCGACTACTATTAATAGTTTAGATAGTCTTCCAGATTTTTTTTTTTTTGCTGTGCAATAACAGCATGTTTTTATACAAAAAGCATCAGTTGATGTATATTGTTCTGCACGATGGCCTTAGCAGCATACCTTGGATATCTTTCTGCATTTGGATCCAGGGATCTATCTCATTCTTTTTCACATTGGTCTGGCGTTCTGTATCGCACGAGTTAATGTCTTTTATGGGGCCCTGTATTAGTTATTTACTGCTCTGTAACAAATTACCCCGAAAGTTAGCAGCTTAGAACAACAAACATTTATCATGTGAGAGATTGTGGGGGTCAGGGATCTGGGAGTCACTCAGCTGAGTCATTCTGGCTCCGGGTCTCTGGGGTTGCAGAAAGCTATTGGCTGACAGTGCTGTCTTCTTCTTCTCCTCCTTCCTCTTCTTCTTTTTTAAGTTTATTTATTTTGAGAGAGAGAAAGAGAGAAGGGGGGAGGGGCAGAGAGAGAGAGGGAGAGAGAGAATCCCAAGCAGACTCCATGCTGTCAGCCCAGAGCCGGACGCGGGGCTCGATCTCACAAACTGTGAGATCCTGACCTGAAATCGAGAGTCAGCCGCTCAACCGGCTGAGCCACCCAGGCGCCCAGAGGCTGCAGTCTTCTGAAGGGGCTGGAGAATCGGCTTCCAGACTCCCTCCCGTGACTGCTACAGGCCTTAGCTCCATGCTGCCTATCGTTAGAGACTTCAGTCCCATGGACCTCTCTTCACAGGCTGAGTGTCCCCATGATGTGACAACTGCTTCCCCAGAGTGAGTAAGGAGAAAACCCAAGATGGAAGTGGCAGTCTTTCACAACCTAATCATTTACGATGCTTTCACACTGTCACAATGTGACATCCCACAGCGGCAGACCAACTAGTCGCTCAGACCAACTCTGGTGCATGTGGGAGGGGCTTCCCAAGGCCAAGGCTCCCAGGCATCGAGCAGCACTGGGCTATCCTGGGGGCTGCCACCGTAGGCGCGTACAGGAGAACATGGCGATTTCCACTTTTCCCCATTGCACAGTCTGCGGCAGTGAACATCCTTGCTCACGTCCCTTGGCACCCTTGTGGAAGGGAGGTCAGTCTTCTGCCAGAGGATCTCCCCTGGATTATCCGTGTGCATTACTCACTGACTTCTCCCCTCACTGCAGTGAGGCGCATGCGGTCACCGTGCCCACTTTGCAGATGGAGAATCACTCAGCCCAGCCCCACGAAGATTCTTGGCACTGCTGGGAACAGAGGAATCTTGGTATGAGCTTTCTAGAAGGGCTTTTCTTTTCTTTTCTTTTCTTTTTCCTTTCACAGTTTATTGTCAAGTTGGTTTCCGTATAACATCCAGTGCTCATCTAGAAGGGCTTTTCTGATGGGAGAAGAAGGTCAATGCAACTGAGCAGTGAAAATGATGGTGGACCACAGCAAGGTCAGTCTCGCCCGGAATCTGCTGTAGCTAAATGAAAGGTAGGTCAGGGCCACTGCTCCCCCCCGTCACACAGATGAGAAAACCAAGTGTAGCGTGGCAGGGACGTGCCTCCAGCTGCTCAGCTAGTCAGTAGCTGGACCAGGGTCATGTCCATGTCCTTGACTCACAAGCCTCTCCTCCCAGACCCCCTCCAGGCATACTGCCCGGCCCGGAACGCATCTCAGCTAATCTCCAAAAAAAGCCCCATGCAGTCCGCTTTGTTCTTCCTCTCATTTGATGGAGAAGGAAAGTGAGGCTCTGAGACATGAGGTGTGGAAACTGTGGAAATGCTGCAAAAGCCACAGGCAGGCCATGGCCAAGTGCGCGTCGGGGCCGGGGGAGAGAGGAAGGAAAGAGGAGGCAGAGCTTTACGTGAGAGATGAGCTCCTGGTGCCCCATTATCAAAACCTCATATCTTTGAGGCAGAATCAGAAACAGGATGTGGGTTTCTCTTTAGGGGGCTGGTGCCTCAAGTAGACACGGCCCGTCAGATAGATTTAACACTGTGGGAGAAGCAGCGCTGCCAAGGGTTATGTGCGGGATCTGCAGTCAGACGGCACCTGGCTGTGTGACTGCAGATGCATGGCGGACCTCTCTGGGCCTCGGTTAGGAGGGGCGGTGAGATGGTCAGTAAATGGAGAGGCAAAGCCCACAGACCACTTGGCTGGCTTTCTCCCCGTCCCCATTGTTATAGTGCCAGTAACATTAAAAGAGTGACAACCCCCCACCACCCAGGGCAAGTACAGCTTCCAGACGAGCCCGTGGTCTCTCCTCACAATTTCCCTACACACTGGTGGCCTCAGGCTCCTCCCGGGGGGGTGGGGGGGTTGTCCTGTCCCGGGGCCAGGTTTGCCTGGCTGCTGATCCAGGCGTTCACAGGGCATAGGTTTCCTGAGTCTCCCCAGGCCCTGGGCTCTTCCCTGCCCACCCAGAGCCCACCTCCCAGGCCTCTGCCAGGCCCCATAAGTGTTGCCTGCATTTAGGAGCTCTTGGTGGTGTCCTGAGCATGGTGATGACAGAAAGGAAGGGAGGGGTCAAGAGATGGACACTGGATTGGGGGCACTGAAGGACACTTAAAAGCTCGTCTAGGCCCAACTCAGCCTTACTGTTGCGGTGTGGTTTTGAGCAAAACCCCTGTCACTCTCTGGACCACTCGGCCAGAGGGCCACAGATGGCCCTCTTTCAAACTAATCAAAGCAGAGGCGACACACTCAAGAGTCAGATGGCCCCTCGTTTTTTTTTGTTTGTTTGTTTTTTTAAATTTTTTTAAATGTTTTATTTATTTCTAGGAGAGAGAGAGAGAGACAGCGTGAGCAGGGGAGGGTCAGAGAGAGAGGGAGTCACAGACTGAAACAGGCTCCAGGCTCTGAGCTGGCAGTCAGCACAGAGCCCGACGCGGGGCTCGAACCCACGAACTGCAAGATCATGACCTAAGCGAAAGTCGGACGCTTAACCGACTAAGCCACCCAGGCGCCCCAGATGGCCCCTCGTTTTTGACTTGTGTCTATCACCTACTGGCTGGGTAACATTAAGGAAGTCACTTAACCTCTCTGAGCCCCAGTTTCCTCTTCTCAAAAACTTGAATTGTAAGCCAGGGTCGTTGAGAATATTAAATAACAGTATGGGCAGGAAGCACAGTGCTTGACCCACAGCAGGGGCTCAATAAACAGTAGCTGTTCCAACAGGCTCATTTTTTAAAACTAATTACTTTATAAAAAGAATGCTAGGGGTGCCTGGGTGGCTCAGTCGGTTAAGTGTCCGACTCTTGATTTCGGCTCAGGTCATGATCTCAGGGTTCATGAGACCGAGTCCTGCATCAGGCTCTGCGCTGATGGTGCTGAACCTGCTTGGGATTCTCTCTCCTTTTCTCTCTCTCTGCACCTCCACTGCTTGCGTACATGCTCTCTTTCTCTCTCAAAAATAAATAAACTTAAAAAAAAAAAACCACACACACACACACACACACACACCAGCCTGGCTTAGTTAATAGAGCATGCAATTCTTGATCTTGGGGTCATGAGTGTGAGCCCCACATTGGGCACAGAGTTTACCTAAAGATAAATAAACAAATAAGATAAAAATAAAAATGACCACCACACTTCAGCGAATCTAAGACACCTCCGGTTGTAACGTGCACCATTACATATGCGCCATCAAGGAAAAAACTCTGCCAATTGCAGCTGTCAGGCGCACCATTGATTTTAAGAAGACATGTCTTGATTTTAAAGATGTTAAAACATAAATAAATGGGCATCTCAAACTCGATGAAATACAGTGTGTGCACAGAAAGCAAAATCAGCGTGTGAAGGGGGATAACAAAACACAGCGGTTTCCTGGGGCGCCTGGGTGGCTCGGTCGGTTGGGCGTCCGACTTCAGCTCAGATCATGATCTCGCGGTTCGTGGGTTCGAGCCCCTCGTTGGGCTCTGTGCTGACAGCTAGCTCAGAGGCTGGAGCCTCTTTCAGATTCTGTGTCTCCCTCTCTCTCTGACCCTCCCCTGCTCACGCGCACACTCTCTCTCTCACTCTCTTGAAAATAAATAAAAAACGTTAAAAAAAAACCCACAGCGGTTTCCGATCTGCCCCTCCCTGTGTCCCCACCCCATCTCCCCAAATGCAACCACAATCAACTCTCCGCTGTTTTTTTCTAGCACTTGCATGTCTCATATTTCCAGATAATAAGCACTTACGGCTCTCTTTTGATACATTCATTTTAGCCATTATCTACACCCTACCCTGCCCCTCTGTCTCCCCTATGCTACCTGCCTACTACCTGTTAGGGTGAAGGACTTATTCCTCCTGTATCACCTCTGCCCCCCCACCGCTGTTTCCACTACCCCATCATCCACTGTGGAAGTAGTGTTGCACTTTGGGGTTAAATCATTCATGACGTTTCAGATTTGTATACTTTTTTACACAACTCATTGGATATATTTAGTTTTTCCTGTGGTGAATAGTGCTGCCATGAATATTCCCGAGCAAGCATTTGGGCAGACATATGTTTTCATTCCTTTCAGGTAAATATCCAAGAGTGGATTATCTGGGTGTGCAGGAAGGGTAGATTTAATTTTATAAGAATTGCAAAATCGTTTTCTAAAGTGCTGTTCCTAATTTTACTTTTTTTAAATGTTTATTTTTGAGAGAGAGAGAGAGAGAGAGAGAGCAGGGCACTAGCAAGGGAGGGGCAGAGAGAGGGAGACACAGAATCCGAAGCAGGCTCCAGGCTCTGAGCTGTCAGCACTAAGCCCTGATGTGGGGCTCAAGCCCACGAACCACGAGATCTCAATCTGAGCGAAGTCGGGCGCTTAACTGACTGAACCACCCAGGCGCTCCTCCCCCCACCCTTCTTTTTTTTTTTTTAAAGAGAGAGAGTGTGAGTGGGGGACAGGACAGCGGGAGAAGAGAGAATCTTAAGCAGCCTCCACACTCAGCACAAAGCTTGACGCAGGGCTCGATCCCGTGACCCTGGGATCATGATCAAGAGTGAGATCAACTGACTGAGCCACCCAGGTGCCACCCCATTTGATTTTCTACCTGTGGGTCTTCCACACCCACCAACACTTGGAATTATCCTTCTTTCAAGTGTAGCCAACCCAGTAGGCAGCTGGAGATTCTCAACGTGGTTTTAATTTGTCCTTTCCTTATGACTAACGATGTTCAACATCTTTGTATGGGCTTATTGGCCCTTTGTACATCTTCTTTTGGGAAGGACCTGTTCAGATATTTTGCCCATTTTTCAGCTGAGCTGTTTGTCTTATTATTGAGTTGGAGACGTTGTTTGTAATCCTGGATACAAGTCCGTGGTCAGAGATACGTATCGCAAATCTTTCTCTCCCAGTCTCTGCCTTGCCTGTTCATTCTCTTACCGATGATCTTCGAAGAGCAAACATTTTGCATTTTGGTAGATTCTCCTTTATCAAGTTTTCACAGTTTGTGCTCTCTGTGTCCTTTCTGAGAAATCAGTGGCTTAAAAAAAAATCTCTTCACTGTGGTTACTAAAACCACAGGAGACAAATTAGGCATGTATGATTGATCCATCGTCTTGCTAAAGAACATGTCTTAGCTCCTTTCTTTCGTGGGAAATTCACTCCCATCTTGCCTTTTGCACCCCTTTCCATCGTAGGACGTCAGACGGCCACGGTAGAAGGAGCAAGCAGGTCCAGCGCTTACTCCTGGCTCCCACCACTCACAGTTCTGTACTCCTGGGAAAGTCACTGAATCTTTTCTCCCAATCCAGGGAGAAGGGAAACTTTCTTTATGACCTGAGTGGGAGGGGACAAGGTCAGATACGGAGAGGGCTGTCCTATGGCTTTGGCAGGTAACCCAGTGGCAGCTGGTGGAAGCCTTGAAGCCACCATAGACCTTTACTGCCAGGGCTCAGGTCTGGCAGGCTCTCACACCCTCCCTGCATGGGAGGGAGACTGAGGCCAGAAAGGGAAGGGGGGACCAGAGTCACACAGCTTGCCCAGACAGGGCAGAGCTCCCAATTTCTGTTTGTTCCTGAGCACTCCCCACACCCAGAGCTGCCTCTGGGCTAGATGGGCTGGTAGAATTGGCTGTGTCGTCTCCCTGGGGGTGGCAAGAGAGGCTACTCCTTGCCTGAACAGCACACTCCGGAGGCCTTCCTCCAGCCTAGAACGCTCTGGGCGATGCCCACAGAGCGGCGCCTGATTGTGGTTCTCTAGCGCCACCTGCAGGACACAATGGATAACGACACACCGCCCGGCTTCTCGGACCCCGGATTCCTCAAACTTCGGACTCGGAAGGCGCCTGGGAACCGAGCGCCCCCTGTGGCCGCCCTGAGCGCTGCGCCCTCCTCCGGTCTCTGCTGGAATTGCCCCACAGTCCCATTAAGGTAGGAGCCTGAAGCATCGAATCGAACCTAAGACGGCTTCCGTTGAAAGATGCAGCATTCGTTTTTGTGCCACTAGCAAAGATAAAAGCACTACTAAGTAAAATATAACACGGCACTTGTCACTTAGAAATTTCATTTTATATTTATTGAAGGTGCTCCCTTAAACTTAGACTTTTTAAAAATCATATTTCACTATTGTGCATACATATGATGAAAATAATTTAGTGAAGATATTCCTGAAACTTTTGCACATGCAGCGTCTAAATTTTCTGCTTCACTCTTTCCTTCAGAGTCATTGAGGTCTGTGTTGTTCAAGACAACATTGTACCGTGTCATCAAGAGCATGGGCGACACAGATTTCTTCCGAGTATGTTATTCTTGTCTCCAGACTTTCAAGCTACAAGTTTTGTTCCAAAAGCATAGGTATTGATGACTAGGTCACGGTTGCTACCGTTAACTGCAGTTGTGAAATACGTTCCGATTTCAGAGATGTCTAAATGCAGGGGAAAACACATCTTAGAATGGGCAAAGAATGGTGTCAGCACTGATTCAACAAAATTACTGGGGTGTCTGTAATCTTGCCAGGCCTGAGCAAGAGGCCCAAACAAGACTGTCTCGTTTTTGCTCTCGGGGAGCTCACAGTGCCGCCGGGAGACAGACACAAGACAAATAATCATGCAGACATAATTGCTTAATGACCACAGTTGTGCTGTGGAGGGAGAAGCAGTAGGCTGGATTGAGTCTGGAGTTAGGGAGGGCTTCCTTGAGGAAGTGGCATCTAAGCTCTGATAGATGAACAGGACCTAGCTAGGGAGAGGGCCAGAGACATGCAAGTCAGAGGTGACAGCATGTGTAAAGGCCCTGGGGTCAGAAGGAGGAGTTTAGGGGCCCCTGTGTGGCTGGAGTGTGATGAGTGATAGCGAGAGTAGCGGGAAGTGGAGCTGAGAGGTGGGAAAGGAGAGATCGTGAGGGCCTTTTTCCAAAGCATGATGGGAAGTCACTGCAAGACTTTAAGCTGAGATGGAAACTGAGGTACAAAAGGGTTAAGCAACATGCCAAGTCACAGAAAGCATTGGAGACAGACATGGAATTCAGGTCTGGCTGGTTCTAGCACCCATGCTTTCACCCCATGCTGGAGGGGGCAGAGGGGACTATCTGATCCACCTCCCCACTGTCTGGCTAAGGAGACCATGGCCTAGGAAAGGGAACAGGCACAGTAGAACAGAGACTAATCTAGAACTCAGAGCTCCAGGCCCCCAGCTCCCTTCTCTAGCAGTTCTGGCCCAGCCTTCGCGAAAGCCCCACCCCACCCTCCAATCCCCAGGAAACTACTGATGTGTGGAGAGCAAAGGGCTGTCTCTTCTTAGGCCCCAGGTAGCTGCCAGGTATCTCTGTGTCCCAGTTTGCACTGGTGGTGGTCGGTTACAACCTGCATCCCAGAGCCTGCCAAGGTCACGCCAGGCTCACAACGGACCCAGACTCCTGATGTAGTTGAGGGAGACCTGCACTGCACTCTCCGCTGGCCACCCTGCCAGGGATGGTCAAATTCCAGTCCCACTGACTTCCCGGGCCCTCTGAGCCTTCCACCTAGCCTTGACAGCAAGATGGCTCAGAGCACATGGGGACACAGTACCAAGACAGGCGGCCCACCAGCCAGGCATGTCTGCAGCCCCACTTAAAGATCCTGGGACAGACCACTCACTGTTTTCATTTTATTTTCTGGAAAAAACATGTCTAGCACTGAATCTGCAGAGTCAAAGAAACCTGCACGTAAAGATTTTTTTTTTTTAAATTTTTTTTTAATGTTTTATTTATTTCTAGGAGAGAGACAGCATGAGTAGGGGAGGGTCAGAGAGAGAGGGAGTCATAGACTCTGAAACAGGCTCCAGGCTCTGAGCTGGCAGCCAGCACAGAGCCCGACGCGGGGCTCGAACCCACGAACCGCGAGATCATGACCTAAGCGAAAGTCGGAAGCTTAACCAACTAAGCCACCCAGGCGCCCCTCCTGCACGTAAAGATTTTTGATAAACTCTCAGCACATAGTCTTCCCAGGGTTTTGCACCAATCACCACTCCTTGTAAAGGTGAATAAAGTGTGTCCCCAATTGTCTGTCACCAGTAAAGCCTGAGGGCTCTCTTTCTTTTTTTTTTTTTTTTTAAATGTTTTATTTATTTCTAGGATAGAGAGACAGCGTGAGCAGGGGAGGGTCAGAGAGAGAGGGAGTCACAGACTGAAACAGGCTCCAGGCTCTGAGCAGGCAGTCAGCACAGAGCCCGACGCGGGGCTCAAACCCACGAACCGCGAGATCATGACCTAAGCGGAAGTCGGACGCTTAACCGACTAAGCCACCCAGTCATCCCAATGAGGGCTCTCTTTCTTAAATTTTTGCTACTTGGATAGCCCAGCCCCTCTCATTACTGTTTGAATTTGCACTGTTTGTCATTGAGGAGAGGTTCTCGGACTCAGTGTGAATCAGTCATCTACAGCATTTGTTACAAAAGTGAAAAGGCATGCACACACTGGGAAAAAATACTTGCAAAAATAGAGTTAGCGAAGAACACATATGTGGATATATAAAGAACTCTAAACACTTATTAATAAGACTATTTAAATAGAAGAGACACACTGTCAGGAAAATCTACAGGCGGCTAGTAAGCACACCATTCATCTTAGAGAAATACAAATTAAAACCACAATGAGGTGCCACTTCACACCTATTAGAATGGTTAAAATTTAAATCCCACCAAATGTTGATAAGAATAGGGAGCCACTGGAACGGTCATAAACTGTTGGTGGGAATGTAAAGCAATGCATTCACTTTGAAAAACAGTTTGGCAGTGTCTTAAAATATGAAACATGCACCAAGTATGACCCAGCCATTCTGCTCCTAGGTATTTATTTTATTTTTTTAATGTTTATTTCTTTTTGAGAGAGAGAGACAGAGTGCAAGTAGGAGAGGAGCAGAGAGAGAGGGAGACAGAATCTGAAGCAGGCTCCAGGCTTTGAGCTGTCAGCAAAGAACCTGACGCAGGGCTGGAATCCCTGAACTGTGAGATCACGACCTGAGCTGAGGTTGGACCTTAACTGACTAAGCCACCCAGGCGCCCCATTCCACTCCTAGGTATTTATCCAAGGGGAGGAAAGCATTTGTATCTACAGAGTTGTACAGAAGGGTTCACAGCAGCTTAATTCATGATAGTTAAATATTGGAAACTAAAATGTCCATTAATATGTGATTAGATAAACCGATTATGGCATATCCTACTCAGCAAGCAAAGAGTGAGCTATTGATAACGCATCAACGTGGATGTACCTCAAAATACTTAGGCTGAGGGGCGCCTGGGTGGCTTAGTCGGTTAAGCGTCCGACTTTCGCTCGGGTCATGATCTCGCGGTTCGTGGGTTCGAGCCCCGCGTCGGGCTCTGTGCTGACTGCCAGCTCAGAGCCTGGAGCCTGTTTCAAAGCCTGTGTCTCCCTCTCTCTCTGACCCTCCCCTGCTCACGCTGTCTCTCTCTCTCCTAGAAATAAATAAAAATATTTAAAAAAAAAATACTTAGGCTGAGTGAAAAAAAAGCCATACAAAGGAAATCATGTTGCATGATTTCATTTAGCTAAAACTCTGGAAAATGCACACGATCTATAGTGACAGAAAGCAGACCAGTGGTTGCTTGGAGGAAGCAATGGAATGGAGCCGGGAAGAAGGGAGAATTATACAGATACAAAGAGGGGCGCCTGGGTGGCTCAGTTAGTTAAGTATCTGACTTTGTCTCAGGTCACGATCTCATGGTTCATGTGTTTGAGCCCCACATCGGGCTCTCTGCTGGCAGTGCCTGGAGCCTGCTTCAGATTCTGTGTCTCCCTCTCTCTCTGCCCCTTCCCCACTCATGCATTGTCTCTCTTCTTCTCTCAAAAATAAATAAACGTTTTTTTAAAAAGAGATACGAAGAAACTTCGTGGTGATGGAGATTTTCATGACAATTGGTGGTGATGGAGATTTTCATGACAATTCTTATGGTCTTAATTGTGGTGGTGGTTTCACAAATATACATACAATTTTCATTAAATTGTTAAGAGTGCCTGGCTGGCTCAGTGGGAAGAGCGATACTTGATCTTGGGAACCTAAGTTTGAGCCCCAAGTTGGGTACATGTAGAGATTACAAAAAAAAAAAAAATTAGTTAAAATTTTAAACTTGTTCAATATATGGAGTTTATAATATGTCAGGTACACCTTTAAAAACCCTGTATACTATATATAGAGAGAGAAATAATGGGGCCCTACCAGACCTACCCAATGATCACAGCTTGCACATGTGGGGTCCAGGAATGTGTGTTTTAGACAGGCTCCAGGTCATTTCAGTGCACACCAGAGCTTGGGAAGCACTGTTGTAGCAAAATCCTTCTGCCACCTTTACCCCACATTACCAAGACCTTAGCTGAAGGAAGGAATCTTTTAAGGGGGGGGGGGGGCCTCTTCTGTGAGGATCTGCTACATACGGGGAGAGGGTGTCTTGAATCACAAAACGTTGGTCATTTTACGGATAAGGAAACTGCGATCTTGAGAAAGAAACTGATTCTTAGGGAAGGGTCTCTTGGTTACATGTAACAGACATCACTCAAGTGAATTATGCAGTGCAAAAAGCGGAAGGGGCTGTAAAAACACAGGGGTCCCGCAGGCAGTGGCAAAGGCGGACTTGCAGTGGGAGATCCGGATGAGGAACATCAAGGAACCTTGGTCACTTGCGTCCGACTCTCAGCCCTGTTTCTTCTCACGTGCTCCCTCCTTCCCCTGCCTATGCTGAGCTATTTTTTCTACTTTTCGGTATGGAAGGGGGAGAGAGGTTTAAACAGCCTCCAAGACTGAGTGGTTCCTAAATCCCAGTTCCAAGTTTGGGGGAAGCAACCCGATTGGCTCAGTTCGGACTGTGTATCGTCCCTCCATCCAATCAGCTGTGGCCAGACGGGCGGGATCACCTGGTTCGGACACTGAGGGAGAGAGTGGAAATGTAGACCTGAGGTCGGGTCCGTGCTCTCAAACTTGAGCCTTCAAATCGCCTGGGAGCTTGTAAAACATCCTTAACCACCCCACTCGCAGCCAACACCCTGGTATCTGTTTTGGGTGGTCGGGATGTGGGCTCAGCAATGTGCATTAACAGCTAATGATCCTAAAGCTAAAACTCCTTGGGTTACAACTTGAGAAGCAGCTAGTCGAGGCAGATAACTCCGAAGGGATCTTGACCTGGAATCTGAATTGCGAACCCTCAGGGTGGGACCCTTAGGACTCTCAGCTGCTAATGACGGACACCTGCTTAAAATGGCAGAAGCAAACCTGGAGATTTGCAGGTGCTGTGACTGGATCCTGGAGGGTAGGAACTTTCCATGAACTTTCTCCTTGGGGTGACCCCCATCCGGGGCAGATGCTCATAGGTGGGTCACGTGCTCGCCCTTAACCAATCACTGTGCACAGAGGGATGCATTGGTCTCCTGGCCCAATCCTGGGCCACAATCCTACCGCGGAAACCCGAACTGGGGTCCCTCTCTCGCATTGCACGGACTCAAATGGAAGAAGGATGGGTAGTCAGGACCAAACCAGAGTGCCACAGCCAAGACCCGAAGAGATGATGGATGTCTTTTGGCCCAACCTCCCATCTGGACAGGACTCGGTTGGAGGCCTGCCCGGAAACTCTGCCCGCCTCTGCCTCCGTGGCGTCCCCTGCAATGGTCAGTCCCCATTTGTGCTTGGTTCTTGACAGGCAGGTAGCACATGAGTGTCATTACCACAAGTCAAGACTGACTCAGCTTCCAGCGAAGCAAAGAGCCCAACCCAGATCCTCCCAGTGAGTCAGGCCCTGCCTGGGCAAAGGAGGGGTGGCCAGGAGGGGTGTTCACACTGGGCACCGTTCCAGCGAGGATGGGCAACCCTGTCATATGGATGGGGAGACTGAGGCCCAAGAGAAACAGGAATTTGGCACCCAGGCCTCCGGCTTGCCAACCTCTGCCTCCAGCTGCCTTCCTCTGGCTCCTCCCAAAGGATACAAGCTGGCCCCAAAGGGTTAAGCACAGAGCTCACACGGTGATCTCTGCGGGCTGACTCTAGGCCACAGGTGTGTTTTGTTTGGCTTGCACAGGATGTGCAAATATTTCGTAGTCAATATGTTTAAACTGGGAGATTGCACATAAAAGCCCAGATTTCTGGCTGTTTTCGTAAAAAGGAAATATCTGGCAGGATGGGCCCACATTCCTGACTGTCAGACCTGCCTGAAGTCGAGTTCAGCCTCCAGCCAGCCAGGCCGATGCAGATGCAGGGCGGGGGACTTGCTTGTTATCTGAGCCACAGGACTCTTATCCGAGCGGCTGGAGGCCCGAGTTGGTGAGCCCCGGATTAGAATCTTCGGAGAACATGCAGAGAGGGGTCCTCGGGTGAGCCCCTCCCTGCCTCTTCATTTCTTCATATCTATTACCCGCCACAACCGAGGCCCTGTGTGGAGCCCTGGGGCCCCTCCTCGCCTGTGCACGGCCATCACGATTCATCTACTCCGTTTTCCTCACTTAATCTTCTCAGTACCCCTACCCCCAGAGGCAAGGGCTGCACAGGCGGAGAAACCCCACAGCCTGGTGGGGTGATGAGATCTGAGAGTCACAGATCTCAGGTGGGGCGTGTCCTCTCAGGGCGGAGCTCCTGAGGTACCTGTCACAGGACCAGGGTCCGGCCACAGCTCCGGAAGGCTGATTCATGCTCACACTCTCACGGGAGGCTGACTCACAAAGAGAAGGCTGTGTAGCCAGGCACACCTGGGGTGGACTCCCACCTCTTCCACTCACAAATTACATGCCATCAGGTGAGTCTTGCTTTCGTCTCTTTATCCGTCCAACGCAAAACATCTCGCAGGAAATGCTGCCACTATTCAATTCAATTGACAAAATGTCTGCGACAAAATGTCTGTCAAAACCTGTTGGCGAGCTGCACCATGTGCTTGAAAAGTAACCATGAGTAAAAGTGATGTTCTGACTCTTGGTTTCGGCTCAGGTCATGATCTCATGGATCGTGAGTTCGAGCCCCTCATTGAGCTCGCTGCTGACGGTGCGGAGCCTGCTTGGGATTCTCTTTCTCTCTGCCCTTCCTGCATCTCTCTCTCTCTCAAAATAAATAAATAAACTAAAAAAAAAAAGAAGACTAATGCCGTTGCTACAGGAAAGTTGTTCCTACCTGGGGGGAGATTTTGCACAGGGTGGGGGGCAGTTAGCAATGTCTGGACACAGTTCTGATTGTCACCCCTGGATGGAATGTGCTACTGGCATCTAGTGTGCACAGGTCAGGATGCCACTAACCAGCCTATGACACATAGGCCGGCCCCCCTGAGGAATGATCCAGTCCAAAAAACCAATCATGCGGAGGTTGAGACACCCTCCTACAGCAGGACCCGGACATTTAAACATGCGATTGCACTACAATGTGATAAACAGGCGAGAAAGAAAGCCCAGGGTGGGACCCAGGAAGACTCCCTGGAGGAAGTGATACCCAAGCTGGATGCGAAGGATGAATAGAAGTTAGGAAAGTGATGAGGAAGAAAGTTGTCCTGAATAAGAGGAACGGCAAAGGTAAAGGTCTGGAGGGTAGAGACAGCCTGACATTTTTAAGGAAGTAAACTTTTATTTTTATTTTTTCTCCCAGTTTTATGGAGATATACAATCAAAGGACAAGTGTGAGAGATAAGCCCACTGACCCAATCAAAGGAGGGATGCAGAGATGCGGAGCACAGTGAAGTGAGGCTTTCAGCAATGTTCTTGCAAGAACAGGTGTCTGACGGGCAGGCACACTCTGGGCGGCTACAGCAGATAATTTATCTCCTAGCATGAAGTCCCTCCCCTGATTCCTCATTGGCTGAGCGCTACAGAGGTTACAGCCGTACTCGGATGTCGCCTATGCCCGTGTAAGGCAAAAAGTAGTCTGATTGGACCAAATGTACATTCCTTGAGGTGACACAGAGACTTCAGTTCTTTGGCACACGCTCATTGCAAAGCCCACAAAAAATAAGCTCCCCAACCCCGAAATGGAGAGGGAAAGAACCAGGAAGTGAAGTGTCTAAGGGTTTGGGACTCCACTGTGCAGGGGAGAGGGGTTCGTACATAGATCCAATAGGTTATGATCCTATTGTTAAGTAGACAGCACAGCTTTTATTTGGTATTTCTGACAATGAATCACTTACTTCTCACAATAAGGAAGTGAACTTTCACTGTGGCTGGAATGAAGTACAAGATGGGAGGCAGCATCAGACCACGAGAGGCCCCTGTAGGTCACATTCGGGAGCTTACACTTCATCCTGAGAGTTGAGGGAAGTCACTGAAAGGATAGAACAGGGAGTGGCCTGGTTTGCTTTGCTTCTGAAGACTCTCCTCAGAAGGGTCTGGAAGCAGGGAGGTGGGCGAGGGGGATGCTGTAGGTAACCCAGGTGAGAGAGAGAGAGGTGGATAGATTTGAGAGCTATCAGCAGCCTTAACAACCAGAGGATGTGAGGGATGAGGCAACAAGGATGTGGCCTGGGCTTCTAGCTCGGGTAGCTGGGGAGTGGGGGTGCCACTCTCAGAGCTGGGCTAAGCCAGGAACAAAGCAGACAAGGCTGCTGAAACTGTGTAGCTCCCAGTGAGGGGATCGTTGGAAAACAAGGGAGTCCATGTGGACTCCCTGGAGTTAGGGAGAATAGTGTGGGGAGCCATGGGGGTGCACAGCAGGGGGGGACCTAGGCCCGTGGGAGGCTGGGAAGGGCCTCTAGAGGAAGTGAGATCCAGGCTGAGCCCCAGGAGTTGACACAGAAGGTGATGGATGGCCCGGATTTGACAGAGAACCAGCACATTCCAGCACAGCCTCTATATCTGTCACCAGACAGGCCATTTTGAGAACGACATCCCCCTGTGCAAATATCCATGCCAACTTTAGCTCATCTTCTCTTTCATTCATTCACTCATTTAGACAGGTGGGGGAGAGACAGAGAGAGAAGGGGACAGAAGATACAAAGCGGGCTCTGCTGACAGCAGAGAGCCCGATTCGGGGCTCAAACCCACGAGCCGAGCTGTGAGATCATGACCTGAGCTTAAGTCAGGTGCTTAACCGACTGAGCCACCCAGACGCCCCTCATCTTAATTTAAAAAGAGTGGGTTTGTCCCTGCCTGTTCCTCTCAGCAAGCACCTTGCCTTTCTCTCCAGCCCTGACCAATCGTCTCAAATTTCCCTGCAGGTCAGGAAGTCTTTTCCAGAGAGATCTCCAAGCAGGTCTGCACAGATGGGTCCCTCCAAGCCCCGGGCCCCTTTCTAATATGCAAAGATTTCCAGGATAGAAGGAGCTGAAGTACCCACCCCACCCCCCACCCCTACCTGCCAAGGGTTTTTGCTTTCTAATCTCTTGGCTCAAAGCTCCAGGAAATTGAAAGGAAGTTCAATAAGGTCTCTTTCAAAATCTGGGGAGCTCCCTTCTCTCCTGATTGGTGGAATGCAGGAATGTGGAGGAGAGGCTGTCTTTCATGGATCAGGAGTCCTGACCCCCCCATTTATAAAAAAAGCAGCAAGTTAGCTTGATTCCAGACATGGCCTCCTCAGTTCCTCCCCTCCCCCTTTGCAAGAGCCACACCTCCATCAAGAGGTGGGGTCTCCTTCCTTCAGGCCCTTGAATCCGGGCTACCAGGTGACTGCGTGACCAAGAGAAAAAGTGAAAAAGCAAAGTGTTGCTGTGCCAGAGGACAAGCAGCTTCCAGTTCTTGTTCTCGGAAGCCCACAGCATGCTGTGAGGGAGCCCAAGCAGCCGCATGGAGAAGCCCATGGAGAGGACTGAGGTGCCAGCCCCAGCTCCCTGCCCCCACGGCGTTCCCAGCCCACCATCCATCATCAGCTTGAAAGACATGGGAGCGAGCTCTCTTGGGAAGTGGATCTCCCGGGCCCAGGATGAGGCCCCAGTGGACACTGAGAGAGAGAGAGAGAGAGAGAGAGAAGCCACTCTCTCTGAGCCCTGCTCATACTGCAAAATCACAAACAAATAAATGATTTTGCCATCTTAAGCTCAAACCACTTTGGCCAAAGCTCCCATTGTGATCTCAAGACTCACAGTGCCTTTGGAGTATCAAGGCACTGCAGTAATGATGACAGCAGCCAGTGTTCACTGAGCACATGTCATATCCTAGGCACAGGCTGGGTGTTACGTCCCCGATCTCACGAAATCGGTTAATACATACAGTGCTTAGAACAGTGTCTGCACATGGTAAGTGCTCAATAAGCAGTAGCTATTTGGGGTGCCTAGTGGCTCAGTCCAACTCTTGATTTCAGTTCAGGTCATGATCTCATGGTTTGTGAGATCGAGCCCTGAGTCGGGCTCTGTGCGGACAGTGGGGAGCCTGCTTGGGATTTTCTGTCTCCCTCTCTCTCTGCCCCTCCCCCGTTTATGCTCACTCTCTCAAAAATAAATAAATAAACAAACTTTAAAAAATCAGTAAAAAATTGGGGCACCTGAGTGGCTCAGTCGGTTAAGTGTCCGACTTCGGCTCAGGTCATGATCTCACAGTTCGGTGGGTTTGAGCCCTACATCAGGATCTGTGCTGACAGCTCAGAGCCTGGAGCCTGTTTCAGATTCTGTGTCTGCCTCTTGCCCGCTCACATGCTGTCTCTCTCAGTCTCACTCTCAAAAATAAAGATTAAAAAAATTAATTTTAAAAAAACTAATAAAAAAATAAATAGTAGCTGTTTCCATTGAATAACACTGCATAATAGCCTTGGCATGCAGGGGCTGTAATTCATCATCCCCACTTTAGAACTGAGAAAACTGAGGTCTGGCAAAGGTAAGAGACACAGTGAGTAAATGGCGGGACCCAGCTCAAGCCCCAGCCTGCCTGAGCCCAGGGCCTTTGCTGGTCTCTTGGTCCTGCTTGGCAGACTATAGTTCACAAAGGACACCTTTCTGAAAGATTTCCATCAAAATGGTTTAAAATGTAAAAAAAGGCTTCCACTACTTGAACCTGTAAGCTTCAGTGGGTTGGAGGACTTGCTTGTTGCAAATTCCCACATTTCACGAAGGACTCCAAAAAAATCACCTCAGTATAACTGACAGTTTTCCAGGAGCACCATCAAAGTGAAGTGGGTTTAATTCTGTTAAACCATCCTTTTCCCTCTTGATATGAATGTCCAAAGCCTGTACAGAAAGAGAGAGGTCACTGTGTTTCTCTTTCAAGTGCCAAGAACAATATAGCACGCGGTGCCTCCTGGCTCTCCTCATCTGACCTAGAAACTTTTTTTTTTTTTAATGTTTTATTTCTGAGAGAGAGAGAGAGAGAGAGAGAGAGAGAGAGAGAGAGAGAGAGAGAGAGAGAGAGAGAGAGAGAGAGAGAGAGAGGGGGGGGGGGGGGGGGGGGGAGGGTCAGAGAGAGAGGGAGACACAGAATCTGAAACAGGCTCCAGGCCCTGAGCTAGCTGTCAGCACAGAGCCCGACGCAGGGCTCGAACCCACGAACTGTGAGATCATGACCTGAGCCAAAGTCGGACGCTTAACCAACTGAGCCACCCAGGCGCCCCTGACCTAGAAACTTCTTAAGGTTAGGCTCAAATGGTCTCTAGGTGACTTCACATCTGACTGGCAGCAAGACTAGCATAGTTAAGAGCATAGGCCACCCCAGAGAATCAGGTAGCTGTGTGACTTTAAGCAAATTGCTCAACCTCTCTGATCCTCAGTGTTCTCATCTGCAAACTGAGAACAGTATTATTACTTAAATCATGGGGCTATTGCAAAGAGTCAATGAGGTAATGCTTGTAAGGTCTAGACAGAGCAGGGGCTTGATTCATTCTGTTTTTATTATTACTAACTATGAGGGAGAGCGATAACTCTGTCCAGGAAGGCTGGGCTCCCTCCAGAATTAAGGCTGCTCTTAAGAAAGAATATTTGCTAGGCAGGATTTTTCAACTGTCAGTAGCCACTCCTGAGAACCACCTTCCCTGGGACATGATCCGTGATCCCACGATTTGTGAATCCAGCCGAGATTAAGTCTTCCAGCCACTAAGGCAAAGTTTGTCTGTAATCTTCAGGAAATACCAGAATCACCCAGAGAGCTTGTATACACAGCAGATTCTTAGAGCTCTCCTCCCAGCAGTCTCTTCTAGCTTTTACGTGGGGTCAGGTTTGGGGTCAGGTTTACCAAACAGCCCAAGTAATTCTCACCCAGAGTCAGAAAAATTGCCCTAAACTGAGGGTCAGCAGACTTTTCTATCAAGGACAGTAAATACCTTTGGCTCTGTGGGCCAGATGTCTCTGTCACAATTGCTCAGCCCTGCCACCAGAGCACAAAAACTGCCACAGACTTTCAGTAAATGAAGGGTTGTGGCTGTGTCCAATAAAACTTTATTGACAAAGACAGGTGCTGGGCCAGATCTGACCCCTGGGCCATACTATGCCAGCCCCTGTTCTCTGCCAGCCCATTATCTCCTACCTATAACCAATAAAGACACAGATATGTGTAAAAAAAAAAAAAAAAAAGTGATATGTTTTTAATTTAAAATTATGACCTGGCAAGAAGTAGTCAGTTTAAGTGATCACCCAGGATTCCTCTTTATACCCAATCAGAACAGATGCAATACTGGCTCAGGTTGCCAACCCCAGAGACAAAGCAAACTGAGTGGCAAGTCCGCAGGAAGGCCCCACAGCCTCCCTGCCAGGGCCGTCAGGCTCCCCGGAGGGAGTGTGCCCGGGCTGCCAGGGGCCGCTGCTTTCCAGCCTGTGGCGATTTCCTTCCTCCACTCACCCCCTCCCCAGCCTGATTCCTCTCCGTTGCTCTATAGCTGGCGCTGCCCCTGCCCTCCATAGAGAGGCTGACTGTACCATCCGGCAGTCACCTCCCGACCATCTCTGGGGGCACCTTGCTGTGGCTGCAACCACGGAGCAAGCAATTCCAAACACACGTGCCTAGAAGCGCAGCACCTTGACGGTTTAGCTGAGATCTGGAGCCTCAAGTAGCAATCGCTGGTCACGTGTGGCCGAGGCACCGGCAGCAAAATGGCGGTCCTGGGGAATGATCTGGGAAGACGCAGGGTCTCAGTGATGGATGGCGATTCTGAAAATGAAACAGACAAACGCCATCTGGGTAAATGCCCTACAAAAGGCGACAGAGCGTCGAGGCGGAAAGGGCACACTACCTTCTTCAGCGCTCTGAGGTCGATCTGCTCTTCCCCGAGCACGGAAGTCAAAGGTCCCGCATCTTAGGTCAGCTCTGGCTCTCCCACCTCAAACATTCAGGGCCAATCAGGCCTTCAGATTCACCCAGCCAGTGGGAGTCTCGCAGGAACATGAGGCGCCGAATAAGGGAAGAGGGAGTCCGGGGCAGGATGCTGAGCAGGCTTTTTCCCACACTGAGTTTCGGAATCACGGAGTCAGAAGAGGAAAGGAGGAAGGGTGTGGCCAGAGCTGCCCCCTCTTTCCCAGGAGGGGTCCGAGGCACAGAATAAATACAACTGTGCTGAAGCAAGCCTTCTGGAAGAAGCCAACCGGTCACCTCAGACTCACTGCAGGGGAGCCGGGGGGCAACATGTTTCCACGCGGGTCTGTTTTCTCTCAAATTTACAGCACCCAAAGCCTGATGCCTGACCTGGGTCAAAAGCTTTCAGGATGAACCACTAACGGGCTGCCCAGGGATCCAGTGGAAGACAAGATGGTGGCCAATCAGTCCCCATGACACCCAGCATTCCTGAGCCCAGAGGGCTGCACGCTGGGTGTACTGCAGAGCCAGCCCAGGGTTGGGGGGGGGGGGGTAGTGAGGAGAGCACAGATTGACTAGAATCCCCTGAGAACTGAGGCACAGTGCAAAGGAGAAAAGGGTGGAGTTTCCTCCTCAGGCCCCGCTACTGTGTCACTACCAGCACCACTGACATCTTATTCGAAGCGATGACACTGGGTCGGGTAGGGGGAGCCGTTCAGCACAGACCCCGGCTGGGAGACGGCCCCCAGCCAGAACCTTCCTTACAGTTGTCCTAGACAGAGTCTGGGTGGTGTCACAACCCTTGGTTCGTGACAACGTGTGTAGCAGCACCAGCGTCCAGCCTCCCCCATCCCCCAACCAATCTTCAGGTTCTCAGCAAGGCAGCTCAAGTGGTGAGGGTAAGAGAGTTCGAGTCCCAGGAGCCCAACAACTTCTTTTCAGTCTCCCTCACAGTCTAACAAAGAGAGAGCTGTCCACGTGGCCAGCGCTAGCCTCAGGCCAGTCACAGAGCCCACTTAGAAGACCACACTGATGTCATCCGATTACAGTAGAAGGCTGGGGCGGCCCCCGTCCTCACTGGATGATGCTGTCGGGCTGCCCGTTCTGGGCCACCTGTCCAGGGTCCGAGGCGGGAGTGGGGTTGGGCGTGTTGCTCTGCAGGTAGCGGCGGAAATCTTTGATCATGGGCCGGAGGACCTGGATGAGGACACTCAGCGCTGCCTGGGTGCCCTCCATGGCCTGGGCCTGGCGCTCCTGGGCGCAGGCCTGTACCTCCTGGGAGCGGCGGATCATCTGCAGTAGGTCGTTCTGCTGCTCCAGGTGCTGGGCGATCTCCTTCACGTGCAGATTGGTGACTCTCTGCTCCTGGATCAGCTTGGCAGAGTTGAGGGCGATGCGGCTCTTGAGCGCCTGAGGTTTGACCGAAGTGTCAGGGTGCTGAGCTATCATCTCCACGGGAGCCTCGGCTGGGAGGGCTGGTGGGGCCTCCGTGGTACAGTACTCTACCACTCCCTCCTCCAGCGTGTGGTAGGTGGTCTCCGTGGGGACTGTGGGGAAGAAAGAGCAAAGGCAGTGGCAGGTCACCTTCTAGAAAGAAAGAAGCTGGCCACATGGGGCAGGGAGGAGGCCTGAAGCCGTATTTCTGAGGGAATTCAGGTCCTTTGGCTTTATAGCTATTCTTGTATACATCTAGAACCTAGAGCGTTGAGAATCTACTTGGTAACCAAAGGACCAGTCTCAGATCTGGCGAAACCAAAGAGGCTAATAATACTAGTGCATAGAGCACCTACTATGTGCCAGGCACCATCTAAGCCCTTTGCACTCGGTAGCTTGATGAATGCTTGTAATGACACGGAGAGGCAGGCACTGTCGTGCTCAGTTTTGGAGATGAGGAAGCAGACTGAAAAATATGGAGTGACTTGCCCATGGGTACACAGTTTTATTCAACAGGCCCAGGAAGCAAACCCGGGCCTGCCTAACACCGGAGTCCAATTTGCTCCTAACCACCGCACTGGGACACTCCAGTCAATAATGGCGGCACCACGTGCTCACTGCAGTGACAGCTCTCAGCAGCCATCTTGGGTGGGACTCTCTGTGTGAAGTGTTTGCAGCCACACACTAGTCTTCCCTCCCTCCTTCTTTTATGGCCAAGCAGCTGCTTAAGTGCCCAATAAATGCCTCCCGTCTCCTTGGCCAAAGGAATACCTAGAGGTCCTTCCTGTTCTAGAGTAGCAACTGATTTAGACCAGCGCTCGATCCTCTTTAGCATCTTGATATCCTTAGAAAACATGGCCGCGGGGGGATGGCCCTCACATATACACGCAATTCCCCAGAGCCCCACTGAGAATCACTGACTGATACAGGCCCATAGCCCAGCACAACCAAGCAGTTCACAATCACTGGTACAAACTCTTATCTGAACTAAAAAATCCGACCAAACCATTGCCATTCATAGCTGAGAACCTCTGGAGGAATTCTGGGTGGGCTGTTTGGGCCTCCATGCCTGTGGGAAAGGTCAATTTTCTCTATCCTTCAATGCCAACATCAGCTCTGGGTCCCCACCCCAATCAGGAAGCCCCTTCCTCTTCTGAGTCCTTAGGTTCTCCTGAGGGAGTGTCTCATCTGTCCTATTAGAATATAGCTGGCCTGTTATTTTAAACAGTAATTTTTTAAAATTTAAACAGTAATCCAATCCCAGTGCCAAGCACAATGTTTGACATAGAATAAGGAAGTGCTAGTGTTGGAGGAGTGAATAAACGGATTAACACAGGAACCATGAGGTTTCTGAGCAGTGCCTGATGAATGTTTGCTGCACTGAGAACCCAGAACGTCTTTGTCCAGAATCGATGCCTGACTTGGGTATTATTCTTCCCATCCATCTATTCATTCAGCAAATATGTCCTGACTGCCTACTATGTGTCAGGCCCTGTGATAAGTCCCGTGGGGACATAGCCATGGTCTCTGACTTCAAGGACCACCTAGTTCAGTCAGTCATGGACATGAATGGTGGCAACACAGTTGGGAGCAATCCAGCCCATCAGGAGTCCAGACCGTGTGCTGAGGAAGTCCCAAAGAGAACCAGATCACTTCTGTCTGTGGAGCTCTCGGAAGGCCTCGTGGTCTTCCAAGACTCCCATCTGACCTTTGACCCTTTGCAGCCAACCTTCCCCCGGCTGCCCCAGCTCCTGCTGGCCCTTCCCATTTAGGCACGACGGACTGGGCGGGAGAGGTCACTCACTCTGTGTCAGGGTGACCGTGGCTGCGGCTGCAGTGGCTGTGGGTCCAAGGGCCACGGGGTGGATCTCTGTGGTACTAGGCAAGCTGATGATGGTGGCCTCGCCCAGCAGGTTACAGATGCGCTGTTGCATGGGGGTGAGCAGGACGGGGGCTACAGCTGGGCCACCGCCGCCACTGCCACCACCCGTCCCAGGCCCACCGGCTCCATCCTCCTCAGTGGGCCCTGGGGCCTCGCCACCCTCCACCGCTGCCCGGACCTGGGCAACCTTGCGACGGACCTCGGTCTTGAGGTCAGACCACTTCTTCTTGACCTCCGGCAGCTCCCTGCGGCAGGTGGCCACCGCGTTGACCCTTCTTAAGATGCCGTGCCAGGCCGCACTCTTGGCAGCCAGAGGGACCCCGGCGTTGAAATGGTTCACCAGCAGGTGCTTCTTCAGTTCCAGCTCCTCCACGATGATTTCCACCTCTCGCTCAGAGAAGTTCATCTTCCTCTTCTTGGCTGGGACGGCCATGGCCTCTCCCCACCCCCCTTTTCAAAGAAATTATAATCCCCTCAACCGCCCCAATTCCCCTTCCCTTCTTCCTCAGCCTCGCCTCTCACCCACTCCCCTACAGGGGATAGGCCGGGCTTGCCCAAGGCCAAGCACCAGGCCTTTGGTAACCCCCCTCGCTACGCAAAGTGCGTAGGGCCCAGCCCCGACCGGCCCGGCCGCTGCCAGCCAGCTGCGTAATGGCTTCCTGAATCTGCCTCTTCCGCCGGGGCGTGCGGAGATCCGCCCACTTCCCCTCTTCCCGCCTCCCAGAGATTCTCCGGGGCAACATGCCTCCCTGGTTGGTCGCGGCTCAGACATCACGTCGATCACTGGTTCTTTGGATCTGTCGCTCAGCTAAAGACCACGCCTATTTACTGGAATTGGCCTGATCATTGGTCTAAAGGTGTGTCTGTCGCTAAAGAGCGCTCCGCCCATCTGCCTTTATTCACTTCCATTGGAAAACCGTTCTGTCCTTCAGTCGTCAGTATTACGACTATTAAACGCCGTTAAATTCAGCTATTTTATTGGTGGTTTAGGGAGTTAGATTACCAAAACCCGGTCTCCTGAGGATACCTAGTGCTTTCCGCCTTGAGCCACCGGCCAATTAATTTTTAATTCTACTCACGGGGACAAACTCTGCCTTGCCGCCTCAGCTCACAAGTGCTCCTCACACAAATGCTACTTCCCACCAGAGACTACGATGTCTCCGTACACTACCGCTCCTCCCATCTTTACGATTCCTCACCCTCAACAGCGTTTCTTAATGGAAATTGGACACGGGGCCTTCCGCCTGCTAATCACGTAGCTTCTGCCTATCACGGCGTGATTTCCCCTCTCCGGCCCAGCTCAGCCAATCCGCACCTCCTTCAGTTTGAATCGGCCGTAGGCTGAGCCGGGATCGCCCCGCCTTCTCCATTGATCCTGGCAGTGCCCGGCGGCGTGGGCGGTCCCCGGGGAGGCTCCGCCCTGCCCAGATGGCCGTCCGGGCCTGTGACTGGCCGGCTGCGCACCCGGGGGCGTGGCCAACGAGGCGGTGCGCGGCGGGGCGGGGCTCCCGGAAGCGGCCCCTCCCGCCCCCTTGCCGGCTTCTTCCATCCCGCGCTCGCGGTCCGGGGACTCCCGCGTGTCTTCCGCGTTCTCCCCGCCGGCCAGCCGCCCTCGCCTCGCGCGCGGCGCCCCTGTCTCGCGCCCGATGGTGAGCAGTGTGTTGTGCCGCTGCGTGGCTTCCCCGCCGCCGGACGCCGCCGCCACCGCCGCCTCGTCGTCCGCTTCGTCGCCGGCGTCCGTGGACCCGTGCGGCGGCGCCGTCTGCGGGGGCCCGGACCACCGGCTGCGCCTGTGGAGCCTCTTCCAGACCCTCGACGTCAACCGTGACGGCGGCTTGTGTGTCAACGACTTGGCCGTGGGGCTGCGGCGCCTGGGACTGCACCGCACCGAGGGCGAGCTTCGGGTAGGCGGCGCGCACGGTCCGCGCGGTCTGGGAGGGGGCCTCTTCGCGCCACAGTTCCGGGAGCTCGGGGTGACAGGTCTGGGCTGCTTGGTGACAGGTATGAACAGCCCGGCTTCTTGAGCAGCTCCTGGGAGCGTGCCAGGTCTGGTGGACCGCCTCTTGGGCTGGGTGGGACACCCCATTTATGCCCTGGTGGGAGTGGAGCTGCTTCTTGACCTCTGTGGGTGCTTGAGCCAGAGGGAAAGGCTCTCCGTTGGCACAGGTGGGCACTGTCTGGGGCTGTCCGGTGGGCAATAGCCCTTTTTGCTTAGGTTTTCCCCAGGGTAGAGGGCCAAGTTTTGGGAGCCACCTTTTGTCACCTCCTGACCTTTCAAGCTAAGCTTGATGCTCTCCCCACCCTCCCACTGACTTTTATCCATCCTTCAGCGGCACCCCTCCCTTCCCCTCTCGTTTCCATGCCAGCCGTGGGCCCTGATCCGGTTCCTCTCAGAAACATGTGGGAGTTAGAAAAAATGGGAACTGGGGTTTGAGGCAGCTCTGTGAGGATGTGGGTGAAGACTGACAGTTTTCATCGCGTAGGCTCATCCCCACTGACATGCTTATCCAGAAGATGGGATCGTGATCTAGAGTGGAAGAATCTGGGAGGAAAGTCTTCCTAAAAGTGAAAGCGTTGCAAGCCTAGGATTTGTTACTCCCTGTTCTGGAGTGGGCTTTGGCCAAGGAGGATGGGGGGACAGAGCATGGCCATAAAGAAAAGTGCTGTCCTTTCGTTATAAGAACCCCAAGCCGAGGCTGCCCCTGCCCCTTCTGTCTCTGGTATTTCCCCCACCTGACTTGATAGCCGCAGGCACTCTTCCCAAGTATTTCATCTAGTGTGGCTTAACCTGATTTCCAGCCTGGGCTAGAACTTCCGAGTGCTTTACCTAGTAACCTGTTTCTCTCCTGAGTTAGCGTGTTTAGGCCATTTGTAGATAAAACAGTTGGAGAATCTCTCATAGCCAAATCTGAAAAAAAAAAAACCTCTGATAAAACACCAGTGAATTAAACCCATTTGTTGGTCGGGGTGGGTATATGCAAGGTGTTTTTAACTCCTGCCCATAGTATATTGGGTCAACATCTAAGGTATTTAACCTACTTAGGATCGGCCTGGAAGACCAAGCGTAACACTGTGCAAGATACAAGCTTTGGGTAAGTCCAAGAGGTTTGGAGACAAGTTTAAGATTTTTTTTTTCTTCTGAGTTTTACACAGAATGGCATTGCGAACTAGGTATTTTCCCATACATATCTGATGAGTAAGTCATTTGGAAAGATAGGCTGGCTAAACTCAGAGGGTCTGGGCTCAGTGAAGGGTGAGCCTGTGTGAACCTTTCTGCTTTTGTGAACCCACCCACCTAGCCTAAGATGCCAGGGACATGGAGGGCATCTGGCTGCAGGAGGTACTCAATATCTTTATATCATGCCTTGTGCGACAACTGTGATTCACAACACATCTGATATTGACGCCAATCCTTTTTTATTGGGAGGGGGTAGTAAATTTGTAAGGGCAAATAAGGAGAAAGTGACCAATTTTCTTTCAAGTGTTAAAAAGAAAACTTTTTAATTAACCAAAGAGAGCTTTGCCCCTTGGGGCCGCCTTGGCTCTAAAATCTTGGACTCTGACTTATCTCACTTCTGTGATATGAAACAATGCTTTATTACTCTTTTGGTGTGCGGATTTAGCATGGACTCCATTTCAACAACTCTTTCAGCTTTAGAGACCTTGAGGATGATCCGTTTTATTCACTTACCTACAAGTAAGTCCTGTGGCCAATGATTGAAGTATTAGAGAACCTGCTTTTTTTGTAAATAACTGGGCCACCGGAAGACAGGCTCCCTCTTGAACCCCCCATACCGCTTCCTGTTGAAATTCTATCAGTATTAGCTACATGCAGAAAAAGCAGGTCTGCAGTTTTGCAGAGCTAGCAAAACCAAAAGCAAACGTGGGGGCCCTTTAGTTTGAAATGGGCCTTGAAAAACACCGTATCAAATTTTGGTAGCTGCTTCACGTGACCCAGAGGGCCAGTCTGAGATGCTAGGGTTTGTGCAGGAATCCACTGTGAGTGCTTATCAGTGGTGAACCCAGGCCATGTGACTACACAGAGCCTCCTGCTAGCTTACAACAGGTCAAGTCAAGTTTTCTTTAGACATGAACCAGCAGTTTTTGGCACCTGCCTTTATTTCGGAAGAAACTGGGACAGCAGAGGGAAAATGACTTAAAATGGAAGTGGGCAGAGAAACCCATGGCAGCCAGCCAGGGACATTTTCTTTGTAAAGGGCATGTGAGCCAGAAGCCCGACCTGGGACAAAAGAGGGGCAGGGCTTATTAAAGAAAGAAAGAAAAGGGATGACGACAACAGTAGTGGCTTTGGAAGATGAGGCTTCAGCTGGAGCTAATTATAGATTGCCTATTTAAGGCAGTTTCATGTGACCAAACACAATCTTTGTTTTAAAACGAATTTAAAACCTAGGGTAGAACTCAGGCAGCCAATTAGAGGACCCAAGCTGTGTGACATGTAAACAGTGGTCCCTTTCGCTGAGGCTTGTGGGCCCTCTTAAGGGCCTAGTGTTTAACGCAGGTGAGGAGTCCAGAAGACCTGATGTGTTTGCTCACTCAAGAGATTTGCATATGTGCCATTGAGTTTGAGCTCCATGTTGACTTTGTGAAGTAAGCAGGACAGTGTTTTCACCCCATTTTATAGAGGAAGGAACAGAGCTCTGAAAAGACTATGAAACAACCCCAGAACTCATTGGCTGCTGAGGAATTACACCAGAGAAGCAACTGGAACGGTCTTCTGATTCCTGCTCCACTCCTGTATTACTCTACCAGTTGTCTCTGAGGGACACCCAGAGAGTTCCTTCTCGGGCCTGCAAAAGATGAGGAGAGATCCATGTAGAACCACAGCTGTTATTCCCAAAATAGATTTCAAGATTATCCAGAGATTATCCTGGCAAGAAATGAGAGTCCACCTTGCCCTAATTCCCTCTTTGACCTCAGCGTTGTCTAATGAGGCAATCTCTGTTGACTTGAAATAGTTGAATAGAAGATTACCAATATCAGGTGGGTGTTGCTTAATCCCAGACAGTACTGTTGAACTCTATACCTTTTACTTTATTTTCTGTCAAAGATTTCATTTTTAAGTAATCTCTACACACAACATGGGGCTTGAATTTACAACCCTGAGTTCAGGAGTCGCACGCTCTTCTGACAGAGCCAGCCAGGTGCCCCAAACTCTCTATCTTTTAAATGTTTGGCCTTCTTTGGGGAAGGTATTTACCTAGATAGCCAGACTTAGGTGAGATCGTCTGCAGAAGAAAGAGCCTTCTCAATAGAAAGGGCACGGACCACATTTCTTGTAATATAATGGCCCATTAGAAAAAGAAAAATGCTGGGGTGCTTGGGTGGCTCAGTTGGTTAAGTGTCCGACTTCAGCTCAGGTCATGATCTCACCTTTCGTGGGTTCGAGTCCCGCATCGGACTCTGTGCTGACAGCTAGCTCAGAGCCTGGAGCCTGTTTCAGATTCTGTATCTCTCTTTCTCTGACCCTCCCTTGCTCACACTGTGTCTTTCTCTCTCTCAGAAATAAATAAAAAATGTAAAAAAACTTAATAAAAAAAAAAGAAAAATGCTATTTGCAGATTGGATTGAATTCATATATTAAACTGACTGTGTTTTATTGTTGCGAAATTGGTTCCTGGCTTGCAGTAATTATCAAGTCAACTAGAAGGTTTTTTTTTTTAATTACTTGATATTTGGAAAGATGGAATGAGGTACCCCGATCCCAGGACCTAATGATAAATGGGAATATCTGAGTGGGCCTCATCTGAAGTTGCAGCTGGATTCCTCTGATGTTCAAAGAGTCATTAATTGTCGAAGCCTCATCGAAACCACGGGGGATTGAGAGAAAAAACCACAGGGGATTGAGAGAAAAGTTTGCTGATACTCATTTCCAGGACTGCTGAGTGCAGCCTCAAGATGAATCTGGTGAATGCAGCTCTACTTATTATCCATTTGCTCTAGTCTCATAAACCTAAGCCTGGGCAGACTTTTCGTTTCTAACCATTTCTTCCTGTACTAATGTGAATTTGGCAGAGTCAAAGAATTTAGTCTTGAGAGGGTCACCAGCCATCAGAGGCCAGCCTCCCACCCAGTGCGGGGAGCTTTGCTCCTATGGCATCCTTCTTAGATGGCCATCCAGCCCTCCATTGTGGACCTAGTCGGGGTCATCGTGAGTTCTTTCTTATGTCAGACAGTCTGCTTGTATTTCCAGATGCTACCCTACCCATTTGCCCCAAGTGATCCAGGGGTTCTTTAAGTATCTGAAAACAGCCGTCTTATCTTTCTGCAGTCTCTTCTGCTAAAAGCAGTTTTTATTAGGCATTTCTTCATATGCTGACCTTTTGGAGTTCGTCATCTGAGCAGGATAACATGGGAGCACAGACTTCTTTCGGAAACATTTTTACTCTAAGTCAAAGAAGCGAATCACAGAGTCATATCATGTATTATATGATCATTTATACAAAAGCCCAGAAGAGGGAAAGCTATAGCGACAAAGTAGACTAGTGTTTGCCTAGGCCTGGGAGGGGAAGGGAGTGGAGAGATACGATGATAACTAAAGGGCCTGGGGTTTCTTTTCGGGGTGAGAAAATGTCCTACGGTTGACCATGGTGTTGGATGCATATATCTGTGAACATACCGAAAAACCTCGAATTGTATAAATGGGAGATTTGGATGGTGTGCAGATTTTATCTCAATGAAACCGTTTTCAAAAACTTAGTACACGGGCGCCTGGCTGGCTCATTTGGAAGAAAATGGAGATCTTGGTGTTGTGAGTTCAAGCCCCATGTTGGGTGTAGAGATTGCTGAAATAAATTTAAAAAAAACTTAAAAACAACAACAAAAAGCACAGGACAGGATCTGTGGTACAAACCTGGGTTCAAGACTTGTTTCTGTTGCTCGCTAGCCATGTGACCTTGAGCACCCTCCCTCTGCCTCTCCACGCCTCAGTTTCCCTGTCAGAAACATGGCGGTATGAATACCTACGTCATTTTTTTTTTCATTTTTAAATTTTTTTTTTGAGAGAGACAGTGCGAGCAGGAGAGGGGCAGAGAGAGAGACAGAATTTGAAGACAACCTCCAGGCTCTGAGCTAGCTGTGAGCACAGAGCCCGATACGGAGCTCGAACCCATGAACCGCGAGATCATGACCCGAGCTGAAGTCGGACGCTCAACCAACTGAGCCACCCAGGCGCCCCTGAATACCTACTTCATAAGGTTGTTGTGGGATTAGATTAGACAAAGTTTATATGGAGCCTAGTAGAGTGTCTGACACCTAGGTGTTCAGCACAGAGTGATTTTTTGCACACTGAGTCTTTGAAAATAAGATGCCCAGCATTGGTTGTGGTCATCTACAGTTTCTCCCAGATCGCCTAGGTGAAGAGCGGAACAGAAGGAAAGAGAATGTCTGGGGACATCAGTAATTAAGGTGGTATAGCACCCAGGTCGCCTTCCTATCAGCCAAGAGGGCCTTCAGCAGTTTGGAAAAAGGCATGTGGGTTGTGGCACGGCTGGGCCCTACAGACACTAGGAAGAGGGAAATAAAGAAGTCCTTCCGGCAGGAAATCTCTTACTGAAGCGGTAGACTCACTCTACACGGAAGGAAGTGTCTGGCCCACATGTTCCCCTGGACGGCACTGGGCGCTTGAGGGGCTCTCCCCAGCCTTTTGCCTGTCTGGTGAGCCATGGATGGCCTTCTCTCACGTCTGAAGTTCACTTCGAAGTTGTGAAAATGGCAGCTTCCAGTGGAGCTGACTGCAAACCTTTGGAGATGAGCTCGCCAACCTCGATATTTTGCCAAAGTGGGACTGAGACTCAGAGGCCAGGCTGGCTTGAGGCAGAGGCAGTAGCAGAGCGCTGCCCAGTTTTGCCTCTGATTTTGACTCTGCCCAATTTAGCTCAGCTCGCACTGCCTCCTTGCTTCTGTGGCTGTGGGTACGGCGGCACTAACCCTCAAGACTTTGCAACTTTTATTTTCCCAGTTCATGACGTTGACACATCCGCCTGTAGCACCAGCTCAACATTTTAGGACCCCTGATGGTGCTCAGGAAACAGACACTAAAATGATACGCACACTCTTCCTAAGTATGAGATATAAAAGACTCAACACAATACCTAAGGGAAAAAAAAGAAGCAATTTCGGTCTTAAAGGTATACCCGCCTTTAAAGTAAATAAAAGTAAATAAATAGAGGCGCCTGGCGGGGGGCTCAGTTGGTTAAGCGTCCCACTTTGGCTCAGGTCATGCTGTCTCTGTTCGTGATTCTGTGTCTCCCTCTCTCTCTGCCCCTCCCCTGCTCATGCTCAGTCTCCCTCTCAGGAATGAATAACCTTGGGAAAAAATGTTGAATAATAAATAAAGTAAATAAACGAATACAAAGCTTAAGGAGCTTCTTATCTGCTTTGAACTCTAGGCCAGGAAGCTTGAAAAGGAGGTGAGTCATGACTCATTTTCTAGGGCCAAAGGGGAAACTGGAGATGGTGGCTCTCCCCTGTCCCTGCTGTTGCTTTGTGAAGCCTTCCGTGTTGTTCCCGACAACCCCTGGCCTCACGCCTTCTTTCCTCCAGCCCTCCTTCCTCGGCGAGAATCTGACGTGACTCTTCTCACCAAAACACAAAGGAAACCACCTATATTGTGTGGGAAAAGTCTCAAAAGCCACTGAAAGGCCAGCAGCAGGCAGAGGGTAGTTTAGAATGAGTACAAACTGTGTGTGAAATCTTGGCTGTGGGTGTGACACAGTGGAATTGTCCTGTGGGTTAAAACCAGCCAGCGACAGCCCCCACCTTCATTCATCTGTTGCCCCCCCCCCCATCCTTCCTGTGCAAAACCCGCTGCTGCTTTTGGTTAATGCCTTTAGGCTGAGTCTGCGTCCATGTGATGTTGGAACTGGAAAGGTTTTCAAGGTTTGTCCAGTTTGGTCCCCCCACCTGGCAGCCCAGAGAGGCTAATACAGCTTGTCCAGGGCCAACAGATGCACTAGCCGGGCGAAGGTAAGGTCCTTGGAGCACCCCTTAGTGATAATGCATTTATGGATGCAGTTAACTCCTTTTTTCATTCATTCACGATGGGGGATGGTATTCTTGTTGCTGGAGTCTCTTTAACCTATATAAGAGGTAAAGGTAGCATCTAATGAATCTATAGCTAAAATATGCCTTTTCTGAATTATTTCTGAGGACTGGTTTGATATACCCCAGTTATGCTCCCACAGAATTCCCAAGCCTGCCCTTCACACCCCAAGCAGCGTCTTTGCTGAAGGCAGTGGTTTGCTGGGTTTCACACCCCTGTCCTGGCTCCTCTCTGCAGTCCTCACTCAGCACCGTGCGAGCAGCTGGGGGAGAGCTATTTTTGCCCCATTGGTTCAATCTCAGTTTTAGTCTGCGATCCTGCAGTCAGTTTTAAGAAACTGAAAACATTCAGTGTTGCTTTAATAATAAATCTGCTGGTTTGCCTTTTTGAGTGGGAAAAGAGAAGGCGTGAATAAAGATAAAGTGGCTGCAGAAATTTGACTCCGCGTGTGCCCATGGGTTTGACTTCCACTGATCAAGTTTGGATTCGTTGAGAAATTTCTGATCATTTTAGGTGATTGGGTTTCTACCAGCTGGCCTCGGTGCCACATCCTGCCGCTTGCCTCAAGGAGAAGCCTGCTGTTCTAAAAGCACATCCCAGAAATATTATGCCAGTTTCCACGTGGTCTCTTGCCTTGCAGACCTTTAATTTACGTGTCACGTCTCAAAATCCTACACTTAAAAATCGGGTTAATTTTGTACACCCCTAACTTTCTTTTAGAGAAGAGAAAAAGACCTTAGGCATTGACCTTCAACTTGGGGCCTCGATGGGGACTGGCTGTTCACCAGGAGTAGATAGTAGCCCTCTCAGGAGTTTTTTCCAGAAGTGCACTTCTCTTTCCCACAGTCAAAGGAGTGTCCTTCAGGGACTTTTGCCAAAGCGAGGCTTTTTTTGGTTTTACTTCCTAAAATGGAAATAAACTTGGGGATTTCACCTTTGTCATCACTGCAGAATTGTCATCTTCAAAGCCTGAGGTTCTCGGATGCCAAAGGAGGCAAGTGCCTGGCTCCGCCTCATTGTCTCCCTACAACCCACTTGGCCAAGCCAGTCCTCATTTTCAAGGCAAATCAGTCTGGCTTTCTGTCAGATAAAATCTGGCTTCATTTTTCAGTTTAAAAAAAAAAGTTGTTATTAGGCTTCCGTTTGACAACAGCTGTTCTGAATGGTAAGTAATGCTAAGATAGATCGTAGGTAGTTAAACTGGTAGACACGGACCTGGAGCATCACCCTGGAGTCAGTCGTGGGAAATCCTCTCTGCCTTATTAGAAGACTCCTCAGGAATCTCCAGTTATTCTTCTGTGCCATGCTCTAGGGCCTTTTTGCACCCTGGGCAGTTCCTCAGGATAATTTGGAATGGGCTCCCATGGGGGGTCGATTCCACTGGAATCTTGTTTTCTTTGAAACATATGGGAGATCCTGTTTTATCCAGCAAATCTGTTTCCTGGATTCCTGGAAGAGTGGGTAACTTCTGCTGGTGATTAGCCTCATCTTAACTAGGTTCTGTTGATGTATAAGCAATAATTATAGGAAGGTAATACTTGCTCGCCCGGTCTCTGGATATGGGTGGGCTCTCATACCCAAGAAAGCCAAGTGTGGGAAAGTTGTATTATAAGAATTGCATGTAACCCAAAAGAAACTATACGGGCCTACCAGATACCGCTGGCTTCAGTGATGACGCATGATATAAGGAAAGCGATGTACTGCATTAACCCACAAGGGAACCAAAGATACAAGAGAAAGTGCTTTAAAATAAAAATATTGGCAAAGCATGTGATGGGACAAATTTTCATTAACCTCTGTCTTGGGTGCAAATTTTAAGATAAGGAATGCATGGTCTCTCCCTTGCCTAGTTTTATTATTTCCTTCCTTCTGCTTAGTCTAGGTTGATTTTGTTCTTTTCTGCTTTCTCGAGAGGGAAGTTGACGTCATTGATTTGAGGCCTGTCTTTTCTAATATGGGCTTTCCCATCTAAGTACTGCTTTGGCAACATCCCACAACTTTTTATGTGTTCTGCTTTCACACCGTTCGAAATACTTTCTCATTTCTTTCCTTTCCTTTTTTTTTTTTTTTTTTTTAGTTTTTAAAAATTTATTTATTTTGAGAGAGAGGATGCACGGAGGGAAGGAAGGAGGAGAGAGAATCCCAAACAGGCTCTGCAATGTCAGCTTGGAGCTTGATACGGGGCTCAAATTCACAAACTGTGAGATCATGACCTGAACCAAAATCAAGAGTCAGACACCTAACTGACTGAGCCACCCAGGCACCCCAATACTTTCTCGTTTCTCTTTTGATTTCTTCTTTGATACATGGATTATTTTGAGTTGTGTTACGTCGTTTCCAAATGTTTAGGTATTTTCCAGGTATCCTTCTGTCATTGATTTCTAATTTAACTCCACTAGGGTAGAAAAACATTTGGTACAAGCTGAACCCTTTTATTTTTATTTATTTATTTATTTATTTATTAACATTTATTTATTATTACTGACAGAGAGAGACAGAGCATGAGCATGGGAAGGGCAGAGAGACAGACGAAGACAGAATCTGAAACAGGCTCCGGGTTCTGAGCTGTCAGCACAGAGCTTGATAACCGGGTTCGAACTCAAGAACCGTGAGATCATGACCTAGGCCAAAGTTGGAATCGTAACTGACTGAGCCACCCAGGTGTCCTGTATCTCTATATTTAAAATATGTTTCTTACAGGCAACACATAGCTAGATCTTGGCTTTTTCAATTCCATCTGACCATCTCTACTTTTTAATTGGTATGTTTAGACCACGTGTATCTACTATTATTGATATGATTGGGTTTGAATCTACCATCTTGTTATTTGTTTTCTTTTTATTTGCTATTTCTTTTTCTATGTGTCCCATCTATTCACTTTCTGCCTTCTTTTGGGTCAGTTGAATATTTTTTATGATTCCATTTGGTCTCTTTTGTTGGCTTACTAGCTTTAACTCTCTTTTCAATGGTAGCTTTAGGGATTATAATATACATACATTTTTAACCTACCACAGCCTAACTTAACTGGTATTATATTAAATTGTTGAAGAGAGACACTTGTGTGGCTCAGTAGGTTAAGCACCAGACTTCAGCTCAAGGCATAATCTTATGGTTCGTGGGTTCGAGTCCTACGTTGGGCTATGTGCTGAGAGCTCAGAGCCTGGAGCATGCTTCAGATTCTGTGTCTCCCTCTCTCTCTGCCCCTCTGCCTTTCCCTCTTTGTCTTTCTGTCTCTCTCTCTCCAAAATAAACATTAACAAGAATTCTAAAAAATAGTTTAAGAATCTTTGAGGCACCTATGTGGCTTAGTTGGATAAGCATCCGACTCTTGATTTCAGCTTAGATCATGATCTCATTGTCCGTGAGATCGAGCCCTACATTGGGCTCAGTGCTAACAGTGTGGAGGAGCCTGCTTGGATTGTCTCTCTCCCTCTCTCTGCCCTGCCCCAGCTTGTGCACATGCTTTCTCTCTCAAAATAAATAAATGAACTTAAAAGAAGGTGGGAATATCAGTATACAGCTGACCCTTGAACAACACGAGTTTGAACTGTGCAGGTCCACTTCTACGTGGATTTTTAAAAAATAAATACACTACAGTACTGTAAATATATTTTCTCTTCCTTATTATTTTCTTAATAACATTGCTTTTTTTCTAGCTTTACAAACACTACGGTATATAATACATATACAAAATATGTGTTAATCGACTGTTGATCTTATCAGTAAGGCTTTTGGTCAACAGTAGACTAATTACATTTTTACGGAATCAAAAGTGTTTTTGTTTTTTTTTTTAGTTTATTTTACTTATTTTGAGATAGAGAGTATGGGAGGGGCAGAGGGAGAGGGAGAGAGAGAAACCCAAACAGGCTCTCCTTACTGTCAGTGCAGAGCCTGATGTGGGGCTTGAACTCACAAACCATGAGATCAAGACCTGAGCCCAAATCAAGAGTCGGTCGCTTAACCAAGCGAGCCGCCCCGGTGCCCCAAAAGGGGATTTTTTTTTTTTTTAAGTTTATTTATTTTGAGAGAGGGTGAGGAGGGGCAGAGAGAGAGAGAGAGAGAGAGAGAGAATCCCAAGCAGGTTCCACACTGCCAGCACAGAGCTGGTCGCCGGACTTGAAATCACAAACAGGAGATCATGACCTGAGCTGAAGTCGGACACTTAACTGACTGAGCCACCCAGAGGCCCCAAAAGTGGATTTTTAACTGCTCAGGGTTGGAGCCCCAACCTTCTGCAGTGTTCCAGGACCAGCTATACTTTTATTTCTACTCTCCTAGCTTTTGTGTTGTGGTTCTCATACATTTTTACTTCTACATATGTCATCAACCCACAATACATTGTTTTATTTTTGCCTTAAACTTATCTTTTAAGGAGACTTAATAATGAGAACAAAGTCCTTTATATTTACCTATACAATTACTGTTTTGGTGTTCTTCATTCCTTTGTGTAAATCTAGATTTTTCCTTCTACCTAAAGGGCTCCTTTAACATTTCTTGTATAAGTCTGAAAAGTTTTTTATTTTGCCTTCCTTTCAGTAGGTATTTTTTTGGGTTAACAGTTTCCGATGGGAAGAATACCCCCAGATATTCTATCTTCGTTCCTCTGTATGTCCTGGGTCTTTTTCTGTATCTGCTTTTAAGATATTCCTCTTCATCACTGGTTTTTGGCAATTTAATTTGATGTGCCTGAGTGTAGTTTGTTTGTTTTATATTTCCTATCCTTGGGGATTGTGGAGTTTCTTGGATCTGTGGATTTTAGTTTTCAATGAATTTGGGGGGGAAATGTAGCCATTATTATTTTTTTCTTTTTCGTTTTTTTTTTTTGAGTAGGAATTAAAAAACATTTTTTTTAATGTTTTATTTATTTCTGAGAGAGAGAGAGACAGTGTGAGCTGGGGAGGGTCAGAGAGAGAAGAAGACACAGAATCTGAAACAGGCTCCAGTCTCTTGAGCTAGCTGTTAGCACAGAGCCCGACACAGCTCGAACCCACGAACCGTGAGATCATGACCTGGGCCAAAGTCAGATACTTCACCAACTGAGCCACCCAAGTGCCCCATCTCTTCAATTTTTAATGTGTCCTTCCAGAGATAATTTGTCATGTATACACACTGAGAAATCAATGGCAGCGTATTATCCCCTTTCTTCGGCATCTTGCTTTTCTTGTTTAAAAAGATATGTTCAAGCCATTCCATAACAGTAGGTAGAAATGTCTTAATAACAGCTGGATAGGATTCCACTGTGTGGGTGTGCCAGAATCTTCCGTACCTGCTCCTCTTGTAAAGAACTTGAAGTTGTTTCCAAACTTGTACTATTATAAAAAAGGCTGCAATATAGATATCTCCTTATATGTATATATATCAAAATATATCATGTATGGGTATGTGATTTTCCATTGTGCAAATATATCCACAGGATACATCGCTAAAAGTGAAATTGTTATATTGAGGGCTTTGTGCTTTTGACATGTTGGAAGCCATGACTTCCTCTTGGGAGAGGTTGTACTGATTACATGCTTATAGCAGCATGTGAGGGTGCCTGTTTCCGTACACTGTCTGCAACACAGTTCATGAAATTTTTTTCATGGCTTGTGTTTTGTTTTGTTTTGTTTTGTTTTGTTTTGTTTTTTAATTTCTAGGGGAGAGAGAGAGAGAGAGAGACAGCGTGAGCAGGGGAGAGTCAGAGAGAGGGAGTCACAGACTGAAACAGGCTCCAGGCTCTGAGCTGGCAGTCAGCACAGAGCCCCACGCGGGGCTCGAACCCACGAACCGCGAGATCATGACCTAAGCAAAAGTCGGACGCTTAACCGACTAAGCCACCCAGGCGCCCCTTTGGCTTGTGTTTTTAAAATAATGGTTGTCAAGACGGGTATAAAGGGTTGCTTTGGGGGCGGGATACTGGTCACTGCTTATGTTAGCTAGTAAATTGAGAAGCAGATAAGCAAATATGACTTCCCTTTTACTCATGATCATCCACTCCATCCAGTCTACAGACTTCATCTGTGCCTGGTTCTGGGTACTAGGCGTAGAAAGATGTGTGACTTGGTCCCTGTCCTCTAGCAGCTCGTGGTGTAAAGGAAGACACGGGAGAATGAGTAGCTGGTATGGCGTGCATTGTTCTTGGCACAGTTGGAGAGAATGGGCTAATGGGGGGCAATTCTGAGTGTTGCTAGATGTGTTACGAGGTGTTTCCAGGGTCTCTTAATCACGTTAACCTTGATGGTGAAAGTCATCCCGGAAACAAGCAGGTGGGAGAGGAGGAAGTTGGGCTCCCGCCAGGGCGGGGGGAGGGGGGGTGCGCTAGCACCCGGAGGGTTCTGCGAGAGGGGAGGCTATTCTGGAGGTTGCCATCAGCACCTCCTGCAGAACTGCCGGCCGCATGCAGGGAATCGGCCGCCTGTGATTGGACGGCCGTCGCTGGTTGGGATAATGAACTCGGTAGTGTCGGCAGAGGTGATTGGCCGCGCCCTGCTGCAGTGAGATTGCAGACGGGGTGCTCCGGTCCAGGTCCGGGCTCCTGTGATGATCTTTAGTTGAGCGAGGACTGTTGAATAATTGGGAGCTCCAAGTTGCTTCTGCCTCCAGGAGAGATCTGTTGGGCTATTGCTTTTAGCTTTTTGAAAAAAGCCAAACATTCGATCACCATCTACCTGCAAAAGTGAGTTTTTACTGAAGAAGCTCCGGCTGCTCCCTCTCATCGCCAGCAGCCCGGCGGTGGGCCTCTCCTAGAGGGACCCCATCTCAGGCGAGGCAGGACAGCAGTGCTAGGCAATTGGAAAAAGCAGGAATCAGCCACTGCATGCAGAGCTCCCAGCCCCCCTAGGCTAGTCTTCCGAGCAGCCGTGTAGCCAGAGATCTTTGGTATTGTGGTCACATCCCTCCTCACAAGTGAAAGTCACCGGCGGCGACACCGGGAGGAAGCCGTGATGTTGCAGATGCTGTGGCCTTTTCTGTCTAGCTTTCTCCCTAGGGCTGGGTGCCAAGGCTCCAGAGAGGGGAACGATAATGAAGTCAGAGGCACCCCGGCTCCAGCTCGGGGAGACCAGATGTCAAGCTTTTTGGGGAAACAGGATGGAAGGGCCGAGGCCCCGGAAAAGAGACCCACCATTTTGCTGGTGGTCGGACCTGCAGAGCAATTTCCTAAGGTAATGGCACCCTCAAGAAGACCTCCTCCTTTAGGGGTTGTTCTAGGGTCGGTTTCCTGGAAAAAAAAAAAAAAAGCTGGAGTGTGGGTGGGGAGGAAGCGAGGACTTAGAAATCAATCACTTTGGTATTGGGGCCTGGGGAGAAGTGTTAGACAATGAAGAAACCCAGATCTTCAGTCTAGAATCTTCCGGTGGCCACGGTAAAAGCTTTATCACCCTATCATGACCGGCTCAGTGTGGCCATTTGGGGAAGGAAGGTCGAAGGCAATAGAGGATTTACCTTAGGATTTGTCATTTTGGTCCCAGAAAGCCATTTGGAAGGAAGAGACAAACGATCACACTCTGTCTTATGTCTTAGCTTGTCTGAACAATGCAGGGAGGACCTTTAAAGTTGAACCAGACTGCCTGGAGCTGGGAAGGGCCAGCCTGTCCTGCATCCCTAAGGTCAGACCTTTGGGTCTGTAAGGAAGGGAGGAGGAGGAGGAGTCAGGAGAGGCTGGAGTCCCAAGGTACAGAGGCCGGTCCCCTCACGGGTCTGCCAGGGCCATCCGTTCATCTGGTGCTGTGAGTGTGGGTCACCTCGCCTCATCTTCACAAGAGCCAAGGTAAGTCGTAGCACCCCCATTTCATGGATGAGGAAACTGAGATGCAGAAAGACTGAATAATTTGCCCAGGATTCAACAGTTACGGAGGGGTAGAGGTGAGATTTCACCCCGAGTCTGTGTGGAATTTGTCTTGTACTTGGCCTCGCTTTCCCTGAAGAAAGCAGTTTTAACGCGACCAAGTTGTGTTCTCGGGATTAGAAAGAAAGTGCAGCTTGCCTGGGGTTTCTCCTGCCTGAGCTAGAAGCGGCCTTGCTGACCTCCTGAGTTTTGGTTATTTTGAATCTGTTCCTCCTCTTTCAGGATAAAATCAACGAAAAGAGGGAAGGAGATTCTTCCCTGTGTCTGGCACATTGTAGATTCCCAAAAAAACGTTGTTTGAATTGAACTGCTGTATCAGAGAATTAAATGTTGGGTTTTCCTCTGCCAAGTGGGAGGGACCAGCTACTGGCGGTGTTTAGGTGCAAGCTTTGAGCAGAAGCCTCTGTCGGCCACGGCCACGGGCCTGTCCTGGTGGGCAGGGCCCTCTGCGTCTGTGTTCTACCTGCCGTGTGCTTTGAGCCCTGTCTCTTTCTACCTTTCGATCATCCTGGACAAGCTCAGAAATGGCAGTGGTGCTCTCCTTTGTGAGGACCTTTTTTTTTTTTTTTAACTTTTTTCTTTAATGTTTTATTTATTTCTGAGAGAGAGAGAGAGAGAGAGAGCGACCAGGGGAGGGTCAAAGAGAGAGGGAGATACAGAATCCGAAACAGGCTCCAGTCTCTGAGCTAGCTGTCAGCACAGAGCCTGACACAGGGCTCGAACCCACGAACCGTGAGATCATGACCTGAGCTGAAGTCGGATGCTTAACTGACTGAGCCACCCAGGACCTTTTTTTTTTTTTTTTTAAATATACAGACCTGCTTACCTGATGGCCAAGGGACTAAGAGACTGGCTGGCTCCCTTTTAAATTCACCCACCTTGGGCTTTAATAATTAACTGCTCCATTTCCCAAATTCATCCTGGCATCTCTTGCCAGCCCTGCCCCCAGGTGGCCTCGTGTCAGGACTTTCTGTTCTGAACAGCTTAATTCCTGGCCTGCCAATGGGGGGGAGGGGGGTGGGGGGAGGTCATGGGGCCTGGCCAGAGACCCACACCTTTCACTTTCCCCAAGAGGGAGATGGATCAGCTGGCTGGAGGTGGCAGACAGAGCAGCCCTTTTGGTTTGAAGCAAGAAAGCAAGCACATTCGGGCAGCGTGGACTCATGAAAAGCAGATAAACCGAGAACTGGGGAGAGAGTGTGTTTCTGCAGCGTGTGTCCTTGGCCAGTGCAGCGACTCCTGAAGGCGGGGCTTGGGGTTCGGGATCCGTGATCCCTAGCCTATGGTACCTCAGCTTCTCCCCAGCAGCAGCACTACTTTGTGGTGCTCTCACTTCCCCCTGCCTGCTAGGGAGTTGGGTTCCTGCAGGCTTTTCTTCAAGGAGCGAGTGGTTCCAGTTTGCCCCTTTATCTTTGTCTTGCAGTTAATCTGCAGTTGGGGAAGAAAGCCATTAGCGTGGAGTGAGAGAGGCGCCCTCGGGCCATTCAGGCTTGCAAATCCTGAGGGGCTGGCTCCTTAGAAGCTCAGAGAATTTTGCCCATTGTGTGTCTAATTGCCAAGTGTAGGCAGGTTTCATTGGAAACCGGCTACAGCGGGGCTGTCATGGCAACCCGATCATCAAATGACACTCCCAGCCACAGCAGCAAATGAGGTTCAAGAACCTTACGGGTGGGTGGGGCTAGAGCCGCCGGATGCTGGCAGGGCTCCTTCGCATATTAATATTTTTTGGCTATGTCTGAGTCATTGCAGAAGAGGGGGAGACACTTTATGACCTAATGCTACCCTCCCAGAGGCATTCTACCTGCCCTGCTCTTACTCACGCTGTTCAGCGCTTACAAGAAGCACCTGTTCTGGGCCATGAACCAGAGCGGTAGAACAGGGACGGCTGGTAGTGGCGTTGGCAGACTCCCGGGGAGCAGGAAGCTGGGGAGAGGAACTTCTTTACAGACGAGATGGGACCTGAGACCGCTAGATCCTGAGGGATCCAGAGTCGCGGTCATTGGCTTTGCACGCCAGCTGTTACATGAACAGAATCAGAAGAGGCCAGCAAAAGTAGATCTGGGCCACAGAATTCGAATAAGTCAAAAGAGCAGAGAAGAAGGGTAGATGGCAGAACGGGGAGAGGGGCGGCACGTGACGCCGTGAGCCGGTGTGAGTCAGGAGGATCGGAACACGAGCCCCGCTTCAGTCTTCCTTATTTGTGCTTCTCCAGTATGCGTTCAGAAGCTCTCGCACAGATGGGGATTTTCTTTTTTAGCCAAGCCTAAGCCTGACATTGCTCAGGTCACACCTTTCCCACACACCTGCCACCTTCCAATATGAAGCATTGCTCACCGTAATTCTCCGTGTCAGGCGTAAAGACTTTCTTTGGAAACCGAGTTCTAAAATCTCTTCTTGGCAGTGTCAGGTTTGAGCGCTCTTTTCCATGGAAGTAACCAGAGCCGGGTCCCGGGTGAGGCCCAGCCCTGCCGCCAACAGGCTCTGGGACCCAGGTGAAGCAGGGGACCTCTCTAGATCTGTTTGCTCATCTCAGAGATTAAGGATCACCCCCTCAGGGCCCGGCTGTCTGTAACCCCAGGGGTTGAGCCCTTACTTGAATCCCAAGTGCTTAGAGATGGGTCATTTGGGTGGGATTTCCAGTTCTGTGTGACAGTGGAATTCTGCAGGAACTGTGGCACTCAGGAGGATGGCTGATTTAAATAAAGAAGCGCGACGCCAATTCCAGTTTGTCCAGTGAGAACATTCTGTTGGACTCCGTCACAGTTGCACAATAAAAATATGTTGAAACCCTTTTTTATTTTTTTTTTAATGTTTTATTTATTCCTAGGAGAGAGAGAGAGAGACAGCGTAGCAGGGGAGGGTCAGAGAGAGAGGGAGTCACAGACTGAAACAGGCTCCAGGCTCTGAGCTGACAGCACAGAGCCCAACGCGGGGCCCGAACCCACACCGCGAGATCATGACCTAAGCGAAAGTCAGATGCTTAACCGACTAAGCTACCCAGGCGCCTCGAAACCCTTTTTTAAAGTCAACGTTGGAATAGAATTAACGTTAGCAGTGGAAAATAACATTTTGACAAGCACACGCAGAGCTTTTCAGAGAACAAAATGTTTGACCCCGTGATACCACTGGGTTGTGGAGTAATGAGCTCTGTTATAACCAAGGAGATTTCATCCTGGTTGTTGTTGGGGTTTTTTTCCCCTAGAAAACAGGTGTTCTTACCTGATAATGCTTTGAGAAGTTTTCTCTAAAATATAGAATATGGGTTTCACTTTTCTTTGGTACTGTTTTCAAACATTTTCTCACGTTCTGTAAATATATGATAAACCTCGATAGTACACAAAGAAAAATTCAGTAGTACAGTCATGTTGACGTGTTAGAAAATGAGCATCTCCAAGATGAACAACTTATTTTTTCAACCAAAATATTTGCCAGATTAGAGGCGCCTGGGTGGCTCAGTTGGTTGAGGGTCCAACTCTTGATTTTGGCTCAGGTCATGATCCCAGGGTCATAGGGTCGAGCCCCTCGTCAGGCCCTGTGCTGAGCATAGAACCTGCTTAAGATTCTCTCCCTCTACCCCTCCCTCCCTGCTTGTGCGCCCTCTCAAAAAAAAAAAAAAAAAAATTGTCATTATATTGGAATGACTGCAGTCATCACTGAAATGAGATATTTCAGCTTATCTCTTATCTCTGTAGCTTATTTTTGTTTCAGAGGCGAACATGAATAATTTAACAAAGGAAGATCAGCATTTCAAAATTTAGCTCTTTTATTTATAACTGTGAATCTCCTTTATTATTTAAAAAAATTTTGTTTTTAGGGGCGCCTGGGTGGCTCAGTCGGTTAAGCATCCCAACTTCGGCTCAGGTCATGATATTGCGGTGCTTCCGCGTCGGGCTCTGTGCTGACAGCTAGCTCAGAGCCTGGAGCCTGTTTCAGATTCCATGTCTCCCTCTCTTTCTGACCCTCCCCTGCTCATGCTGTCTCTCTCTCAGAAATAAATGAAATACTTAACAAATTTTTTTAAAAAATTTTTGTTTATAAGGAATCTCTATTCCCAACATGGGGCTCACACCCACAACCCTGAGATCAAGAGTCACATGCTCTCCTAACTGAGCCAGCCAGGCACCCCTATAAATGTGAGCCTCCTTTAAAATAAAAATAACAGTACATGTCCTTGTTGAGGTGGATGAAATACCCCAACGACTATGTTTGCAGACACTCAGAAAAACCCACTGAGGTCTTCATCAAGAGTGATGGTGTGTAGAGGCCCGTGCCACTGGCTTTACGAACTCAGAAGCTATTTATATCAGCACCTCCATGACCAAGTCAAGGTACAAAGGTTCAAAACAATAGTCCCCTGCCTTCAAGGACCCCAGTAGCAGTGATAAGTTGTATGTGAAAACAGTCCAAACCAGAAATTCTAGATGGGGCAACTGAAGAGAGAGCAGAGTGTCGTGGATTTAGGTGGAGGCTGAGCAGAAATCTTCTGGATAATCCAAGCCGCCTCTGAATTCCTCATCGGACAGATCGTCCCCAGTGCAGTCTGAGGCCTGTCATTACAGACTCATCATCAGATCTCTTCTCGAGGGGCTGAAAGGTCATATAAGTTCTTAAAATGTTTCCTAATGCTCTGTGTAAGCACCAACAGCTTCCTTTTGCTTAAGCTTTATTTATTTAGTCTCTACACCCACTGTGGGGCTCAAACTCATGACCCTGGGATTCAAGAGTCACATGCTCTTCTGACTGAGCCAGCCAGGCACCCCATCTTACTTTAAAATCCTTTTTTTCTAGTTCTTAACAAAAAGCTTTTTGGTAAGTTAATAAAGTCCTTTTGCTTTTGCGATTTCCAAATTATAACCATCCATTTTTATCTGTCCTGGTAGCAGCATTCGGTCTATATTAGGAAATGGTACATATAGAAGGAACATCTTTGTGACGCGGTTCTGCCTCCGCAGCACGACTCTATGACACTTTTGTTGGGGAAGGGATGATGTGGAGATGGTAGATGCATGGAGAGGAGGGATCACCCTTAACTGACGGCTCGAATCTGACCTTCCAGGACCTGAGATTTTTCTCTTTTCCTCACCTGAAAGGGATGTTCTGGAGCCATGTGCCCAATAGAACTTTCTGTGTGATGGAAATGGCTCAGTGAGTCCTTGTGGCTGTGAAGTACTTGAAATGTGGTCACACAACCGAGGAACTGATTTTTTTTTAAATTTCATTGAATTTTAATTAATTTAAAAATTCAAACTTCCCCTCTTGAATAGGACAGACCTAGGCCAGAAAGCTAGGACAGTACTGAACTTTGAAGTGTTCTGAGGGTGAGCTCTGAAGGCCATCTGGAGTTTTAAGTGACCGGCTGCTTGGTGCTTCCGGGGTGTCCCTCAGCACCCTGCTCTTTAGCGGGGATCCCTCCTGCCCCCATGTCAGCTCCTGGGTGCTTTCAGGACCCTCAGGGGAAGCCTGCTGGGGAATGGGTTGGTTCTGAGGTGCTCACATTGCAAAGTGGCCTGGAAAAAGGTCACTGGAGCCAGAGCCAGCTGGAAGGCGGCGGAACCAAGGCAGCCTGAGTCCAGGGCTCAGCCCGCTAGGGGCAGCCCCCCTCCGGATGAATGAGCCCGCGATGGGGCCGCTTCCAGGACGGCTGGGCACCCGGCACCCCGGCAGCCCCTGCCAACTTCTACCCTCACAGCTGAACTAGGCCCATTTCCAGTTAGCATTGACCCAGTCTGTACATGCACTTGGTTTTCTGCTGGGAATGACTTACTAAAGGGGAGAAGACCATTGTATTGTGTGACGCGTTTGGGGACCTTGCAGCAAAACATGCTGAAAGCTGTTTGCTCATCTGGCGGGCTTGGCAGCGGAGGGTGAAGGTTCCGACCTGCTTGACCTGCTTGCGAAGAGTTAAGTCGGAGCGCAGGTGACGTCAGCCCTGATATTTACACGCCTCCACTTGAGCAATCGCCGCCTCCTCGCGAGGGCCGGAGCTCATTGGCTGTGGGCAGGGCTTCCCGTGGGCAGGCTTTTCTCAATTAAGTAAAAGGGCAGGGCCCGAGCAGCCAATGACAGCCGCCTCCCGGCAGACCTGGTGCGAGTGTCCCCGGCCGGCAGCAGTCCCTGGCTTGCGAGCAGCGCGCCCGGCTCCCAGTCAGCATGCTCTGCCTGTGCCTCTATGTGCCGCTCATCGGGGAGACCCAGACCGAGTTCCAGTACTTCGAGTCCAAGGGGCTTCCCGCCGAGCTGAAGTCCATCTTCAAACTCAGCGTCTTTATCCCCTCCCAGGAGTTCTCCACCTACCGCCAGTGGAAGCAGGTCTGTGCGGCCCCAAACCGGCGGAGTGAATGCATGAGTGGTGGTTGACGGTGCGCGTGCGCTAACTGCCCGTTTCCCCCGCCACCTCCCCTCCCAACCGCCCCCCCGCCCCTCGCCTGCGGGGAAAGAATGTCTGAAATGTGCAAGTTCTTGCCGCTGTAGCTGGGAAAGGGCTATGTCACGTCATGGGAATGACTGGCTTTCATGTGACTTCCAAGGAAGGCTGGAATTACAGGGAAGATACTTGTGGGAGATGGAAAGGAATTCTCTTGCCGGGAGGGGGTGGTGGGGGTATAGTTCCGGAGAAGTACAGGGCCGGGAAAGGGGGGGGGGGCACAGCCCACGTGGAGGGAGGAATGGATAGGCAGAGAGGCTCCGGTTGGAGGCCCAGGAGTTGGAAGTCAAGTTACAGAGGTCGGAGCTGGGGGTGCTGTGGCCCGGGGAGGGGGAGACTTCCCTTGGGAGCAGGGAGGCAGCAGAAATCATTGCATTTTAAAGGTGGGGAAATGGCTCTGGCGCCCGTGGGGGGGTCCCTTGCCTCCTGAAGGGGCACCCCGACTTCTCTGTTAGTCAGATCTCATGCTGTTCCTTCGGTGCTTCTGATGGTGTGCCAGGGGTGGATATGCCTAGCATATACGAGGAAGGAGCCAGAAAGTAGCCCCAGTGGTTCTGAGGTACAACCAAGGACTTTGAAAATAGCTTGGAATCAGCTGCCATGAACACAGCCTTGGGTTTTCTGTATTACGGGGCACCCACCACACCAAGGCGTGTGGATTGCGTTGGTGGCAGAGCAGCCTAGATACCAAAGCCTCCTAGATTCTATTTCCATTCCTGTCATGAATCTAGACTGATAACCCTATATGTAATTCGTACCATTCTTGGTTGAGCACAAATGTCTGCAGGAAGTTAACTCCAGATAACAGATAAAATATGTACCAGCATCTGTCTCACATTCCAGCCACACCCCCAGAGTTGTTCTTTGGATCATGTTAGGTGACATGGTATCTGTCCAGGCCTCCTCCTAGCACTCTTAGTGGCTGAGCAGTCACAGAGAGCCATCAGGTGGTTCAGAGAGTGACTCTGATTGTAATTGTTGGAAGGCACTAGCTCGCCAGTGGTCCATCCATTTCCTGACCCATCGGCTCAGAGACTTTTAAAGCTGTATTGGTTTGTGAAGAGTGAATGAATTTCTCACTGAGAGAATTGGGCAACACAGGAAGACCATAGCCATGTTCCTTTGGGAATTCTCAGTCTAGATTTTGGGGTGTTGCTGGGTTGCAGTGACTCATGCGTGTCCCCCACCTTCTTGAGATTAAGTTTTAGGGCGGCAGCAGGATCTCTAGGGAGGTGGCTCTGAAGTCCCAACAGGCCCAGCTTGAATCCCGCCTACCACTTCCCTAGCTGTGTGACCTTGGCTAAATTACTTAACCTCCCTGAGCTTCTGTTTCCTTCTTTGTAAAACTGGAGGGGGGGCGGGATATGACTGTACCTGCCTCCTAGAGCTTCTTGAGAGGATTCAGCAGGTCACCAGAAGCAAAGCATTTAGCAGGCCCTGCAGCACAGGCCTAGTGCTCGCTTGTTTGGGGAGAAGTTCCAGGTGCCGAGCATCCAAAACCAACGGCCCCTGCCGATCGAGGCTCAGCCCTGAGGGCAGGCGCAGAGTGCTGTTAAGGAGCAGGGTCTCTTCAAGCCTTCTCGGGTCCGTAAGAAAAGCTGGCCTGCCTTTCGGTACCTGGTTGAGGGAGCTGAGGTCAGTTATGTCACCTGGGATCAGAGCCTGGCAGGGCCAGCAAGCCCAAGTCCAAGAATAGTTCCCCTGGCCCTTACCAGAGTCCCCTGGCAGCACATCGCCAAGCAGGCATGCGTGGGGGCCAGCTCTGCACCATACTTTACCCTGGTCACCCATTGGTTCTTGGACCAGTGCCACTTTTGGGGATAAAAAGCAGGCTGCCGCGTTGCTGGTGGCCTCCGAAGCGCGCAGGGCCGTCCCCACATTTGGGCAGAGAGCATGCCTGGTGCCAGGGCCAGTGCTGCACAGGGGAGCCAGGCAGCTGGCCCTGGGGTACAACAAGGTAGCCTTCGGGACACTGGGGATGAGAAGGTGCCAAGCCCGCCACTGTGGGCCCTTTTGGAAGGGCTTCTCCTGAGTGTATTCTTTCCTCTTTGCTTGTGAAGGAAGTGCAGTGGGCTCCTGCCTGGGTTCTGGCCAGCGCCCCTGGGGATCCAAGTGGTGGCTCTGGGAGTTGAGCAGGGGGGAGCATCTCGAGTCCTTGGGGCCACCTCTGTTCTGTTCGTGGGCTGGCACAGTGGTTTCCTGGGGATGGGGCGCTGTGAGGGACAAGGAAAAACCTAGCACACGAGCTCATGGACAGAACCTTCTGTTTTGTAGAAAATTGTGCAAGCTGGAGATAAAGACCTCGATGGGCAGCTGGACTTTGAAGAATTTGTCCATTATCTGCAAGATCATGAGAAGAAGCTGAGGCTGGTGTTCAAGAGTTTGGACAAGAAGAATGACGGTGAGTGGCCCGTGGCTGCCCCGGGTCTTGGGCCTCTCTCTCGCACTTGGACCCCGGCTAGAGCCTCTTGTGTTGTTGCAGGACGGATCGACGCTCAGGAGATCATGCAGTCCCTGCGGGACCTGGGGGTCAAGATCTCCGAACAGCAGGCAGAGAAAATTCTCAAGAGGTGAGCGCTTAGTCAGCCTCTGCGTTTGGTTTAACGACGGTGTGACAAAAGAAAGGCGTTCTTGGACTGACTCCGTGGTGCCCTTCACTGTACTGACCCTGTTTCTCTGAACTTTGGCTTCTGGTGGTTTGACGTGAGCCACAGGTAGCCCCTCCCCAAGAGCCGCTGCTTCCCAGGTTCCAGGCCAGGGTCACAAATCACTTGGAGGTGTGCCGACTCACTGGTGGTCCGTGAAGAGAAAGGACTAGTTGGGGATGTTTCAAGTGGGTGAAAGGTGAACCCTGCCTGACGGGGAAGGGGCTCAGACAGCCTGTTTAGGGTGGACTTCTTCCTGAGAAGGCCCACTTTTCTCCACCCTATCTTCGGAACAGCGGGGAGCCCTGGCCCTAGGGGGTAGCGTTAGTGGCTCAGCCAGGAAGTCACGCAGGTTTGCATTAGGAGCAGCTTCCTGTCCTGCCTACACCTCTTTCCAGATCCCTGGGGCCGGAAGTGGCTGGTCAGGGCCAGCCGCCTCTCATCTGGCTCCCCGGGCGTTTGTGCCGTGATGTGTGTCTGCTTCACTAACATCTGCTCCGAGCACTTATCTGTGTTTCTCCTCTCTCCTCTGCATCCTCCTTTGTCTGTCTGTCAGAATTCGAACGGGCCACTTCTGGGGCCCTGTCACCTAGTAAGTATCCGTGTCACCCTGGTGACTGCCTCCCTCCTTGACCTATGTGCCTGATCGTAACGGGGTTCTTGGGGGCCATGGTGTTCCCCGTTTTTGTGCCAAGTGGGGCAAGGAGCCACCTCGCCTCTTCACTGGGGCAGAGGCCCCTCCCGTGGGTTCGTCAGTGGCCCTGCGCCCGCCCCTGGCTCACCTGAGGGGGGGGGGGTGCAGCTGGCACACGGGGCCTGTTTACCGGGGGGGAACCGACCGTGCGTGTGTCTTGCAGCATGGACAAAAACGGCACGATGACCATCGACTGGAATGAATGGAGAGACTACCACCTTCTGCATCCTGTGGAAAACATCCCCGAGATCATCCTGTACTGGAAGCATTCCACGGTGAGTCCCTTGTCCCCCGAGGCGCCTTCTGCCCCGTCCATTCATGGGCCCCATCCCAGCGTGGGGATGAGAGCGGGCTTTTGGCTTGCCTCTTGCTCAACACGAGACTGTCCACTCCTCCAGCAGCTCCCCGGAGCCCTCCACGTGCACCCTCCGTTCCCACGCTCTGGCCACCCCGACCGTTTCCCAGACACAGGCTCCCTCTGCCGGGGGTGCCCTGGTGCCCCACACGCCGCCTGTTCTTCAGGGTCCACTCCAAACACCCCTTCCCCGATCTGGCCTGTTCTCCCAAAGCCCGCATGCGCCTCGGGCAGCGGAAGCACGGTACAGGGAACCAACAAAGAGCCGTTGAGTGTCTTCCCCCACGTCCCCACTCTCTGTGCCCTTTCTCTCTGCCTAAAGAAAACGTCCCCACGGTCCTATACATGCTATTCCTTCACTCCTGTCAGCGCTGCTGCTCAGAAAGACCTGCACCTCCCTAGTCCTGGCCACGTTGATGCCCTGCCTGCAAGCCTCTTCGTTGGGGGTGCCCCTCTGATCTGTCTACCACTGGGTCCAGGTCAGGGCCTCACCCTCAGGGCGTGCCTGGCTCTCGTTGGGGGAAGTTGGGTGCCCGGCTCCAGGCGTCAGAGCAGAGCTGGCGCGGACTAGGCAGGGTGCCGCCCAGGAGAGAGGCTGTTACGCAGGCACCACAACCCCTCTGATATTTGCTGAGGCCCTTGCACAATGTTCTGCCAGCATGATCTGGTTACACATCGGGTTTCAGAAGAATTTTTACCCCTGACTTGACCCTTTCAGTGCAGGCGGTGTGGTGATCCTCAGCTGAAATGCCTTTGTAAGTCATTCTTGCAGGAGCCAGGGGGCAGGGTCTGAAACGCCGTCCAAGTGGTTTTATAACTGCTTTCTTCCAGCTGCGCTCTCAGATTCTGTCCCCGGGCCTCTGCACCGCTCTGACAGGGATCGGAGCTGTGCCACCTTCACACAGGGAAGGGGGAGGGGCGCGCCAGTCTCCGACCCTGGGCGCCTTGGCATTCTCACCATCTGTGCGGCCCCTTGGGCTCAGCCCTTCTAGATGGTGGAAGCTCGTGGGCCTAGCTGTCTGCCAGCAGCTTGGCCACGAGCATCAGGAGCCTGCTCATTTTATCTTGTGGGTCTTCCTTGCAGATCTTTGATGTGGGTGAGAATCTGACGGTCCCCGATGAATTCACAGTGGAGGAGAGGCAGACAGGGATGTGGTGGAGACACCTCGTGGCCGGAGGCGGGGCAGGGGCTGTGTCCAGGACTTGCACGGCACCCCTGGACAGACTCAAGGTGCTCATGCAGGTACGTGGGGGCATGGGCCTCGGACTACCTGGTTCCTCGGTGGGTGGGTTTCCCCTCCTTCGTGTAACCCTCTTTGGCTTAGAGTTTTCTTTTTCTTTTTTTTTTTTTTATTAGAGAGAGAGAGAGAGGCAGCGTGAGCAGGGGAGGGTCAGAGAGAGAGGAAGATACAGAATCTGAAACAGACTCCAGGCTCTGAGCTGTCAGCACAGAGCCTGACGCAGGTCTTGAACCCACGCACCGCGAGATTGTGACCTGAACCGAAGTCGGACACTTAACCGACTGAGCCCCCCAGGCGCTCCTGGCTTAGAGTTTTCTAACCCAATAAATTAGATTGCAATTACTGCTCCGACAAGGGCAACAGAAGATCCAGATCTAGGTACCTTTTTGCACATAGCTTATCTCATTTTATCTGGGGCAGGAAGCCAGGGGTCACGTTTCAGGCCGAGATGAGGGCAGGTGAAGCCACCGAGAGCCGGGTGTGAGAGAAACCTGTTTCCTTAGGCACGTCTTATGTAGACACCCCACAGGGTTGGGATAAGCAGACCCCTACCTGGCCCAGACACCTTTACCTTGGCCGAGCGCCTGACTCCATGTCCGCAGGGCAGAGATAAGCTAGGCCCATGTCAGGGACAGGGTTGCAAAATCAACCAGCATGAGGACGCCCTGTTGGACTTCGGTGTCGCCTGAATGTGGCCAGTCAGCTGTTCGTCCCCTTGCTTGTGTGCTGATGCTTGTGTTTCTGAGCCTGCTCAGAAAAGGTGCCATCCTTTCCCCACCCTCCCCCGCCCCCACTTGCCCTCCTGAGCCTGCATTGGTTCGAAGCCTGTTAAATGCGAACTCCCTTCTTGTGCCCAAGTGGAGAGGCGGAATGGTTTGGGGAGAAGAGCTTTAGGGACTCCCCCCATCCTCACAGCTGTGACTCGGCCGCAGGATTCTTTCTGAGCGCCTGTCCTTCCCTCTCAGGTCCACGCTTCTCGCAGCAACAACATGTGCATCGTGGGCGGGTTCACCCAGATGATCCGAGAAGGTGGGGCCAGATCCCTCTGGCGGGGCAACGGCATCAACGTCCTCAAAATCGCCCCGGAGTCGGCCATCAAATTCATGGCCTACGAACAGGTGAGGACCCGGCTTCCCTGGGCTGAGGTCCCCGCCCTGCTGATGCCCTGGAACTTGGAGCCAGTCACTGTACCCGGGGGACAGCAGGGCGAGGCAGGTGACTGGGTCCGGCCCCCATCCTGCTGCCAGCTCCACTGTGGTTCAGCTTCTTCTATTTCTGGGCAGTGTCAGAGGTGCCAGGGACACCAAGTCGTGGTTACACTTGGCTGGCTCTGGGAGGAACGGGGTGGGGCAGGGGCTGGCGCGCCAGGCTCTGGGGTGCATCAGTCCGTTTGCTCTCTGTTCTAGATCAAGCGCCTCGTGGGGAGTGACCAGGAGACTCTGAGGATCCACGAGCGGCTTGTGGCGGGTTCCTTGGCTGGGGCCATCGCGCAGAGCAGCATCTATCCAATGGAGGTGAGGCCCGCGTTGGTCTTAGAGCGAATAGCGTGCGTGGGGCGGAGGGTGAGGAGTGGGCCGTGCTCACGCTCCCGTCGTTCCTTTTGGGTTCTGCAGGTTCTGAAGACCCGGATGGCCCTGCGCAAGACAGGCCAGTACTCGGGCATGCTGGACTGTGCCAGGAAGATCCTTGCCAGAGAGGGGGTGGCCGCCTTCTACAAAGGCTACGTTCCCAACATGCTGGGGATCATCCCCTACGCCGGGATCGACCTGGCCGTGTACGAGGTGAGGCCCTGGGCGGCTCAGGCCCCTTGAACCGGCAGCAGATAGTCGGAGACCCCTCGTAGCCAGGCCCCCGCCCGTTGTCACGCTTCCCGAAAGATGCTGGGGGTGGCGGCGACAAGGAACAGCAGTGTCCCCTCCCAGACTCATCAAGTCATTGCAAGGGTCTCCTGTCACACTACAGCCCCCAGGTCCTACACCCTTAGGGGTTCAGTGGGCAGATTGCCAGGGCACAGCGCCACGGGGGTCTGCTGCGCCCCCGGCGGCCTTTGGGCTACACGAGTCAGGCGCCCTGTGGGGGGGAGGGGCTGTGGCCCCTGCGTCACCCCCGCTCCCAGTCCTATCCAGGAGTCCCCAGAGACGAAGGGCAGGCCGGCCGGGAGGTCAGCAAGCCTCTGGCCGAGCGAATCGGGTTACAGTAGCCTCGAGGACCCCATGTGACCAGGAAATGCCTCCTGTGTGGATCCAATATCTGGGCCCCCACCCCCAGCAGTCCTGTCCCTCATGGCCTCACAAGCTCTTTGTGAGGCCCATAGTCACTCCGGCTCATCCCTGCTCACCTGCCCCCTTCCAGACGCTCAAGAACGCCTGGCTGCAGCGCTACGCGGTAAACAGCGCGGACCCCGGCGTGTTTGTGCTCCTGGCCTGTGGCACCATGTCCAGCACCTGCGGTCAGCTGGCCAGCTACCCTTTGGCCCTGGTCAGAACCCGGATGCAGGCCCAAGGTAATGCCGGGCCTGGACCAGTACCGGGCGGGGAGGGGGCTGGGGCGCGTCTCCCAGGGCAGCTCAGGCTCCAGGGAGGACCTGGCGAGCCTCTGATGGGTGCCTCTCTTGCTACAGCCTCCATCGAGGGCGCCCCGGAGGTGACCATGAGCAGCCTCTTCAGACACATCCTGCGGACCGAGGGCGCCTTTGGCCTGTACCGGGGGCTGGCCCCCAACTTCATGAAGGTGATCCCGGCCGTGAGCATCAGCTACGTGGTTTACGAGAACCTGAAGATCACCCTGGGCGTGCAGTCACGGTGATGGGACAGGGGGTGTGACCCCGCCTCGCTCGGCGGACTCCCAGATCCTGGGCCTGTGGCCCCAGGATGTGTAGCCATCTCATTCTGTGAATGTGCCAACACTAAGCTGACCGAAGCCCAGCTGTGAAAAGCCTGGGGTGTGCCCGCTGGGGAGTGGGGGTAGGCCCGGCAGGCCCACCGGCCGTGTCCCGCTGACCCCGGCCGACTGTCAGGTCCGCTCCGGGGGCCAGCTGGACACAGGCACGCACACACAGGGACAGGACGCTTCCTGCGGTGCCTGCCACACAGCAGGGTTCGGAGCCGGCTTGGTTCTTCCATCTCGCAGCCAGACCGCCAGCCGCAGGCCCTGCTGCCCAGCCTGCTGGGCGTCCACCCCGTGCCCGCCCGCCTGCCTTCCTTGCTGCTGTGTTAACATGGCCAGAGGAGGGCTGCCGGCCCACACCCATGTCCCTGCTCGCTCCTCTCCCCTCAGTTCGTGGGGACCTCGCACCCTGGCTTCGCGGCCCACAGTGTCCCCTCTGGCTAGGTTGTGCTGGGGAAGAGGGAGGAGTCTGGCTTTTGTGCTCACCCTCCTCTGAGCCCTGCTGTTGGCTTCAGAGCTCCCCAAGGCGGGCACCTGGATGTGCGAGTGCATGCAGGGGGCAAGGTCATGCCCCGCCACTGGCCGCCTGGCATCCTGGTGCATGGCTTCACGGAAGGCAAGTGCTGGGTCCCGCGACGCAGAAGGCCTCTGCTCCTGCTGCCGGGGTGTCCTGGGGCTCTGAGCTGGCCCCAGACTCTGTCAGGACTGGCACCAGCTCAGAACCAACTCCCCATCCCCTTCTATGGAGGGAGAGCCGTGAGGCATCACAGGGCTGCAGGAAGTGGGGCCGCTGCCTGGGGTCCAAGCGTCCTGGGGAGAGAAGGAAAAGGTTCTTAAAGGCCTTAATTATGTATCGTTGGGAAAAGGGTTTTGTTCAGAAGGACACACTGGACAAATGTGCAAGTTCTGTGCTTCCAGAGGGAAGGCAGACGGGGTCGAAAGCCTGGCCGACTGCATTAAAGTCTGTTTCTGACGCCCCCTGGGGATTCGTGTCCAATCCCAATCGGGGCAAAGTGGGACCAGCCTCACATTCCACCGGTGCAAGTGTCACACTGCTTAGAGCCTATTTATTTCATATTTATTTGAACAGAGTTATGTCCTAACTATTTTTATAGATTTGTTTAATTAATAGTCTGTCATTTTCAAGTTCATGTTGTATTCATATTTATGTTCGTGGTTGATTGTACCTTCCCAGCACCCTCCAGGTGGGGTGGGGAGAGGAAGGAGGGGCCATGGGAGTGACCTTTCCCGCCACTGGCCGCACTGACGTCAAGTCTGTCCAAAGAAATTCCTCAGAACTGGCAACAGAGGAAATGTCAGGGCGGGAGGGCCCTGGTCATGGGGAGGTGGCCTCTGGCAGGTTGGAGCGGGGCTTGCACCCGGAAGCCTTAGGATCTGAGGGTTTGGCTGGGGGCAGGAAGAGTGGCAGAAGTCCCCATTCCGTTGAACGTGGAAGTCCAAATCATTTCTTGGACTTTGAGGATCTCTTGATCCTTTAGACTGACAAGGCGCCCAGGGGCCTATCACTGTGAGTTTGGAGTGGGGGCTCCAGGAGAGGGCGGCCAGCTCCCTGCCCCCACCTGTGAAGTGGGCTCCCCCCCTCCCAGGCCCCCTTCCCCCCGCCTCCCGCCACTCCTGCTCAGCAATGCTGGTCAACTTGGCGACTTCACACAGTCGCGCTTCCATTCCACCAGAATGGCCTGGTGAGGATAATTCAAATAGGATGCAAAGATCAATGCAAAAATTATTGTTTTATCTAAATCTAGTGATAACTGGAATTTGTGAGAAAGCCAATTAAGACAGAATTGGAAGTTGTCATTTAAAGCAGCGTTCTAATAAAGTTGTTTCAAAGCTGATGACGGAGCCATGTGGTTTTTTGGGTAGGGGCTTGGGTGGGGGAGGGGGGCAATCGCATGTCAGAGAATGAATCCATCTTTATCATCAGAGGAAATAAAGCTAGCCTCCCTGGGCTTCTTGGAGGCACTCTCTCTTTAAAACGGGTGTTTGTTGGATTAGGGGTGCTCCACGCAGGTCACGAGAGCCCCCAGGGTGGTGAGCCTGAGGTTTCTTCCTTAGGCCTCCTTGGGGGGGGTGGGGTCTGTCTTGAGCAGAGCTGGCCCCTCCCTAGGCCGGAGCCCCTCCAGCCGCTGCGGTGCTGCCGTCCACTGCCACGTCTGTCCCTGCCCACCGGCACACTCAGACCTTGTGGGGCCCTGCCTGATACCTTGATTCTCTTTCTGCCTGTCTCCCTTCCTGGGAGAGGGGGAGGCCCCCTGGGGAACAGGGTGCGTTTGCAGCATCATCACCAGCACCTAAGACTGCCTAGTGCCATTTTCATTAAATAACTATCCACACTCTGTCCCTTGATCCCTCCCAGCAGCTTGAGGACTCCATGGGGGGGGGGGGCCATTCAGAGGCTGTAGGGAAGCACGGAAGTGTGCCCATGTTTGGAACTGGTATATACCACTTGTACTGGGTTGATTGAATAGCACCCCCTCCCCAAGTTCATGTCCCCTGGGAACCTCAGGATGTCACTATTTGGAAATAGGACTTCTACGGATGCAATCAAGTTAAAATGAAGTTGAACTGGATTGTGGTGGGGGCGCCGGGGTGGCTCAGTCGGATAAGCGTCAGACTTCAGCTCGGGTCATGATCTCACAGTTTGTAGGTTCGAGTCCCGTATTGGGCTCTGTGCTGACAGCTCAGAGCCTGGAGCCTGCTTCCAATTCTGTGCCTCCCCCGCTCGCACTCTGTCTCTCTTTCAAAAATAAACATTAGAAAACTTTATTAACTTTTATTTTAAAAAACTGGATTACAGTGAGCCCCAAGTCCAATGTGTGATGTCTTTATAGAACAGGGGAATTTGGACAGACATGCCCGGAAGAGGGAAAAGACCGTGTGACCACAGGGCATGCATCTACCAGCCAAGAAACGCCAAGGATTGCAGGGGGCCACCCAAAGCAGGGAGAGTGGCCGGTGGTGTTCTCCCTCAGATTGTCCAGAAGGACCCAACCCTGCCAGCAGCTGAATCCCAGACTCCGGGCCTCCTGAACTATGAGACAATGAATTTTTGTTTGGGGTCATTCGAGTGTGTGGTGATCTGTGGACAGCAGCTAGGAAACTAATATGGCACTGCTTCAGCTGTTCACTGCCAGGGTAACGGGCACATACCATTTCCTGACCACCGGGTCTTGCCAAGTGGGTCCCTTCACCCCAAACCTGCTCTCCCAACCGAATGTTCCATAGTGCAGTAGGCAGAAATATGCCCCCTCCCAAAGATGTCCCTGTCCTAATCCCCACACCCTGTGAATTAGGTTACATTGCACAGGACAATGGAGGTTGCTAATCAGCTGACCTTAAAATAGAGAGATTATCCTGAATTATCCAAATGGGGGAGCAGGGAGAGCCAGGGAGACCGCGGGGGAAGAAGGCCTCAGCCCAAGGTTGCTGTCAAGGCCACGAGTCAAGAAATGTGGGCGGCCCCCGGAGCTGGAAGAGGCAAGGAATGAGTTCTCCACCAAGGGTCTCCAGGAGGAACAGTGCCCTGCTGATGCCTTGACACCTTGATTTTAGCCCAGTAAGAGGCATTTCAGACTCCTGGCCTCCAGAACTGTAAGATAATAGTTTTATGCTGGTTAAATCATTATGTCTGTGCTAATTTGTTACAGCAGCAATAGGGAACAAATAAACTTGCTTAGTTCTGAACTTCCTTCATCTTGGCTGAGAAGAGCTGCCCCCCACCCCCTGCCCCTAGGTTGGGGTTTTCAACCAGCTGGCACCTTGGGGGTGGAGGATGTTGGGGATCGCACGGAGGAGGAGCACCTCAGGATCCAAGATTGGATGGGCTCTGGCCTAGCCCCTGACCCATCCGAGGAGGCAGCTGGCACTGACCCCTCAGCTGCGCCCAGTCGGGGACTGGCAGACCCCTCCTGCCCCTCCAGGCAGAGCCCGATGGGGGGCTTGAACCTACAAACTGTGAGATCATGAAGTCGGATGAAGTCGGATGCTTAGCCAACTGAGCCACCCCAGCGCCCCCACCATAATCCAGGAAGCCCAGACACTGCGGGGCCCTCTCAGGCACTCAGGTCTCTGGGGACGGCATCCAGTCACCTACTTGGACGTGACTCTGAGGTTAGGGCCAGAGAGCCTGGAGCAGTCTGGGGACCGGGGGCATGGGAGCTGCAGAAAGCCTGCCTGACTTTCCATGGTAGACAGTGGGACAGTGGAAATCCCTGCCCCGGGTTGGCCCAGCCGTGGCCTTGGGCGAGTCCCACCACCTCTCTGGGCCTGTTTGTCCGTTAGATGAAGAGAGTGCCTGGGAGGGCTCTTAGAAAGCTGGGGAGGGGGGTGCCTGACTGGCTCGGTCAGTGGAGTGTGTGAGTCTTGATCTCAGGGCTGTGGGTTCAAGCCCCACGTTGGGTGCAGAAATTACTTAAGAATCAAATCTTGGGCACCTGGGTGTCAGGTCATGATCTCACCTTCCTTGAGTTCAAGCCCTGCCTCCGGTGAGCTCAAGCTGGACTTCTGGTGAGCCCAAGCCCCACTTCAGGTGAGCTTGAGCCCCTCTTTGAGTGAACATGAGGCCTGTTTCTTTCTCTCTGTGTCCCTCATAGGATACTCTCTCTTCCTCTCTCTCTCTACCCTTGCTAACTTGTGCCCTCCCTCTCTCTCTCTAAAAAAAAAAAAAAAAAAACCCAAATCTTTGGGGCGCCTGGGTGGCTTAGTCGGTTAAGCGTCCGACTTTCGCTTAGGTCATGATCTTGCGGTTCGTGGGTTCGAGCCCCGCGTCGGGCTCTGTGCTGACTGCCAGCTCGGAGCCTGGAGCCTGTTTCAGTCTGTGACTCCCTCTCTCTCTGACCCTCCCCTGCTCACGCTGTCTCTCTCTCTCCTGGAAATAAATAAAACATTAAAAAAAAATTTAAAAAAAAACCAAATCTTTTAAAATATGAGACAAATTATAAAACTAAAATTAGGATGAAATTTAACATTGTCAATTATACTCAAATTTTAAAAATACTCATTTTTTAAATTTTTTATTTGAGAGAGTGTGCATGTGCACTGGTGGGGGGAGGGTCAGAGTGAGAGAGAGATTCTCCAGCAAGTTCCAGGCTCAGCTCAGAGCCTGATGCAGGCTCGTTTCCACAACCCTGGGATCATGACCTGAGCTAAAATCAAGTCAGATGCTAAACTGACTGAGCCACCCAGGCTCCCCTAATGATAATTTTTTAAAAAATATTTATTTATTTTTGAGAAAGACAGAGAGAGAGAGTACAAGCAAGTGAGGGACAGAGAGAGAATTCCAAGTAGGCTCTGCACTCTCAGTGCAGAGCCCAATGCGGGGCTCAAACTCATGAACTGTGAGATCATGACCTGAGCCGAAACCAAGAGTCAGATGCTTAACCGACTGAGACACTCAGGTGCCCCAGTAATAATTCTTTTGAAAAGGAAGTTGAAATTAGGGGGTCTGGGTGGCTCAATCAGTTAAGTGTCCAACTTTGGCTCAGGTCATGACCTCACAGTTTGTGAGTTTGAGCCCCACATCGGGCTCTGTGCTGACAGCTCGGAGCCTGGAGCCTGCTTTGGATTCTGTATCTCCCTCTTTTTCTGCCCCTTTCCTGCTCTTGTGCATCCCCCCTCTCTCTCTCTCTCTCTCAAAAACAAACATTTTGAAAAATTAAAGAAAAAAAATGAAGTTGAAAAGAGATCAGAAAAAGAAAAGGCTGGTCCTTAAACAACAGCTCCCCTTCCTGAGCCAGAAAGCCAAACACACAGTAAGTAACCCCCTCAACACTGGTCATTCTGCCTCCAGTGTCGAGGCTCGTGCAGGCCTGGGGCTCTGGCAGCTGAAGAAACTCAACCTGGGGCGGGGGGGGTTGTCATTTGTGCTGCAGGACCTGGGGAATCCTCTTCCCGTCTCCCTCCTGAAGCTAGACAGGCCCTTCCACCTCTAATCCTGAGGGCACAGCTGGGCCACTGTACACACAGGACTTAGCCCTCGGCGGTGTTATGAGGTGTTGCTGCCACCCTGACCCCATTTTACAGATGAGGAAACCAAGGCTGGAGGAAAAGTGACTTGCCCAAGGCCTCACCGTGATTAGGTGACAGGGCCTCAAATGTATGTCAGCCGCCCCCTGGGCTCTTCTGGGGCTGCCAGTCAGGAGCCCACGGGACAGAGACCACGCTGTGACCCACCCGTGGGGACTTTCACTCAGGAGAAGGCGCCTTTGCCTCGCCTCAGACAGGTGGCACCGGGTCCCTGGTTACCCTCCTGAGCCTGGAGGCCACCGAGACTCTGGGATGCGTTGGGCAGGCCTGTGCTTAAATCCTGGCACCTGGCGATATGATCTTGGGCAAATCCCATGCCTCCCTGAGCCTCAGTTTCCTCACAAGCAAGGTGGGCACAGAACCTTCCTGACGGCTCAGAGTGGGAAGGAACTTGTCTGGGTTCATACAAAGGGTACTGTTGAAGTGAGATTCAAACCAGCCATGTTCTCAACTTTGGCTCCCAGCCAGGCCGCCCCCATCCCGATCTCGCTGGTCTGAGCAGGTTGGAATGTAGGGGAGGGGAGAGGGGAGCACCTGTGTGCTGGGCCCAGCTGTCCAGGCGTGGACCTTGGTCCCTGCCCTCCAGGGCTGACGGGGAAGCCGGAGCAGACCAGCCGGGTCTGGTCACACTGGCTGGAAAGGCTGGCCAGGGCTGTCTACGAAGGGCCCACAGGAGGGACACAACGGGCCAAGCCAGGTGAGAACCAAGGATGAGGAAACTGAGGCCAGGGAGGGCCAGAGGCCAGCTGCAGTTCCCCCAGGGAGGCAAGACTGAGCTGGCCTCCCGCTCGGAGCTTCTTGGAACCGAAGTTGGCGGGGACGGCCACCCGGGAGTCATGTCGTCTGGCCATGTGCCCATCAATACGGCCCCTTATCTGCCCATAGCAGTTGTGGATGCTGAAGAGAGAGGGGGCTGGCTCCACCCCTGCTGGCCAGGGCGGGGCGCCCCCTCGGCACCACGGAGCCCAGCCCCACCCCTCAGTTCCCAGAGGTGACGGGACAAGAGACTTGCCCGAGGTCACTAGGCTCCTCCCAGTAGCCGATTCTCTTCCCCGGCCACACTGGTTTGTAGCCTGTGTATTTGCTGCTGCAAAGTGCCACAGAGTGGTGTCTTATGACAGATTAATCTCATCTCTTCTCTCACAGTTCTAGAGGCTTGGAAGTCCGAACTCCATTTCATTGGCTCAAATCAAGACGTCCGCGGGGCCGGTTCCTTCTGGAGGCTCCGGAGGAGAGTCTGCTTCTCTGTTCCTTCAGGCTCCGGAGGCGTCGGCATCCCAGGGCTCGTCACCCTTTCTCGAATGCCCCCCAGCCTCAGCTTCCGTCTCCTCACCTCTTCTGTCACACCTCCCTCTTACAGGACACTTGTGATGATGGTACCTTTAAGGCTCAATCCGAAGGCCCCATCCAGAAAGATCCCTTCATCTCAAAATCATTAACTTAATCATATTTATAAATTCCCTTGAGCGCATGAGGTAACAGTCACAGGTTTCCTGGGAGGAAGCCCAGACACACTTGGGGACCATTACTCAATCCACCACGCTGCTCCCCCACTGCAAACCTTGTGCCTTTAGACCCTTCTGCCTCTCACACCTCAAAATCCTTCCCGTTCGACTGGTGAAGTAAGTTGGGGACCAGTCGTTCCATGGCACATGGCTACCATGGAAAACCTCACAGTCATCAGACTTGGTAAAGGGAGAGCAGTTACTGTTCCGGAATGTTCACGATCTGAATCTTTACTTAAAAAAAGGACAAACTTGGAGCGCCCAGGTGGCTCAGTCGGTTAACTGTCCCAGCTCAGGTCAGGATCTCACAGTCAGTGAGTTCGAAACCCATGTCAGGCTCTGTGCTGACAGCTAGCTCAGAGCCTGGAGCCTGCTTCGGATTCTGTGTCTCCCTCTTTCTCTGACCTCCCCTGCTCACACTGTCTCTCTCTCTCAGAAATAAATAAAAAACATTAAAATTTTTTAAAAATTTTATCTATGCCTATCTGTGTGTGTATATACACACCTATGCACTATATGTGGGCTACATAAAAAATTATCTAGAAGGCTGTCCTCCAAAAATTTTTTGATTGATCATATCTCTAGGTTGGTGGGACCATGAATAATTAATATCATCTTTTTGCTTATCTGAAAGTTCTGTTTATGTACAATAAACATTATTTGCATGATCAAAGTGAAATTTTAAAATTTAACGGCATAACAAACAAAGAAGCAAGCTGGAATCCTCCTGATTCTTGAAGCCCCAGCTGTGGCTCGTCCTCCCCAGAGAGCTCCCTGACTCTCAGGGCAGAAGGATCTCGCTGTTCTCACGACCCGTCTCTTCTTCCTTCCTGGAGCTCTGGACCTAAAAGCCCGGTTGGGAACAGAGCAGGGAGTGTGCTCTGAGGACAGCAGACCCCACCGGCTGCATAAAACGCCCATCACACGTCAGCTGTGCACACCGACCCCGTGTAGTGTTCTCATTTCTAACCACATCAACCCCATGAAGGTTAACTGACCTCTGAGGGCTTGCCCAAGGTCACAGTAGGTAGTGACAGGGTTCCCACCTCAGGCCTTCTGCTGCCGTCAAGGCCACAGGGCATATGCCCTGATCTGAGCATGCCCCAAATGAGGCAGAGGTTCTTGGCTTGGGGCCCTGTCCTCTGAGGTGTGGCTTTTCCTGTCTGCCCATTTTCCGACCCTTACCTGGTAAGCGACCATCCAGACAAGAGATGCGATTCTGAAGTTGGTCACAAGGTGGCAGCATGAGGCCCATGTTTCACACCCTCTACTGCCCTCTGGTGGTTATGGGGAAATACACCCAGGGGCTGGCCAAGGAGCATTTGGGGAAACTGAGGCAGGGTTGTCAAAGGCAGTGGATACTCAGTGAAAGAAACATGCTCAGTTGGTGTCCCATGGTGGCCCTGAGTTGACTGGCCGTTCTTCAGCCCCAGTCACAGGGAACAGGTCTAGCTACTATAGTCCTTGGCCTTTTTAAAATTTTTTTTTAATGTTTTATTTATTTCTAGGAGAGAGAGAGAGAGAGAGAGACAGCATGAGCAGGGGAGGGTCAGAGAGAGAGGGGGAGTCACAGACTCTGAAACAGGCTCCAGGCTCTGAGCCGGCAGTCAGCACAGAGCCCGACGCGGGGCCTGAACCCACGAACCGCGAGATCATGACCTAAGCGAAAGTCGGACGCTTAACCGACTAAGCCACCCAGGCGTCCCGTCCTTGGCCTTTTCATCAAGGTGACCAGTCAGTGGAGGAGGGTGTGGAGGGTGCCGGTGGATGCCTTTGTGCCGGCACCAGCCCCAGGGAAAAAGCCCCAGTAATGTCCCTGTCCCCAGCACGCCTCTGCCACCAACCATATCCTCCTCTGCGAAACACGGAGGCAGAAAAAAATATCTGAATCCATGAAAACAGGGAGAAGGTAGCTGGTAGCCGGGACCTGGCCTGCACCTGGGCCCCCTTGGCCAGACCAGGCCTCAAGTGGGGAAACCGAGGCCAGAGACAATCCTCTGGCTGAGCAGGAGAGAAGGGGCAGGGAGCATAGGGCAGGGATGTGGGCGGTGAGACCCTCCCATGGCCACAGTGTCATGGACACGTGGGGTGGCAGGAAATGGGAAGAGGGTCAGGGATGCAGGGAAGGTCCTCTCTGGGGGACCCACGGCGCTGCTGGCCTAGCTCCTGTCCTGCTGAGGGAGGCTCTGGGATCCATGGGCCCCGGGCCCTGGAGCAAAGGCCTTTCAGGACACGGGGGTGGCTCCTGAAGGTGGCCTCATGCCACAAACTGAGGTGGCTTCTCTCCTTGCTCTCACAGGAGAGGCACCCCCAGGGAGACCGGAAGGGGGCCACGCTGGTGTGGCTGGGCCTGGCCAGCGGTACGGCGCATCCATGCAGCTGGGCCCTCTGCGGCTGTGAAGACCAAGCCAGTGTCACATGTGCTGACAGGGACAGAAGCCCGCGATGGGAACGAGAATAAGCAGGTGACAGAGCAGCTCTGCAGGAGAAACTGAGGCCACTGCCTCGTTATGCTGTTTGGCCTCAGGAGCGCTCATCAGGCCTCTAGCTTATTTCAGTGTTCGCCATCATGAGGCACATGAACTCTTTTTATGTTTTTCTTTTTTTAATGTTTATTTATTTTTGAGAGAGAGAGAGAATGAGTGGGGGAGTGGCAGAGAGAGAGAGACACACACACAGAATCTAAAACAGGCTCCAGGCTCTGAGCTGTCACCACAGAGCCTGACGCGGGGCTCGAACCTGTGGACCATGATATCATGACCTGAGCAGAAGTCAGATGCTGGGGGTAGAGTTCTGCCCACGGACCACCTGTCTGGCCTTTGGAGGCTGCTGTGCTCTTCATTTGCTGAAACCAGGGGAATGGGGACCCCCGACTCAGGGTGCTCTGCTCATACCTGCCCCCCCTCACTCCCAGAGCTGGCTTCTCCCTATAGAACCCCTGTCCCAGAGCCCCCTACCTGTGGAGCCGCAGGCCTGGGCCCAAAGCCTGGGTGCCCACCTGCCAGAAAGGCCAGGGCCCTGAAAGGGACAGTGTCCTTGGAACCTTGTCCCCTGCCGCTCCAGCCCCTGCTCTGAGCCGGGCGTCCTTCTCCACACTCGACCTGCACCTCCCCACAAACCCTCGCAATGTCCCCTCGAGGTGGACACTATCATCACGCTCACTCGGATGAGGACACTGAGGCTCAGAGAGGGGCGTCACTGCCCAGAGTCCCACAGTGAGCGATAGGCAGAACTGGCTCCGGGCCCTGGGCCACCTCAAACCTCCCGGCTGTGTATCCCGTGGTGGTGCCCCAGGGTTTATGTGACACGAAGCCTGCTAAGTCCTTCACCCCAGGCCTGACCCCTAGAAGGTACTGGACAGAGAGCAGTTACCGCCAGCGCTGGGCAGGGCCTTCTCCCGAAGCCTCTCCTAACCAGCAGCCACACAGCACTTCGCCCCAGACTCCCAGCACAGCAGCAAACCTTTTCTTTATTGCAAACATGACACAGAGTCCCAGGGGCACCTGGGAAGGGCAGGAGGCAGGAGGAGCCAGAGATGAAATCCTCCGTAAACCGGATTATTCCTACCTCCCCCATCGGGGCAGGAGCCCGACCCGATTCCCACCCATGAGGTGTGGACAGAGCAGCCACTGAGAGCCCCAGAGAATGGCTGAAAGTAGGGAGGCGGGGGTGGGCTGGCCGCCTGGGGCCGGGGTGCCCCTCAGGGGGACTATGAACAGAAATCAAACCTGGGTTTTTGTCCCCCAGCGCCCCACGGCCTCAGCAGGTGTTCAATGCTAGAACGCTGGGGCTGGGGTGGGGGTGGGGGTGGGCGAGACGCAGAACGATCCTGCCCCCCACTGCACAGCGTCACCAGGTCTGACCCCATGGTCCTGGTCCCGGTGGCCGGGGTCTTCCGCTGTCTGCCACCCCTCCTGGGGCTCTCAGGTCACTGAGGGACCTCAGCAATGGCTTTCTCTACCCGCAGGTACCAGGGCTGGATGCGGGTGTGACGCATCAGGTCATCGAAAGCCTCCAGGCCCTCCATCACGCGCAGCACGCCATATACAGCCTGGGGGTGGGTACAGAGGGGGTGTCCAGACCTACCCTGTCCCCCACCAGTTGTGTGCCCCGGGGCCCGTCACCTCTCCTGAGGCCAATTTTGCACTTGGGGCTTTGAGTGAAGTGTGTGGGATTTCTATAGGTTTTGCCTGCCTTGTACCCACACCCCACATCTAGGCAAGAACCGCCCCCCGCCCTCGCCCCGGAGAGATTCCTTTGGGAAAGTGTGCTACCCCACTCTCAGGTCCTGAGATTTGAGGAGAGGGGACCCCCCCCTCCATCCAGCTCCAAGACCCAGGCCTGGCCATCGATATATTCCACCTTGGCTTGAAGGACTGACTGCTTCAAGGCTTGGCACTGAAACCAGACCAACGAGACACCGCCCCCGGACTTTTGCTGGGTGCAAGCCTGGAGCACTGGACTCAGGCCTGCCTCAAGCTAGAGCCAACTCCAAAGGGTTGAGATGAAACAGGAGAGGCTGAGACCTAATATCGTCTGGGGCCCTTGATCAAGCTGGGCCTGAAGCCAACCCCTCCTCTGAACCTGTCAGTTACGTAAATCAAGACAGTTCCTCGCAGGGGGCCTCCGGAGCGGGAGAGCTGTTGAGCTGTACGTACTGCCTCCATCTGGGCTTTCCCTGCCCAGGCAGGCCCCTCGGGTCTGGGCGCCCCCCTCGCCACCACCACACTCACCAGATCAGCCAGATTCGGCTGCTGGCCCCCCATGAAGGGCCGGTCTTTGCCCACGGCTGTCACCCACTTGTTGGCAGCCTCGTAGAGGTCCTCACGCACGTCATCCTGAAGGTGGTGCCTGGGTGGGGAAGGCGGAAGTCCAGCAGGGGAATTCTAACCCTCCACCCAGGCTGGGAAAGCAGCAAGGCTGGGGGCCAGGGCTGCTCCCCTGGGGGGCATCACCCCTGCAAAAATCAGTTATCACCTGCCCCCAACAGGGAGGCTGTGGCCAAAGGAGGAAAGAGACCCGACCACAGAGAAGGAAACAGAAGAAGGCTTAAGGCAGGCACCCGGTTCTGGACGCTGAGGCCTGTTTTGCTTCCCCTGGGGTGGTGGGAGGCAACTGAAGTTCTGAGTTCAAGTCCTGACCCGGTTTACACTAGGGACTGACAGAGAGCAGGCCGCGAGTACATGCGCTCGCACACACACACACACACACCCCATCCTCACCTGCTCTTGAGTCTCTTGCTGATGAGGTACATGGCAGCTGCACCCATGTACTTGGCCACGGCACCCTCCACTGCCCCGAACTTGCCCTCCCTGACAATGTAGTCGAAGGAGGCCAGGGCCTCGGCAGGCGTGCGGTACACGTTGGGGGAGATCAGGTGCACCAGCCAGTCGTCTGCCCACTGCCGCCACTTCATCTCCTCCCTGTGGACAGAGTGGGGACAGTGGGGCAGGCCAGGTGAGCTTCCTAAGCCGGGGCCTGCGAGGTGCGGGAGCAGGCACGCGGTCTAGACCACACAGTGTATGGAGGGGAGGCGGAGGCTCAGCCCCGGCCCCGGCCCCAGCCCTCCTGGTGTCCAGTCCCGTCCCGTCCCCCCTGCCCCTGCTTACAATGTTTCGCTCAGCCCATCCCTCTGGGAAGAGCCCGCCCTTGCCACCTCCCGGGACCCGCCCCGGCCTCACTTACGTCCTTGCCTCCTTCCCACCATACATTCGCTGGGCCTCCTTCTCATCCAGCATGAGCCAATACTTGTTGCAGAATTCGGTCACCTCCTTGCCCTGGTCGTTCACGGCCTTCATGGGTGGATAGTAGGTGATGATGTCTTCCAGGGGTTGCCTTTGGGAGATGACACCCAGAGCCTCATCCCAAGTAGTCTTTCCTCCCGGAGGTGGTGTGGGGGGGCTGAGCCGTCATGTCCTCAGGGTAAATATCTACCCCAGCCGGACCCAGCTCGGGGTCGGGGGGGCCAGGACCAACCCACGAAAGCCTTCCACCCACAGGAAGTCCTGCAGCAAGAGGCACTTGGGGCAAACACCCGCAGCACTTCCCTCAGGGAGGGAGACGCGCAGAGGAAAGCAAGGGGGTGTCTCCGAGTAAAAAGCCCGAGGCTCATTCTGGAAATCCAGGCAGCAGCTGCACCCTGCGCCCCTGCAGGAACCCAGGTGAGGCCCCCCTGGAGATGAAAGGGATGAAATGAGACCCCAGACTGGGCCTCTGCGGGGCTCCTTACCCCGACACCAGGTAGGTCTTGAGAGCACTGATGATGACAGAGGAGTCGTTCAGTTGTTGCTGGAGAACGAGAGGCCGGTTTAAATGAGGGCGTGGGGGGGGGCTGCCTGGCCACCAGCAGGGTCACCAGGATTCTCCTAAAACAAACACCCGGGCATTCAAAGACACTGGTCTGGTGGAACCTTGGCATTGTCCATCCACCCCTGAAGGTCTGTCCCCCAAATCGATGCCCAGTGAGCTTTCCCCTCCTCCCCACAGGACCCAGTCCCCACCCTCAGGGAGGCCCATCCTGGGTAAGAGAGACCCAATTGTGGCCAAAGGGAAAGAGGGGGGGCGTGGGGAGAACCTAAGGTCTTGGACCCCCCCACTCACCTGCCTGGCCTCCCAGACAATGGGTGGGGGGGCAGGGTGGACTCTGGAAGCTACATTCTAGAAGCCAAGCACTGTACCAGCCATTCCCTACCACCCAAGAGTGTGGTCCTCCGTTGATTAATGAAGAAGCAAGCCCAGAGAGACTAAGTGACCGGCCCCAAGTCACACAACCAGTGAGGGACAGAGCCCCACCCTGAGCCCAGACCATCCTGCGTTCAGAGCTCACTGTTGAGTTCTGTGATGCTCTGTCTCCTTTGGGCACAGCTGGTTCATAATCCATAATCCTCAGCAAGGCCCAAAGACCCCATACTTGCCCAGAGCCACACAGCAGGGCCTGACTCGGGGCACTCCAGGAAAACCCAGGACATTGGGTTGGGGGGTTTGCTCCCTGAGGCTCACCAAGCTCTCTCCTTCCTGGGCCAGCAGGATGGGCACCTTCCTGTAAGAGGAGAACTTGATCTCGGCCTTGCGCACTGGGTTCACTTCCACCACCTTGTAGGGCAGGGCATGGAAGTCGAGGAAGGCGCGGACCTTGCTGCAGAAGGGACACGTTTTGTACTGGTACAGGGTCAGCTGCAGGCGGCTGGACAGGGACAGCTGGGTGGAGAGCAGAGGGAGGGGAGCTTCTGAGGCCTGGTGCCCAGGCCCGACCCCCAAGCAAACTTTTCCCAAGGGATCCTTCTAGAATGACTCCCGGAGAACATCAGGAGGAATGGGGGCACAGGAGGCAGAGAGAAAGAAAGGGAGGCACAGGGAGGAGGGGTGCGGTGGGCAGTCCAGCCTCAAGCATCCATCCAGCGCCCTCTGCAGGTGAGTAGAATGAATCTTCCGGGCCCTATTCAACATTAGACAGACACCTCTCCCCTCCCTCCTCTCCCAAGGGGACATCAGGCATCCCCAGGGGACATGTGTCACCGGAGATGCAGAGCAATTGTTTCAACTTGGGAGTGCCTACCCCCCACTTCCTCAACCCAAGGGACCTCTGGGTGAGGAGGCGGAGCCCTGCATTTGCCAGAGTGGGGTCTAGCTCAGATCTCCAAGTGGGGAGGCTTGTAGCTGGGCCTCAGCCTTGATCTGCAGGTTCAGCGGGTAAGCCTCAGGTGAGCTTTTGCTGCTGCATATTCATGCCTGAAAGCCGCAGCTGCAGTCCACCTTCTGCACCGCACCGTTCAGATGGGAAACTGCAGCCGGCCAATGCAGGTGGGCAGAGAGACAGAGAACACTCCCCTCTACCATCCTGTTCCCCTGGGTCCAGAGAAGGGGCATCTGCGGGTGGATGGTGGGTGCCATTCTCTGCGACAGCAGAGAAAGGCTGTGTTGGTAATGTGTACAGAGCACTGCGAGGGCAGCTGGCCCACCAGTCGACTAGGGGACACCTCCCTGTCCCTCTCTGTTGGGGGAGGGTAGGCCTGGAATCTAAGGGTCATCGGTTCCCTAAAAACACTAACACTAATCAGTACACAAACTTAGGATCTGAAGGCAGTGGAAGGGTTTAGGGAAAGTTTATTACTTTAAAAATGACAAAAATGTATGGAAAGTAATAAACTCTGAAAGCTTTCTTTCCCTTTCTTGTGATCTCCAAAGCTTTCTGTTAAAAAGTCTCAAAACATGTTAGAAAACGACTTTAGGGCAAAGACATCAATTCTAGTTAGGAGGCATTAGGAGCGACTCCATTTCACAGATGAAGACGCTATGGGCTCAGAGACTTAAACCCAAGTCACTCGTCCAAGGTCACGAACGGAGGAGGCGATACCTGACCCCACCAGAAGTCCCGAAGTTCGTTGCTGACCCCAGCATCCCTGCCCGCGGCTCGGTCCGGTCCGGGTTTACCTGTGCTGCAGAGCGCTCGGCTCGGAGGTCCTGGGCGCGCAGGTGCCACCGCGCGGTGTGGTACAGCCCCAGGACGCCCCCCAAGGCCAGCGCCGCCGCCCCCAGCAGCCGCGGGTTCCCCTTGCGGGTGGTAGCGGCGGGGCCCGGGCCTCCTGCAGCTCCTGCGAAGCCGGCCCGGCTCTGCGCGGGGAGTGCCGACTGGGGGCGACCGCCCAGCCTCCAGACCACCGCGTGCCGGGCCGGCCACAGCGCCCGCGCAACCTGGGCCATGTTCTTTCCGCCGGCGCCGCGGGCGGGCGCGCGAAACGAAGACCACCGGGTCTCAGGCTCCCCTTAAAGGGGCAGGTCTCCGTCGCGGGAGGGTTGCTAGGGGTGACAGTGACGCTGTGCTGGGAAGGACAGCTCTAGTGGGAACGGGCTTGGGTCCCGGGCGCCCAGTTTCCACGCACCCGCTGAAACACACCCTGGGATGTCTGGGAGTCGCTAAAGGCCCGACTTCTGAACACGAGCTATAACGTGTCGGTGGTGAGCCCGGGCCGAATGCAGGAACTCGCCGTGTGGCCTTTGGGTCCCAGGGTCGTCCGGAATGTGTGTTTATTAACTTCTACCTCATGCACCGAATCGAAAGGCATTGAACCCTTCAGAGTGTCAGAAAAAGGGTCACAGCATTGGGTCCAGGAGGGCCGCGGAAACAGCCGGACCAAACCTGGCGCCCCAACTCTGGCTCTTTCTGCCCTCCCGCGCTGCTGCACCGTTTCGTCTGCGTCCCGAACCATAAATTCTTCCACACACGTAAGGGGCCTGGGAAACCACGTGTCTCAGATTTCTCCCTAGCGGAGGCGCCGGCTCCCTGACCCTTAGGTCTCCAGCGGCAGGATGGGCTGAGTGGAGGCTGTCGCTGCCCCTCTGCGGGGCCTGCTCGCCGTAGCTGAAGGTTCAGCCCCCACCACCTAGGCTACTCGGCGGGCAGTCCCGGAAGGCCGGACGGCAGCTGGGGGAGGGGCGTGGCTCGGAGAAGCGGCTGAGATCCGAAGGCGGGTCAGGTTGTGAGCGGGAGGGGGCGGAGTCTGATGGTGGGGCGGGGACAGAGCTTGGCTCGCGGGAGAAAGCGCGAGAGCTGGGCTGCGCGGCGACGGAGCGCTGGGCGTGAAGGGCGGAGTCTGGCGGGAGCGGGGCGGGGCTGGCGCTGCGCAGACGGGGCGGGGCGTCGGCGTTCCTGCGGGTGGTGCCGCGCTGCGCCTCCCGCGGCGTGCCAGGCGTCCGCGCTTTCCGCCCGCCGCGGGCTGACGGCTGGGAAGGTCGCCGCGGCGCCGGAGCCCGCAGCTGCTGTCGGGCCCCAGCGGGGACCTGGGCATGCGCGGGGAAGCGGGCGCCGAACGCGAGGACGACGGCTTCGGGGAAGCGGTTGACTCCGGGTACTGCCGAGGCGACCATCTCTTTCTCAAGGCTGCCTCCTGGGAAGGGGCATCTGGGCCGCGCCGGGGGCTTGGAAGGGACCGCAGAGCCCTCCCAGCCCTGATTCATGATATGGCACAGAGTGCATTCGTTTTTCAGATTTCTAAGAGAAGAAGAAAATTCTCACAGCTGACCGATGTTTTAATAGTAGAAGACGTATTTAAAACGAATGATTGGCCTTTCCCTTCTTTTCCTTCTCCTTTTTTCTTTAATTTCTTTGCCTCTTGTTCCGCCTTTTAAATGAGGTGGGATTGTAACAGGAGGAGGTCATCCCAGATTATCTGGGTGGGCCCTCCCTGTCATCACGGGTGTGCTCGTAAGCGAGGCGAGTGCGATTACACACACACTGGAGAAGGTGATGTGAAGACAGGCAGAGGTTTGGGCAGGGGGCCACAGCCAGCGAATGCCAGCAGCCGCCAGAAACTGGAAGAGGTGAGGAACCCTCGCCTGGACCATCTGAAGGGAGTGCGGCCTTGCCCACACCTTGATTTTGGCACAGTGAACTTCTTTTTCTTCTTTTACGTTTATTTATTTATTTTGAGAGAGAGAGGGCATCCCAAGCAGACTGCACCATCAGCACGGAGCCCGATGTAGGGCTTGAACTGATGAACTGTGAGCTCATGACCTGAGCCGAAATCAAGAGTCCAGCTTAACCGACTGAGCCACCCAGGCGGCCCTGCACAGTGAACTGATTTTCGATTCTGGCCTTTGGAATGTGTTCATTTAACCCAAGAAGTTCGTGGTGATTTCTTGCAGTAGTTTGATGATTTGGGAAATAATCAGCCTATCCAGAAGATGCTGAAAGTTGGAAAGTCACTGTTTGGAGAGGTGCTTTGGAGAGAAGGTCAAGGGTATGGCTGAGCAGGAGACCAGAGGATGTGGGGGAAGAGGTGGCCCAAGACAGGGGTCTCCAGGGGGGTTGGGGGAAAGGTGGCCCAGGACAGGGAGATCCAGAGGTGTGGGGAGGTGACTCTCTCAGTCTCTAACAGAATACCACAGACTAGGTGGACAGAAGTTTATTTCTTTTTTTTTTTTTTTTTTTTTACAAATAGTTTATTGTCAAATTAGTTTCCACATAAAGAAGTTTATTTCTCAAGGGTAGCATAGGGAATATAGTCCATGATCTTGCCTGGCAGCAGATGGTAGCTGCACTTGAGGCCATAGCATAATTTATAGAAATATTGAATCACTGTGTTGTACATGTGAAATGTAACATTGTGTGTCAGCTGTACTCAAATAAAATTTCTTTAAATACATTTATTTATTTTTGAGAGCGAGAGAGCGTGAGTGAGCAAGGGGCAGAGAGAATCTCAGGAGGTGCAGAGGGAGAAAGGGGGAGAGAGTGTGGAGGGCGGAGCCCAGAGCAGGGCACGAACTCACCTGATGTAGAGCTCGAACTCACTCATGAACTATGAGATCATGACCTGAGCTGAAGTTGGATGCTTAATCAACTGAGCCACCCAGGTGCCCCTCAAATAAAAAAATTTTTGAAAGTTATTTCTCACAGTTCTGGAGGCTGGGAAGTCCAAGGTCAAGGCACTGGCAGATTCAGTGTCTGCTGAGGGCTGATTCCTGGTTCATAGATGGCTGCTTTCTCGCTGTCTGCACATGGCAGAAGAGGCAAAGAAGCTCTTTGGGGTCTCTCATAAGGGCACTAATCCCCCTCATAAGGGCTCCGCCCCTATTATCTAATCACCTCCCAAAGCCTCCCCCCCCCATACTACACTGAAGATTAGGTTCCAACATACAAGTGGTTATGACCTAAGCGTTCAGTCCCGTAAATGGGAACCAAGGGGTATGAGCAGAGAATGAGGAGCCATGGAAAACCCCAGTCAGTCCTGGCCAAGCAATTAGGGGGGGTCACTTGCAGCTGAGCTGACCTGAGGGGAGGCCAGTGCCCACCCAAAACCTGAAGGGCTCTGGGCCCAGAGGGAGGCACCCAGACCTGTACTCTCTAGCCTCTGCAGAGGATTCAGTGTATGTTCTCGGCGTTTCCTCCACCCCCTGCACCAGCCTCCTGGCCCTTCACCCCACTCTCTGCTGATCCCAAGTCACCCCTTCTCCCTATAAAGCTGGATGCGCTCTGCCTTTGGGTCTGACCTTGTTCTCACTGCCTGTCACAGCCTTGCTCATGACCCCCTTCCCAGAGGGAGTGACGCAGCTGATAAAATAAGCACTGGGGATGAGGAGAATCCACCATGAACCCAACCTTCCTCAACCAGGGATGAATGGGGAGGGGCAGAAGGGCTGCCGCTCTGCCCCCAGAGCACCCAGGAGGACCTTCGGCAGGAGCCTGAGCGCCTCCCAGACATTTGCTGTCTTTTCACCCTTCTGGAATTCATTCCCCTTCCCCCTGGCTTCAAGGTACAAAGGAGAACCAGCCTTTTGGGAGAGCCAGATTCATACTCTCACACAAGCCCCCTTTGATGGTGTCCAGTAGAGGCCCAGCCAAGGGGGGCAGGGAGCATGGGGGTGACCCAGGAGTGGCCAAGGTGGAGATCCCCTTTCCTGGACTGGAGCCCGCACAGGAAGGGTGGAGAGCTGGGAGGAGCAGAGGTCTCAATAGCCCCAGGACCCTGCCAGCAGAGGTAGGCACCTCCTGTCCAGGTCCACGGGAGCCCAGTGTCGACTCACCACCTGCTAGAAGCCTGACGCCCGCTGCAGACCCTGCCCAGGACAGTGGCCTCTACTCCCCACTGTGGTCTTCATGGGCCCTCTAGCCTGCAAGGGAGCTCAGGTCCGGGAGTAAAGGGCTGAGGTACCCAGCTAGGAGGCGTGGTTGGGCCAGGTACCTAAGGGCCAGGCTGATAAGGCAGTCCTGGGCCCAGATCCTGTATGGCCGGGCCTGCTGCCCCCTGCCCTGTGGGCCCAAAGGACCTTTGCAGAGGGAGGAACCCAGCGGGTGTATTGTGGGAGATGTAGGGAGGGACTGCCTTTCAGAGCTTTTCCATAGGCACAGTCCCCGAGGGGTGGAAGGCGCAGGAGCCAGGATATCCCGGAGGCCCCCTGGGGAGCCTTACCATGACAGGTGAGGCACTGCAGTTGGAAAACTGCTCCTGGAAACTAGAAACTCAAGCCAGGGCTCTGGAGGAGCAGGCCTTCCCCCTCCAGGGTGTTTGGGCCTGCGGGGGCCACGGTGGGCGCATCTGTGGACACCAAGAGCTGCTGCCGTGACTGGCCTCCCGGGGGCATCTCGTTTGGAGGCTCCTCCCATGTATGGTCCTGGGCTCTGAGAAGCCCAGTTGTCCTCTTCCCTGGGGACGTCCTGCCCAGCCTTCACGCAGGGGAGAGAGGGCTGCTTGTGTCTCTAATGTGGGCTGGGCTGGACACAGCTCACAGGCTTCTAGAAACCAGTCCGGGGGGTTAGACGGGATTCCTGAGACGCAGTGCCTGCCAGAGAGAATTTTGCTGCTCCCCTGGGTGATTAGACAAGAGGTGGGGCCTGGGTACCTCTATGGGAGGACAAGCCACTGCAGTCCGTTGGAGCTTCTCCTCTTGGGTATGTGGCGTGGGGAGAACCACCTTCCGGAGACAGTGGGGGAGGTCTGGAGCAGCTGGAGTTCTCCTGGCTTCTTGCCACAGAGCAGCATAGGTGTGGATGCCTTTTAAGTTTCTGCTATTCCTGTAGAGACCCAGAGTTTGGGTTAGAAGGCCCAGCCCTGGCTTTCCCCGGGGAGGGGGCTTGGCCCTAAAACTTCCGTGTGGCTTGTTATAGGTTCACACGGGTGAATGGTGTGGCCTTCAGGGTCCTATCTACCCTGGAGCCCTTGGAGTTGGCCTGAGTCCAAGCAGAAGGTCCATACCATGGTCCCTGTTCATCCCTCTGGGTGCTGAGTCTCAACTGACATGTGTGCATATTGAGCTGACCCTCTCCCTATAGCCCTGTTGGACTCTGAGGAGGGGGGGAAGACCTCTACCTTTATCCCCAGCCCAGCCCGCAGGACTCTTCCCTTCCTACGGCCAAAGGCAATGGGCACACCCAGCTGGTCCCCTCCCTCCAGCTCCAACCAGCCCAGTACCCCCATCTTGTTGGCTGGGATTGGCCACAGCTTGGCTTGACCTCTGCCCCAGCCATGGCCATGACTCCTTGGGCCCCCACAAAGTATGGCTGGGACACTGCACACCCTTGAGCCTCAAATCCATGGACAGGCCTTGCCTCCTTCACTTTTCTCCCCTCCCTCGGCTCCTGGGCTGAGCCAGCAGAGGAGGGAGGAGGCAGCTAGGTGAGGAAGGGGGAATGAGATGGCTCTCACCAGGTGTCAGCCGAGGCCAAGACCACACAGAGATGAGAACAGAGAGACAAGGCCAGTGCGCCTGAGATAAGGCTGGAGTCAGCACAGAGAGAATGGGTTTGGTCAGAAACTCCAAGATGGACTCATGCAGACACCCCGTGTATGTGTGTGTGCAAGGCCTCCACTAAACAACAAAAATTCAACTGAGTAATTTAAAACATCAAATTTATTTTCTTGAATGATTCATGAATCATTGCTCCTCTAGCAAACAGAGAGGAGCTTTGTTGAGCTGCAGAAAAGGAAAAGTTTTTAAAGGTAGAGAAGGAACAGAGAAAAGGAAATTATTATCAAAGAATCCATTGTTTTAGGCAAGCTTACCCTCCTAAAGGAAACAGAAAGGGTCTATCAGTAAGTTTCAACGAGCTGACCAGAAAATTCCAATCCAATCAGTTAAAGGTTACATAGTGGGGGCAGGGGACTGAAACTGCAGTGAGATTAGGCACTAGGTCTTAGCTCGCAGATGTGGGCCCTTAACATAAGTGAATCCATTTTGGGCCTGTGGTTTTCTTTTTAACACCTCACAGAATCCATGGGGCAGCTCTCTCTCTCTCTCTCTCTCTCACTTTTAAATCCAAGTTAGTTCACATATAGTGTAATAATACAGGAATAGAATTTAGTGATTTATCACTTACATATAATACCCAGTGCTCATCCCAACAAGTACCTCCTTAATGTCCAACACCCCGCCCAAAACCCTCACTTTGTTCTCTCTATTTAAGAGTCTCTTATGGTTCATTTGCAGCTCTCTTTACAGAGGGGCAAACCAGCAATGGGTGGCCAGCTCCTAGAGGAGTCAGGTTTCAAACAGGGGCCCATGAGCTGGGCCTTGTCCCTTCCTGCACCTGACCCTGGTTTTCTCAGGCTGCAGACCAGGCCCTAAGCCCTCCCCAACTCATACCCTGGTGAGCAGAGGTATGAATTAATACCAAAGGAGCATTGGACATTCTACCTCATGACATTTCAAGTCGAGAATATTCTGTCCAGTGACTCCTTGGTGATCCAGAGCACTGCCTCTCTCCTAGTTAGGTGCCTGGATGGCACAGTTGTTTAATCATCTGACTCTTAGTTTTGGCTCAGGTCGCGATCTCATGGTCATGAGATGGAGCTGCATGTCGGGCTCTGCGCTGACAGTGTTGAACCTGCTTGGAATTCTCTCTCTCTCTCTCTCTCTCTGTCTCTCCCCAGCTTGTGCTCTCTCTATCTCTCTCAAAATTAATAACTAAAAAAAAAAATTCTCTGGAGCTCTAGCCATCAGTCTCCCTCACATCTAGTAGTCATGCAAACTCAGGTACTTTTAAGGTCAAAGAGGAGCAGGGGTGGAGTTCCCGGAGCTGTGAGTGGGGATGAGAGGGGTGGGGGGTGGCCACTGGTACCTTCAAGGGCACTTGGGCTTTGATGGCAACATCATACCCCAAGGCTTTGTCCATCCTCACTTCCTGCCCTTTCATCACCCTGACAGGCCTGAGGGGGCAGGGATCCTATGGGCCTTTCTGGCATCAGGGAGGTGAAAGGCATCCCCTACCCACCACCTCAGGACCCCCAGAATCCCTTCCCTCAGGGCCCACCACCCAAAGCCGAGCCTAGGGGAGCTGTTTCCCCTGTAGCAGGTGGAAGAGCCACTGAGGTCCCCGGGAGTCTCATCTGTGAGCCGTCAGGTCAGCCTCAGGTTAGACATTTCATCAGCTCCAGCCCAGCCCTCATGGTGACAACTAGGAGACACTGCCTGGGGGCTGGGACCCATAGCTGCCTCCCATGGACAGCCAAGCTCCCATGAGGAAGTTGCTTCCCTCCAGGACAAAGCTGGGATCACCCACTGCAGGAACACTTCTGGGGGCCAAGGCCTAGGCCCCTGTGCTCCACAGCTCCATCTCTCCATGGCCAGAGATGGCAGGTGGTATCAAGTGATCTCTTAAGGATGAGTACTTTGCACTCACTGTGACCCAAAGTACCCAGTGTCCAGAATGGCAAGGTAGAGAGCCCCCCTTGGCCCCCCCCCTTTTTACACAGTGCAGATGCATGTCCTTCATCGATCCCCACCGGGATGTAACTGGGACTGTAGCCTCAGAGCTCTGCTATGTCCAGCTGTCTCATTGGTGGCTGGTATTCCCAGCTTGGGGTTCCCGTCCACTGGGCCACTGATCCTTTAGAGGCCAGCTGAGGTCTGGTTCCACCCAGCCAATGGGGCATGGAGGAGGGGAGGGGCTGACTCAAGGCGGGAATGATGAGGCTTTAGAATGGTAGGGGTTAGAACATGATGGCCAAGAAAGAATTCTTGAGACATCCTTGGTGCACAGAAGGTGATTTTATTAAAGCACAGGGACAGGACCCTAGGGCAGAAAGAGCTGCGCAAGGGCTGTGAAGAGTGACTGATTATATACCCTGGGGTTGGAGAGATAAAGTCATGAGGAAGTTTCTAAAGGGATTTTATATGCTCAAGAGACAAGAGGAAATCCCTGGAGAAGTGTGATACTCCATATTTGCCTCAAGAGTTTGTAAACGGGCTGCAGGTCTTAAAGAAATTGATCTGCAATTTCCTTCTTGCCTTTGTTCCCCACATCACTATGGGAGGGGCTGGTGATGACGCTAGGGCTCCAGAAAACTGAGTACAGGTTTCTGGAAATTGGGAGATTGATAAGATTCTCTTTTTCTCCTAGTTTACTAGGACATGGGTAAACTGATGGAGAGTCATGTCCTGCAGGACTGTGATCTGTATCAGTTAACCATTTGATGTCTTCGCTTTCCTTTGTTCTAGGGCAGCCAGGAGGGCCTGAGCAATGTCAAACAGATCCTGCCTGGGGGAGGGGCAAGCTAGCATGTGCTTTGCCCTCAGCTTGCCTTATGCTCCCTCATCAGTAACATTCCCAGTAGACCTTTGGTGGTGGGGGGAAGGAAAGGGTGTCTCACCCTGGGCCAAGGCCAGGTGCAGGTCCCTGGGAGGCCCAGGCTCTGGGCTCTATGAGCAGCACAGGGTACACTCTGTCCTTCCTTCCTTGCCAGGAATGTCCTCTTTCAACTACCTCCCCTTCCCTGTCCCTTTGGAGAACCACAAAGCAGCATGGGCCCTGTTGGTGTGAGGCATTCTCTGCTTTCATCAGGTGCAGGGAGGGGGGCCCCACCACACTTACCCCACCCTGCACTTGAACCCCAGCAGAGAGGCACCTGGAGGTCAGACATGACAGTTGGTCCAGATCTGAGACCCCTGACCACACACAGTGCTAACCGGGGGGAAGAGACTGTGGAGGGAGTCACTGACCCTGCCAGAGATGTGGAGATATGGGGAACACCTCACCACACTCCCGACCTTCCTGCCCCTCTCCCCCTTGCATAATCCTGATGTGGGGTAAAGGCAGAGAGCTTGCCAAAAGTTTCAGCATGAGTTGCTGGCAACTGCCTCGCCCTTCCTGGATTTGGCAAAGGATAAGTCGCTCCACCCTGGGGTGAGCCATTGCCCAGGAGGACCATAAAAAGGTCCCCAGAAAACTCCTCACTCACTTCCTCTTTCAGCTGATATCCAGAGCAGTGCCTGCTTCCTCCGCCCTGAATTCATGGCCCAGTGTCTTCTGTGGCTGGGCCTTGCCCTGTGGGGGGCCCTGCACACCCAGGCCCAGGACTCCACCCCAAACCTGATCCCAGCCCCACCTCTGCTAAGGGTCCCTCTGCAGCCTGACTTCCAGGATGACCAGGTAAGGAGCCGGAAGTGACAGCTGCAGGGAGGCCCCGGGATGAGTGTGAACAGAGGGGAGGAGGGGCTCGGGCTTCAGCTCAGTCTGCCCTCGGGTCCCCTGATGAAAGGCACACCCCAAGCCCCCATCCACACCCAACCTTGATGACAAGAAGGTCAACTGAGCAGAACTTCCCTGGTCCACATTCTCTTCCATAATCCCTGCAGTACATGCAATGTGGGAACATCTTCAGGCCCTCTACATGGTGAGGAAACTGAGGCTCAGGGACGCCAGCTGGCCACTTGCCAAGGGTCACTCTGTTCCTGACACACCCAGGGCTCCAACCTGTCCTAATGGGACCAGCTCCCGCTGGCTTCATCAGCACAGCCTGTGTGGCCAGTCTGGGTTCTAGCAGCCCCATTAGAGGGGCTTCTTGTTCAGGGCCAGGCTGCCTAGGGGTGCCTGCAGGCATGGAGCGGGAGGGTCCCTGAGGCTGCTCCTGGCTCTGCCTGTCATCAGCTCCCACTATAGTTCCAGGGAAAATGGTACGTCTTAGGAGTGGCAGGGAACGCATTTAACAGAGAAACACACAGCCAGCTGAAGATGTATGCCACCACCTACAAGCTGAATGAAGACGGCAGCTACAATGTCACCTCTACCCTGCTACGGTGAGAGCCACCACCTCCTAGGGGAGCATGGGGGGCCTAGAGGACTGCCGTGGGTGACCAAGAAGCAGACTGATGTCATAGCCAAGGGGTCACCAAAGCTGAAAGATGATCATTCATCCTACCGCTGAGTACACGAACCCTTTATTTATTCCTTCTCTCATTCACTAGATCAATATTTCTTGGTCACTTCACCACAGACACAAGACAGTACTGGGGATGGACACAGACTCTCTCCTAAATAGAGCAAGGGTGTCCTAGATGGGAGGAGGGTCACTGGATCCAGCCTGGGATCCCACCAGGGCTTTGTCAAGGGCTTTCAGGGAAGTGGTCTGTGGGCTGGGCCTTGAGGAAGCAAGTGGAAGGGCTGGCGGACTGAGTCAGAGATAGCCACTTTTTCAAGAAACAGCAAGCCATCGCACGGCTGCCCTGAGCAGGAGCTGATGAGCGGTCTGGAGTGGGGAGTGGCCACAGTGGCAGGGGCCTCAGGTACTGGTGAGGAGCGGGTCTGGCTGCAGCAAGGACAGGAATGATGGTGTGCAGCCCAGAAGGCTGATCAGTCATAGGTGGGAGATGACCAGAGCAGGGACAGATTAGGACCTAGAGAGAGGAGCCAAAGATTTCCCAGCTCCTCTGGGTTTCTGTCTCTAGCACTTGGGGATGCGGCTAGAGCATTTGTGATGGAGAGAGCAGAAGAAGAGCAGGTGTGGGAAAATCGGCTCTGGGTTCCCAGGGGATCGAATGGGATGCAGGCGAGAGGTCAGGATTGGCATAGCAGCTAAGGGAGTCTTTGGCCTCCAGCAGACTGGACCCTGGGTGGTGATTCCCTCGGAAGAGGTTACAGCAAGAAGCCTCAAGATAAGAATTGGGGACAGGGACACCGGGGTGGCTTGGTAGGGTAAGCCTCTGGATTTGGCTCAGGTCATGATCTCATGGTTCTTGAGTTTGAGCCCGGTAGGGGTCTGTGCTGACAGCTCAGAGCCTGGAGCCTGCTTTGCATTCTGTGTCTCTCTCTCTCTTCCCCTCCCCCACTTAAAAATTAATGAACATTTAAAATATTTTTTAAAAAAGAATAGGAGACAAATGCCTCAGGTGAAAGTGACAGTATGGAAGGAAGGCCACCAAGGGGAAACAGCCCCATGGAAGGACAGCAGGTGCTGGGGGGAGAGTCTGAGCAGGTCAGGTGCCTCAGGGCAGAGTAGTCAGGGACAGAGAGGGATGGGCTCAGTGGGGAAGAGCCAGTCCCATCTGAGGGGTGGGGGGCGTATCTCCTTCTGTGGCACAGTGGGCTGTCACCCTTTTACCCACCCATCTCTTGCTTCCACAGGAACCAGCGCTGTGACCACTGGATCAGAACATTTGTCCCAAGTTTCCAGCCAGGACAATTCAACCTGGGCAACATTAAGCGTGAGTCCTGCGTGGGGTGGGTCCCTCGGGGGCACGGACCTCCCTGCTGCTCCACACAGACAACATTCTGTGGTGCCAGGGGAGGAAGCAATAGCTCCCTCTGCCAGGCCCACAGAGGGCTGATTCCTCACCATCCATCATGCAGGTTACCCTGGAATACAGAGCTACACGGTACGAGTGGTGACCACAGACTACAACAAAGTTGCCACGGTGTTCTTCAAGAAAGTTTACAAAAACCAGGAGTTCTTCAAGATCACCCTCTATGGTGAGTCTTAAGCCCTCTAGGACCCAGCTGTTGGCCATGCTGGGGGAGAAGAGGCCCATCGCACCCAACCCCCAAGGTCCCTTCACCCTGGGCCCCTGGAGGCAGGAGAGTGGTCTTTCCACAGAACCCCTCAGGAGGGAGAGGTCTAAAGCATGGTTCATATGTTCAACAATATACATGGAGCTTTCGCCAGCCACTCACCAGCCATCTTGGCCACAGGGAGGACCAAGGAGCTGACTCCTGAGCTGAAGGAGAACTTCATCGGCTTCGCCAAATCCCTGGGCCTCACCGATGAGCACATCGTCTTCCCTATCCCCAATGGTAATCACCAGCTGGGGAGAGAAGGCCGATGGGGACTGTCCAGGCCTGATGTTGCCTAACCAGGGAAGAGGGGAGAGGAGGGACGCTGGCCCCGGCTGTGGTCACTGGAGCCCCAGGAGCCACTTTGGGTTCAGGAAGACCCTGCCACAACACAAGGGCTCTGGGCCCCAAGTGTTCCTCTTTCACGATAGCTCAGGCCTGCCCACGTGAGCACTGCACACCTGGGGCCACGTTTCCTCAGTCTCCTTGCCTGGCCACCTCCCCCTCCATCCAGGCCTGTTTCTCCTGGGCCCCCTCCCCTTTTGTCCTGGGCCTGGCTCACCACTGACTTGGGAGGCACCCTTGTCCTCAGGCAGCCTGGCCTGGGCAGGTGCCTCCCCAAGGCTGAGGGGCTGTCAGGGCTCAGCAGGTAAACAGGAAGGAGGCTTGGTGCCCAAGTAGGAGGGTGGCTGGGCCTCACCTGCCTCCTTTGGAGAATGGGTGTCACCCAGGTCTGCTTATCCTCAGGCCTGTCCCCCAGTCCCCTGCCCATCATCCAGCCCTCTGTTGTACCATGTCTGAAGGGAACCCCAGAGCTTCTGTGGCTGAGCCAGCCTGGGGTCCAGGGCAGCCCAGGGGCAATTCAGGGGCCCTGGAGGTCAGGGGTCCCACAGACACACTCCTGCCCATGATGACCACTCTGTCTCCCACAGATCAGTGCATCGATGAGTGAGTGAGCATGAGGTAAGTATGGCTGGAGCAGGGGCTGATGGGAGCCAGGGTGCAGCTGGGAGGGGGTCCCAGGTCTGCCTTTGTCCCACCTGCCCAGCACTGCTGCTCTCTCTATTCCCCCGACTCCCTCTCAGGTGCCCACTGGCTTTCTCCTCCCCATCCTGCTATGCCAATCTCTCCCCAGGGAACCAGCCAGCTGTCCCCACCAGCCTGGACACCACTGAGAGAGCCTGGAGACCCTTCTCATTGCACAGCCGACCAGCTCCTCCCCATGCTGCCCTGCTCACGGAACCCCGCCTAGCTTGCTAAATAAACACATGTCCCCCAGTCCCCAGTCTCTGATCTCTGGGCCTTCAGAGAGGGAAAAGAGCAAAGGGCAGGCTCCTATAGCATCACTTGCAGGAAACGTGGTCCCCAGAAAAAGATGGAAGCCACAGAAGCAGAGTCCAGCTCTGACTAAACACCTCTAGCTCCCAACTCCAGGCCTAGACCCAGACCAGCAGCAACCACCACTTCCCCTTGCCTCCTAGCACACTGATGGGACACTTCTCACACCCATGTTCAGCCACCCGCAGCAGGTCCAATGGCAGAGGCCCAGCCAGAACCAGGCAGCTGTAGAGGGTTGGGGGGCCAAGGTGCTCTCACCACCACTTAAGTGATGAAGTTTTGGGGTAATGGAGGGTCTGGGCCAAGGGCCCAGAAAGAATGTGAAGACATTTTGGTGTAAAAATGTGATTTTATTAAAGCACAGGGACAGGACCCGTGGGCAGAAAGAGCTGCACTTGGGTTGTGAAAAGTGACTGGTTATATACTCCGGCGTAGGAGAAGGTAAAGTCAAGGGAAGTTTTCTAATAGATTTTCATATGCTAATGATGATTTACAGAATACTGGTGACCTAGCTATCGTCAAGCTAAGGTACTTTTCCCTCCAGCAAAGCATTAACATTTAGACAGTAGGGAGTTCCTGGAAAAATGTTCCCTGCCAGCCTCAAGTATTAGTCAATGGGCTACAGGTTATCAGGAAGCTTAAGGTTACCAGCCATTTCCTTCTTGCCTTTCTTTCTCATATTACTATGAGGGATGACGTGGGGCTCCAGGAAACTGAGTCTATAGGTGTCTGGAGATTAGGCTATTGATAAGATTGTCTTTTTCTTCTAATTTACTAAGATATTTGTAAACTGATGGAGACTCATGCCTTGCAGGACTGTGATCTCTATCAGTTAACCATACTTTTTCTTTCCTTTGTTCTTGGGCAGCTCAAGGCCTGAGGAATGTCACACACATCCCACCTGAGGTGGAAAGGGATAATGTGAGCTTGTACTTTGCCCTCAGCTTGCCTTATGCTCCCTCATCATATTCCCCCATAAACAATTCTGACCCTTACATCTTTAAGGTTGTTGAGGTGGAAGAACTCATCTTCTGTAGCTTCTCTTGCTCAGGAGGGGCGTAGAGAGGTCCCTACCCATGAGACAATACTGATCATTTGGGGAACATAGAGAAGAGTTACAGAAGGCAGAGGGAGCTGAATCCAAGGTGGACAATGAGTACGATCATCCTGGAGTAAAAAGGACCATCTGTTGGGTTGAAGTTATTGTAGTGATGGAGTCTTGTCACCAGGCAGAAAGACATGGGAGAAAATAGCAAAACATAATTAGAATAGCTAGAAAGTTAGCTCAAATGAAAAGTCCTTTGGCATCTAACCAAAATGCTCCAGTCCAAGAGTTTAGCCCATCACTAAAGTAAAGACAGGGGTTATTTATTATGCCAATTTGAGTATTCAGGACAGTTATAAATCAAGAAATATTTTTGAGCTACTCTGGAATGTATACACACACTGTTTTGTTCTTAGGAGAGTTTACGTTCCACCTTGTGCAGCACTTAAAACATCTCATGCATCTGTTTTGTAGAAGTGTTTTATGAGTTTGAGTTATTTTAGTATTTAGTAATATAATGGTATTTTGAAAGTCATTTAAGGCCTTATCTCTGTAACAGGTGGTGTATACCCATCATATAGACTCTGTTTTGTTTAGTAAGCAAGCAGGGAATTAATAGCAGGTACATTTAAGGAAACAAGATAAATACAAGTAAATGGTTAGAGCAGATTACAAACCAGTATCTCCCAGTGCTGCCATGAGAGTTTTTAGATGTTAGGCTTGAAGCATCCTCGGATGCTTGTGGGAACAGACAGCAGGAATCAGATTGATTTTTCTGGTTTGTAACTCAAATGTCTGTGCTGGTGCATTTGAATGGCCCATTGTAGGACGGAACTGTTAGTAGACATTGAGAAAGGAGGATGAAAAAGAAAGGTCCAAACATCCTAAGAGAAGTTGGAGGTCTTGCACAGGTTCACAGGAATATGCAGGCACATTAGTTTCCTCACTGAATTCCTGTGAAGGGGGTCCAGGTTTTATTTTAGATATAGGAGCCCATGAAGTGTTCCCCTCTAACCATATTGCAGTGGAAGTAGATAATATGACCTAGTAGGGACTCTTTCATTTTGGAGTTAAATCCCCTGCTGTATTAGACTTTCAATCCTTTAAATAAACCAGGAGTTTCAGGTGTATATGGGGTGGGTGTCTAGTAACTGTCAGATCAGGTTTAGGAAATATATGTTTTCCATATTCATTTAGAGACTTAGGAATTGCACATATATTTGAACAGTCCCAGCATTTACCCAAGCAATATCATCTAAGGTTTACATTATTTAACAGGGCTTTTCACTTAACATACCAAATAAAAGACTTCCTTGGTCAAAAAGACTTTCTTTACAATTTAAATCCTGGGAAGTTTGTTAAACTTTAGAAAGTTATAGAGTACATCTGAAAAGGAATCAGATCATTACAAATCTTACAGCCTTAAATTATGTATTTAACCAAGATGGCAATAAGAGATTCCAAAGGCAAATATGTAGGAGTATGTAGTTCTCATCAAAACTTCGCCCCTTTAACAGTGAGAAGTTTAACTAAGTGATCAAAGACCTGATAAAGACATAACCTAAAGCCGTGATTTTCCCAGGAAACAAAAGAGAAAACAATCATTTGTATAGTATTATTATTATTATTACTAATTTTTTATCAAGAGCTGAACAATCCAAAAAACTTTGTGTTTTGAACAGAGAGACAAGCAGAATTTCAACCTCATACCAGTATACTTTTAAAAAGCCATTCAAAACAACCTAGTGTATCCTAACCACACATAAAATTCCTTTCCAAAGATTTCCCTTCATGAACCTTCTACAATTTTGCTTTGCATTTAAATTTTGTCCCAGGCCATTTTTCTCCAAGCCAGTTTCATTTAGGACAAAATTACTTTCTTTTGACCTGCAACAAAAAATATTTTTTCATTTCTTCTCTCTTTTTTACACACTCCTACTGTTTTACATATACAGTTGCTTTCCTTACTTCCATCAGTCTTAATTATGTTTAGCAGAATTTTGACTCTTAAAAACCTTAGTCTCCAGGGGAGACTAAGTAGTAACTATTTGTATACTGTTACATCAGAGTTCTTTAGATGGCAAATTCATGAATCAATTAAGCACAAAGCATGTCTTTCGATAGACCCAAAGTTTCTTATATTCTTCACAATAAGAAGTCAAAAGTGCAAACCTACATTCAGTAATCAATCCTTTAGCACTCCATTCTATTTGGAAAAGACCTAGGTATCCAACGAATTCAGTCCCATTTATCCAAGTGTCAGATTACCAAAGACTGTGAAAGCTATCTTAACAATTATCCATGAAAAGTTTGAGATACACAAAATTAACCATTATTTTAAATCATCTTTGCTACCAAATTGCAACAGAGGCCTCATGAGCTTATTTGACCTTTAGAGAACTTTGGTAGAACAAAAGTTTCGTATTTAATGCTGATAACTCTATATACATGTCTATCATAGTTAAATCAACAAACTTAATTAAGCTTAAAAACTGAATTTGTTCCACCTGCATTTACTTAAAGGACAATCAATGTGTTCCCCATTGTCACTCTTTCACCAGGGACACCAGTGGGGGAATTTGAAGTGGGTGATCCAAAGGGGTGCTCATCACTCCTTGACATTGAGGGTGGGAGGATGGTACAGAAGCCACTTTTTATGTCGGTCACACAGAAGGTGATGCAGAACCAGGAGAATGGAGAGGGGAAGGTAGAAAAGGTGAAGTCCCAGAAGGCAGAGAAAAAGGATTCCTGGTTCTACACCTTGTCAGCTGGGAATGAGGAGACTCCATGTTTGTTTGTTTGATATCCAACAAAGTGGAAATAGGGATCTATGTCAGGCTAGAGAAGACGGGATTTTCTTGAAACAAAGGGAGTTTGGACAGCTGCTTGGGAATATACTTTAAAGTCCACAGCTGAGGTAGACTAACCACAGTTCGCTCCTTTTTTTTTTTTTTAATGTTTTATTTATGAGAGAGAGAGAGAGAGCATGAGCAAGGGAGGGGCAGAGTGAGAGGGACACTGAAATCAAAGCAGGCTCCTGACATGGGGCTCAAACACACAAGCTATCAGATCTTGACCTGAGTCGAAGTCGAACGCCCAATCGACTGAGCCACCCAGGCACCCTCACTGTAGGCTCCCTTTATAGCTGTTCACTCAGCAAATGAATGAGGGAGAAGATCCCAAAATTATTAGGAGACAGAACACAGAGGAGTCAGCATCTCTTTGTCATGGAAGGCCTGTGTTTCCTTCAGCAACTGAGTTTCATCAGGAGGAGGCCTGTTAGGACATCCAGTATGCCAGGAGGGAATTTACTAGCCAAACACATTTGGACAAATATATTCCACAAGAAGCCTATCGGTATGGTTCCTGATTTAGAGCTGTGAAGCCTGGACCTCAAGTACTTCTGTCTATTAATCTTGTTAGAAGAAATTTAACTGCTAGTTCCTACTAAAGCCATGCAGTGGTACAGAACATCAGTCCTTTTCTAAATTTTGCAATCCAAATTGTTTCCAGTGGCTTGAAATAACATCCCAAGGGAAAGTCCTCGGGGACTGAGGAGAATGTCCCATCCTCCGCCTAGGGAGAGAAAAGTAGAGAAGGTCATTACCACAAAAATTCCCCTAAACTCCCAGGTGGTGTCCACTGCAGAGGATATATCAGAGGGGTTCCTGAGGTGTCAGAGTGACTTGAGGCATACTTCGGACCAAATCACTGTGATCTCCAACCAGGTGCAAAGGACCTCTATGGGAGGGATGCTGGTATCTCCTCAGTGTCCCATTGCAGCCTAGGCTACAATAGGGGCCAGCAGACATATCCTGCTTGCCTTGCTGAGAAGTCTGAAGAAACCACTGTTTTTTCACCTATGGAAAATCCTGGAAAAGTTTTACAAGGGGGAATTGCCCAACCTTCTATTTAAGTAGTAGTTAGTAGAGGACAATGACTGAAAAGACGGAAACCCATTATATTCTAACACATGACATTCCAACACATACCGTCATCAGAGCCAATTTCCTAGGAGACGGACCTCAGCTGGGTTCTAATTCAATCAGGTACTGGTTTTGCCAGCAACAGGGGAGGTCCCAGAGCCCAAAGCAGCTAGACCAGGGATGTGGAGGGGATCACTTTAGACCGATGAGGAGGAAACCTCATACGGGAGTCTATGATTGTCAGCCCCGCTAGTCACTTAGGTGGCTGTCCTGTGCCCAACACAGACAACAATATATAAGGACAGGAAAAAAGAGAGGGTCAAGTTTCTGGGTATTTTTACCATTTCGGCCTGGGGACTCACTTCCAGCCAAAAGGCAGGCTTTCTTCTCACTGTAGAGTAGCCACGGGCTAGAGGATTACAGACTGAGCAATGGACAGGAAAGTGTTGCAATAAGACCATACTTCGTGAAAAGTCCCTAAAGTAAGAATAAAGAAACAAAAGAGAAAGTACTCACCAAGTTTGCATGAATGCTCAGGGTCCAGATGAAAAGACTCAGACCCCCACACTGGAGTGCAAAAAGATGAGGTTTTAGAATAGGGTGGGCATCTTTGGTGCACAAACAGTGATTTTATTAAAGGAGGTGGAGAGAACCCGTGGGCAGAAAGAGCTGCACTGAGGTTGTGAAGAGGGACTGGTTATATACTATGAAGTTAGGGTGCCGGAGTCCAGCTCCAGCCGGTCCAGGGGTCCCCAAAGAATGGATGGTGTCAGCCAGAGAGTGAGAGAGCCCGGAGATTCTTCCTGATCACCAGGCAGGCATCTATGCACTGACTGAGTCTCAGCTTTATTTATAGTTAAGTGTATGGGGAACAGCACAGAAGTGGCATTTGCCTTAGACAATGGTTTCTGATGACAAATTCTTTGATATGTAAAAATTTCATAGATTTGTAGAAGACTCATGCATAGCCTTTATCAGTAGTGACTGATGTAGGCGATTTAGATGTTTATCATATGGGGAAGGAAAGTATCTTTAGCATTCAAATACAAGACAATGTTTTTAGCATAGCAAAGGCAAAAGTTAGTTCTTTGTGAGCAGGGGTCAATAGCCTGTTTGCTTAAGGGGAGTATAAGAAAAACAGGATCCTCAGGAAACACAATGTTTGCTCCCGTAATCACAAAAGAAGTTCCTACAATAAGTTTCTTCACAAGGTGCAATCAGCATATCAGGGCCAGAATAAGGGGACAAGTCACTCCTGATACCAATCAACAAGATGCTTCGGTGGTCGGTGCTTAAAGTGCTCAAGCAGAAACAATTAAGTGGGATGGGCGCCTGGGTGGCTCAGTCGGTTAAGCGACCAGCTTCGGCTCAGGTCATGATCTCACAGTTTGTGTGTTCGAGCCCCGTGTTGGGCTCTGTGCTGAGAGCTCAGAGCCTGGAGCCTGCTTCAGATTCTGTATCTCCCTCTCTCTCTGACACTCCCCTGCTCACGTTGCGTCTCTCTCTCTCTCTCTCTCAGAAATAAAAAAAATTTTAAAAAAAGAAGCAATTAAGTGGGGGTAGATATCGGTCATCATCTGATGGCAGGAGACTTTGCAAACCTGCCTTAACCTCACAAGGAGTATTCTCAACCAGTGAGCTCAGAATAGCTCCCAATATTAAGGGAAGTAATGTCAAAAGGGAGGGAGGTTTCCAGAGGGACTTTGATATGCTGATATGATATGAGGAACTATCTAAGATACCTGAGCCCTAGCTATGGTCCATCCCAGGTCGTTTTACCTCTAGTAAGGCATTAACATTAGGAATGGTAGGGGTTTCTAGAGAAATGTTGTACACTATTTCCCTCAAGTATTTGTCACTGGACTGCAAGGTATCAGAAATTTAACTCTACTTTCCATTTACTTCTTGCCTTTCTTCCCCACATCACCATGGAGGGGAGGGTGTTAATAGGGGCTCCAGGAAACTGAGTTGATTGGTTTCTGGAGATGAGACTATTGATAATATTGCCCTTTTCTTCTAATTTACCAAGATATTTGTAAATTGATGGAGACTCGTCCTACATGACAGGGATTTCTATCAGTTAACCATTTGTTTTCTTTCCATTCCTTTGTTCTTGGGCAGCCAGAGGAATGTCACACATATCCCCCCTGGGGGGTAAGGGTTTCTAGCTTATAAATTGCCATTACCTTACCATATGCTCCCTCTTTACCCACAGTCCCTTCCCTCAGGGTCCACCACCCAAAGTGCAGGCTAGGGGAGCTGGTTCCCCTGCAGCAGGTAGAAGAGCCCATGAGGTCTCTGGGAGTCTCATTTGAGGCCAGTGAGACCTCAGGTCAGCCTTAGATCAGGCATTCTGTCAGCCCTGGCCTGGTCTCGTGGTGACATCAGGAGACATGGCCTGTGGGCTGAAACCCATCACTGCCTCCCATGGACAGCTAAGCCTCCATGAGGAAACTGCTTCCCTCCTGGACAAAGTTAGGATCAACCACGGCAGAAAGACTTCTGGGGGCCCAGGCCTAGGCCCCTGGGCTCCATAGCCCAACACTATGGCCAGAGATGGCAGATGGTATCAGTGATCACTTAAGGATGAGGCTGAGTCCTGGCATTCACTGTGACCCAAAGTTTCCAGTGTCCAGAGTATCAGCATAGAGAGCCCCCCTTGGAGCCCAGGCCTCCAACCCTTTTCACACAGTGCAGATGCATGTCCCCCTTGGGCCCTCACCAGGATGGAGCTGGCTTAAAGCCTGCTCTGTCAAGCTGTCTCATTTGCAGCTGGCATGCCAAGCTAGGGTTTCTGTCCACTGGGCCACAGGAGGGGCCAAGTCCCTTAGGGGCCAGCTGAGGTCTGGGTCCACCCTGCCGATGGGGTGTGGAGGAAGGCGGGGACTGACTCAAGGTGGAATGATGGGGCTTTGGAATCGAGGGGATTCATAGTTGACAGCCAGGGAAAGAATTTTTGAGACATCTTTGGTGCACAGAAGGTGATTTTATTGAAGCACAGGGATAGGACTCTTGAACAGAAAGAGCTGCTCTGGGGTTGTGAAGAGTGACTGGTTCTATACCATTGGGTTGGGGGAGTTTATGTCAAGAGGAAGTTTCTAAAGGGATTTTCATATGCTCAAGAAGACTCACACATTACTGGAGGCCTGGCTGTTGTCAAGCTAAGGTTCTTTTGCCCTCTGTCAAAGCATTAGCATGCAGACAGTAGCCAATTCCTAGAGAAATGTTATATTCCATATTTGCCTCAAGTAGTTGTCAATGGGCTGCAGGTCTTAATGTGATTTCATGCCATCTGCTATCTCCTTCTTGCCTTTCTTCCCCATATCACTATGAAGGGAGGGTGATATTCAGACTCTGGGAAATGGAGTATAGGTTTCTGGAGATTCAGCTATTGATAAGATTCTCTTTTTTTCCTAATATACTAGGACATGGGTAAACTGATGGAGAGTCATGTCCTGCAGGACAGTGATCTCTATCAGTTAACCATTTGAGTTCTTTGCTTTCCTTTGTTGATTAGCAGCCAGGAGGACCTGAAAGCTAGCATGTGTTTTGTCCACAGCTTGCCTTATGCTCCCTCATCAGGAACACTCCCCAGTAGGCCTTTGGTGGTGGGGGTGGGGGGGTGGAGGAAGGGCTTCTCACTCTTGCCAGGGCCTGGTGTGGGTCTCTGGGAGGGCCAGGTTCTGGGCTCCATGAGCAGCACTGATTACACTCTATCCTTCCCTGCCAGGAATTTCCTTTTCAGCTGCCTCCCCTTCCCTTCCCTTTGGAGAACCAGAAAGTAGCCTGGGCTGTGTTAATATAATATATTCTCTGCTTTCACCAGTTGCAGCAAAGGGGAGCCACTGCAGTTAACCCCTCTGCACTGGGGCCCTAGCTGAGAGGTTCCTGGACGTCAGAGATGACAGCTGGTCCAGATCTGAGACACTTGTCCTCGCACTGTGCTAACCAGAGGGATGACAGTGTGGAGGGAGTCACTGACCCTGCAAGAGATATGGAGATATGGGGAATGTATCCTCCAAACACCTGGACCTTCCTCCCCATCATCTTGCATAATTCTGACCTGGAGGAAAACAGAGAGCTTCTCATGATCTTCAGCATGAGTTTTTGACAATTGACTCACCCTTCCAGGATTTTGCAACAGATAAGTCGCTCCACCCTGGGGTGAGCCATTGACCACAGAGACCATAAATAGTATCCCCCTAGATAGCTCCTCATGAATCTCTTCTTTCGGGGAATATCTGGAGCGGTACCAATTTACTCAGCCCTGAAGTTATGGCCCAGTGTCTCCTATGGCTGAGCCTTGCCCTGCTGGGGGCCTTGCAGATCCAGGCCCAGGTCTCCACCCCAAACCTGATCCGACCTCCGCCTCTGCACAAGGTCCCTGTGCAGCCTCACTTTAAGAATAAGCAGGTAAGTGGCCTGGAGGGGCATTTGCAGGGAGGCTCCCGGATGAGTGTGAACAGAGGGGAGTAGATGAAGGATGACCTCAGGCTTTAGCTCAGTCTGCCTTCATGTCCTCTAATGGAAGGCACACCCCACGTCCCCATCCACACCCAGCCTTGCTGACAAGAGGGTCAGCTGAGCAGATCCACACTTCCCTGGTCCACACTCTCTTCCATAATGCCCGCAGTCCTTGCAAGTGGGGAACATCTTCTGGCCCTCTACATGATGAGGAAACAGGCTCATGGAAGTCAGCTGGCCACTAGCTAAGGGTCACGCTGTCCCTGACACACTCAGGGCTCCCACCTGGCCTGATAGACTCCAGCTCCTGCTGGCTTCATCACCACAGCCTGTGTGGCCAGTCTGGGTCCCTGTAGCCCAATTAGAGGGGCTTCAGATTCAGAGCCAGGCTGCCTAGAGGTGCAGGCAGAGCCAGGAGGCTGCTTCTAGCTCTGCCTATCATCAGCCCCCATTGTAGTTCCAGGGTAAATGGTACGTCTTAGGACTGTCAGGGAACGAATTCAATAAAGAAAAACACAGCCAATTTAAGATTTATGCCAACACCTACAAGCTGAATGAAGACAAAAGCTACAATATCACCTCTACCTTCGCCTGGTGAGTGCCACTACCTCCTAGGGGAACATGGGGGGGTGCTATATGGCTGTCTTGGGGGTGCAAGAGACAGACTGATGTCATAACCGAGGGGCGACCAAAGCTGAAAGATGATCATTCATTATACTGCTGGGTACTCCATCCCTGTATTTATTCCTTCTTTCAATCACTCGATCAATATTTCTTGGTCACTTCAGCACAGACACAAGACAGTCCTGGGCATGTCCCTCTCCCAAAGAGAGCAGCGGGGTCCTAGAATGGAAGGAGGGTCACTGGATCCAGCCTAGCATTCCACCTACGACGTTCTCAAGGGCTTCCAAAGAGGTCGTCTGAGGGTTGGGTCTTTAGGAACCAACCTGCATCAGAAGGATGGCTGGGACCGTCATGAAAGGTCTGGTGGACTGAGTCAGATATAGTCACTTCTTCAAGAAGCAGCAAGCCATCACATGGCTGCCCTGATCAGGAGCTGGTGGGAGGTCTGGAGGGGGGTGTTGGCCACAGCGGCAGGGGCCTCAGGTATTGATGAGGAGGGGGTCTGGCTAGAGCAGGGAGAGGAATGATGCTGTGCAACCCAGGAGGCTGATCTGCCATAGGTGGGAGATAACCAGAGTGGGGGCAAATTAGGAGCCAAGGATTACCCAGAGCCTCTTTGTTTCTGGCTCTAGCACTTGAGGATGGGGCTAGAGTATTTGCGATGGAGGAGGCAGGAGAAGGGCAGGTGTGGGGAGATCAGCTCTGGGTTGCCAGGGGACCAGATGGGACACAGGTGGGAGGTCAGGGTTGACCCAACAGCTAAGGGAGTCTTTGGCATCCAGCAGACTGGAGCCTTGGTGGTGATTCCCCCAGGAGCGGTCACATCGGGATCCTGCAAGATAAGAATAGGGGACAGGGGCACCTGGGTGGCTCAGTTAGTTAAACGTCTGACTTTGTCCCTGGTCATGATGTCACGGTAGGTGGGCTCGAGCACTTTCGGGCTCTGTATTGACAGCTCAGACCCTGGACCGGCTTTGGAGTCTTTGTCTCCCTCCATCTCTGCCCTTCCCCCCCTCCTCTCTCTCTCTCTTAAAAATTAATGAACATAGGGGCGCCTGGGTGGCTTAGTCGGTTAAGCGTCCGGCTTTCGCTTAAGTCATGATCTCGCAGTTCGTGGGTTCGAGCCCCGTGTCGGGCTCTGTGCTGACTGGCAGCTCAGAGCCTGGAGCCTGTTTCAGTCTGTGACTCCCTCTCTCTCTGACCCTCCCCTGCTCACGCTGTCTCTCTCTCTCTCCTAGAAATAAATAAAACATTAAAAAAATTTTTTTTTAAATTAATGAACATATTTAAAGTAAAATTAAAATAAGGGACAAATGTTTCAGTGAGGGGACAGTATGGAGCAAAGGCCACCAAGGGGAAATAGCCCCGAAGAAGGAAGGACAGTCGGTCCTGAGGGAGAGTCTGACAGGTAAGGTGTCTCAGAGCAGAGTAGGCAGGGGTAGGCAGGGATGGGTCACTGGGAAAGTCCTAGGCATATCTCAGGGGTGGGATGTGGACCTCCTGCTCTGGCACGATTGGCTATCACCCTCTTACCTACCTATCTCTTGCCTCCACAGGAACCAGACCTGTGCCCACTGGCTCAGAACTTTCATCCCAACTGCACGGCGTGGCCAGTACTCCCTGGGCAATATTGAGCGTGAGTCCTGAGTAGGGTGGGTCCTCGGGGACACGGACTTCCCAGACCCTCCACGCAGACACCATCCTATGGAGGCAGGGGAAGAATCAATAGTTTCCTCTGCCGAGCCAGGGAGGGCTGAGATCTCACCGTCCACCATGCAGGGTACACTGGAATCCAGATGTACATTTTACGAGTAGTGGCTACAGACTACAACCAGTTTGCCATGTTGTACTTCAAGAAAATTTTCAGAAACCAGGAGTTCTTCAAGATCGCCCTCTATGGTGAGTCTTACCCCCTCTGGAACCTGGCTCTTGGTCATGGTGGGGAGAAGAGCCCCATGGTGCCCAGGACCCAAGGTCCCCTTCACTCCGAGCCCGGGGAGGAGGGAGAGTAGTCATCCAAGAACCCCTCAGTGAGGAAGGGGCCTGAGGCCTCGATCATGCTTTCAACAATATATATGGAGCATTTCTAGCCACTCACCAGCCATCTTGGCCACAGGGAGGACCATGGATCTGACTCCTGAGTTGAAGGAAAACTTCATCAGCTTCACCAAATCCCTGGGTCTCACAGATCAACACATCATCTTCCCTATCCGCATTGGTAATCACCAGCTGGGGAGAGGAGAAGGGCACATGGGGACTGGTCAGGCCTGATGTTGCCTCACTAGGGAAGGGGGGAGAGGGGCGACACAGGTCCCTGCTGCAATCACTGGAGCCCCAAGAGTCACTTTGCATTAAGTGAGACCCTGCCGCAATCAGGGTTCTGGTTCCCATGTGTTCCTCCTGCACAAGAGCTCGGTCCTGCCCACATGAGCACTGCACACCTGGGGCCACCTGGTCACCTCCCCCTCCACCCAGGCCTGTTTGTCCTGGGCCACCCTGGACATCCCCTGGTATTAGCTCACCACTGGCTTGGGAGGAATCCTTGTCTTCAGGCAGCCTGGCCCGGGCAGGTGCCTCCCCAAGGCTGAGGGGCTGTCAGGGCTCAGCAGGTAAACATGGAGAAGGCTTGGTGCCCAAGCAGGAGCGTGGCTGGGCCTCATCTGCCTCCTTTGGTGAATGGTGTCATCCAGGTCTGCTTGTTCTCAGGCCTCTCCCCCAGTCCTCTGCCCATGTACCATGTCTGAAGGGAACCCCCAGAGCTTCTGTGGCCGGATCGGGCTGGGGTATAGTGCAGCCCACGGGCAGTAAAGTTTCCCTGGAGGTCAGGGGTCCCACAGACACACTCCTGCCCATGGTGACCACTCTGTCTCCCACAGATCAGTGCATGGATAAGTGACCAAGCATGCGGTAAGTATGGCTAGAGCGGGGTCTGATGGGAGCCGGGGTCAGCTGGGAGGGGAGTCCCAGGTCTGCCTTTGTCCCACCTGCCCAGCACAGCTGCCCTCTTCCCCTGATTCCCTTGACTCCCTTTCAGATGCCCGTGACTCTCTTCATGCCATCCCCTCTTGCCAACCTCTGCCCAGCGCACCACCCTGCTGTACTCACCAGTCTGGAAACCACTGGGAGAGCCGGGAGCCTCTTCTCACTGTACAGTCCACCCCCACCAATGTTCCCCAGGCTGCCCTGCTAATGGAATCACTCTTGCTTGCTAAATAAATATGTCCCCTGGTCCCCAGTCTGTGCTCCCTGACCTCTGGGCCCTCTGAGAGCGAAAAGAACAAAGGGCGGGCTCCTATTAGCATCACGTGCAGGAACTGTGGTCCCCTGGAAGGGATGGAGGCCACAGAAGCAGAGTCCAGCTCCAACAGAACACCTCTGGCTCCCACCTCCATGCCTAGCCCTGACAAGCAGCTGCCCTCAATTACCCTTGCCTCCTAGCACACCGATGGGACACATTTCACACCCATGTTCAGCCACCCTCAGCAGGTCCAATGGCAGAAGCCCAGCCAGGGCTAGGCAGGTGGAGAGGGTTGGGGGGATCAAGGTGCCGGCACCCCCACTTCACCAGTGATGAAGTTTTAGGGTGATGGGGGGTTCTGGAGCCAAGGGCCAAGAAAGAATTCTTTGGTGCCAAAATGCAATTTTATTAAATCAGGGGGACAGGACCCATGGGCAGAATGAGCTGCACTGGGGATGTGAAAACTGACTGCTATATGCTCTAGAGTTTGAGGTAGTAAAGCCAAGGGAAGGTTTCTGAGATTTTCATATGATAAAGAGGATTGACAGAACACTGAAGGCTTAGCTATTGTCAAGTTAAGGTACTTTTCCCTCTTGCAAAACATTAACATTTAAGACAGTAGGGAGTTCCTGGAGAGATGTTCTTCTCTGCCAGCCTCAAGTATTGGTCAGTGGGCTGCAGGGTATTAGGAAATTTAATGTTCCCAGCCATTTCCTTCTTGCCTTTGTTCCCCATATTATTATGGAGGGGTGATGTGGGGCTCCATGAAACTGAGTCTATTGGTTTCTGGAGATTAGGCTATTGATAAAATTGCCTTTTTCTTCTAATTTACATGTCCTGTATGACTGTGACCTTTATCAGTTAACCATTTGGCTTCCTTTCTTTCCTTTGTTCTTGGGCAGCCAGGGGTACCTGAGGAATGTCACATACATCCCACCTGGTGTGGCGGTGGGGTAATGCTATCTTGCACTTTGCCTTCAGCTTGCCTTATGTTCTCTCATCATATCCCCCATAAACAATTTTGACCCTTACATCTTTAAGGTTGTTGAAGGTGGAAAGATTCGTCTTCTGTAGCTTTTTGCTGTTCAGTAGAGGCGTAGAGATGTCCCTACCTATGAATCGATATTGATCAGCTGGGGTACATAGAGTAAAGTTACACAAGTAAGAGGCAGCTGGATTCAATGCAGATGCCAAATATGAACCTCCTGGAGTAAAAAGGATCATCTGTTGGCTTGTGGAATCTTGTGACCAGACAGAGAGACGTGGGAGAAAACAGCAAAATGTAGTTTAGAAAAACAAGGAAGAGTAGCCCAAATAAAAGTTTTTTTGGTAATTAATGAAAATCCTTAAATCCAGCAGTTTAACCAATCATGAAAGGAAAGGGAGAGATTGTCTAAAGAAGCAACTTAAGTGGGGCACCTGGGTGGCTCAGTCGGTTGAGCATCCAACTTCAGCTCAGGTCATGATCTCATGGTGCGTGGGTTCGAGCCCCGCGTTGGGCTCTGTGCTGACAGCCACCTTAGAGCCTGGAGCCTGTTTCAGATTCTGTGTCTCCCTCTCTCTTTGACCCTCCCCTGTTCACACTGTCTTTCTCTCTCAGAAATAAATAAAACATTAAAAAAAAAAAAAAGAAGAAGAAGCAACTTGAGTTTTCAGGTCAGTTAGTAATCGAGAAATATTTGTGTGATAATCTAGAATATATAGCGATTAAGCTTTGGGGATTTGGTGGGTGATCCGGAGTCGACGGACAAGAAAGATTTCTGGAAATAGTCTTTGGTGCAAAAAATGATTTAATTAAACACAGGGACAGGACCCCAGAGCAGGAAGAGCTGCACTAGGGTGGTGATGGATAATTGCTTATATACCCTCAGGTTGGGAGGGGGTCAGGGATAGAGTAAGTCTCCAAGGTATTTTGGAAGCAAGGTTTCCAGGACCTTGAGGGGTTAGCTGTTGCTAGGAAAACACCACTTATTACCTTTGAAAAAAACCCACAATCCTGAGACCCTTCAGATGCATGTCTTGGGGCCATAAGCTTGGAGTATGATTACCAGCATATACCTTGGGGCAACTGATTGAAAGGAAGTAGACTTACAGGATCCTAGAGGTTGGGATAATGTTAAGCTAAGGTTCTCTTTGCCCCTAGCAAAGTGTCACCATCTAGGCAGTGGAGCTCCTAGAGGAAAGTCAGTCTGCTGGTTTCAAGGACTTGTCAACAGGCTGTAGGCAATAAGGAGATTTAATTTTTCATTTGCCTTACTTTTCCACATCACCATGGCAAGCACTTAAACAATTTGTTCTTGAATAGCCATGAGTGTTTGAATATCACACATATTCTCCCTGGGCAGAGGGTGAAGGTTCGGGGGATGTGACTCCCCTCTGCTTGCCCCACGCTTCCTCATCATATCCCCCCTGAACAATTTTGACCCTTGTATCTTTAAAATTGTTGAAGGAAGAAGGTCTCACCTTCTGTAGCTTCTTCCTGCTGAGTAGGGGCAAAGTGTTAACCCTCCCTATGGGTCAATATTGGTACGTCAGGGAACATATTGGGCAGTTAAGGTGAGGCAGCTGAATCCAAGGTGGATAACATGTATGAACATCCTTGAATAGAAAGCATCATCTGTTGGCTTGAAGCTATTGTAGTGATGGAGTCTTGGCATCAGGCAGAGAGATGTGGGAGAGAACAGCAAAACATAACTAGAATAGCTAGAAAGATTAGCTCAAATGAAAAGTCCTTTGGCATCTAACCAAAATCCTCCAGTCCAAGAGTTTAACCCATCACTAAAGTAAATACAGGGGTTATTTATTGTGCCAATTTGAGTATTCAGGACAGTTATAAATCAAGAAATATTTTTGAGGTACTCTGGAATGCATACACAAACTGTTTTGTTCTTAGGAGAGTTTACGTTCCACCTTATGTAACACTTAAAACATCTCCTGCATTCTGTTTTGTAGAAGTGTTTTATGAGTTTGAGTTATTTCATTATTTAGTAATATAATGGTATTTTGAAATTTGTTTAAGGCCTTATCTCTGTAACAGGTGGTGTATACCCATCATATAGACTCTTTTCTTTAGTAAGCAAGCAGGGAATTAATAGCAGGTACTTTTTTTTTTTAATATTTTTTTATTTATTTCTAGGAGAGAGAGAGAGACAGCGTGAGCAGGGGAGGGTCAGAGAGAGAGGGAGTCACAGACTGAAACAGGCTCCAGGCTCTGANGAGAGGGAGTCACAGACTGAAACAGGCTCCAGGCTCTGAGCCGGCAGTCAGCACAGAGCCCGACGCGGGGCCCGAACCCACGAACCGCGAGATCCTGACCTAAGCGAAAGTCGGACGCTTAACCGACTAAGCCACCCAGGCGCCCCTAATAGCAGGTAATTTTAAGGAAACAAGATAAATACAAGTAAATGGTTAGAGCAGATTACAAACCAGTATCTCTCAGTGCTGCCATGAGAGCTTTTAGAAGTTAGGCTTGAAGTATCCTTGGATGCTTGTGGGAACAGACAGCAGGAATCAGATTGGTCTTTCTGGTTTGTAACTCAAATGTCTGTGGTGATCCTTTTGAATGGCCCATTGTAAGAATTAACTGTTAGAATAAATTGGTAAAGGAGGACAAAAAAGAAAGGTCCAAGCATCCTAAGAGAAGTTGGAGGTCTCCCAGAGGTTCACAGGAATACGAAGGCACATTTATTTGCTCATTGAATTCCTGTGAAGGGGGTCCAGGTTTTATTTTAGATATAAGAGCGCATGAAGTGTGCCCTTCTAACTTCTAATTGCACTGGGAGTGTTACAGGATCTGGTCTGGACCACCCGGCGGAAGAACCTAGCGGTAGTCTGAGATCTTGGAAGTGTGGAGGTTTATTTTACACCGGTGGGCTCAGAGGAGATCATTCTCCAGAGGTCTGAGGCCCAGAGCATTAGCACGGGGAATGGTTTATAGCCTGTTACTTCTGCATTCCTCATTAATCAGGGACAGATGTTTTCTAATTAGTCCTGTCGGCCATCTCACAACAAGTTTTCCCCATCAGGAGTACCTACTATGACCCAGTAGGGGCCCTTCCATTTTGGAGTTAAATCCCCTGCTGTATTAGACTTCCAATCTTTTAAATAAACCAGGAGTTTCAGGTTTATATGGGGTGGGTTTCTAGTAACTGTCAGATCAGGTTTAGGAGTATATATTTTCCATATTCATTTAGAGACTTAGGAATTGCATCTACACTTGAACAGTTCCAGCATTTACCCAAGCAATATCTCCTAAGGTTTACCCTTTTTTAACAGGGATTTTCTCTTAACATACCAAATAAAAAGACCTCCTTTGTCAAAAAGACTTTCTTTACAATTTAAATGCTGGGAAGTTTGTCAAACCTTAGACAGTCATTGAGCACACCAGAAATAGAATTCAGATCATTACAAATCTTACAGGTTTAAATTATGTATTTAACCAAGATGGCAATAAGAGATTCCAAAGGGAAATATGTAGGGGTATATAGTTGTCATCAAAACTTAGCTCTTTTAACAGTGAGAAGCTTTAACTAAGTGATCAAAGACCTGATAAAGACAAAACCTAAAGCTGTGGTATTCCCCGCAGACAAAAGAGAAAACAATCATTTGTGTATATATATATATATATATATATATATATATATATATATTTTTTTTTTATCAAGAGCCGAACAATTCAAAAAAACCTTTGTGTTTTGAACAGAGAGAAAAGCAGAATTTCATCCTTATTCCAGTGTACTTTTAAAAATCCACTCATGGCAACTTAGTCTGTCAACCACACATAAAATTCCTTTCCAAAGATTTCCCTTCACAAACCTTCTACAACTTCCCTTTACATTCAGATTTTGTCCCAAACTATTTTTCCTCCAAACCAGTCTCATTTAGAAAAAAATTACACTCTTTTACCTGCAACAAAAAATATATTCCCATTCCTTCTCTTTTTTACACATTCCTACTTTTTACATATAGAGTTGCTTTTCTTATTTCCATCAGTCTTAATTATGTTTTGCAGAATTTTGACTCTTAGACACCTTGGTCTCCAGCTGAGACTAAAAGGTAACCATTTGTAAACTGTTACACCAGAATTCTTTAGATGGCAAATTCATGAATCAGTTAAGCACAACGTATTTTTTCCAATAAACCCAAATCTTCTTAGTTTCTCTGCAATAAGAAGTCAAAAGCACAAAACTATATTTAGTAATGTATGCTTTAGCACTCTATTCTATTTGGAAAACACCTAGATATCCAACGAATTCAATCCCATTTATCCAAGTTCAGATTCCCAAAGACTTTGAAAGCTATCTTAACAATTATCCATGAAAACTTTGAGATATACAAAATTAACCATTATTTTAGGTCACCTTTTTTCTAACAAATTACAACAGAGATAACATTAGCTTATTTGACTTTTAGGAAACCTTGATAGAATAAAAGTTTCATATTTAATGTGATAACTTTAAATACATGTCTATCTTAGTTAAACCAACAAACTTAAATAAGCTTAAACACCACATATGTTTCACCTGCGTTCACTTAAAGGCCAATCAGTTTGCTCCCCATTGTCATTTTTTTTTTAACCCAGGACAGCAGTGGGGGAATCTGAAGTGGGTGATCCAACGGGGTGCTCATTGCTTCTTTACATTGGGGGTGGGAGGATGGTATAGAAGCCAGTTATTTAGGTCGCATGGAAGTGATGCAGAAATAGGAGGAAGGGAAGGGGAAGGCAGAAGAGTCCAAGTGCCAGGAGGCACAGAAAGAGGATTCTTGGTTCTTTTTTTTTTTTTTAATATTTTTATTTATTTCTGAGAGAGAGAGCGCGCGAGAGAGACAGCGTGAGCAGGGGAGGGTCAGAGAGAGAGGGAGACACAGACTCTGAAACAGGCTCCAGGCTCTGTGCTGGCAGTCAGCACAGAGCCCGACGAGGGGCTCGAACCCACGAACCGCGAGATCATGACCTAAACGAAAGTCGGACGCTTAACCGACTAAGCCACCCAGGCGCCCCGAGGATTCTTGGTTCTAAACCCTATCAAGTCAGAAAGAGGAGACCCTATGTTTGTTTGTGTGTTTCATTTCCACCAAAGTGGAAATAGGGAGGCTATGTCAGGCTAGAGAAGACAAGGGATTTCCCCAAAACAAAGGGAGTTTGGCAGCTGCTTGGGAATATTCTTTAAAGTCCACGTCATGAGGTAGACTAACCACAATGGACTCCAATTGTAGCCATTAACTCAGGAAATGAATGAGGGAGAGCTCCCCCCCCCTCCCCATCTATTAGGAGGAGGAACAGGGAGAGTCAGCATTTCCCTTTGTTAGGGATGGCCTGTGTTTCCTCTAGCAACAGAGTTCCATCAGGAGGCCTGTTCAGGCATCAACTATGCCAGGAGGGAGTTTACTATCCAAACACATTTGGGCAAACACATTCTGCAACAGATCTTTTTGTCCAGATCCAGACTTCGATCTGTGAAGGCCTGGACCTAGGGTACCTCTGTGCATTAATTCTGTTTCTTGCAGAAGACATCTAACTGCTAGATCCTACTAAGGCCACACAGTATTACAGGACATCAGTCCTTTCCTAAATTTTGCAATCTAGATTGTTTCCTGTGGGTTGAAAAGGCATCTTAAGAGCAAGTCCTTGGGGACTGAGGAGACGGTCCCATTTTCCTCCTAGGGAGAGAAAAGTAGAGATGGTCCATTACCACAAAAACCCACCGCCCCCCCAACTCCCAGGTGGCATCACCCATGCAGGATATATCAGAAGTTCCTTAGGTGTCAAAGTGACCTAAGGTGTACCTGAAGCCAAATCACTATTATCACCTACCAGCCATTAATGGCTTCTGTAGGAGGGATGCTGGCATCCCTGCTTTCCCATCACATCCTAGGCTACAAAAGGGGCCAGCAGATGGACCTAGTTTGCCTTGCTGAGAAGACTGAAGAAACCACCCTTTTTAGCCTCAGAAAACACTGGAAAAGTTTTACAAGGGGGAATTTCCAGATTTTCTAATTTTAGTAGTAGTTAGTAGAGGACATTGACAGAAAACAGTGAAGACAGAAACCCATCATGATCTACTCTACATGCCAACACATATAGTCTTTACAGCCAACTTCTTAGGAAATGGTCCCCAGTTGGGTTTTAATTCAATTAGGTAGTGGTTTTGTGGGCTTCCCCGGGAGGTTCCACAGCCAGAAGCAGCTAGACCAGAGATGTGGTTGGGATCACTTTAGACCAACACAGGAGTCTTAAGATTTGCATCTGTGATGGTCACTTAAGTGACTGTCCCGTGCCCAACACAGACAACTATGTATAAGAACAGGAATAAAGAGGGGACACAAGTTTCTGGGTCTTTTTACCATTCCAGCCTGGGAATTCACTTCTAGCCAAAAAGCAGGCTTTCTCCTCCCTGTAGAGTAGCCACGGGCTAGAGGAGCACAGACTGAGCAATGGACAGGAAAGTGTTGCAATAAGACCATACTTTTTGAAAAGCCTCTAAAATAAGAATAAAGGAAGAAAAGAGAAAGCGCTTACCACATTTGCACCAAAGCTCAGAGTCCAGATGAAAAGACCCACACCCCTACGTTGGACGCCAAATGGTGAGTTTTTTTAGTGGGGTGGAGAGTTCCAGAGCTGACAACCAAGAAATAATTCTTGAGGGTGTCTTTGGTGAAAAAAAAAAAAAGTTATTTTTTTAAAGCATGGGGACAGAATTTGTGGGCAGAAAGAGCTGTACTGAAGTTGGGAAGAGTGACTGGTTATATACTAGGAAGTTGGGGGAGGTAAATCAAAGGGGAAGGAGGCCTCCAGAAGGAGTTTGATACGCTAGAGGACTCCTAATCTACCTTGCTATTTTCTTTTTTTTTTAATTTTTAATGTTTTATTGATTTCTGAGAGAGAGAGAGACAGCGTGAGCAGGAAAGGGTCAGAGAGAGAGGGAGACACAGAATCTGAAGCAGGCTCCAGGCTCTGAGCTAGCTGCCCGCACAGAGCCCGATGCAGGGCTCAAACCCACGAACCGTGAGATCATGACCCGAGCCGAAGTTGGACGCTTAACCGAGCCACCCAGGCACCCCCTACCTTGCTATTTTCAAGCTTAGGTTCTTTTACCTCTAGTAAAGCATTAACATTAGGAATGGTAGGGGTTCCTGGGGAAATGCTGTACACTATATTTGCCTCAATTATTTGTCACTTGCTGCAAGCTATTAGGAAATTTAATTTTACCCGTCGTTTCCTTCTTGCCTTTCTTCCCCACATCACCATGGTGGGGAGGGTGTTAATAGGGGCTCCAGGAAACTGAGTCTATAGACCTCTGGAGATGAGACTATTGATAAGATTGCCTTTTTCTTCTAATTTACTAAGATATTTGTAAACTGATGGAGACTCATGTCCTGCATGATTGGGATCTCTATCCGTTAACCATTTGTTTTCTTTCCTTTCCTTTGTTCTTGGGAAGCCAGAGGAATGTCACACATATCCCTATGGGGTGGGGGGAGTGGTTCTAGCTTGTACATTATGCTCCCTCTTCACCCAGAGTCCCTTCTCTCTGGGCCAGCCACACAAAGCCCAGGCTAGGGGAGCTGGTTCCCCTGTAGAAGGTAGAACTAATGATGTTTCCGGGAGTCTCATTTGAGGCCAGTGAGCCCTCACGTCAGCCTCAAGTCAGGCATTCCATTACCTCCAGCCCTCGGGGTCACATCTAGGCGACACTACCCAGGGCCTGGGACTCAGCAGTGCCTCCCACAGACAGCAAAGCCCCTATGAGGAAACTACTTCCCTCCTGGACAAAGCTGAAATCAGACACGGCAGGGACAGGTCTGAGTGCCCAGGCCTAGGCCCTGGGGTCCACAGTCCAAAACTACGGCCAGAGATGGCAGATGGTATCATTTATCACTTAAGGATAAGGATGAGTTCTTGAACTTTCTGTGACCCAAAGTACCCAAAGAGAGGCAGGGTAGAGAGCCCCCCTTGGATCTGAAGCCCCCCACCCCACAGCCCAGATGCCTGTCCCCATTGTCCCCCACCAGGATGCAACTGGGACTGTAGCCTCAGAGCTCTACTATGTCAACTTGTCCAATTTGTAACTGGCATGTCTAGATGGGGTTTCTGTTCATTGGAGCCACAGGAGGGGACAAGTCCCTTAGGGGCCAGCTGAGATCTGGATCCACCCTGCTAATAGGACATGAAGGAGGGGAGGGGCTGATTCATGGTGGGGATGATGGGACTTTTGAATGTTGGGGGTTCAGAGTCTACAGCCAAGAAAGAATTTTTTTTTTAATATTTTTATTTATTTCTCGGAGAGAGAGAGACAGCATGAGCAGGGGAGGGTCAGAGTGAGAGGGAGACACAGACTCCGAAACAGGCTCCAGGCTGAGCTGGCAGCCAGCACAGATCCCGACGCGGGGCTCGAACCCACGAACCGCGAGATCATGACCTAAGCGAAAGTCGGACGCTTAACCGACTAAGCCACCCAGGCGCCCCAAAGAAAGAATTCTTGAGAAATCCTTGGGTCAAAAAATGTTTTTCTATTAAGCCACAGGGACAGGGCTCTTGGGCATAAAGAGCTACACTGGGGTTGTGAAGAGTGACTGGTTATATGCCATGGGGTTGGGGGACATAAAGTCAAGAGGAAGTTTCTAATGGGATTTTGATATGCTCAAGTAGACTCCCACATTACTGGAGGCCTAGGTATTGTTAACCTAAGATTGTTTTGCTCTCTAACAGAGCATTAACATTCAGACGTAGGGAATTCCCGGAGAAAGGTTTTGCTCCATATGTGCCTCAAGTATGTGTTAATGGGCTGCAGGTCATAATAAAATTTAATGCCATCTGCCATTTCCTGCTTGCCTTTGCTCTCCATATCACTATGGAGGGAGGGTGGTGTTGGGGTTCCAGGAAACTGAGTATAGAACACCTTCCAGCCCTCTAAGTTTCCTGGTTCAGGAAACTTAGGCTATTTAGAAGAGTCCCTTTTTCTTCTAATGTACTAGGACATAAGTACAAGTCCTGCAGGACTGTGATCTCTATCAGTTAACCATTTGTTTTCTTTCCTTTCCATTGTTCTTTGGCGGTCAGGAGTGCCTGAGCAATGTCACCCAAATCCCACCTGAGGGGAGGGGCATGCTAGCATGTGCTTTGCCCTAGCTTACATTATGCTCCCTCATCAGGAACACCCCCCAGCCAGCTGTTGGGGGAGTGTGAGGACGGGAAGGATGTCTCACACTGTGCCAGGGCCTGGTGTGGGCCCTTGAGAGGGCCAGGATCTGGGCTCCATGAGGAGCAAAGGGTACACCCTGTTCTTCCCTGCTAGGAATTTCTTTCAGCTTCTCCCCTTCCATTCCCTTTGGAGAACCAGAAAGCAGCATTGGCTCTGTTGGTATGAAGCATTCTCTGCTTTCATCATGTGCAGGAAGGGGGTCCCACCACACTTACCCCACCCTGCACTTGGGGCCCCGTTGAGAGACTCCTGGTGGTCAGATAGTTGGTCCAGATCTGAGGCCCCTGTCCTCGCACAGTGCTAACCAGGGAGAAGAAAGTGTGGAGGGAGTCACTGTCCCTGCCAGAGATGTGGAGATATGGGGAATGCATCCTCAAGCCTTCTGGACCTTCCTGCTCCTCATCTTGCATAACCCTGACCTGGAGGAAAGGGCAGAGGTGGCCATGGTCTTCAGCACGAGTTGCTGGCAATTGCCTCACCCTTCCAGGATTTGTCAAAGAATAACTCGCTCCACCCTGGAGTGAGCCATTGGCCACAGAGACCATAAATAGCATCCCCACGAGAAGCCTCCTCACTCATCCCCTCTTTCAGGGAATATCTGGAGCAGTGCCTGCTTCCTCAGCCCTGAAGTCATGGCCCTAGGTCCTCTGTGGCTGGGCCTTGCCCTGTGGGGGGCGCTGCACACCCAGGCCCAGGACTCCACTCCAACCATGATCCCAGCTCCGCCTCTGCTCAGTCTCCCTGTGGAGCCTGACTTCCAGAATAAGCAGGTAAGGGATCTGGAGGAGCAGCTACAGGGAGGCCCTGGGAAGAATGTGAAGAGAGGGGAGGAGAGGCAGGATGGGCTCAGGCTTGAACTCAGTCTGCCCTCGAGTGTCTTGATGTAAGAGACACCCCATGCCCCCATCTACACTCAATATTGCTGACAAGAGGGTCAGTGAGCAGAACTCCCCTGGTTCACACTCTCTCCCATAACCCCCGCAGTCCATGCAGGGTGGGAAGTTCTTCAGGCCCTCTACATGGTGAGGAAACTGAAGCTCAGGGATGCCAGGTTGCCACTTGTCAAGTGTCACCCTTGTCCCTGACACACTCAGGGCTCCTGCCTGGCCTGATGGGCACCAGCTCCTGCCAGCTTCATCAGCCCAGCCTGGATGGCCGGTCTGGGTCCCTGCAGCCCTATTATAGAAGCTTCTGGTTCAAGACCAGGCTGCCTAGAGGTGCCTGCAGGCATGGAGCGGGAGGGATCCCTGAGGCTGCTCCTGGCTCTGCCTGTCATCAGTCCCCACTGTAGTTCCAGGGGAAATGGTACGTCATAGGAGTGGCAGGGTATGGTTTTAAAAAAGAAGATAATAACAAGTTGAAGATGTACATTGACACCTATGAGCTGAACGAAGACAACAGCTACAATTTCACCTCTGCCCTGGGCTGGTGAGTGCTACCTCCTCCTAGGGAAACATGGGGGGTCTAAAGGACTGTACTGGAGGTACAAGAGGGAGACTGATGTCATAGCCAAGGGGTGACCAAACCTGAAAGATGATCATTCATCCTACCTCTGGGTACTGGATCCCTGTATTTATTTCTTCTTTTATTCACTAGATCAACATTTCTTGGCCACTTCAGCACAGACACAAGACAGTATTGTAATAGACAAAGGTGGTCATCAATGACAAGACAAAGAGAGTGCAGGGTGTTGTAGAATTGGAGGAGGGTCACTGGATCCAGCCTGGGATCCCATTAGGGTGTGTCAAGGGCTTCCAGAGAGGTGGTCTATGGGCTGGGCCTTGAGGAACCAACATGCATCAGAAGGAGGCTTGGGTCCTTCATGGAAGGGCTGGTGGACTGAGTCAGAGTTAGCCACCTCTTTTAGAAATGGTGAGCCATCGCATGGTTGCCCTGAGCAGGAGCTCATGAGCAGTCTGGAGGGGGGATTGGCCACAGTGGCAGGGGCCTCAGATACTGGTGAGGAGTGGGTCTGGCTGCAGCAGGGACAGGAATGATGGTGTGCAGCCCAGAAGGCTGATCAGTCATAGGTGGGAGATGACCAGAGCAGGGACAGATTAGGACCTAGAGAGAGGAGCCAAGGATTACCCAGAGCCTCTTTGTTTCTGCCTCTGGCACTTGGGGATTGGGCTAGAGCATCTGTCATAGAAGTAGCAGAAGAAAGACAGGTGTGGGGAGATAGGCTCTGGGTTCTCAGGGGACCAGATGGAACGCAGGTGGGAGGTCAGGGTTGGCCCAATAGCTAAGGGACGCTTTGGCCTCCAGCAGACTGGAGCTTCAGTGGTGATTCCCCCAGGAGAGGTTCCATGGGAGCCCACAGAATAAGAATAGGGGAGAAGGGCAGCTGGGTGGCTCAGCTGATTAAGCGTCCAACTTTTTGTCTGGTCATGAATTCATGGTTTGTGGTTCATGCCCTGGTTGGGTACTGTGTTGACAGCTCAGAGGCTGGAGCCTGCTTTGGATTCTCTGTCTCCCTCTCTCTCTGCACTCCCACACACAGGCTCATGCTGGGTCTCTCTCTCAAAAATTAATGAACATCTAAGAAAAGTTAAAAAAAAAAGATAATCAACAAATGCCTCAGGTTGGGGGGGAGACAGCATGGAGCAAAGGCCACCAAGGGGAAACTCCCCTAAGAAGGAAGGACAGTAGGTGCTGGAGAAAGTCTGAGCAAGTCAGGTGTCTCAGGGCAGAGTAGGCAGGGATAGTCAGGGATGGGCTTAGTGGGGAAAATCCAGGCCCATCTCAGGGTTGGGGGGTGGACCTCCTGCTGTGGCACAGTGGGCTGCCACCTTCTTACCCACCCATGTCTTACTTCCACAGGGGCCAGAACTGTGACCACTGGACCAAAAATCACGCCATAAATTTGCATGTAGGCCAATTAAACCTGGGCAACATTGAACGTGAGTTCTGAGTGGGATGGATCTCTGGGGGCATGGACCCCATTCCCCTCCACACAGATGCCAAACTGTGGAGGCCAGGGAGGAAGCAGTAGCTCCCTCTGCCCAGTAAGGGCTGGCTGATCCTTCACCATCCACCATGCAGGTTACAATAATTACCTGAGGTACACTACACGAGTGGTGACGACAGACTACAATCAGTTTGCCATAATGTACTTCAAGAAAGTTTACAACAACAAGCAGGAGCACCTCAAGATCGCCCTCTATGGTGGGTCTTACCCCTTCTGGGACTCAGCTCTTGGCCATGCTGGGGGAGAAGAGGTCCATCACACCCAGCCCCCAAGGTCCCCTTCACTCCGTGCCCCAAGTGGCAGAAGAGAGGTCTTTCCACAGAACCCTCATGAAGAAGGGGTCTGAGGCCTCGTTCACGGGTTCCACAATATCTATGGAGCTTTCGCCAGCCACTCACCACCCATCTTGGCCACAGGGAGGACCAAGGAGCTGCCTACTGAGCTGAAGGAACTCTTCATCAGCTTCGCCAAATCCCTGGGCCTCACAGAAAACAACGTCGTATTCACTCTCCCCAACGGTAATCACCAGCTAGGGGAAGAGAAGGGCACATGGGGACTGCCCAGGAATGATGTTGCCTTTCTAGGGAAGAGGGGAGAGGAGGGATGCAGTCCCCTGCTGTGGCCACTGGAGCCCCAGGAGCCACTTTGGGTTCAGGAATCCCCTGGTGCACCCAGGGATCTGGTTCCCATGTGTTCCTCCTTCACAAGAGCTCAGGCTTGCCCACAAGAGCACTGCATACCTGGAGCCACGTTTCCTCAGACTCCTTGCCTGGCCACCTCCCTTGCCAGCCACTTCTGTTTCTTCAGGCCACCTCCCCCTTTGTCCTGGGCCTGGCTCACCACTGACTTGGGAGGTGCCCTTGTCCTCAGGCAGCCTGGCCTGGGCAGGTGCCTCCCCAAGGCTGAGGGGCTGTCAGGACTCAGCAAGTAAACAGGAAGGAGACTTTGGTGCCCAAGCAGGAGGGTGGCTGGGCCTCACCTGCCTCCTTCGGAGAATGGGTGTCACCCAGGTCTGCTTGTCCTCAGCCCTGTCCTCTAGTTCCCTGCCCCATCATCCATCTCTCCTGTACCATCCCTGAAGGGAACCCCAGAGCTTCTGTGTCTGGGCCAAACTAGGGCCCAGGGAAGCCCAGGGGCAGGGCATGGGCCATGAAGGTCAGGGACCCCACACACCTGTTCCCATACTAACTACTCTGTCCCCTGCAGATGCGTGTGCCAATTACTGAGAATGTGTGTCGTAAGTATGGCTGGAGCGGGAGCTGATGGGAGCCAGGGTGTAACTGGAAGGGGGTCCCAGGTCTGCCTTTGTCCTGCTTGCCCAGCACTACTGCCCTCTTTAATCCCTTGATTCCCTCTCAGGTGCTCTCTGGCTCTCTCCACCCCATCCTCCTCTCAATGACCTCTACCCAGGGCATGACCCAGCTGTCCCCACCAGCCTGGACACCACTGAGAGAGGCAAGAGACCCTTCCTACTGCACAGCCCACCAGCTGGTCCCCAGACTGCCCTGTTGACAGAATCTCTCTGGCTTACTAAATAAACACATGTCCCCCAGTCCCCAGTCTGTGCTCCTTGATCTATGGGCCCTCTGAGAGAGAAAAGAGCAAAGGGCAGGCTTCAATTAGCATCACTTCCAGGAACTGTAGTCCCCAGAAAGGGATGGAGGCCATAGAAGCAAGGTCTAGCTCTGACTGAACACATCTAGTTCCCCACTCCAGGCCCGACCCCTACCAGCAGCTGCCCTCACTTGCCCTTGCCTCCTAAAATACTGAGAGGCCACATTGCACATCTCACACTCATATTCAGCCACCTGCAGCAGGTCCAAAGGCAGAGGACCAGCCAAGGCTAGGCAGGTGGAGAAGGTTGGAGCGCTGAGGTGCTAGAACCCCCACTTCACCAGTGGTGAAGTTTTGGGGAGATAGGGGATCCAAAGATATCCTGAGGTCCCTGCACATGCCCGGAAGTCACATTCTTTACTCACCTGGTAAGGCTGCTGGGAATTCTGTAATCAAGGTATCAGGCCAACATTTCCAAGGGACTTAATTGGCTCCATGTTTCATAAAGTCAACCTTAGTTCCTTAAAGCCATATGGTCATATCTGGGACTATGCATTTCTCTCAAATAGGATATTCCAGTCAAAACTTCGGTAAAATAAAAAGTCTTTTCAATGGTGGCTTTTACAAGGAGAACTGATTCTCACTGAACTTATGCAGATAAATATGATTGCTGTGGAAGTTCTGAGACTGAGACTTTTTGAAGTTCAGAGGGTTCAGGTAAAGAGAAAAGTTAAATGCTTCAACTGATTTACAGAGGAACATTGTATCAATTTCTGTACATTATAAATATCTTTAAAGAAAGTCCCCTTAATCTGGAAGAGCAAACATTAGAGAACCAGTAATGTTTCAAATGAAACAATATCTGTATCCTAGGAATTCCAAAAGAAGAAGAAGAAGAGAGAAAGGGGATGAAGGGGGTACTTGAACAAATTATAGCCGAGAACTTCCCCAATTTGGGGAAGGAAACAGACATTAAAATCCAAGAGGCACAGAGAACTCGCCTCAGATGTAACTTGAATTGATCTTCTGCATGACATATCATAGTGAAACTGGCAAAATATAAGGATAAAGAGAGAACTCTGAAAACAGCTAGGGATAAAAGGACCCTAACATACAAAGGGAGACATACCAGGGTAATAGCAGACCTATCTACTGTAACTTGGCAGGCCAGAAAGGAATGGCAGGAAATTTTCAATGTGATAAACAGGAAAAATATGCAGCCAAGAATCCTTTATCCAGCAAGCCTGTTATTCAGAATAGAAGGAGAGATAAAGGTTTTCCCAAACAAACAAAAATTGAAGGAATTCATCACCACTAAACCAGCCCTACAAGAAATCCTAAGTGGGATTCTATGAGGGAAATGTTGCAAGGAACACAAAGTACCAGAGACACCACTACAAGCATAAATCCTACAGAGAACACAATGACTCTAAATCCATATTTTTCAATAATAACATTGAATGTAAATGGGCTAAATGCTCCAATCAAAAGACATAGGGTACCAGAATGGATAAAAAAACAAAATCCATCTATTTGCTGTCTACAAGAGACTCATTTTAAACCTAAGGACACCTTCAGATTGAAAGTGAGGGGATGGAGGAGCACCTGGGTGGCTCAGTCGGTTGAGTGCCCAACTTCAGCTCAGGTCATGATCTCATGGTTTGTGGGTTCAAGCCCCACATCAGTCTCTGTGCTGACAGCTCAGAGCCTGGAGCTGCTTAGGGTTCTGTGTCTCCTTCTCTTCTGCCCTTCTCCCTGCTCGTGCTCTGTCTCTGTCTCTCAATAATAAATAAACACTAAAAATAAAAAAAAAAAAGTGAGTGGATGGAGAAACATCTAACATGCTACTGGAAGTCAAAAGAAAGCCGGAGTAGCCATACTTATATCAGACAAACTGAACTTTAAAGTTAAAGGCAGTAGCAAGAGATGAAGAAGGGAATTATGTAATAATTATAGGGACTATCCATCAGGAAGAACTAACAATTATAAATGTCTATGCACCAAATTTGGAAGCACCTAAATACATAAAACAATTAATCATAAACATAAACAATCTTATTGATAAGAATGTGCTAATAGCAGGGGACTTTAATACTCCACTTACAGCAATGGATAGATCAACTAGACAGAAAATCACTAAAGAAACAATAAACCTGAACGACACTTTGGACCAGATAGACTTGACAGATATATTTAGAACTCTACATCCTGAAGCTATGGAATCACTTTCTTCTCGAGTGCATACGGTAGATTCTCTAAGATAGATCACATACTGGGTCATAAAGCAGCCCTCAATAAATACAAAAGAATTGAGACCATACCATGCACACTTTCAGATCACAATGCTATGAAACTTGAAATCAATCACAGAAAAAGTCTGGAAAACCTCCAAAAACATGGAGGTTAAAGAACAGCCTACTAAGGAACTAATGGGCCAACCAAGCAATTAGAGAAGAAATTTAAAAATATATGGAAACAGGGGCACCTGGATGGCTCAGTCGGTTAAGCATCCGATTTCGGCTCAGGTCATGATCTTGTGGTTTGTGGGTTCGAGCCCCACATCAGGCTCTGTGCTGATAGAGCCTGGAGCCTGCTTCTGATTCTGTGTCTCCCTCTGTCTCTGACCCTCCCCTGCTCATGCTGTCTGTCTCTCTCTCTCTCTCTCTCAAAAAAAAATAACAAAACATTAAAACATTTTTTTTAAACATATGGAAACAAATGAAAATGAAAATACAACAATCCAAACTCTTTGGGATGCAACAAAGGCAGTCCTAAGAGGAAAATACATTGCAATCCAGGCCTATTTCAAGAAACTAGAAAAAGCGCAAACACAAAATCTAACAACACACCTAAAGGAACTTGAAGCAAATAAGCAAGAACACCACCAACTCAGAAGAAGAAGAGAAATAATAAAGATCAGGGCAGAAATAAACAATATAGAATTATAAAAACAACAACAACAACAGTTGAACAGATCAATGAAACCAAGAGTTGGTTTTTTGAAAAAATAAACAAAATTGATAAACCTCTAGCCAGGCTTCTCAAAAGGAAAAGAGACAGCACCCAAATAGACAAAATCACAATGAAAATGGATTTATTACAACCAATCCTCAGAAATACAAGCAATTATCAGGGAATACTATGAAAAATTATAGGCCGACAAACTGGACAACCTAGAAGAAATGGATAAATTTCTAAACACACACGTACTACCAAAATTCAAATGGGAAGAAATAGAAAATCTGAACAGACCCATAACTAGTGAAGAAATTGAATCAGTTATCAAAAATCTCCCAACAAATAAGAGCCCTGGACCTGATTGCTTCCCTGGGGAATTCTACCAGACATTTAAATCAGAGTTAATACCCATTCTTCTCAAGCTATTCCAAAAAATAGAAATGGAAGGAAAACTTCCGGACTCATTCTGTGAAGCCAGCATCACTTTGATTTCCAAACGAGACAGGGACCCAGCAAAAAAAAAAAAGAGAACTACAGGCTAATATCCCTGATGAATATGAATGCAAAAATCCTCAACAAGATACTAGCAAATAGAATTCAACAACATATAAAAAGAATTATCCATCAGGATCAAGTGGGATTCATTCCTGGGTTACAGGGCTGGTTCAATATTTGCAAATCAATCAATATGATACACTACATTAACAAAAGAAAAGATAAAAACCATATAATCCTGTCAATAGATGCAGAAAAAGCATTTGACAAAACACAGCATACTTTCTTAATAAAAACCCTCGAGAAAGTCAGGATAGAAGGAACTTACTTAAATGTCATAAAAGCCATTTATGAAAACCCCACAGCTAATATCATCCTCAATGGGGAAAAACTGAGAGCTTTCCCTCTGAGATCAGGAACACAACAGAGATGTCCATTATCACTACTGTTGCTTAACATAGTGCTGGAAGTCCTAGCATCAGCAGTCAGACAACAAAAAGAAATAAAAGGCACCAGAATTGGCAAAGATTAAGTCAAACTTTCACTTTTTGCAGATGACATGATACTCTATATGGAAAACCCAAAAGACTACACCAGAACTCTACTAGAACTGATCCATGAATTCAGCAAAGTTTCAGGGTACAAAATCAACGCACAGAAATCGGTTGCACTTTTATACACCAATAATGAAACAACAGAAATAGAAATCAAGAAACTGATCCCATTCATAATTGCACCAAAGCCCATAAAATATCTAGAAATAAACCTAACCAAAGATGTCAAATATCTGTATGATGAAAACTATAGAAAACTTATGGAGGAAATTGAAGAAGACATACAAAAAAATGGAAAAACATTCCATGCTCATGAATCATGGATTGGAAGAATAAATATTGTTAAAATGTCAATACTACCCAAAGCAACCTACATATTCAATGCAATTCCAATCAAAATTGCACCAGCATTCTTCTCAAAGCTAGAGCAAACAATCCTAAAATTTGTATGGAACCACAAAAGACCCCAAAAAGCCAAAGTAATATTGAAGAAGAAAACCAAAATGGGAGGCATCACAGTCCCAGACTTTAGCCTCTACTACAAAGCTGTAATCATCAAGACAGTATGGTATTGGCACAAAAACAGACACATAGACCAATGGAATAGAATAGAGGACCCAGAATTGGACCCACAAATGTGTGGCCAATTAGTCTTTGACAAAGCAGGAAGAACATCCAATGGAAAAAAAGACAGCCTCTTTAACAGATGGTGCTGGGAGAATGGACAGCAACATGCAGAAGAATGAAACTAGACCACTTTCTTACACCATACACAAAAATAAACTCAAAATGGATGACGGACCTGAATGTGAGTTAGGAAATCATCAAAACCCTAGAGGAGAAAGCAGGAAACAACCTCCTTGACCTCAACTACAGCAATTTCTTACTCGACACATCTCCAAAGGCAAGGGAATCAAGAGCAAAAATGAACTATTGGGACCTCATCAAGATTAAAAGTTTCTGCACGGCAAAGGAAACAATCCATAAAACTAATAGGCAACCGACCAAACGGGGAAAGATAGTTGCAAATGACATATCAGATAAAGGGCTAGTATCGAAAATCTATAAGGAACTCACCAAACTCCACACCTGAAAAACAAATAATCCAGTGAAGAAATGGGCAGAAGACATGAACAGATACTTCTCTTAACAGGACATCCAGATGGTCAACAGACACATGAAACGATGCTCAGCGTCACTCAACATCAGGGAAATACAAATGAAAACCACACTGAGATACCACCTCACGCCAGTCAGTGGTTGAAATGAACAAATCAGGAGACTATAGATGCTGGCGAGGATGTGGAGAAACGGGCACCTTCCTACACTGCTGGTGGGAATGTAAACTAGTGCAGCCCCTCTGGAAAACAGTGTGGAGATTCCTCAAAAAATTAACAATAGAACTCCCCTAGGACCCAGCAATAGCACTGCTAGGAATTTATCCAATTTATTTATGAGTGCTGTTGCATAGGGGTTCATGTACCCCAATGTTTATAGCAGCACTTTCAACAATAGCCAAATCATGGAAAGAACCTAAGTGTCCATCAACTGATGAATGGATCAAGAAGATGTGGTTTATCTATACAATGGAATACTACATGGCAATGAGAAAGAATGAAATCTGGCCATTTGTAGCAACGTGGATGGAACTTGAGGGTATTATGCTATGTGAAATAAGTCAGGCAGAGAAGGACAGATACCTTAGGTTTTCACTCATATGTGGAACAGGAGAAACTTGACAAAGGACCATGGGGAAGGGGGAAAGTAGTTAAGAAGAGGGAGGGAGGAAAACCATAAGAGACTCATATACTGAGAACAAACTGAGGATTGATGAGAGTAGGGAAAGAGGAAAATGGGTGATGGGCCTGGAGGAAGGCACTTGTTGGGATGAGCAGTGGGTGTTATATGGAAATCAACGAGACAATAAACTATAAAAATTTTAAAAAGAGAAAACACACTTTGTAAGAGAATATGTACAGTAATTATAAATGAAAAAAATAAAAAATGGACATAGTTAACAATCTGATGAGAGTTCATTATGATGTAATTGACAAGGAAACTCGGTTATTTCTGTAATACATAACACGTTGATATTCAGAATGTCAAGTGACAACATTATTACCAAAATGTATTAAAACTCTAGGAATTGCACATATCTTTGAACAGTTACAGCATTTATCCAAGCAATATAAACTAAGATTTACCAGTATGTAACAGGGCTTTTCAGTTAATGTACCAAATAAAAAGGCCTTCTTTGTCAAAAAACATTCTTTACAATTTAATTCCTTGGAAGTTTGTTAAATGTTAGAACGTTATAGAGTATATCTGAAATGGGATTCCAATCATCACAAATCTCAAAGCTTTAAAATATGTATTTAAAGATGGCAGTAAGATATTCCAAAGGCAAATATGTAGGGTTATATAGTTGTTAGCAAAACTTAGCTCCTTTCCCAATGAGAAGTTCTAACTAAGCAATCAATAACCTGAAAAAGACAAAACCTAAAGTTGTGGTTTTCCCAGCAGACAAAAGAGAAATACAAATTTCTCTGTATATATATATATTTTTTTTATCAAGAGCCAAACAATAAAAAAAAAACTTTGCCTTTTGAACAGAGAGAAAAGCAGAATTTCAACCTTATACCAGTGTACTTTTAAAAGTCCATTCATTACAACTTATTCTGTCCTAACTACACATAAAATTCCAAAGATTTCCCTTCATGAACCTTCTACAACTTTCCTTTGCATTCAAATTTTCTCCAAACCAGTCTCATTTAGGACAAAATTACTTTCTTTTACCTGCAACAAAAAAATATATTTCCATTCCTTCTCTCCTTTTTACACATTCCTACTTTTCTACATAGAGAATTGCTTTCCTTATTTCTATCAGTCTTAATTGTGTTTAGCAGAATTTTGTCTCTAAGAAACCTGTCTCCAGTGGAGACTAAGGAGTAGGCAATTGTTAACTGTTACAACAGAATCCTTTAGATAACTGTTACAACAGAATCTTGACAAATTCAAGATTCAATTAAGCACAAAACATGTTTTCCAATAGACCCAAATGTTCCAGTTTCTCTGCAATAAGAAGTCAAAAGCACAAATCTATGTTCAGTAATCAGTGCTTTAGCACTCCATTCTATTTGGAAAAGACCTAGATATCCACTGAGTTCAATCCCATTTTTCCAAGTTTCAGATTACCAAAGACATTGAAAGCTATCTTAACAATTATCCATGAAAACTTTGAAGATACACAAAATCAACCATTATTTTAAGTCATCTTTTTGCTAACAAATAGCAACAGATACCTCCTGAGCTTATTTGGCCTTTAAGAAACCTCGATAGAATAAAAGTTTCATATTTAATGCTGATAACTCTAAATACATGTCTATCTTAGTTAAATCAATAAACTTAAATAAGCTTAAAGGCCAAATACATTCCACCTCCATCCACTTAAAGGATAATCGATTTGTTCCCCATTATCACTTTTTTTTTTTTTACCTGGGACAGCAGTGGGGGAATCTGAAGTGGGCGATCCCAGGGGGTGCTCATTGCTCCTTGACATTGAGGGTGGGAAGATGGTGGATGGTAAGGGTCAGTTTTTTTGCAGGTCGCACAGAAGGTGATGCAGAACCAGGAGGAGGGAGAGGGGAAGGCAGAAAAGGCGAAGTCCCAGAAGGCAGAGAAAGGGGAATTCTTGGTTCTAAACCTTGTTAGCTGGGAAGGAGGGGGCCCCATGTTTGTTGGTTGGTTTGTTTGTTTGCTTGTTTGTTATCCACCAAAGTGGAAATAGGAAGTCTATGTCAGGCTAGAGAAGACAGGGGATTTCCCTGAAACAAATGGAGTTTGGGCAGCTGCTTGGGGATATTCTTTAAAGTCCACATCCAGAAGCAGACTAACAACAGTTGGCTCCAATTAGAGCCATTAACTCAGGAAATGAACGAGGGAGAGGCCTCCACCTCTCTTAGGAGGAGGAACAGAGAGAAAGAGTCAGCATCCCTTTTGTCAGGGATGGATTGTGTTTTTTCTAGCAACTGAGTTCCATCAGGAGGAGGGCTGTTCAGGCATCCACTGTGTCAGGAGGGAGTTGACTAGCCGAACATATTTGGGCAAATACATTCTGCAAGAGGCCTTTGGCTCTGGGTCCTGACTTAGAGCTCTGAAGGCCTGGACCTAGGGTGCCTTTGTCCATTGACCCTGTTTCCTCCAGAAGAGATCTAACTGCTAGATCCTACTAAGACCCTGCCATTTTATGGGACATCAGTCCTTTCCTAAATTTTGCAATTTGAATTGCTTCCAGTGGGTTAAAAAAAAATCACTGGGGACTTAGGAGAGGCTCCCTTCCTCTTCCTCCTAGAGAGAGAAAAGTAGAAAAGGTCAATTACCATGAAAATCCACACCCCCCACCAAACTCCCAGGCGGTGTCAACTGTGCAAGATATATCAGAGGTTCCTTAGGTGCCAAAGTGACCCAAGGCATATCTCGAACCAAATTGTTATGACCACCGACCAATGATTAAGGGCCTCTGTAGAAGGGATGCTCATGTCTCCCCGCTTTCCCACTGCATCCTAGGCCACAAATAGGTGCTGGTAGATGGACCTAGTTTGCCTTGCTGAGTTTGCCACCGTTTTTAACTCATCGGAAACACTGGAAAATTTTATAAGGGGGAATTGCCAGATTTTGTAGCTTAAGTAGTAGTTAGTAGAGGACATTGATGGAAAACAGTGACGACAGAAACCCAGCATGATTTACTCTACATGCCAACACATACAATCTTTACAGCCAACTTCCTAGGAAATGGTCCCCAGTTGGATTTTAATTCAATCAAGTTCTCCTTTTGTGAGCTTGCAGGGGAGGTCCCACAGCCAGAAGCGGCTAGACCAGGGATGTGGATGGGATCACTTTAGACCAATAAGGAGGAAACATCACACAGGAGTGTTAAGATTTGCAGCCACTTAGGTGGCTATCCCATGTCCAAACCCAGACAACTATGTATAAGGACAGGAAGAAAGAGAGGGCACATGTTTCTAGGCCTTTTTACCATTCCAGCCTGGGAATTCACTTCCAGGCAAAAGGCAGGCTTTCTCCTCCCTGTAGAGTAGCCACAGGCTAGAGGAGCACAGACTGAGCAATGGAGAGGAAAGTGTTCTAATAAGACCATAGTCATTGAAAAGCCCCCGAAATAAAAATAAAGGAAGAAAAGAGAAAGTACTCACCACATTGGCACCAAAGCTCAAAGTCCAGATGAAAATATCCACACCCCCACATTGGACGCCAAATGGTGAGGTTTTTGAGTGGGGAGGGTGGGGAGTTCCAGAGCCAACGACCAAGAAATAATTCTTGAAGACATCTTTGGTGCAAAAAAAGTGATCTTATTAAAGCGCAGGGACAGGACCCGTGGGCAGAATAGGCTGCACTGAAGTTTCGAAGAGTGATTGGCTTTATTCTAGGATGTTGGGGGAGGTAAAATCAAAAGGGAAGGAGGCCTCTAGAAGGACTTTGATATGCTGAAGAGGATTCTAATCTACCTGAGGCCTTGCTTTTATCAAGCTAAGGTTGTTTTACCTCTAGTAAGGCTTTAACATTAGGAATGGTAAGGGTTTCTGGGGAAATGTTGTACTGTGTTATTGCCTCAAGTATTTGTCACTGGGCTGCAGGGTATCAGGAAAGTTAATTTTACCTGACATTTTCTTCTTGCCTTTCTTCTCCACATCAGCATGGAGGGAGGGGTGTTAATAGGGAGTCCAGGACACTGAGTCTACCGTTTTCTGGAGATGAGACTATGGATAAGATTGCCTTTTTCTTCTAATTTACTAAGATATTTGTCAACTGATGGAGACTCATGTCCTGCATGATTGGGATCTCTATCAGTTAACCATTTGTTTTCTTTCTTTTCCTTTGTTCTTCAGCAGCCAGATGAATGTCACACATATTCCTATGAGGGGTGGTTCTAGCTTGTACATTATGCTTCATCTTCACCTACAGTCCCTTCCTTCAGGGTTCACCACTCAAAGCCCAGGCTAGGGGAGCTGATTCACCTATAGCAGGCAGAAGAGACAAAGAGGTCTCTAGGAGTCTCATCTGAAGCCAGAGAACCCTCGGGTCAGGCATTCCATTATCTCTGGCCTTTGTGGTAATATCTAGGAGACAGTGTCCAGGGGCTGGACCCTTCACAACCTCCATGGAAAACCAAGCCCCCATGAGGAAACTACTTCCCTCCTGGACAAAGCTGGGATCAGACATGGCAGGAACACTTCTGGGGGTCCAGGCCGAGGCCTGGGCTCCAGAGCCCAAGACTATGGCCAGAGACAGCCGATGGTATCAGTGATCTCTCAAGAATGAGCCTGAGTCCTTGAACTCACTGTGACCCAAAGTACCTGGTATCCAAGGTGGCAGGGTAGAGAACCCCTCTTGGGGGCTTAGACTCCCACCCCTTTTTTACACAGTGCAGATGCATGTCCCCTATTGACCCCCACCAGGATGGAACTGGGACTGTAGCCTCAGAGCTCTGCTATGTCCAGCTGTCTCTCATTGATGGCTGCATGCCCAGCTTGGGGTTTGGGTCCACTGGGCCCACAGAGGACCCAGCTGAGGTGTGGATCCACTCTGTCAATGGGGCATGGATGAAGGGAGGATCTGACTCAAGGTGGGAATTATGAGGCTTTATAATGGTAGGGATTTGAACAAAAAAAGAATTCTTGAGATATCTGGTGCACAAAAGGTGATTTTATTAAAACACAGAGATAGGACTCTTGGGCAGAAAGAGCTGCCCTGGGGTTGCGAAGAGTAACTGGTTCTATACCTTGGGGTTGGGGGACATAGACTCAAGAGGAAGTTTCTAAAGGGATTTTCATATGCTCAAGAAGACTCGCACATTACTGGAGGCCTGGCTGTTGTCAAGCTAAGGTTCTTTTGCCCTCCTGCAAAGCATTAGCATACAGACAGTAGCCAATACCTGGGAAATGTGATACTCCATATTTGTCTTAAGTAGTTGTCAGTGGGCTGTAAGTCATAACGAAATTTAATTCCATCTGCCATTTCCTTCTTGCCTTTGTTCCCCACATCTCTATGGAGGGAGAGTGATATTTGGGCTCTAGGAAATGGAGTATGGGTTTCTTGATATTAGGCTATTGATAAGATTCTCTTTTTCTCCTAATTTCCTAGGACATAGGTCATGCATAACTGTGATCTCTATCAGTTAGCCATCTGTTTTTTCCTTTCCTTTGGTCTTTGGCAGCCTGGAGTGACTGAGGAATGTGACACAGATCCTACCTGGGGGAGGGGCATGGTAACAGATGCTTTGCCCTCAGCTTGCCTTATACTCTCTCATCAAGGACACTCCCCAGTGGGCCTTTGGGGTTGGGGAGGGGAAGGGCTTCTCACTTTGTGCCAGGGCTTGGGATGGGTCCCTGGGAGGGTCAGGATCTGGGCTCCATGAGCAGCACAGGGTACACTTTGTCCTCCCCTACGAGAAATGTCCCTTTGAGTGGCCTCCCTTTCTCTGTACCTTCAGAGAACCACAAAGGAGCGTGGGCTCTGTTGGTGTGAGGCATTCTCTGCTTTCATCAGGTGCAGGAAGGGGGTCCCACCACACTTACCCCACCCTGCACTTGGGCCTCATCAGAGCAGCTCTTAGAGGTCCGACATGACAACTGGTCCAGATCATAGACCCCTGAGTACACAGAGTGCTAACCAGGGGGAAGAGAGTGTGGAGAGAGTCACTGTCTTTGCCAGAGATGTCGAGATATGGGGAATGTATCCTTCAGCCTCCTGGATCTTCCTGCTTCTCATCTTGTATAATCCTGACCTGGGGGAAAGGGCAGAGCAGTTGCCATAATCTTCAACATGAGTTGCTGGCAGTTGCCTGACCCTTCCAGAATTTATCAAAGGATAAGTCGCTGCACCCTGGGATGAGCCATTGGCCACAGAGACTATAAATAGTACCACACCCCCACCCCCAGAAGCCTCTTCACTCACCCCCTCTTCCAAAGAATATCTGGAGCTGTGTGTGCTTCCTCAGCCCTGAAGTCAGGCCCTGTGTCTCCTGTGACTGAGCCTTATTCTGCTGGGGGCCCTGCAGATCCAGGCCCAGGACTTCACCCTGCAACTGATCACAGCCTCGTCTCTGCTTAAAGTCCCTGTGCAGCCTGATCTCCAAAATGTGCAGGTAAGGGACCTGGAGGGGCAGATGCATGGAGGCCCCAAGAAGAGTGTAACAAGAGGGGAGGAGAGGCAGGATGGGCTCAGGCTTTACCTCAGTCTGCCCTCAGGTCCCCTGATGGAAGACACACCCCATGTCCCCATCCACACCCAACTTTGCTGACAAGAAGATCCGCTGAGCAGAACTACCCAGGTCCACACTCTCTTCCATAGTCCCTGCAGTCCATGTAAGGTGGAAACACCTTCAGGTCCTCTACATGATGGGGAAACTGAGGCTCAGGGACATAGCTGGCCGCTTGTCAAGGGTCACTCAGTCCCTGAAACACTCAGGGCTTCTGCCTGGCCTGATGGGCTCTAGCTCTTGCTGTGTTGTCAGTCTGGGTTCCTCCAGCACAGTTAGATCGGCTTCTGGTTCAGGGCCGGGCTGCCTAGAGGTGCCTGCAGAGATGGAGCAGAAGGGACCTTTGGGGCTGCTCCTGGCTCTGCCTGTCATCAGCCCCCACTGTAGTTCCAGGGGAAATGGTACATCTTAGGATTGGCAGGGAACGGTTTTAATAAAGAAAAACACAGCAAGTTGAAGATGTTTGCCGCCACCTATGAGCTGAACGAAGACAACAGCTACAATGTCACCTCTACCGTGCCCAGGTGAGAGCCACCACCTACTAGAAGAGCATGTGGGGCCTATGGGGCTGCCCTGGAAGTCCAAGAGGTTGACTAATGTCATAGCCAAGGGATGGCCAAAGTTGAAAGATGATCATCCTACCTCTGGGTACTGGATCCCTGTATTTATTTCTTCTTTTATTCACTAGATCAACATTTCTTGGCCACTTCAGCACAGACACAAGACAGTATTGTAATAGACAAAGGTGGTCGTCAATGACAAGACAAAGAGAGTGCAGGGTGTTGTAGAATTGGAGGAGGGTCACTGGATCCAGCCTGGGATCCCATTAGGGTGTGTCAAGGGCTTCCAGAGAGGTGGTCTATGGTCTGGGTCTTGAGGAACCAACATGCATCAGAAGGAGGCTTGGGTCCTTCATGGAAGGGCTGGTGGACTGAGTCAGAGTTAGCCACCTCTTTTAGAAATGGTGAGCCATCGCATGGTTGCCCTGAGCAGGAGCTCATGAGCAGTCTGGAGGGGGGACTGGCCACAGTGGCAGGGGCCTCAAGTACTGGTGAGGAGTAGGTCTGGCTGCAGCAGGCACAGGAATGATGGTGAGTAGCCCAGGAGGCTGATCAGTCATAGATGTGAGATGACTAGAGTAGGGGCAGATTAGGACCTACAGAGAGGAGCCAAGTATTACCCAGTTCCACTGGATTTCTGGCCCTGTACCTGGGGATAGGGCTCTTGCATCTCTCATGGAAGTAACAGAAGAAAGACAGGTGTGGGGTGATTGGTTCTGGGGTACCAAGGGACAGGATAGGATGCAGGTGAGAGTTTGGGTTGGCCCAGCAGCTAAAGGGGTCTTTGGCATCCAGCAGACTGGACCCTCAGTGGTGAATCCTTCAGGAGAGGTTTCAATAGGAGCCCACAAAATAAGAATAGGGGACAAGGGTGGACACCTGGGTGGCTCAGTTGGTTAAGCGTCCAACTTTTTCTCTGGTCATGATCTCACGGTTTGTGGGTTCATGCCCCACATCGGGCTCTGTACTAACAGCTCAGAGACTGGAGCCTGCTTGGTTCTCTGTCTCACTCTCTTTCTGCTCCTCCCCTGCTCTAGCTCTGTCTCTCTCTTCTCAAAAATTAATGAACATCTAAAATATGTTAAAAAATAAAATAAGGGGCAAATACCTCATGTAGAGGAGGGAAGGCCACCAAGGGGAAACAGCCCCACAGAAGGAAGGACAGCAGGTGCTGGAGGGAGAGTCTGAGCAGGTCACGGGTCTCAGGGCAGAGTAGGCAGGGACAGTTAGGGATGGGAACAGTTGGGAAGATCAAGGCCCAAATGAGGGATGGGATGTGAGCCTCCTTCTGTGACATGGTGGGCTGTCATCCTCCTACCCATCCATCTCTTCTTTCCACAGGGACAAGCGCTGTGATCACTGGACGAAAATTTTCAGCCCAAATTTGCATCTAGGCCAATTCAACCTGAGCAACATTGAGGGTGAGTCCTGAGTGCAGTGGATCTCCAGGGGCACGGATCTCCCTGCCCCTCTGCACAGATGACAAACTGTGGAGACCAGAGAGGAAGCAATAGCTCTCTCTGCCTGGCCAGGGTGGTCTGAAATCTCACCATCCACCATGAAGGTTACACTGGAATCCAGAATTACACTACGCAAGTGGTGACCACAGACTACAATCAGTTTTCCATACTGCACTTCAAGAAAGTTTACAACAACCAGAAGTACATCAAGGTCAACCTCTATGGTGGGTCTTGCCCCCACTGGGACCTGGCTCTTGGTCATGCTGAGGGAGAAGAGGCCCATCACATCTAGCCCCCAAGGTCCCCTTGACTCTGAGTCCCAGGGAGGAGGGAGAGAGGTCTTTCCACAGAACCCCTCATGAGGAAGGGGACTGAGGTTTCCTTTATGCTTTCAATAATGTGTATGGAGCTTTCACCAGCCGCTCACGAGCCATATTGGCCACAGAGAGGACCAAGGAGCTGCCTAATGTGCTGAGGAAAATCTTCACCAACTTTGCCAAATCCCTGGGCCTCACCGATGACAATATCATCTTCACTGTGCCCACCGGTAGTTACTAGCTGGGTAGAGGAGAAGGGCACATGGGGATTGCCCAGGAGTGATGTTCCCTCCCTAGGAAGGAGGGGAGAGGAGGGATGCAGGCCCCTGCTGTGGTCACTGGAGCCCCGGAGTCACTTGAAGTTCAGGAAGCCCCTGTCACACCCAGGGTTCTGGTTCCCATGTGTTCCTCTTTCACAAGAACTCGGACCTGCCCACGTGAGCACTGCACACCTGGGGCCACGTTTCCTCAGACTCCTTGCCTTGTCACCTGCCCATCCAGTCACTTCTCTTTCTTCTGGGCCCCCTCCACCTTTGTCCTGGGCCTGGCTCACCACTGACTTGGGAGTCGCCCTTGTTTCAGGCAGCCTGGCCTGGGCAGGTGCCTCCCCAAGGCTGAGGGGCTGTCAGGGCTCAGCAGGTAAATAGGAAGGAGGCTTGGTGCCCAAGCAGGAGCGTGGCTGGGCCTCATCTGCCTCCTTTGGAGAATGGCTGTCACCCAGGTCTGCTTGTCCTCAGGCCTGTCCGCCAGTGCACTACCCCATCATCTATCTGCTATAGCATCCCAGAAGGGAACCCCAGAGCTTCTGTGGCTGAGCCAGCCTGGGGGCCAGGGCAGCCTAGGGGCAGTGCAGGGGCCCTGCAGGTAAGGGATCCCACACACACACCCCTTCCCATACTGACCACTCTTTCCCCCCACAGATGAGTGCATGGATAAGTGAGCAAGCATGAGGTAAGTGAGGCTGGAGAGGAAGCTGAAGGGAGCCAGGGTGCAGCTGGGAGGGAGGTCCCAGGTCTGCCTTTGTCTCACCTGCTCAGCACTGCTGCTCTCTCTATTCCCCTGACTCCCTCTCAGGCGGTGTCTGCCTCTCTACCCCATCCCCTCATGCCAACCACTGCCTATGACACCGTCCAGCTGTCCCCACCAGCCTGGACACCACCGAGAGAGCCAGGGCACTCTTCTCTCTCTCTCTCTCTCTCTTTTTTTTTTTAATTTTTTTCATGTTTTATTTATTTCTGAGAGAGAGACAACATAAGCAGGGGGTCATAGAGAGACAGACACAGAATCTGAAATAGGCTCCAGGCTCTGAGCTAGCTGTCAGCACAGAGCCCAACGCGGGGCTCGAACCCACGAACTGTGAGATCATGACCTGAGCCAAAGTCGGACGCTCAACCAACTGAGCCACCCAGGCACCCCCAGGGCACACTTCTCACTGCACTGCCCCCAGCTGCCCCCCAGGATGCCCTGCTCACAGGACCCCTCCTTGCTTGTTAAACAAACACATGTCCCCCAGTCCCCAGTCTGTGCTCCTTGACCTCTGGGCCCTCTGAGAGGGAAAAGAGCCAAAGGCAGGCTCCTATTAACATCACTCCCAGGATCTGTGGTCCCCAGGAAGGGATGGAGGCCACAGAAGCAGAGTCCAGCTCTGAATGAACACTTCTAGTTCCCAACTCCAGGCATGGCCCCAGACCAGCAGCCGCCTTCACTCGCCCCTGCCCCCAAGCACACCGAGGGGCCACACCTCACATTTCACACCCATGTTCAGCCACCCGCAGCAGGTCAAAAGGGAGAAGACCAGCCAGGGCCAAGAAAAGAATTCTTGGAGATGTCTTTGATGCGAAAATGTGATTTTATTAAAGCACAGGGACAGGACCCATGGGCAGAAAAAGCTGCACTACATTGTGAGGAGTGACTGGTTATATGCTATTGCAGTGGAGGAAGCAAGTAAAGAGAAGTTTTCAAAGACATTTTCATATGCTAAAGATTTACAGAATACTGGAGGCCTAGCTATTGTCGGGCTAAAGTACTTTTCCCTCCAGCAAAGCATTAACATTATGACATTAGGGAGTTCCTGGAGAAATGTTCTTCTCTGCCAGTCTCAAGTATTTGTCAATGAGCTACAGGGTATCAGGTAATTTAATTTAATTTTCCCTGTCAATTTTTCTTACCTTTCTAACGGACATCACCATGGAGGGCAGAGTGTTAATAGAGGCTCCAGGAAACAGAGTCTATAAACTTCTAGAGATGAGACTATGGATAAGATTGCCTTTTTCTTCTACTTTACTAAGGTATTTTGTAAACTGATGGAGACCTATGTCCTGCATGACTGTGGTCTCTATCAGTTAACTGTTTTCTTTCCTTTCCTTTGTTCTTGGGCAGCCAGCAGTGTCAGAGGAATGTCACACATCCCACCGGGGTGGGGGGAGGGGTAATCCTAGCTTGTACTTTGCCCTTAGCTTGCCTTTAACTCCCTCATTCTAACATCTCTAAACAATTTAGACCCTTGTAACTTTAAGGTTATTGAAGGTGGAAGGTCTCTTTTGTAGCTATTTCTTGTTCAGTAAGAGTGTAGAGATATCCCTATCTATGAGTTAATATTGATCAGTTGGGGAAACACAACCGATTGCAGAAGGCAGAGGGAGCTGGATCCAAGGTGGATGATGAATAAGAACATTCTGGAGTAAAAAGGATGATCTGTTGGCTTGAAGTTATTGTAGTGATGGAGTCTTGTCACCAGGCAGAGAGACGTGGGAGAAAACAGCAAAACGTAATTAGAATAACAAGAAAGAATTGCCTAAATAAACGTCCTTTGGTAATTGATAAAAATCCACAAGTCCAGGAGATTAACCAGTCATGAAATGAAAGAGAAGGGTTGTTTAAAGCACTAGTTTGAGTAGTCAGGTCAGTTAGAAATCCAGGAATATTTGTGTGATAATCTAGAGTGTATACGGATGAAGTTTTGATGTGTTGGTGGGTTGGTCTGAAGCCTAGAGCCAAGAAAGAATTCTTGAAAATGTCTTTGGTGCAAAAAGGTGATTTTATGAAAGCACAGGGACAGGACCCAGGGGCCGGAAGAGCAGCACTGGGGTTGTGATGGGCAACTGATTATAGTCCCTCAGGTTGGGAGGGAGTCAGGGATACAGTAAGTCTGTAAGGTATTTTGAAAACAAGGTCTCCAGGGGCTCACTGTTTCTGGAGAAACACCACTTATTACCGTTGAATAAAACCTCCATCAAGAGACCCTTCAGATGCATATCAGAGGGCCATAAACTTGGAGTATGATTGCCGATATATACCTTGGGGCAGTTGAGAGAAAGGAAGTAGATTTACCAGATCCTGGAGGTTGGGATAATGTAACCTAAGGTTCCTTTGCCCCTGGCAAAGTGTCATTAAGAGTTCGCTGAGCTCTAGAAGTAGGTCACTGTGCTGGTTTTGAGGACTTGCCAAGAGGCTGTAGTCAGTAAGAGGATTTAATTTGTTGTTGGCCTTGGCTTCCTACATCACCATGGCAAGCACTTACACACCTTTACTTTGCTCTTGGGTAGCCAGGAGTGTTTGAGGAATATCACAGATATTCTACTTGGGGAAGGGGGGATATGCCAATCTGTTTTGCCCTCAGTTTGCCCCACGCTCCCTCATCATATCCCCTCTGAACAATTTGACACTTATATCTCTAAGGTTGTTAGAGAAAGAAGGTCTCATCTTCTATAGCTTCTTCCTGCTGAGTAGGGGCATAGAGTTGTCCCTGCCTATGGGTCCATATTGGTCCATCAGGAAACATATTGGGCAGTTAAGTGAAGCAGCTGAATCCAAGGTGGACACGGTGTATGAACCTCCTTGAGTAGAAAGGATTATCTGTTGGCTTGAAGCTATTGTAGTGATGGAGTCTTGGCACCAGGCAGAGAGACGTGGGAGAGAACAGCAAAACGTAAGTAGAATAACTAGAAAGATGAGCTCAAATGAAAAGTCCTTTGGTAGCTAACAAATATCCTCCAGTCCAAGAGATAACCCATTGCTAAGGAAAGAAAGGGATTGTTTAATGTGCCAATTGGAGTATTCCTGTCAGTTAGAAATCCAGAAATATTTTTGAGGTACTCTGGAAGGTATACCCACCGTTTTGTTCTTATGAGACTTTAACTTCCACCTTGTGCAGCACTTAAAACATCTAATACTATTCTGTTTCATAGAAGTGCTTTATGCATTTGAGTTATTTTAGTATTTAGTAATATAATGGTATTTTAAGAGTCACTTAAGGCCTTAAATGTGTAACAGGTGGTGGTGTATAGCCATCCTATAAATTCCATTTTGTTGTTTAAGCAAGCAGGTAATTAATAAGAAGTACTTTTATAGAAACAAGACAAATTCAGGTTAATGGTTAGAGCAGATTACAAACCCAGTGTCTCCCAGTGCTGCCATGAGAGTTTTTAGACGTTAGGCTTAAAGCATTCTCGGATGCTTGTGGGAACAGGCAGCAGGAATCAGATTGGTCTTCTTGGTCTGTAACTTAAATGCCTGTGGTGATCCTTTTGAATGGCCCATTGTAAGAAGGAATTGTTAGTAGAAATTGGGAAAGGAGATTTTAAAAAAAGGTCTAAACATCCTAAGAGAAGTTTGAGGTCTTCTACAGGTTCATAGGGATAAGAAGGCACATTAGTTTGCTCATTGAAACCCTGTGAAGGGGCCCCAGGTTTTATTTTAGATATAGGAGCCCATGAAGTGTTCCCCTCTAGCCATATTGCAGTGGGAGTAGATAATATGAGCCAGTAGGGGCCCTTCCATTTTGCAGTTAAGTCCCTTGTTGTTTTAGACTTTCAATCCTTTAAATAAACCAGGTGTTTTGGGTTTATATAGGGTGAGTTTCTAGTAACTATCACATCAGGTGTAGGGTGGATATGGTTGGCATATTTAGAGATTTAGTGTTTAACCTGGCCTCAGGTGGATAATAAAGCCCTATAGTCTTTATCTAGTCATAGGTCTGCAGTGAGAAAAGTCTTTGCATACAATTGTTGGGGGAATCCATCCCATTTTCCTGTTATTTAAATAACCATATGCCCATGGGGTCTTATGATTATCCCCACTGAATAACAAGCACAGAAGATTTTCTATACACAGAAATATTGTGACCATTTTTCTGAAGTTTACCTCACGTTGTCTAGTTTAGGCAAACAGCAAACATTTCAAGACAGAGCTAGAATTTAACATCCAGAGAGCTGCGTTATGGAAACATAGTTTTTTCTCTCTAAAAATCCTCATTTCCAGAGATAGCCAAATCAAGACTGTTCATTTGCAAAACAAGTCCGGTTTTAACATCTTTGGCCTAATGATTTATGTAAGCTCAGCAAGAATAGTGATTGATCCTAAGGATCCTTTCGAGTTTTGCTTTGCTAGAACCTTTTATAAGCAGTCTCCAGACTGAACAGGAGACTGAACTAATTGGCCTCTCCAAGCCAGAAGCGAAGCCAAGTACTTCTGTCAGACAGCCTGCAATACCTGCAGATTAGGGCGAATTCCTCTCCATGAGGTCTCAAAGATATATGAGGTCCCTGCACTTCCCGGAAGTCACATTTTTTAATCACCTGGTAAGGCTCCTGGGAACTCTGCTATCAAGGTATCAGGCCAACATTTCCAAGAGGTTTTATGGGCTCCATGTTTCATAATGTCAACCTTAGGTCCTTAAAGTCATATGATCATATTGGGTCTATGCATTTCTCTCAAATAAGATATTCCAGTCAAAACCTCGGTAAAATAAACAGTATTTCCAATGATTCCTGTTACAAGGAGAATAGATTCTCGCTGAACTTAGGCAGATAAGTATGATGGCTGTGGAAGAATATTCACTGAGAGTGATTTTCAGAAGGTTCAGGTAGAGAGAAAAGTTAATGTTTCAATTTATTTACAGAGGAATATTTTTTCACATTTATGTTCATTATAGATATCTTAAGAGAAAGTTTCCTTAATCTGGAAAAGCAAACATTAGAGAACCAGCAATGTTTTCAACAAGAGTCACAAAAACTATAACTTTTCTCTGTCAAATGTAGGTCCCATATTACTAATTGTTGTTCAGTTCAAATGCAGTTTTTTTAGTTCTGGAAATTCTTACCCACGTTTTAATTTTAGGATTTTAAAGATGTCAAATACCTGAATTTGTCCTAAAAACCATTTTTAGGGGCGCCTGGGTGGCTTAGTCGGTTAAGCGTCCGACTTTCGCTTAGGTCATGATCTCGCGGTTCGTGGGTTCGAGCCCCGCGTCAGGCTCTGTGCTGACTGCCAGCTCAGAGCCTGGAGCCCGTTTCAGTCTGTGACTCCCTCTCTCTCTGACCCTCCCCTGCTCACACTGTCTCTCTCTCTCTCCTAGAAATGAATAAAAACATTAAAAAAAAACATTTTTATAAATCTCCTTAAGAGGAGACACATTTTGTAAGAGACTAAGTGCAATAATTGTAAGTGACAAAACTCAAAAATGGACATGGTTAACAATCTGATGAGAGCTCATTATGGTGCAATTGACAAGGAAATTTGGTTATTTCTGTGATGATAACACTTTGATTATCAGAATATCTAAGGATAACCTTGTTACCAAAATATATTAAAACTTTGGGAAATGCGTATATATTTTAACGGTTACAGCTATAACCCAAGCAATGTCACCTAATGTGTACCATTAACTAACAGGGATTTTCACTTGACATGTCACATAAAAAGGCTTCTTGGTCAAAAGAGACTTTTTTTTTACAATTTAAATTCTGAGAAGTTTGTTAAACTTCAGAAAGTTATAGAGCCATTTGCAATAGGATTACAAGAGATTACAAATCTTAAAGCTTTAAAATACTTATTTAACCAAGATGGCAATAAGAGATTCCAAAGGCAAGTATGTAGGGTTATATAGTTGTTAGCAAGATTTAGCTCCTTAAACAGTGAGAAGTTTTTAACAAAGTGATCAGAGACCTTAGAAAGACAAAACCTGAATCTGTGGTTTTCCCAGCAGACAAAAGAGAAAGCACTCCTTTGTATATTATTATTTTTTTTTTACCAAGAGCTGAACAATCCAAAAAACCTTTTTGTTTTGAACAGAGAGAAAAGCAGAATTTCAACCTTATACCAGTGTACTTTTAAAAGTCCATTCATTGCAACTTAGTCTGTCCTAACTACACATAAAATTCCTTTCCAAAGATTTCCCTTCATGAACCTTCTACAACTTTCCTTTGCATTCAAACTTTGTCCTAGGCCATTTTTCTCCAAACCAGTCTCATTTAGGACAAAATTACTTTCTTTTACCTGCAACAAAAATATATTTCCATTCCTTCTCTCTTTTTTACACATTCCTACTTTTCTGCATATAGAATTGCTTTCCTTATTTCCATCAGTCTTAATTGTGTTTAGTATAATTTTGATTCTTAGAAACTTTAGTCTCCAGTGGAGACTAAGTAGTAAGCAATTGTTAATTGTTACACCAGAATTCTTTAGATGGCAATTTCATGAATCAATTAAGCACAAAATGTTTTCCAATATACCCAAAAGTTCTTAGTTTCTCTGTAATGGGAGGTCAGAAGCACAAACCTACATTCAGTAATTAAAGCTTTAGCACTCCATTCTATTTGGAAAAGACCTAGATATCCAATGAATTCAATTCCACTTATCTAAATTCAGATTACCAAAGACATTGAAAGCTACCTTAACAATTATCCATGAAAACTTTGAGATACACAAAATTAACCATTATTTTAAGTCATCTTTTTGCTAACAAATTGCAACAAAGACCTCCTGAGCTTACTTGACCTTTAAGAAACCTTGGTAGAATAAGTGTTTCATATTTAATGCTGATAACTCTAAGTACATGTCTAACTTAGTTTGAAGAGCCTAAGTAACATCATTTTGAGATTAAGGCCTCCATTAAGAGCAACCTCGGGTTGCACATAGCCCCAGGTCCTCAGATTGCTCAAGGCTAAAACCGTCCTCAGACCGCCCTCAGGTCAGCTAATCAAAAAAACATTCCTGTGGTCTGAGTCAAGGCTGGGAACTGTAGACAGTTATTCTGTACAAACTAGCCAATTTCTCACCGCTTGCCTGAACCCCACATGGGCCCTTTGAACTCACCTCATAATTGGTCATTTTCAAAGGATCCTCAAAAGTCATGATTAGGTCCCACCAAAAGTAATGAACACGTCACAGATACTGAATGGTCAAAGCTGTTACCATGGGTGCTGTACAATTGTAATTGGTGCTTATGTGATGATGCTATACGTACAACATGTACACTGTAACACCCCCGTCCCTTACCCCATAAAAACCCTGCTCGCTATTGTTCGGGGCTTCACCTTCTGCCACTACACCAGTAGGTGGGTGAGCCCCTGCCCGAGCTTGTAATAAAGACCCTTTTGTACTTGCATCGGTGTCAGATCCTTGGGGGGTCTCTGGGGACTCGCGAATCGGGCACAACAAGTTAAACCAACAAACTTAAACAAATGTAAACACTGAATATGTTCCTCCTGCGTTCACTTAAAGGACAATCAATTTGTTCCCCATTGTCACTCTTTTACCTGGGACAGCAGTGGGGAAATCTGAAGTGGGCTATCCAAGGGGGTGCTCATTGCTCCTTGACATTGAAGGTGGGAGGATGATATAGAAGCCAGTTATGTAGGTCACATGGAAGGTGATGCAGAGACAGGATGAGGGAGAGAAGCAGACAAAAGATGTGAAGTGTCAGAAGGCAGAGAAAGAAGAGTCCCAGTTCTAAACCTTGTCACCTGAGAAAGAGGAGACCCCATGTTTGTTTGTTTGTTTCATTTCCACCAAAGTGGAAATAGTCTATGTCAGACTAGAGAAGACAGGGAATTTCCCTGAAACAAAGAGAATTGGGCAGCTATTTGGGAATATTCTTTGAAGTTCTGGTCCAGAGGTAGACTAACCACAGTTGATTCCAGTTAGAGCCGTTAAGTCAGGAAATGAATGAGGGAGAGGACTCCACATCTACTAGGAGGAGGAATAAAGAGGAAAGTCAGCATCACCTTTGTCACGGAAGGCCTGTGTTTCCTACAGCAACTGAGTTTTATCAGGAGGAGACCTCTTAGGACATCCACTATGTCAGGAGGGAGTTGACTAGCCGTACATATTTCGCAAACACATTCTGCAAGAGGCCTTTTGGTCCGGGTCCTCACTCGGAGCTGTGATGGCCTGACCTAGGGTACCTCTGTGCATTGATTCTTTTTCCTGCAGAAGAGATCGAACTGCTAGATCTTAATACAGCTCTCCTGAGTTACAGGACATCAGTCCTTTCCTAAATTTTGCAATTTAAATTGTTTCCAATGGGTTAAAAACACATCTCAAGGGAGAGTTTGGGGCTTGAATAGAAGCTCACATCCTTCTCCTAGAGAGAGAAAAGTAAAGGTCTATTACCACAAAAATCCTTCCCCCAACCCCAGGTGGCATTCCAAGCACAGGATAGATCAGAGGTTCCTGAGGTGTCATAGAGACTCGAGGTGTACCTTGGTCGAAATCTCTATGATCACCGACCAGCCACCACAGACCTCTGTTCAATGGCCAGGAAAGTAAAAAACTGCGCTGGCCCCTTCATCCATTGTTGTCAGAGGCCAGGAGAGAGGCCACTTTTCAAGGGCCCTGTGACAGAAAGGAAGGCTCGCCGCTGATGATTTTACTGGGTCCGGCAATAGTCAGCCCCCACTGCACTAGGACTGACTGTTGGGGGATCAGAAAATTTTGTCAGGACAGGGCATAGGATTGGATCAGTGTCCCTGGGGACTCAAGACCGAGTTCAGCCCCGCTCTAAAGGCAGAAGAGGAGTCTGATCACCTCTCGGATGACACGCTCACTACATAAGACGGGGAAGTCCTAGGTGGAAGTCTACAATCTGTCTGAATGTGTGTGAGTGTCCCTGCTGCATGGTCTCAGCTACAGAGCCTCAGTGGGTCCTACCCTGGGATTCTGTGACAACCTCATACAGCTCAAGGTAGAATCAGGTCTGCAGAGACCTGATCCAAGTCAGGGTGTTATACTGACCTGCCAATGCCAAGAGGCATGTAAATCCCCATGAGGAGAGTGGCCAGGTGGACCAAACAACCTCTTCCCTCAAGTTTGTCCTGCCACACCATACATTGAGAGGGATCTATCTAGGATACCAGGATAAGGGGAAATTCCTTAGAACCAATTGTTTTGGAGTGTATGATTAAGAATTTTAAAAAGGGATTTTCAGGTGATTATGAGGTCAAATTGACCCCCAAGAACTTATCCACCCTCTGTGAATTTGAATGGCTCACGTTTGGTGTAGGCTGGACCCCCTGAGGGTACCCTAGATGTCCCCACAGTCCGAGCTGTTTATAAAGTAGTTATTGGAGACCCTGACCACCCAGATCAATTCCCATATATTCATCAATGGCTGGAAATAGCCCAAGTCAAGCCTCCCTGGGTCCGGTTCTGTGTTAATAGTGAGGAACAATGTAGGGTCTTGGTGACATGGGCTGAGAAGACTTCACAGCAGAGAAAACTGCCCCCCCATCCTCCAAGAAAATTCAGAAGAAGCCCCTCCATTTCTGCCACCATTTGCCCCCAGTGCCCCATCAATCAAGGGAGGGGAACCTTGCTATGTCTATCAGCCACACCTCTGCCAGCAGACAGCCCACTCCAACCAGGGACACCTGAACTGGTAGGAAGATGCCTTAGGTCTGTGGCTCAAGGTCCAAGACCCCCAACAGCAATGCAGATGCCATTGCAGGAGACTAGGGGTCTGAGAGTATAGGCCCTGACGGGACCCTACAAGAAGGGGAATTGTTTTTCTACTACCAATCATTCTCCACTACTGACCCCCTCCTCAACTGGAAACACCACACACTGCCCTACTCTGAGAAGCCACAGGCAACAATAGAATCCATAATCCAGACTCACCTCCCTCCCTGCCTGGATAAGTTGTAAGCAGCTTCTTCTTACCCATTTAAAAATGGAAGACCTCCGACAAATCATCATCAAAGCCAGAAATGGCTCCAGGATCAGGCACCAGATGGGAATTTAGATGTTGAGGCTTGGATATGGGAGGCTATGTCCAAAAAGGAGTCACACAGGAACCCCAAAACAGAGATGTGGAGGGTCAGATTAGAAAGATACTGACTCACTTTCCTGCAGGGGGTAAAAGCAGGGGCCAAAAAGCCCACCAACATGGCAAAGTTATCTGAGGTCCTACAAAACCAGAAGAGAGTCCAGCTGATATCTATGAAAGATTATGTGAAGTCTTCAGAGTTTACACTCCATTTGACCCAGAAGCCCCTAAAAATCAGCGCATGGTCAGTACTGCCTTTGTGGGATAGGCCCAAAGTGACATTAGATAGAAATTCCAAAAATTGGAAGGATTTGCTGGTAAAAACACCACCAAATTATTGGAAATCGTCAACAAGGTTTTTGTAAACTGGGATCAAGCTTCCAGATAAGAGGCAGACTGAAAAATGAAACAGGTCGCAGCTCTCCAGGTCGTGACCTTGGGGCACCCCCTCTGGAAGGGCCCCCACAGAAACCACGAAGGATACAAGAACAAAAAAGAAGGGTGCCACTGGGATGGGATCAATGTGCCTACTGAAAGGAATTTGGACACTGGAAAAATGAATGTCCCAACCACCAAAAAGGGAAACTAGAAACCTCCACTCCACCCAGTTGCTACCAACCATAGCCACCTGAGGCTGACCTGATTGGACTGGCAGTAGTGAACTCTGATTAGGAAAGACCAGGCTTTATCCAACTAGGCCCCCATGAGTCCATGGTCAAAATGAAGGTGGGGGGCCAAACAATAGACATCATGGTCGACACTGTTGACACTGGGGCCAAAACTCTTTGGTGACACTCAAGGTGGTACCTCTGTCAGGTCAAGAAGTCTCCATCGTAGGAGCCACAGGGGTGTAAACCCGAAGGCCATTTCGTGGTCCCTGACAGTACCAGCTGGGCGGGGGGTGGGGGGTGTCACCAAGTAGTTCATGAATTCCTGTATCTACCCAACTGCCTGGTTTTACTGTTAGGTAAAGAACTCCTAGCCAGGTTAAGCACAGAAATAGCCTTCTCCTCAGATGGACAGAGGCAACTGTGCCTAAACAAAAAGGCTCAACCCATGATTTTGTCTCTGACAATTCCATGGGAAGAGAAATAGAGATTATATACTTCCCCTCCCAGTAAGCCAACTGTGGCCCTCGAGCTAGAAGCTGAATTCCTTTCAGTTGGGTGGAAGGAAACCCCCCTGGTCTGGCAAAAAAACCACCCCTCCCCTGCTGATATTAATTGACCTAAAGCCTGGATCCCAACATGTCAAAATATGCCAATATATGGTTCCACGGAAGACATGCCTGGGGATTCAGACACACTTGGGCAGGCTACTTAAATGGGGACTTCTAAAACAATGCCAGTCCCCATGGAATACTCCCCTGCTGCCCGTGAAAAAACCTGGGACAAGTAATTACCTCCCTGTGCAGGATCTAAGAGCATTAATGAAGCAGTCGTCAGGTTGCATTCAGCAGTGTCTAACCCACACACTCTACTAGGACTCCTACCCTTGGAAGCAGGATGGTTCACATGCCTGGATTTAAAAGGCGTCTTCTTCTGCCTTCAGCTAGTGCCTAATACCTAACCCCTATTTGCTTTTGAATGGGAAAACCCTAACACAGGGGCAAAGGAACAGTTCAGTTGGACTCGATTGCTACAAGGATTAAAAAATTCACCAACCTTATTCAGGGGGGTGCTGGCATCTGATTTAGCCAGGTTTCTGGTATGGGACCTAGGATGCATCCTCCTCCGATATATGGACGATCTTCTGCTAGTCAGTTCCACGTGGACCCAGTGCTGGGAGGGAACCAGGGCCCTACTCAGGCTACTAGCAGAGTCAGGATACCGGGCATCAAAGAAAAAGGCACAGATTTGCCAAGAAAAAGTTAAATATTTGGGCTTCAAAATCACCCAAGGCATCAGATGCTGGGAGCCAAAGGAAACAGGCAATCTGTGCCATTTAGGCTCCCACTACCCACCAGCAGATCTGAGAGTTCCTGAGAGCAGTAGGAGTCTGGCAAACATGAATCCCAGGATTCTCAGAGTTGGCCAGATCTCAATACGAGGCACTAAAGGGAGAAGAGAGTGTATCCCTTTTCTGGAGCCCTAATCAAGAAAAGGCATTCGAAACTATAAAAACAAAACTCATGAGGCAACATCCTTGGGACTCCCAGATGTATTACAAGATTTCAGCCTTTTTGTGCATGAGAAGAATGGGGTGGCCCTGGGGGTTCTCACCCAGGAATTTGGACCGAGGCAAAGATCAATGGCATATATTTCAAAGCAGATTGATTCAGTTGCAGCAGGATGGCCACCCTATCTGAGGGCACTAGCAGCCACTTTTAATCAAGGGAGCAGACAAACTCACATTGGAGCAAAACCTAAACATTAAGATTCCCCATTCTGTTATTACCTTGAGGGATGCCAGAAGGCAACTGGCTAATGCATGCTCAGATGATACAGTATCAGGGACTGCTATGTGAGAACCCACAAATAAGATCAGAAGCTATAAAAACTCTAAACCCTGCCACTTTCTTGCCCGCAGTGGCGGGGCCTCCAGAGCATGATTATCTAGAGATCCTTGATGAAGTCTATTCTAGCCAACTCGATGTATCAGACAGGCCCTTACAAAATCCTGACTTCATTCTGTGTACCGATGGAACCAGCTTCATGAACAAAGGCAAAAGATATGCTGGTAATGCAGTAGTCTCTAATTTTGAGGTCATATAAGCAAAAGCCCTTCCACAAGGATGGGAAGCCCCAAGAGCAGAACTGTGGGCCCTAATAAGAGCACTAGACCTCAGTAAAGACATAGGAGCCAACATATACACTGATTCGTGCTATGCCTTTGCCACTTTACATGTACCAGGAGAGAGCACTTTTGACCGCAGGAGAAAGAGAAATGAAAAATCGGGAAGAAATCCTAAAACTATTTAGGGCAGTCTGGGAATCGAGGGAGGTAGCGTCATCCACTGCAAGGGACACCAAAGAGGAAAGGACTCAGTGTCAGAAGGTAACCGATAAGCTGACACCACAGCTAAACAAGCAGTGGGAAAACAAAAAACACCTTCTGTGGACCTGATTCTGCCTTGAGACATATGAGGTCACTACAAAATCACAGGGCTGAAAACGTGGAGCAGAGGCACTCGCACTCACGTTCAGACAGACTGCAGACTTCCACCCAAGATTTTCTGTCTTATGTGTGGACTGTGTTGCCCAAGAGGTAATCAAGCTCCTCTTCTGCCTCTAGGGCAGGCCTGAATTCAGTCCTGGGTCCCCAGGGACACTTAACTGATCCAATGTCCTGTTCTAGCAAAGTTTTCTGATTCTACCAATAGTCCATTTGAGAGCAGCAGGGGCCAGCTATTGTCGGGCCCAGTGAAGGTTGGGGTCCAGTGAAATCAGCAGCAGCGTGCCTTTATTTCCATTGCAGAGGCCTATGATAAGTGGCCTATCTGCTGGCCTCCAACACCACTGGCTCAAGGGGCCAATATGGCTCTCAACTTTCCAGCCAATTGACAACAATGTTACGGCAAATACTCGGCACCCAGGAAGAAAAAAGTGACATTCACTCAGGGAATCAAAAAAGACTGTTTATTTTGCACCAGTACTGGCCCAGCAGAGTCACCTCCAAAGGCTGAGCCCCAAACCTTGGCATCAGCCTTCTTTTATGATTGGGATGGTAGGGGATTGAGACACAAAAGTAAAAGGGGAGGGGGCACTTATCAGTGGTGCTACTCAGGCAATTGGTGGCTGCAGGAGGCAAGCAAGATTACAGAAGCCAAAAGCATGCAAGGGGAGTATCCTGCTTTGGAAATCTGGCTGGCCTCTTTTATCTCGTTTTTAGTAGCTTTTCTTCTCACTCTAAGTGACATTCCAACACATACAGTCTTTACAGCCAACTTCCTAGGAAATGGTCCCCAGCTGGGTTTATATTCAATCAGGTACTGGTTTCACTGCCTCCCAGGGGAGGTCCCACAGCCAGAAGCAGCTAGACCAGAGATGTGGAAGGGATCTCGTTAGACCAATTAGAAGGAAACCTCACATGGGAGTCTTAAGATTGGCAGCCATGCTAGTTCCTTGAGTTTTCCCAAGCCCAAGGCAGACAACTATGTATAAATACAGGAATAAAGAGAGGGCATCAAGCTTCTGGGTCCCTTTACCATTCCAACCTGGGGACTTACTTCCAACCAAAAGGCAGGATTTCTCCTTCCCATAGAGTAGCCATGGGCTAGAGGATTACAGCCTAAGCAATGGACATAAAAGTGTTCCAATAAGACCATACTCCTTGAAAAGCCCCTGAAATAAGAATAAAGGAAGAAAAGAGAAAGTACTCACCAAGTCTGCACCAAAGTTCAGAGCTTGACTCTGAGTCAAAGACTCAGACCTCCACATTGTGTGCCAAATGATGAGGTTTAAGAGTGGAGGGGGAGGAGGTTCCTGAGCCAATGGCCAAGAAACAATTCTTGAAGATGTCTTTGGTGCAAAAAAAGTTATTTTATTAAAGCATGGGGAACGTACCTTTGGGCAGAAAGTGCTGCACTGAGGTTGTGAAGAGTGAATGGTTATATATAATGAAGTTGGGGGAAGTAAAGTCAAAAGGACTTTGACCTGCTAAAGAGGACTCCTTATCTTCATGAGACCTAACTATTGTCAAGCTAAGGTTCTTTTACCTCCAGAAGGACTTTGACCTGCTAAAGAGGACTCCTTATCTTCATGAGGCCTAACTATTGTCAAGCTAAGGTTCTTTTACCTCTAGTAAGGCATGAACATTAAGAACGGTAGGGGTTCCTGAAGAAATGTTGTACTCCATATTTGCCTCAAGTATTTGTCACTGATCTGCAAGGTATCAGGTAATTTAATTTAATTTTGCCTGCCAATTTTTCTTGCCTTTCTTCCCCACATCACCATGGAGGGGAGGGTGTTAATAGGGGCTCCAGGAAACTAAGTCTATAGTCTTCTGGAGATGAGGCTATGGATAAGATTGCCTTTTTCTTCTAATTTACTAAGATATTCATATCGTGCATGACTGTGATCTCTATGAGTTAACCATTTGTTTTCTTTTCTTCTTTTGTTCTTGGTCAGCCAGAGGAATGTCATACATATCCCACCTGGGGAGGATGGTGTTCTAGCTTACACAGTCCCCTCAGTTTGCCTTATGCTCCCTCTTCACCCAGAATCCCTTGTCTCAGGGCCCACCACCCAAAGCCCAGGCTAGGGGAGCTTGATCCCTGCAGCAGGTGGAAGAACCAATGAAGTCTCTGGGAGTCTCATCTGAGGCCAGTAAGCAATCAGATCAGCCTCAGGCCAGGCATTCAACAGCTCTGACCCTCATGGAGACATCTAGGAGACCATGCCCAGGGGCTGGGACCCATCACTGCCTCCCATGGAGAGCCAAGCCCCTATGAGAAAACCGCTTCCTTCTTGGACAAAGCTGGGATCAGCCACAGAGGGAACATTTCTGGGGACCCAGGCCTAGGCCCCTGGGCTCCACTTCCCAAGACTATGGGCAGAGACGGCAGATATTATCAGAGATGTCTCAAGGATGAGGCTGAGTCCTTGCACTCACCTATGACCCAAAGTACATGGAGTCCAAAGCACCCCTTGGGGGCCTACCCATCCACTTCTTTTGACACAGGGCAGATGCATGTTCCCTTCTGTCTCCCACCAGGAAGAAGCTGGGACTGTAACCTCAGAGTTCTGCTCTGTCAAACTGTCTCATTTGTGGTTGGCATGTCCATCTTGGGGTTTCTGTCCACCAGGCCCACGGGAGGAGCCAAGTTCCTTAGGAGTCAGCTGAGATCTGGTTCCAACATGCCTATTGGCCATGGAAAAGGTGGGGATGATTCATGGTGGGAGTGATGGGGCTTTGGAATGGTGGGGGTTTGAAGCTGACAGCCAAGAAAGAATTCTTGAGACATCTTTGGTGCATAAAAGGCAATTTTATTAAAGCACGGGGACAGGACTCTTGGGAGAAAGAGTTGCACTGGGGTTGTGAAGAGTGACTGGTTATATACCATTGGGTTGAGGGAGGTAAAGTCAAGACGAAGTTTCTAAAGGGATTTTCATATGCTCAAGTAGACTCACATATTGCTGGAGGACTAGCTTTTGTCAGCTAAGGTTGTTTTGTCCTCTAGCAAAGCATTAAAGTTCAGACAGTAGGGAATTCCTGGAGAAATGTGATGCTCCATATTTGCTTCAAGTAGTTGTCAATGGGCTGCAGGTCATAATGAAATTTCATGCCATCTGCCATTTCCTTCTTGCCTTTGCTCCTCATATCACTATAGACGGAAGGTGATGTTGGGGCTCCTGGAAACTGAGTATAGTTTTCTGGAGATTAGGCTATTGACAAGATTCCTTTTTCTCTTAGTTTACTAGGACATAGGTAAACTGATGGGGACTCACGTCATGCAGGACTGTGATCTCTATCAGCTAACCATTTGTTTTCTTTCCTTTCTTTTTGTTCTTGGGCAGCCAGGAGTGATAGAAATGTCACACAGCTCCTTCCTGGGGAAAGAGGCAAGCTAGCATGTGCTTTGCCCTCAGCTTGCCTTAAGCTCCCTCATCAGGAACAGTCCCCAGGAGGCCTTTGGTGGTGGGGGGAGGGGAAGAGTGTCTCACCCTGTGCCAGGGCTTGGTTGGATCTCTTGCAAGACCAATATCAAAACTCCATGAGCAGCACAGGGTACAAGCTGTCCTTCTCTTCCAGGAACCTCCTCTTTCAGCTGCCTCCCTTTCCATGTCCCTTTGGAGAACCAGAAAGCAGCATAGGCTCTGTTAGTGTGAGCCATTCTCTACTTTCACGAGGTGAAACAAGGAGGCCCCACTACAGTTACCTTACCCTGCACTAGGGCCCCAGCAGAGAGGTTCTTGGAGTTCAGAGATGACTGCTGATCCAGATCGGAGACCTCTATTCTCCCACAGACCTAACCAGGGAGAAGAAAGTGTAGAGGGAGTCACTGTCCCTGCCAAAGATGTGAAGATTTGAGAATGCATCCTCCAGCCTCCTGGACCTTCCTGACCCTCATCGTGCATAATCTTGACCTGGGGAAATGGCAGAGAGCTTGCCATGATCTTCAGCATGAATTCCTGGCAATTGCCTCACCCTTCCAGGATCTGGCAAAGGATAAATCGCTCCACCCTGGGGTGAGCCATTGGCCACAAAGACCATAAATAACATCCCCCCAGAAGCCTTCTCACTCATATCCTCTTTCAGGGAATATCTGGAGCAGTGACAGCTTCCTTAGCCCTGAAGTCATGGCCCTAGGTCTCCTGTGGCTGAGCCTTACCATTCTGGAGGCCCTGCAGACCCAGGCCCAGGAATCCCACCCAAACTTGATCCCAGACCCCCTTCTGCAAATGCTTCTGCAGCCTTGCTTCCAGAATAAGCAGGTAAGTAGGCTGGAGGAGGAGCTGCAAGGAGGCCTTGGGAACAGTGTTAACAGAGTGGAAGAGAGGTAGGATGGGCTCAGGCTTTAGCTCAGTCTGCCCTCGGGTCCCCTGATGGAAGGCACACTTCATGCCCCCATCCACACACAGACTTGCTGACAAGAGGGTCAGCTGAGCAAAATTCCCCTGGCCCACACTCTCTTCCATAATCCTCGCAGTCTGTGCAAGTTGGGAACATCTTCAGGCCCTCTACATGGTGAGAAAACTGAGGCTCAGGGATGTCAGAGGGCCACTTGCCAAGGGTCACCCTGTTCCTGACACACTCAGGGCTCCTGCCTGGCCTGATGAGTCCTAGCTCCTGCTGGCTTCATCAGCAGCCAGAAGGTGGGGTTCCTGCAGCCCCATTAGAGGGGTTTCTGGTTCAGGGCCAGGCTGCCTAAAGGTGCCTGCAAGCATGGAGGAAGAAGGCCTCCTGGGGCTGTACCTGACTCTGCCTATCATCAGCCCCCACTGTAGTTTCAGGGGAAATGGTACGTCTTAGGATTGGCAGGGAATGAATTTAATAAAGAAAATCACAGCATGTTTAGGAGGTACATCATCATCTATAAGCTGGATGAATACAACAGCCACAATGTCACTGCTTTCTTGACCTGGTGAGAGCTACCACCTTAGGAGAACACGGGGGGCCTAAAGGGTTGCCCTAAGGGTCCAAGAGGCAGACTGATGTCATAGCTGAATGATGACCAAAGCTGAAAGATGGTCATTCATCTTACCATTGGGTACTGGATCCCTGTATTTATTTCTTCTCCAATTCACTAGATCAACATTTCTTGGTCACTTCAGCACAGACACAAGATGGTACTGGGGATGGACACAGGTCTTATCAGGAAACAAGACAGAGAGAGCAGAGTTGTCCCAGATGGGAAGAGGGTCACTGAATCAAGTCTGGAATCCCACCTAAGACGTTCTCAAGGGCTTCCAGGGAAGTAGTCTGTGGATCAGGTCTTTAGGAACCAACCTGTGTCAGAAGGAGGCCTGGGACCATCGTGGAAGGGCTGGTGGACTGAGTCAGAGGTATCCACATCTTCGAGAAACAGCAAGCCATCGCATGGCTGCCCTGCGCAGGAGCTGATGATCGGCCTGGAGGGGGACAGTGGCCACAGTGGCAGGGGCCTCAGGTACTGGTGAGGAGCAGATCTGGCTGCAGCAGGGAGAGGATTGATGGTGTGCAGTCCAGGAGGCTGATCAGTCATAGGTGGGAGATGACCAGGGCGGGGGCAGATTAGGACCTAGAGAGGAGAGCCAAGGATTTCCCAGCTCCTCTGTATTTCTGGCTCTGGTACTTGGGAATGGGGCTAGAGCATCTGTCATGGAAGCAGCAGAAGGGCAAGTGTGGGGAAATCATCTCTAGGTGCCAGGGGGCCAGATGGGATGGAGGTGGGAGGTCAGGGTTGCCCCAACAGCTGAGAGAGTCTTTGGCATCCAGAAGACTGGATCCTGGGTGGTGATTCCACCAGGAGAGGTTACAATGGGAAGCCACAATATAAGAATAGGGGACAGGGATGCCTGGGTGGCTCAACTGGTTAAGCCTCCTACTCTGGCTCAGGCGTAGGAGTATATTTTGTGAATCTGAGCACCACATCAGGTTCTGTGCTTATAGCTCAGAGCCCGGAGCCTGCTTTGCATTCTTTGTCCCCCTCTCTGTCTGCCATTCCCCTGCTCATTCTATGTCACTCTTTGTCTCTCTTTGTCTCTGTCTCTCTCAAAAATTAACAAACATTTTAAAAATGTAAAAAAATATATACATATACATATATATATATATATATATATATGAGACAAATGCCTCGGGTGAGAGAGGCCATCAAGGGGAAAGAGCCTTGAAGAAGGACAGTAGATGTTAGAGGAAGAGTCTGAGCAGGTCAGGTGTCTCAAGGCAGAGTAGGCAAGAAGAGGCAGGGATGGGCTCAGTGGGTAAGAGCCAGGCCCATCTCAGGGGTGAGGTGCGGGCATCCTGCTTGGCAAGGTGGGCTGTCATCCTCTTCCCCACCCATCTCTTGCTTCCACAGGAACCAGCGCTGTAACCACTGGTTTGGAACTCTCATCCCAAATTCTCAGCCAGGCCAATTCAAACTAGTCAACCTTGAGCGTGAGTCCTGAGTGGAGTACGTCTCTGGGGGCATAGACCTCTCTGCCTTTCCACACAGACGTCAAACTGTGGAGGCTGGGGGGGTGGGGGGGAAGCAATATCTCCCTCTGCCCAGCCAGGGCGGGCTGATCCCTCACCATCCACCATGGAGGTTACCCTTAAAAACAGGACTACACTGCATGAGTGGTGGCCACAGACTACAACCAGTTTACCAAGCTGTTCAAGAAATATCACAACAACCAGGTGTACTTCAACATCAGCCTCTATGGTGAGTCTTGCCTTCTCTGGGACCCGGCTCTTGGCCATGCTGGGGAAGAAGAGGCCCATCGCACCCAGCCCTCACGGTCCCCTTGACTCCAAGCCCCGGGAGGCTAAAGGGAGGTCTTTCCACCAAACATCTCATGAGGAAGGGGGTCTGAGGCCTCATTTATACATTCAACAATAATTATGGAGCCTTTGTCAGACATTCAGCAGCCATTTTGGTCACAAGGAGGACCAAGGGGCTGACTCCGGAGCTGAAAGAAAACTTCACCAGATTCGCAAAATCCTTGGCCTCACTGCCAACCACATCATCGTCTTACTTATCCCCATCGGTAATCACCAGCTGGGGAGAGGAGAAGGGCACATGGGGACTGCCCAGGACTGATGTTGCCTCACCAGGGAAGCCAGGAGAGGGGGGATGCAGGTCCTCGCTGCAGTGACTGGAGCCCCAGGAGCCTCTTCATGTTCAGAAAGATCCTGCCACATCCAGCGTTCTGGGCCCCAAGAGTCCCTCCCTCACAAGAGCTTGGGCCTGCCCACATGAGATTTGCACACCTTGGGCTACAGTTTCTCAGTCTCCCTACCTGGCCACCTGCCATCCACCCGGGCCTGTTTGTCTGGACCACCTCCCCCTTTGCCCTTGGGTTGGCTAACCACTGAGCCACCAAGCAGAAGTGTGGCTGGGCCTCACCTGCCTCCTTTGGAGAATGGGTATCACCCATTGCATCAACCATGAGATCATTACCTGAGCCGAAGTCGGACGCTTAACCAATTGAGCCACCCAGGCGCCCCTATACCAGTATACTTTTTTTTTTTTAATATTTTATTTATTTATTTCTAGGAGAGAGAGAGAGAGACAGTGTGAGCAGGGGAGGGTCAGAGAGAGAGAGGGAGATACAGACTCTGAAACAGGCTCCAGGCTCTGAGCTGGCAGTCAGCACAGAGCCCGACGCGGGGCTCGAACCCACGAACCGCGAGATCATGACCTAAGCGAAAGTCGGATGCTCAACCGACTAAGTCACCCAGGAGCCCCTATACCAGTATACTTTTAAAAATCCATTCATTGCAACTTTGATTATCCTAATCACACACAAAATTCATTTCCAATGATTTCCCTTCATGAACTTTCTATAACTTTCCTTGGCATTCAACTTTTCTCCTAAGCCATTTTTCTCCTAACCATTCTCATTTAGGACAAAACTACTTTCTTTTATATGCAACAAAAGATATATTTCCATTCCTTTTCTCTTTTTTACACATTCTTACTCTTTTACATATAGAGTTGCTTTCCTTATTTCCATCAGTCTTACTCGTATTTAGCAGAATTTTGACTCTGAGAAACCTTAGTCTCAGCTGAAACAAAGTAGTAACCATTTTTTAAAAAATGTTTTATTTATTTTTGAGAGAGAGATAGAGAGACAGAATGTGAGCAGGGAGGGTCAGAGAGAGAGAGGGAGACACAGATTCTGAAGCAGGCTCCAGGCTCTGAGCTGTCAGCACAGAGCTCAACGCGGGGCTCGAACTCACGAACTGTGAGATCATGGCCTGAGCTGAAGTCGGACACTCAAACGACTGAGCCACCGAGGTGCCCCAGGTAGTAGCCATTTGTAAACTGTTATACCAGAATTCCTTAGGTGGCAAATTCAGGAATCAATTAAGCACAACGCATGTCTTCCTTTTCAAAAAAATATTTTTAATGTTTATTTATTTGTGTGTGTGTGTGTGTGTGTGTGAGAGAGAGAGAGAGAGAGAGAGAGAGAGAGAGAAAGAGATTGAGAGAGAATCCAAAGTAGACTCCAGGCTCTGAGCTGAGGTCTGGGTCCATCCTACCAATGGGCCTGGATGAGAGGAGGGACTAACTCAAGATGAGAATAATGGAGCTTTGGAATGGTGGGTGTCCAAAGCTCACAGACAAAAATGAATATTCGAGACACCTTTGGTGCACAAATGGTGATTTTGTTGAGGCATAGAGACCAGACTTTTGGGCAGAAAGAATTGCACTGGGGTTGTGAAGAGTGACTTGCTATATACTTTGGGGTTGGGAGAGATGAAGTTAAGAGGAAGTTTCTAAAGGGATTTTCATATGCTCAGAGAGACTCAGATATTACTGGAGGGATGGCTGTTGTCAAGCTAAGGTTGTTCTGTCCTCTGGCATAGCATTAATATTATGACAGTAGGCAATTCCTGGAGAAATGTGATACTCTATACTTGCCTCAAGTATGTGTCAATGGGCTACAGGTCAAATGAAATTTCATGCCTCTTCCTTCTTGCCTTTCTTCCCTATTATGGGGTGTTGGTGACAATAGGGCTCCAGGAAACTGAGTATAGGTTTCTGGAAATTTGGCTATTGATAAGATTCCTTTTTTCTCCTAATTTACTAGGACATAAGTAAACTGATGGGAACTCACGTCATGCAGGACTGTGATCTCTGTCAGTTAACCATTTGTTTTCTTTCCTTTCCTTTGTTCTTGGGCAGCCAGGAGTGCCTGAAATGTGGCACAGATCCTACATGAGGGGAGGGGCAAGCTAGCATGTGCTTTGCCCTCAGCTTGCCTTATGCCCCTTCATCAGGAACACTCCCAGTTTACCTCTGGGGGTGGGGAAGAGAAACGGTGTCTCACCCAGTGCCAGGGCCTGGTTGGGTACCTGTGAGGGCCAGTATCTAGGCTCCCAGAGCAGCACAGGGTCACCTGTCCTTCCCTGACAGGAACGTCCTCTTTTCAGCTGCCCTCCTTTCCCTGTCCCTTTGGGGGAACCAAAAAGCAGCATGGGCTTTGTTGATGCAAGACATTCTCTGATTTCATCAGGTGCAAGAAGGCGGCCCCACCACACTTACCCTACCCTGTACTTGGACCCCAGCTGAGAGGCTCCTGGAGGTCAGAGAGGACAATGGTCCAGATCTGAGACGTCTGTCCTCTCACAGTGCTAACCAGGGGAATACAGTGTGGAGGGAGTCACTGTCCCTGCCAGAGATATGGAGATATGGGGAATGTATCCTCCAAACACCTGGACCTTCCTCCCCCTCATCTTGCATAATCTTGACCAGGGGAAAGGGCAGAAAGCTTGCCATGATCTTCAGCACGAGTTGCTGGCAGTTGCCCCACCCTTCCAGAATTTATCAAAGGATAAGTCGCTCCACCCTGGGGTGAGCCATTGGCTACAGAAACCATAAATAGCATCCCCCCAGAAGCCTCCTCACTCATATCCTCTTTCAGGAAATATCTGGAACGGTGCCTGCTTCTTCGGCCCTGAAGTCATGGCCCAGTGTCTTCTGTGGCTGGGCCTTGCCCTGCTGGGGGCGCTGCACACCCAGGCCCAGGACTCCACCTCAACCCTCGTCCCAGCCCCACCTCTGCGCAATGTCCCTAGGCAGCCTCACTTTCAGGATGACCAGGTAAGGGGCCGGGAGGGGCATCTGCAGGGAGGCTCCGGGATGAGTGTGAACAGAGGGGAGGAGAGGCAGGATGGGCTCAGGCTTTAGCTCAGTCTGCCCTCGGGTCCCCTGATGGAAGGGACACCCCAAGCCCCCATCCACACCCAACCTTGCTGACAAGAGGGTCAACTGAGCAGAAATCTCCTGGTCCACACTCTCTTCCAAAGTTCCCGCAGTCCTTGCAATGTGGGAACATTTTCAGGCCCTCTACATGGTGAGGAAATTGAGGCTTAGGGACAGCAGCTGGCCACTTGCCAAGGGTCACTCTGTCCCTGACACACTCAGGGCTCCCCAGCTCCTGCTGGTTTCATCAGCGCAGGCTGTGTGACCAGTATGGGTCTCTGTGGTCAGGGGACTGATTCAGGGCCAAGCTGCCTAGAGATGACTGTGGGATGAAGCATGAGGGCCCCTTGGGCAGGCTCTGCCTATTATCAGCCTCCTCTGTAGTTCCAGGGGAAGTGGTACGTCTTGGGATTGGCAGGGAATGAAATTAATAAAGAAAAACACAGACAGTTTAAGGTTTACACCACCACCTACAAGCTGAACGAAGACTACACCTACAGCTACAATGTCACCTCCACCCTGGCCTGGTGAGTGCTACCACCTTCTAGGGCAGCAAGGTGGGTCAAGAGGGTTGCCTGGGGGTCCAGAGGCAGACTGATGTCATAGCTGAGGGATCACCAAAGCTGAAAGACGATCATTCTTCCTACAACTGGGTACTGGATCCCTTTATTTATTCTTTCTACCATTCACTAGATCAGCGTTTCTTGATCACTTCAGCACAGACTCAAGACAGTACAGGGGATGGGGCACCTGGGTGGCTTAGTCGGTTAAGCATCCGACTTTCGCTTAGGTCATGATCTCGCAGTTAGTGGGTTCGAGCCCCGCGTCGGGCTCTGTGCTGACTGCCAGCTCAGAACCTGGAGCCTGTTTCAGAGTCTGTGACTCCCTCTCTCTCTGGCCCTCCCCTGCTCACGCTGTCTCTCTCTCTCCCTCTCTCTCTCTCTCTCTCAGAAATAAATAAAACATTAAAAAAAATTAAAAAAAAAAAGACAGTACAGGGGATGGACGTAGACTGTCAGCAGGGAACAAGTCAAAGAGACCATGGTGTCCTAGAATGGGATGGGGGTCACTGGACCCAGCCTGGGATCCCACCTAGGGCTTTGTCAAGAGCTTCCAGGGTGGTGGTCTGCGGGTTGGGTCTTGAGGAACCAACCTGTGTCAGAAGGTCTGGGACTTTCATGGCAGGGCTGGTGGACTGAATCAGAAATATCCACATCTTCAAGAAACAGCAAGCCATCACATGGGTGCCCTGATCAGGAGCTGATTAGCAGTCTGGAGGTGGGGGTGGCCACAGTAGCAGGGCCTCAGGTACTGGTAAGGAACAGCTCTAGCTACAGCAGGGAGAGAAATGATGGTGTGCAGCCCAGGAGGCTGTTCAGTCATAGGTGGGAGATGCCCAGAGCTGGGGCAGATTAGGACCTAGAGAGAGGAGCTAAGGATGACTCAGCTCTTCTGGGTTTCTGACTCTGGCACTCAGGGATGGGGCTAGAGCAGAATGGCAGGTGGGGAGATCAGCTCTGAGGTGCCAGGGACCAGTATGGGATGCACATGAGAGGTCAGAGTGGCCCAACAATTAAGGGAGTCTTTTCCATCCAACAGACTGGAGTCTTGGTGGTGATTCCCCCAGGAGAGGTTACAGCAGGAGCCCACCAGATAATAATAGGGGACAGGGGAACCTGGGTGGCTCAGTTGTTTAAGCGTACAACTCTGTCTCAGACATGATCTCATGGTTTGTGGGTTTGAACCTCGTGTCGGGCTCTGTGCTGACAGCTCAGAGCCTGGAGACTGCTTTGGAATCTGTGTCTCCCTCTCTCTCTGGCCCTCCCTGCTTGTGCTCGCTCTCTCTCTCTCTCTCTCTCCCTGTCTTCTCTCTCAAATTAATGATCACCAAAAAAATTTTTCAAAAAGGGAAAAGAAAGGAATAGGGGACAAATGCCTTGATGGGTGGGGGGAAGTATGGAGGGAATGCTACCAAAGGGAAACATTCCGGAAGAAGGAAGAACAGTAGGTGCAGAGGGAGAGTCTGAGCAGGTCAGGTGGTTCAGGGCAGAGTAGGCAGGGACAGGCAGGGATGTATCAGCGGGGAACAGCTGGCCCATCTGAGGGGTCCAGGGGACCTCCTGCTGTGGCATGGTGGGCTGTCACCCTCTTACTCACCCATCTCTTGCTTCCACAGGAACCTGAACTGTAGCCATTGGTTCAGAACTTTCGACCGAACTTCATTCCCAGGCCTATACACCCTGGGCAACATTGAGTGTGAGTCCTGAGTGGGGTGGGTCCTCAGCAGCATGGACCTCCTTGCTGCACCACACAGAAACAATCTTATGGAGGCAGAGGAAGAAACAATAGCTCCCTCAGCCCAGCCAGGGAGGGCTGAGATCTCACCGTCCACCACACAGGGTACACTGGAATCCAGAGGTACGTGTTACGAGTGGCGTCCACAGACTACAAAAAGTTTGCCATGGTGTTCTTCAAGAAAATTGTCAAACAGCAGGCTTACTTCACAGTCGCCCTCTACGGTGGGTCTTACCCCTACTGGGACCCAGATCGTGGTCATGCTGGCGGAGAAGAGGCCCATGACACCCAGTCCCCAATGTGCCCTTCACCCCAAGCTTCGGGAGGCAGGAGAGGGGTCTTTCCACAGAACACCTCATGAGGAAAGGATCTGAGGTGTCATTCACACATTCAACAATATACATGGAGCTTTTGCCAGCCACTCACCAGCCATCTTGGCCACAGGGAGGACCATAGAGCTGACTCCTGAGCTGAAGGAGAACTTCACCAGCTTCGTCAAATCCATGGGCCTCAGAGATGAACACATCATCTTCTCTATTCCCATCGGTAACCACCAGCTGGGGAGAGGAGAAGGCCGATGGAACTGTCCAGGCCTGATGTTGCCTCACTAGGGAAGGGGGGAGAGGAGAGACACTGACCCCGGCTGGGGTCACTGGAGCCCCAGGAGCCACTTTGGGTTCAGGAAGACCCTGCCACAACCAGGGCTCTGGGCCCCAAGTGTTCCTCTTTCACGATAGCTCAGGCCTGCCCACGTGAGCACTGCACACCTGGGGCCACGTTTCCTCAGTCTCCTTGCCTGGCCACCTCCCCCTCCATCCAGGCCTGTTTCTCCTGGGCCCCCTCCCCTTTTGTCCTGGGCCTGGCTCACCACTGACTTGGGAGGCACCCTTGTCCTCAGGCAGCCTGGCCTGGGCAGGTGCCTCCCCAAGGCTGAGGGGCTGTCAGGGCTCAGCAGGTAAACAGGAAGGAGGCTTGGTGCCCAAAATGGAGCATGGCTGGGCCTCACCTGCCTCCTTTGGAGAATGGGTTTCACCCAGGTCTGCTTGTCCTCTGGCCTGTCCCCCAGTCCCCTGCCCCATCATGCAGCCCTCTGCTGCACCATACCTGAAGGAAACCCCCCAGAGCTTCAATGAATGGGCCAGCCTGGGGTCCAGGGCAGCCTAAGGGCAGTGCAGGGCCCCTGAAAGTCAGGGATCCCTCACACACAGCCTTGCCCATACTGACCACTCTGTCCCCTGCAGATGAGTGCATGGATAAGTGAATAAGCATCAGGTAAGTATGGCTGGCGAGGGAGCTGATGGGAGTCCGGGTGTAGCTGGGAGGGGGTCCCAGGTCTGCCTTTGTCCCATCTACCCAGCACTGCTGCCCCCTTTATTCCTGACTCCTTCTCTGGTGCCCTCTGACTCTCTCCACTCCACCCTCCTCACACCAATTTCAGCTCAGGGCACCTGCCCAGCTTTCCCCTCCAGCCTGGACACCACTGAGAGAGCCAAGAGACCCTTGTCACTGCACAGGCCACCAGCTGCTCCCCAGGCTGCTCTGCTCACGGAATTCTTGTTTGTTGCTAAATAAACACATATCCCCTGGTCTCCAGTCTGTAGTCTTTGAGCTCTGGGCCCTCGGAGAGGGAAAAGAACAAAAGCAGGCTTCTAGTAGAATCACTCGCAGGAAATGAGGTTCCCAGGAAGGGATGGGGGCCACAGAAGCAGAGTCCAGCTCCCACTGAACACTTCTAGCTCACAACTCCAGGCCCGGCCCCAGACCAGCAGCCGCCCTCACTCGCCCCTGCCCCCAAGCACACTGAGGGGGCACATCTCACACCCATGTTCAGCCATCTGCAGCAGGTCCAGTGACAGAGGCCCATCCAGGGCCAGGTAGTTGGAGAGGGTTGGGGGACTGTGGTCCTGTGACCCCCACTTAACCAGTGATGAAGTTTGGCAGTTATGTGCGGGGTTGGGAGCCAAGGGCCAAGAAAGAATTTGAAGATGCCTTTGGTTCAAAAATGTTATTTTACTGATGTACAGAGATAGGACCCATGGACAGAAAGAGCTGCACTTGGGTTGTGAAGGGTGACTGGTTATATACACTGGTCTAGCTACTGTCAGGCTAAGGTATTTTTCCCTCCAGCAAAGCATTGACATTAAAACAGTAGGGAGCCCCTAAAGAAATGTTCTTCTCTACCAGCCTCAAGTATTTGTCAGTGGACTGCAGGGTATCAGGAAATTTAATGTTACCAGCCATTTCCTTCTTGCCTTTGTTCCCCATATTATTATGGAGGGATGATGTGGGGCTCCATGAAACTGAGTCTATTGGTTTCTGGCTATTGATAAGATTGCCTTTTTCTTCTACTTTACTAAGATATTTGTAAACTGATGGAGACTCATGTCCTGCATGACTGTGATCTCTATCAGTTAACCATTTGTTGTCTTTCCTTTCCTTTGTCCTTAGGCAGCCAGGAGTGCCTGAAGAGTGTCACACACGTCCCACCTGGGATGGGGGAGGGGTAATGCGAGCTTGTTCTTGGCCCTCAGCTTGCCTTGTACTCTCTTATCATATCCCCCATAAACAATTTTGACCCTTACAACTTTAATATTGTTGAAGGTGGAAGGTCTTATCTTCTGTAGCGTCTTCTTGCTCAGTAGGGGTATAGAGATGTCCCTACCTATGAGTCAATACTGATCATTTGGGGAACATAGAGAAGAGTTACAGAAGGCAGAGGCAGCTGAATTCCAGGTGGACAATGAGTATGAACCTCCTTGAGTAGAAAGGATCAACTGTTGGCTTGAGGTTATTGTAGTGATAGAATCTTGTGACCAGGCAGAGAGACATGGGAGAAAAAAGCAAAATGTTATTAGAATAACAAGAAAGAATGGCCCAAATAAACATCCTTTGGTAATTGATGAAAATTCTCAAGTCCAGGAGTTTAACCAATCATGACAGGAAAGAGAGGGGTTGTTTAAATCACCAGTTTGAGTATTCAGGTCAGTTACAAATCCACAAATATTTATGCGATAATCTAGAATGTATACTGATGAAGTTTTGGGGGGTTTGGTGGGAGTGGTCCAGAGCCGATGGCCAAGAAAGATTTCTGGAAGATGTTTTTGGTGGAAAAAAGGTGATTTTTATTAAAGTACAGGGACAGGACTTATGAGCAGGTAGAGTTGCACTGATGTTGTGATGCGTAAATGACTATATACCCTCAGGTTGGGAGGGGGTCGGGGATAGAGTAAGTTCTAAGGTATTTTGGAACCAAGGTCTCCAGGACCTTGAGGGGCTAGCTGTCGCTAGGGAAATGCCACTTATTACAGTTGAATAAAATATCAGTCATGCATATTAGGGGGATGTAAGCTTGGATCAAGCATATACCTTGGGGCAGTTGAGAGAAAGGAAGTAGACTTACAGGATCCTCTAGGTTAGGATCATGTTGAGCGAAGGGTCTCTTTGCCCTTAGCAAAGTGTCATCATCGAAGCAGCTGAGATTGTAGAGAGAGGTCATTCCGCTGGTTTCAAGGATTTGTCAGTGAGGTGTAGGCAGTAAGAGTATTTAATTTTTCATTTGCCTTACTTTCCCACATCACCATGGCAAGCCCTTAAACACTTTTTGTTTGTTCTTGAGCAGCCAGGAGGATTTGAATATCACACATATTCCACATGGGGTGGGAAGGGGGAGGATGTGTCAGCCTCTTTTGCCCTCAGCTTATCCCATGATCCCTCATCATATCCCCCCTGAACAATTTTGGCCCTTAAATCTTTAAGGTTGTTGGAGGAAGAAGGTCTCATTTTTTGTAGCTTCTTCCTGCTGAGTAGGGGCAAAGTGTTGTTCCTACCTATGGGTCAATATTGGCCTGTCAAGGAACAAAAAGGGAAATTAAGGTGAGACACTGAATCCAAGATGGATAACATGTAGGAACCTCCTTGAGTAGAATGGATCATCTGTTGAAGTCTATTGTAGTGATGGAGTCTTGGCATCAGGCAGAGAGACATGGGAGAAAACAGCAAAACGTAAATAGAATAACTCGAAATATTAGCTCGAATGAAAAGTCCTTGGTAACTAACAAAAATCTTCCAGTTCAAGAGTTTAACCAATTATTAAAGGAAAGAGAGGGTTTATTTAATGCACCAATTTGAGGATTCATGTCAGTTAGAAATCCAGAAATATGTTTGAGGTATTCTGGAATATACACACACCATTTTGTTCTTAAGAAAGTTCATGTTCCACCTTGTGCAGCACTTAAAACATCTAATGCCATTCTGTTTTTTAGAAATGTTTTATGCATTTGAGTTATTTTAGTATTTAGTAATATAATGGTATTCTGAGAGTCATTTAAGGCCTCAACTGTGTAACAGGTGGTATATAGCCATCATATTGACTCTGTTTTGTTTAGTAAGCAAGCAGGTAATTAATAAGAGGTACTTTTATAGAACAAGACAAATTCAGGTTAATGGTTAGAGCAGATTACAAACCCAGTGTCTCCCAGTGCTGCCATGAGAGTTTTTAGACGTTAGGCTTGAAGCATCCTCGGATGCTTGTGGGAACAGGCAGGAGGAATCAGATTGATCTTTCTGATTTGTAACTCAAATGCCTGTAGTGATCCTTTTGAATGGTCCATTGTAAGAAGGAATTGTTAGTAGAAATTGAGAAAGGAGGATGAAAACGAAAGGTCCAACCATCCTAAGAGAAGTTTGAGGTCTTGCACAGGTTCACAGGAATAAAAAGGCACATTAGTTTGCTCATTGATTTACCTTGTAGGGGTCCAGGTTTTATTTTAGATATAGGAGCCCGTGAAGTGTGCCCCTCTAACTTTACTGCAGTGGGAATACATAATATGACCCAGTAGGGGCCCTTCCATTTTGGAGTTAAATCCCCTGCTGTATTAGACTTTCAATCCTTTATTTTTTTTTTAATATTTTTTATTTATTTCTAGGAGAGAGAGAGAGACAGCGTGAGCAGGGGAGGGTCAGAGAGAGAGGGAGTCACAGACTGAAACAGGCTCCAGGCTCTGAGCCGGCAGTCAGCACAGAGCCCGACGCGGGGTCCGAACCCACGAACCGCGAGATCATGACCTAAGCGAAAGTCGGACGCTTAACTGACTAAGCCACCCAGGCGCCCCAGACTTTCAATCCTTTAAATAAACCAGGTGTTTCGGGTTTATATAGAGTGGGTTTCTAGTAACTCACAGATCAGGTTTAAGAGAGATATGTTTTACATATTCATATAGAGATTTAGGAATTGCATATACATTTGAACATTTCTAGCTTTACCCAAACAATATAAACTAAGGTTTATGATTATATAATAGGATTTTCACTTAATATACCAAATAAAAAGCCTTCCTAGGTCAAAAAGACGTTCTTTACAATTTAAATTCTGGGAAGCTTGTTAAACCTTAGAAAGTTTAGAGCACATCTGAAACGGGATTTAGATCATTACAAATCTTAACGCTTTAAATTACTTATTTAACCAAGATGACAATAAGAGATTCCAAAGGCAAATATGTAGGGTTATATAGTTATTAGCAAAACTTAGCTCCTTTAACAGTGAGAAGTTTTAACTAAGATCAGTAACCTGGTAAAGATGAAAGCTAACCCTGTGGTTTTCCTAGCAGAAAAAAAGAGAAAACAATCCTTTGTATATTATTATTATTTTCTTATCTAAAGCCAAAAAATCCAAAAAAAGCTTTGAGCTTTTTTTAAAAGCTCAGTGTACTTTTAAAAATCCATTCAATGCAACTTAGTCTATCTAACCACACGTAAAATTCCTTTCCAAAGATGTCCCTTCACAAAACTTCTACAATTTTCCTTTGCATTCAGACTTTTTCCCAAGCCATTTATCTCCAAGCCAGTCTCACTTGGGACAAAATTACTTTCTTTTACCTGCAATAAAAATATATTTCCATTCCTTCTCTCTTTTTTACACATTCCGACTTTTTTTACATATAGACTTGCTATCCGTACTTCCTTCAGTCTTAATTATGTTTAGCAGAATTTTGACTCCTAGAATTGACTAAGCAGAATTTGACTCTTAGTACCCTATTGTAAACTGTTACACCAGAATTCTTTAGATGGCACATTCATGAGTCAATTAAGTAGAAAGCATGCTTTCTAATAGACCCAAATATTCTTAGTTTCTTTGCAATAAGAAGTCAAAAGGAGAAACCTATGTTCAGTAATCAATGCTTTAACACTCCATTCTATTTGGAAGACACCTAGATATCCAACGAATTCAATCCCATCTATCCAAGTTCAGATCACCAAAGACTTTGAAAGCTATCTTAACAATTATTCATGAAAACTGAGATACACAAACTTAATCATTATTTTAAGTCATCTTTTTGCTAACAAATTGCAAAAGAGACAACATGAGCTTATTTGACCTTGAGGAAACCTTGGTAGAATAAAAACTTTACATTTAATGCCGATGACTCTAAATACTTGTCCAGCTTAGTTAAACCAACAAACTTAAATAAGCTAAACCACCGAATATGTTCCACTGGCATTCACTTAAAGGACAACCAGTTTGTTCCCCATTGTCACATTTTACCTGGGACACGCTTGGGGGAATCTAAAGTGGGTGATCCAAGGGGGTGCTCATTGCTCCTTGACATCAAGGGTGGGAAGATGGTATAGACACCAGATTTTCACCAAAGTGGAAATATGGAGTCTGTGTCAGGCTAGAGAAGACAAGGGATTTCCCCAAAACAAAGGGAGTTTGGCAGCTGCTATTTTCTAAAGTCCACGTCCCGAGGTAGACTAACCACAGTTGGCTCCAATTATAGCCGTTAACTCGGGAAATGAAAGAGGGAGAGGCCCCCACATCTATTAGGAGGAGGAACAGAGAGAGTGAGAAATACAGCATCCCCTGTCAGGGATGGCCAGTGTTTCCTCTAGTAACAGAGTTCCATCAGGAGGAAGCCTCTGAGGACATCCACTATGTCGAGAGGGAGTTTATTAGCCAAACACATTTGGGCAAACACATTCTGCAACAGGCTTTCAGTTCAGGTCCTGACTTAGAGCTGTGAAGGCCTGGAACTGGGGTACTTCCATCCATTGACCCTGTTTTCTGCAGAAGAAATCTAACTGCTAGATCCTACTAAGGCCACACAGTGTTATAGGACATCAGCCCTTTCCTAAATTTTACAATCCAAATTGTTTCCTGTGGGTTGAAAAGACATCTCAAGGGAGAGTTGTTGGGCACTGAGGAGAAGCTCCTGTCCTCTTCCTAGAGAGAGAAAAGGAAAGAATGTCCATTTCTACAAAAATCCCCCTCAGCACCCAGGTGGCTATCCCACACACAGGATATATCAGAAGTTCCTGAGGTGTCAAACTGACCCGAGGAATACCTTGAACAAAATCACTGTGATTATGGACCAGCCCCCAAGGGTCTCTGTAAGTGGGATGCTGGTATCCCTCCACTTTGCATTCTAGGCTACAAATAGGTGCCAGCAGACAGACCTACTTTGCCTCTCTAAAAAGGCCAAAGAAATCACTGTTTTCAACCCTTTGAAAAAATTGGGAAAATTTTACAAGGCAGAATTGCCCAATTTTGTAATTTAAGGAGTAGTTACTAGGGGACATTGACAGAAAACAGTGAAGACAGAAGCCTATCATTATCTAATCTACATGCCAACACATTCAGTCTTTACAGCCAGCTTCCTAGGATATGGTCCCCAGTTGGGTTTCAATTCAGTTACTGGTTTTGCAGGCTTCCAGTGGAGGTCCCACAGCCAAAAGCAGTTAGACCAGATATGTGAATGGGATCACTTTAGATCATTGAGGAGGAAACATCACACAGGAGTCTTAAGATTTGCATCTGTGCTGGTCACTTAGGTGGCTGTCCCAAGCCCAACACAGACACCTATGTATAAGGACAGGAAGAAAGAGAGGGTACAAGTTTCTGGGTCTTTTTACCATTCCAGCCTGGGAATTCACTTCTAGCCAAAAGGTAGGCTTTCTCCTCCCCGTAGAGTAGCCATGGGCTAGAGGATTATGGCCTGAGCAATGGACAGGAAAGTGTTCTAATAAGACCATACTCCTTGAAAAGCCCCTAAAATAAGAATAAAAAAAGAAAAGATAAAGTACTCACCAAGTTTGCACCAAAGTTCATGGTGCAGATGAAAAAGACTCAGACCCCCACATTGGGTGCCGAAATATGAGGAGAGTGGGATGGGTGAAGGGTTCCAGAGCTGATGGCCAAGAAAGAATTCTTGAAAACATCTTTGGTGCAAAAGAAGGTGGTTTTATGAAAGCACAGAGACAGGACCCTTGGGCAGAAAGAGCTGCACTGAGGTTGTGAGGAGTGACTGCTTATATACTATGACGTTGGGGGAAGTAATCTTGAAAGGGAGAGAGACCTCCAGAAGGACTTTGACATGCTAACGAGGACTCCTAAGGTACATGAACCCTTGCTATTGTCAAGCCTAGGTTGTTTTACCTCCAGGAATAAATTAATATTAGGAACGGTAGTGGTTCCTGAGGAAATGTACTCTGTATTTGCATCAAGTACTTGTTACTGGGCTGCATGGTATCAGAAATTTAATTTTACCTACCATTTCCTTCTTGCTTTTCTTCCCTACATCACCATGGAGGAGAGAGTGTTAATATCGGCTCCAGGAAACTGAGACTGTAGGCTTCTGGAGATTAGAGTATGGATAAATTGCCCTTTTCTTCTAATTTATTAAGATATTTGTGAGCTCATGGAGATTCATGTCCTGCATGACTGGGATCTCTATCCGTTAACCATTTATTTTCTTTCCTTTCCTTTGTTCTTGGGCAACCAGAGGAATGTCACACATATCCCACCTGGGGCTAGCATGTACATTGCCCTCAGCTTGCTTTATTCTATCTTTTCACCCAGAGTCCCTTCTCTCCGGGCCCACCGCCCAAAGTGCAGGCCAGGGGAGCTGATTCTCCTGCAGCTAGTGGATGTGCACATGACATCTCCAGGAGTCTCATTTGAGGCCAGTGAGACCTCAAGACAGCCTCAGGTCAGGCATTTGACAACTCTGGCTGTCATGGTGACATCTTAGGAGATACTGCCCAGGGGTTGGGACCCATCACTCCCTCCCATGGACAGCTAATCCCCCATGAGGAAACTGCTTCCATGCAGGACAAAGCTGGGATCAGCCATGGCAGGAACAATTCTGGGGGCCCAGGCAGGGCCCCTGCGCTCCACAGCCCAAGACTATGGACAGAGATGGCAGATGTTATCACTGATCTCTCAAGGATAAGGCTGAGTCCTTGACTCACTGTGACCCCAAATACCTGGTGTCCAGTGCTTGCTTTGGCAGCACATATACTAAAATTGGAACCAAATACCCGGTGTCCAGAGCAGCAGAGTAGAGAGCTCTTTGAGGGCCCAGCCCCCCTCCCCTTTTCTCACATGCAGATGCATGTCTGCCTTTGTCCCCCACCAGGATGGATCGGGACTGTCACCTCAGAGCTCTGTTATGTCAAGCTGTCTCATTTGTGGGTGGTATGTCCAGCTTGGGGTTTCTGACCACCGGGCCCGCGGGAGGGGCCAAGTCCCTCAGGGGTAGCTGAGGTCTGGGTCTGCCCTACCAATGGGGCATGGAGGAGGGGAGGGGTTAACTCAAGCTGGGAGTGATGGGGCTTTGGAATGGTGGGGTGCAGAGCTGACAACCAAGAAAGAATTATTGAGACATCTTTGGTGCCCGAAAGGTGATTTTAATAAAGCACGGGGACAGAGAGAGCTGCACTGGAGTTGTGAAGAGTGACTGGTTGTATACTATGGGGTCGGCAGAGATAAAGTCAAGAGGAAGTCTCTAAATGGATTTTCATATGCTCAAGAAGACTCGCACATTGTTGAAGGCCTGGCTGTTGTCCAGCTAAGGTTGCTTTGTCCTCTAGCAAAGCATTAACATTAAGACAGTAGGGAATTTCTGGGGAAATGTGATACTCCATCTTTGCCTCAAGTAGTTGTCAATGGGCTGCAGGTCATAATGAAATTCCATGCCATCTGCCATTTCTTTCTCGCCTTTGTTCCCCATATCACTATGGGTGGGGGAGGGTGATGCTGGGTGCCTAAGAAACTGAGTATAGTTTTCTGGAGATTAGACTATTGATTAGATTCCCTTTTCTCGTAATGTACTGGGACTTAGATAAACTGTTGGAGACTCACATCCTGCAATACTGTGTTCTTTATCAGCGAACCACTTGTTTTCTTTCTTTTGTTTTGAGCAGCCAGGAAGGAAGGTCATACAGATCCCCTGGGGGAAGAGGTATGTTAGCACGTGCTTTGCCCTCAGCTTGCCTTAATCTCTCCCGTCAGGAACACTCCCAGGAGGCCTAAGGAGATGGGGGGAGAGAAAGGGTTTCTCACTCTTGCCAGGGTCTGGTGTGGGTCCCTAGGAGGGCCAGGATCTGGGCTTCATGAGCAGAACAAGGTACACACTGTCCTTCCCTATCAGGAATGTCCTCTTTCAGCTACATCCATTTCTCTGTCCCTTTGGAGAACCAGAAAGCAGCATGGGCTTTGTTGATGCCAGACATTCTGTGATGTCATCAGATGCAAGAAGGCGGCCCCACCACACTTACTCTACCCTGCACTTGGGCCCCAGCTGAGAGGCTCCTGGAGGTCAGAGAAGACAACTGGCCCAGATCTGAGACCCCTGTCCTCACACAGTGTTAACCAGGGGGAAGAGAGTGTAGAAGGAGTCACTGTCTCTGCCAAAGATGTGAAGATTTGAGAATGCATCCTCCAGCCTCCTGGACCTTCCTGACGCTCAGCTTGCATAATCCTGACCTGTGGGAAAGGGCACAGGTTGCCATGATCTTCAGCACGAGTTGCTGGCAATTGTCTTACCAGGATTTAGCAAAGGATGAGTCGCTCCACCCTGGGGTGAGCCATTGGCCACAGAGACCATAAATAGCATCCCCCCAGAAGCCTCCTCACTCATATCCTCTTTCAGGAAATATCTGGAGCGGTGCCTGCTTCTTCAGCCCTGAAGTCATGGCCCAGTGTCTCCTGTGGATGGGCCTTGCCTTGTTGGGGACCCTGCAGACCCAGGCCCAGGACTGCACCCCAAACCTGTACTCATCCCCGCCAGTGAGCAAGATCCCTCTGCAGCCTAACTTCCAGAACAAGCTGGTAAGGAGCCTGGAGGGGCAGCTGCAGGGAGGCCCCAGGAAGAGTGTGAACAGAGGGGAAGAGGAGGGGCTCAGGCTTTAGCTCAGTCTGCCCTCGGGTCCCCTGATGGAAGGCACAACCCATGCCCCCATTTGCACCCAACCTGGTTGACAAGAGGGTCAGATGAGCAGAACTCCCCTGGCCCACATTCTCGTCCATAATCCCCACAGTCCTTGCAATGTGGGAACATCTTCAGACCCTTTATATGAAGAGGAGACTGAGGCTCAGAGATGCCCGGTGGCCACTTGCCAAGGGTCACCTGTCCCTGACACACTCAGGGCTCCCACCTGGCCCTGATGGCTCCATCTCCTGCTGGCTTCATTAGAGCAGCATGTGTGGCCCTTTGTGTGCCTGCAGCCTAGTTAGTGGAGGCTTCTGGTTGATGGCCAAGCTGCCTAGAGGTGCCTGCAGGCATGGGTCAGGAGGGTCCCTGGGGCTGGTCCTGGCTCTGTCTATCATCAGCCCCCGTTGTAGTTCCAGGGGAAATGGTACGCCATAGGATTGGCAGGAAATGAAATTAAAAAAAAACACCGCCTGCTTAAGATGTTCACCGCCACCTACAAGCTGAACAAAGACGACAGCTACAATATCAAAGCTAAACTGGTCTGGTGAGAGCTACCACCTACTTGGAAGCATTGGGGACCTAGAGGGCTGCTCCGGGGTTCAAGAGGCAGACTGATGTCATAGCCTAGGGGTGACCAAAGCTGAAAGATGATCATTCATCCTACCACTGGGTACTGGATCCCTGTATTTATTCCTGCTCTCATTCACTACATCAACATTTCTTGGTCACTTCTGCACAGACACAAGACAGTACTGAGGAAGGGCACAGACAGGCATCAGGAAACAAGACAAAGAGAAGAGGGATGTCCTAGAAGGGGAGGAGGGTCAATGGATCCAGCCTAGAATTCCACCTAGGACTTTCTCAAGAGCTTCCAGGGAGGTGGTCTGTGGGCTGGGCCTTGAGGAACCAATCTGCACCAGAAGAGGCCTGGGACCTTCGTGGAAGGGCTGGTGGACTGAGTCAGAGGTAGCCACTTCTCCATGAAGCATCAAGCCATCGCATGGCTGCCCTGAGCAGGAGCTGATGAGTGGTCTGGAGTGGGGAGTGGCCAGTGGCAGGGGCCTCAGGTACTGGTGAGGAGCAGGTCTGGCTGCAGCAGGGAGAGGAATGATGGTGTGCAGCCCAGAAGGCTGATCAGTCATAAGTGGGACATAACCAGAGCGGTGTACAGAGAGGAATCAAGCATTACCCAGCTCCTCTGGGCTTCTGGCTTTGGCACTTGGGGATGGGGCTAGAGCATCTGTGATGGAGGGAGCAGAAAAAAGGCAGGTGTGGGGAGATCGGCTCTGGGTTCCCAGGGGACCAGATGGGATGCAGGTGGGAGGTCAGGGTTGGCCCAACAGCCAAGGGAGTCATTGGCCTCCAGCAGACTGGAGCCTCAGTAATGATTCCCCTGGCAAAGTACAGCAGGAAGTTGCAAGATAAGAACAGGGAATAGGAGCACCTGGATGGCTCAGTGGGTTGAGCATCTGACTTTGCTTAGGTCATGACCTTGCAGTTTGTGAGTTAGCCCCCAGCATCAGGCTCTGTGCTAACAGCTCAAGCCTGCAGACTGCTTTGGATTCTGTTTCTTCCTGTCTCTCTGCCCTTCCCCCACTCAAGTTCTGTCTCTCTCTTTCTCTCTCAAAAATTACTGACCGTCTAAAAAACATAAACAAACAAACAAAAAGAATAGAAGACAAAGGTCTCTGATGAAGTAGGGAGGGAAGGCCACCAAGCGGAAACAGCCCCATAGAAGGAAGGACAGCAGGTGCTGGGGGGAGAGTCTGAGCAGGTCAGGTGGCTCAGGGCAGAGTAGGCAGGGACAGACAGGGATGGGCTCAGTGGGGAAGAGCCAGGCCCATCTGAGGGGTGGGGGGCAGACCTCCTGCTGTGGCACGGTGGGCTATTACCCTCTTACCCACCCGTCTCTTGCTTCCACAGGAAAAAGCGTTGTGAGCCCTGGGCCAGAACATTTGTCCCAAGTCCCCATCAAGGCCTATATACCTTGGGCAATATTGAGCGTGAGTCCTGTGTGGGGTGGGTCTCTGGGGGCACGGACCTCCCTGCCGCTCCACCCAGACTCCATCCTGTGGAGGCCGGAGAGGAAGCATTAGCTCCCTCTGCCGGGCCAGGGAGGGCTGATCCCTCACCGTCCCCCATGCAGGTTACACCGGAACCTTGAGCTTCACTTTCGGAGTGGTGGCCACAGACTACAAAAAGTATGCCCTTGTGTTCTTCAAGAAAGTTCATAAAAACCAGGAGTACTTCATGATCGTCCTCTATGGTGGGTCTTACCCCCCCTGGGACCCGAATCTTGATCATACTGGGGGAGAAGGGGCCCATCGCACCCAGCCCCCAAGATGCCCTGCACCCCAAGCCCTCGGAGACCAGAGAGTGGTCTTTCCACAGAGCCCCTTACGAGGAAAGGGTCTGAGGTGTCATTCACACATTCAACAATATTTATGGAGCTTTTGCCAGCCACTCATTAGCCATCTTGGCCACAGGGAGAACTAAGGAGCTGACTTCTGGGCCGAAAGATCTCCTCATTGCCTTCGCCAAATCTATGGGCCTCCAGGATCACCACATCGTCTTCACTATCCCCAACGGTAATCTCCAGCTGGGGGAAGGAGAAGGGCACGTGTCTGATGTTGCCTCACTAGGGAAGAGGGGAGAGGAGGGACCCTGGCTCCTGTGGCAGTCACTGGAGCCCCAGGAACCACTCTGGGTTCAGGAAGACCCTGCCACAACCAGGGTTTTGGGCCCCTAGTTGCTTCCCTCAGGATATCCCTGGCCTGCCCACGTGAGATTTGCAGGGGCCAAGTTTCTTCAGTCTCCTGGCCTGGCCACTTCCCACTCCAGCCAGGCCTATTTGTCCTGGGCCACCTCGCCTTTGCCCTGGGCCTGGCTCACTACTGACTTGGGAGGCACCCTTGTCCTCAGGCAGCCTGGCCTGGGCAGGTGCCTCCCCAAGGCTGAGGGGCTGTCAGGGCTCAGCAGGTAAACAGGAAGGAGGCTTGGTGCCCAAGCAGGAGGGTGGCTGGGCCTCACCTGCCTCCTTTGGAGAATGGGTTTCACCCAGGTCTGCTTGTCCTCAGGCCTGTCCCCCAGTCCCCTGCCCCATCATGCAGCCCTCTGCGGCACCATGCCTGAAGGTAACCCCTAGAGCGTCTGTGGCTGGGCCAGCCTGGGGCCCAGGGCAGCCCAGGGGCAGTGCAGGGGCCCTGGAATTCAGGGATTCCACACACAGACCCCTACCCATACTAACCACTCTGTCCCCCACAGATCAGTGCCAGGGAGACTGAGCAAGCATGCAGTAAGTATGGCTGGAGCAGGGGATTATGGGAGTCAGGGTCCAGCTGGGAGGGGGTCCCAGGTCTGCCTTTGTCCCACCTGCCCAAAACTGCTGCCCTCTTTATTCCCTTGTCTCCCTCTCAGGTGCCCTTGACTCTCTCCAGCCAATCCCCCTCACACCGACCTCTGTCACAGCACTGCCTAGCCATGCTACGCAGCTGCCCCACCAGCCTGGACACCACTGGGAGAGCCAGAAGATCCTTCTCCCTGCACAGCCCACCAGCTGCTCCCCAGGCTGCCCTGTTGATGGAACACCTCCTTACTTGCTAAATAAACTTGTCCTCCAGACCCCAGACTGTGCTCCTTGACTTCTGGGCCCTCTGAGATGGAAAAGGGCAAAGGGCAGGCTCCTATTAGCATCACTCCCAGGAACTGTGGTCCCCAGAAAGGGATGAAGCAGAGTCCAGCTCCGACTGTAAACTACTAGCTCCCAACTCCAGGCTCAGCCCCAGACCAACAGGAGCCGTCACATGCCCCTGCCTCCTAGCACACTGCCGGAGTGTATCTCACAGCCATGTTCGGCCAGGTCAATGGCAGAGGCCCAACCAGAGCCAGGGGGCTGAGGTTATGTCACTCTCACTTCACCATCGATGAAGTTTTAGCAGTGATGGGGGTGTGGTCCAGAGCCAAGGTCCAAGAATTCTTGAAGACATCTTTGGTGCAAAAAGTGTGATTTTATTAAAGCGTGGGAACAGGCAGAAAGAGCTGTACTGGGGTTGTGAAGAGTGACTGCTTATACACTCTGGTGTTGGAGGTGGTAAAGTCAAGGGAAATCTTCTCAGAGATTTTCATGTCCTAGAGAAGATTTAGAGTACTGGAGGCCTAGCTATTGTCAGGCTAAGGTACTTTTTCCTCTAGCAAAGCATTAACACTAAGACAGTAGGGAGCCCCTTGGGGCGCCTGGGTGGCTTAGTCGGTTAAGCGTCCGACGTTCGCTTAGGTCATGATCTCGCAGTTCGTGGGTTTGAGCCCCGTGTCGGGCTCTGTGCTGACTGCCTGCTCAGAGCCTGGAGCCTATTTCAGAGTCTGTGTCTCCCTCTCTCTCTGACCCTCCCCTGCTCACGCTGTCTCTTTCTCTCTCTCCTAGAAATAAATAAAAATATTAAAAAAAAAAAAAAAAAAGACAGTAGGGAGCCCCTAAAGAAATGTTCCTCTCTGTCAGCCTCAAGTATTTGTCAGTGGGCTGCAGGGTATCAGGAAATTAAATGTTACCAGCCATTTCCTTCATGCTTTTGTTCCCCATATTACTATGGAGGAGTGATGTGGGGGCTCCATAAAACTGAGTCTATAGGTTTCTGGAGATTAGGCTATTGATAAGATTGCCTTTTCCTTCTACTTGACTAAGATATTTGTAAACCGATGGAGACTCATGTCCTGCATGACTGTGATCTCTGTCAGTTAACCGTTTGTTTTCATTCCATTTCTTTGTTTTTGGGCAGCTAGAATGCCTGAGGAAGGCCACACACATTCCACCGGGAATGGAGGAGGTGTAATGCGAGCTTGTACTATGCCCTTAGCTAGTCTTATGCTCTCTCATCATACCCCTCATAAACAGTTTTGACCCTTACATCTTTAAGGTTGTTGAAAGTGGAAGGCCTCATCTTCTGTAGCCTCTTCTTGCTCAGTAGGAGAGTACTGATGTCCCTACCTATGAGTCAATACTGATCATTTGGGGAACATAGAGAAGAGTTACAGAAGGCAGAGGCAGCTGAATTCCAGGTGGACAATGAGTATGAATCTCCTAGAGTAGAAAAGATCATCTCTTGATATGAGATGATTGTTGTGATGGAGTCTTGGCAGAGAGGCAGAGAGACATGGGAGAAAACAGCAAAACATAATTAGAATAAGAAGAAAGAGCAGCCCAAATAAACATCCTTTGGAAACTGATGAAAGTCTTCAAGTCCACAGGTTTAACCAATCATGAAAGGAATGAGAGGAATTTCTTTAAGCAACAATTTGAGTGTTCAGATCATTTAGTAATCCAGAAATATTTGTGTGATAATCTAGAATGTATAGTGATTGAAGTTTTGGGGGTTGGAAGGGTGGTCCGAAGCCTGTGGACAAGAAAGGTTTCTAGAAGACGTCTTTGTTGAAAAAAGGTGATTTTCTTAAAGCACAGGGACAGGACCCAGGGGCAAGAAGACAGCACTGGGGTTTGTGACTGGTAACTGCTTATGTATCTTCAGGTTGGGAGGGGTCAAGGATAGAGTAAGTTTCTAGGGTATTTTGGAAGCAAGATTTCCAGGACCTTGAGGGGCTAGATGTTGCTGGGGAAATGTCACTTGTTACAGTTGAATAAAACTTCAGTCGAAACCCTTCAGATGCATATGGGGGGGGTGGGGCAGGGCATAAGCTTGGTGTATGATTGCCAGCATATACCTTGAGGCAGTTGAGAGAAAGGAAGTAGACTTACAGGATCCTTGAGACAGGGATAATGTTGAGCTAAGGTTCTCTTTGCCTATAGCGAAGTGTCTTTAAGGAAGCAGCTGAGATCATAGAACGAGATCACTTGGCTGCTTAAAGAACTTGTCAAAGGGCTGACAATAAGGCGATTTAATTTTTCTTGACCTAGTTTCCCACATCACCATGGCAAGTACTTAAATGCCTTTCCTTTGTTCTTGGGTAGCCAGGGGGGTGAATATCACACATATTCTACCTGGAGGAAGGGAAGGATGTGCCACTCTGTTTTGCTCTCAGCTTACCCCGGGCGCTCCCTCATCACATATCCCAAAGCTATTGTAGTGATGGAGTCTTGGCACCAGGCAGAGAGCCGTGGGAGAAAACAATAAAACCTAAGTAGAATAACTAGAAAGATGAGTTCAAATGAAAAGTCCTTTGGTAGCTAACAAACATCCTCCAGTCCAAGAGTTTAACCCATCGCTAAGGAAAGAAAGAGATTGTTTAATATGCCAATTTGAGTATTCCTGTCAGTTAGAAATCCAGAAATGTTTTTGAGGTACTCGGGAAGGTATACCCACCATTTTGTTCTTAGGAGAATTTAAGTTTCACCTTGTGCAGTACATAAAACATCTACTGCCATTCTGTTTTGTAGGAGTGTTTTATGCATTTGAGTTATTTTAGTATTTAGTAATATAATGGTATTTTGAGAGTCATTTAAGACCTCAATTGTGTAACTCGTGGTGTATAGCCATCATGTAGACTCTTTTTTGTTTAGTAAGAAATCAGGTAATTAAACTGGGGCGCCTGGGTGGCTTAGTCGGTTAAGCGTCTGACTTCGGTTCAGGTCAAGATCTCACGGTTCGTGGGTTCGAGCCCACGTAGGGCTCTGTGCTGACAGCCAGAACCTGTTTCGGATTCTGTATCTCCCTCTCTCTCTGACCAGGGGAGGCCCTGTTCATTCTGTCTCTCTCTCTCTCTCTCTCTCTCTCTGAAATAAACAAAAAATTATAAAAAAAGAAATCAGGTAACTAAAAAGAGGCACCTTTATAGAAACAAGGAAAATACAGGTTAATGGTTAGAGCAGATTACAAACCCAGTGTCTCTCAGTGCTGCCAGTGAGATTTTTTAGATGTTAGGCTAGAAGCATCCTCGGATGCTTGTGGGAACAGTCAGCAGGAATCAGATTAGTCTTCTTGGTTTGTAACTCAAATGTCTGTGCTGATGCATTTGAATGGCCTATTGTAAGAAGGAACTGTTAGTAGACATTGAGAAAGGAGGATGAAAATGAAAGGTCCAGCCATCCTAAGAGAAGTTGGAGGTCTTGCACAGGTTCACAGGAATATGCAGGCACATTAGTTTCCTCACTGAATTCCTGTGAAGGGGGTCCAGGTTTTATTTTAGATATAGGAGCCCATGAAGTGTTCCCCTCTAACTTTATTGCAGTGGGGATACATACTATGACCCAGTAGGGACCCTTTCATTTTGCATTAAATCCTCTGTTGTATTAGACTTTCAATCCTTTAAATAAACCAGGAGTTTTGGGTTTATATGGGGTGGGTTTCTAATAACTCTCCGATCAGGTGTAGGGAGTATATGGTAGCCATATGCAGAGATTTAGGAATTAACTTGGCCTTGAGTGAATAATAAATCACTATAGTCTTTATCTAGTCATAGGTCTACAGTGTGAGAAAAGTCTTTGCATACAATTTTTGGGGGAATCCATCCCATTTTCCTGTTATTTAAATAACCATATGCCCATGGGGTCTTATGATTATCCCCACTGAATAACAAGCACAGAAGATTTTCTATACATGAAACAAAATATTGTGACCATTTTTCTGAAGTTTATCTCACGTTGTCTAGTTTAGGCGAACAGCAAACATTTAAAGACCATCAGAAACAGAATTTAACATCCAGAGAGCTACATTATGGAAACATAGCTTTTCTCCCTAAAAACCTTCATTTCCAGGGATAGCCAAATCAAATCTATTCATTTCCAAAACAAGTCCAGTTTTAACAAACTTGGCCTAATGATTTACATAAGCTCAGCTAGAATGGTGATTAATCGTAAGGATCTTTTAAAATTTGCTTTGCTGCAATCTTTCATAAGGAATCTCCAGATTGAACTGGAGATTGAACTGATTGGCCTCTCCAGGACAGAAGCCAAGCCAAACGTGCAATACCTGTAGACTTGGGTGAATTCCTCTCCACGAGGTCCCCAAGATAAGGGTCCTGCACCTGCTCTGAAGTGACATTCTTTACTCACCTGTTAAGGCTGCTGGGAACTCTCTGAGTAAGGTATCAGACCAACATTTCCAAGGGGCTTAATGGCTCCATGTTTCATAAAGTCAACCTTAGTTCCTTAAAGCTGTATGGTCATATCTGAATCTATGCATGTCACTCTCAAATAGGACATTACAGCCAAAGCCTTGGCAAAACAACTAGTATTCCTGGGGTGCCTGGGTGGCTCAGTGGGTTAAGCATCTGACTTTGGCTCAGGTCATGATCTCACAGTTCGTGGGTTCAAGCTCCACGTCGGGCTCTGGGCTGACAACTCAGAGCCTGGAGCCTCTTCAGATTCTGTGTCACCCTCTCTCTCTGCTCCTCTCCTGCTCATGCTCTCTCTTGCTCTTGCTTTCAAAAATAAACAAACATGAAAACAACAACAACCAGTATTCCCAAGGGTCTCCTGTTTACGAGAAGAATCTTACTGCACTTATGCAAATACCTGTAATTGCCATGAAAGAAAGAATACTCACTGAGTGTTTGAATTTCAGAGGGTTTAGGTAGAGAGAAAAGTTAAATGTTTCTATTTACAAATGAATACTTTGTGACATCTTTGTACATTATAGATACATTAAGAGAAAATTTCCTTGATCTGGAAGAGAAAACATTAGAGATATTTCTAACAAGAGTCAAAAAAAATATATAAGCTTCCTCAGTTTATTTAGTGTCATGTTCCTATTGCTCGTTCAGTTTGAATGCAGCTTTTTAGTTCTGGAAATTCTTACCCATTTTAGTATTAATCTTAAAGATATCAAATACCTGCATTTCTCCTAAAAGTCCTTTTATGAATCTCCTTGAAGATGAAATATGTTTTGTGGGAGAACAAGAATTATAAATGACAATATCTCAGAAATGGACATTGTTAAAGATCTGGTGAGAGTTCATTATGATGCAATTGACAAGGAAACAGTCATTTCTGTGACACATAACACGTCAATAATTAGAATATCAAGTAAGGACCCTATGCCAAGATATTAAAACTTTAAGAATTGCATGTACATTTGAGCAGTTACAGCATTTAGCCATGCAATACAACCTAAGGTTTACCATTATTTGACAGTGTCTTTCCAAGTAACTTAGCATGCCAAATAGAAAGGTCTAATTGGTCAAAATCTTGGGAAAGTTTGTTAAACCCTCAGAAACTTATAGAGCACATTCTAAATAGGTTTATAAATCATTACAAATCTTAAAACTTTATTTATTTAAACAAGATGGTAATAAGAGATTCCAAAGGCAAATGTGTAGCATTGTATAGTTGTTAGCAAAACCTAGCTCCTTTACTATTGTGAAGTTTTAACTTTAAGTAATCAAAGACTCGATAAAAAGGAAACCTAAAGCTTTGGTCTTCCCAGCAGACAAGAGAGAAAAAAAATTTGTTTACATTTTCTTAGAGAAAAAAAAACATTTGTTTACATTTTCTTATCAAGAGCAGATCAACAATCCCAGGAAACTGTCCTTTAAAAAGAGAGAAAAGCAGCATTTCTACCTTAGACCAGTGTACTTTTAAAATCCATTCTTCTTAACCTTAGTCCATCCTGACCATAGATAAAATTCCTTTCCAATAATTTCCTTTCATGAACCTTCTACAACTTTCTTTTGCCTTCAAATTTTGTCCCAAGCCCATTTCTCTCCAAACAACCAGTCTCATTTAGGACAAAATTATTTTCTTGTGCCCTCAAAACAAAAAATGTATTTCTATTCCTTATATCTTTCTTACATATCTCCCACTTTCCTACATACAGAGTTGTTTTCCTTATTTTCCCTAATGTTAACTCTTAGAAACCTTAGTCTCCAATGAAAACTTAGTAACCAATCGTAAACTGTTACAACCGAATTCTTTAGACGGCAAATTCATTAATCAATTAAGTAGAAAGCATGTTTTCCAACAGACCCAAATATTCTTAGTTTCTCTGCAATAAGAAGTCAAAAGCATAAACCTACATTCAGTAACCAATGCCTTAGCACCGCATTCTATTGGGAAAACACCTAGATAGCCAACAAATTCAATCCCATTTATCCAATGTCAGATTACCAAAGACTTTGAAACCTATCTTAACAATTATCTATGAAAAGTTTGAGTTACACAAAATTAACCATTATTTTTTAAATTAAAAAAAGTTATTTCTGAGAGAGGAGGAGAGACAACGTGAGCAGGGGAGGGTCAGAGAGACAGGGAGATACAAAATCTGAAGCAGGCTCCAGGCTCTGAGCTAGCCATCAGCCCAGAGGCCGACACGGGTCTTGAACTCACAAACCGTGAGTTTTCAGATCATGACCTGAGCTGAAGTTGGACACTTAACCGACTGAGCCACCCAGGCGCCCCAAAATTAACCATTATTTTAAGTCATCTTTTTGCTAACAAATTCCAACAGAGCCCTCCTAAGCTTATTTGACCTTTAGGAAACTTGGTAGGGGCGTAAGCATTCCAATAAGACCATACTCCTTGAAAAGCCCTGAAATAAGAGTAAGGGAAGAAAGGCGAACATACTCACCAAGTTTGCACCGAAGCTCAGATTTCAGATGAAAAGACTCAGACCCCACATTAGGCACCAAATGATGAGGTTTAGAGTGGGGGTGTGGTGTTCCAGAGGTGACAGCCAAGAAAGAATTATTGAAGACGTCTTTGGTGGAAAAGAAAGTGACTTTACTAAAGCGTGGGGACAGGATGTGGGAAGCTGCATTGGGGTTGTGAAGAGTGACTGGTTATATACTATGAAGTAGGGGGAAAGAAAGTTAAAAGTTAAAAGTCCAGAAGGACTTTGATATGCTGAAGAGGACTCCTAATCTACCTGAGGCCTTGCTATTGTCAAGCTAAGGTTCTTTCACCTCTAGGAAGGCATTAACTTTAGGAACGGTAGGGGTTTCTGGAGAAATGTTGTACTCAGTATTCGCCTCAAGTATTTGTCACTGAGCTGCAGGGTATCAGGAGAGTTAATTTTACCTGACATTTCCTTCTTGCCTTTCTTCTCCACATCACCATGAGTGGAGGCTGTTAATAGGGGCTCAGGAAATTGAGTCTATAGGCTTCTGGGGATGAGACTATTGGTAAGATTGCCTTTTTCTTCTAATTTATGAAGATATTTATAAACTGATGGAGACTCATGTCCTGCATGACTGGGATCTCTATCTGTTAACCATTTGTTTTCTTTCCTTTCCTTTGTTCTTGGGCAGCCAGAGGAATATCACACATATCCCACCTTGTGGGAGAGAAGGATGGGATTTTAGCTTGTACCTTACCTCAGCTTGTGTTATGCTCCCTCTTCACCCAGAGTTCCTTCTCTCAGGGCGCACCACCCAAAGCCCAGGCTAGCGGAGCTGGTTCCCCTGAAGCAGGTGGAAGAGCCCATGAGGTCTCTGGGGGTCTCATCTGAGGCCAGTGAGCCCTCAGGTCAGCCTCAGATTAGGCATTCAACTGCTCCAGCCCATGAGGTGACATCTAGGAGACAATGCCCAGGGGCTGGGACCCATCACTGCTTCCCATGGACAACCAAGCCTCCATGAGGAAACTGCTTCCCTCCAGGACAAAGCTGGGATCAGTCATGGCAGGAACACTTCTGGGGACCCAGGCCTGACCCTGGGCTCCACAGTCCAAGACTATGGCCAGAGATGGCAGATGTTATCACTGATCTCTCAAAGATGAGGCCGAGTCCTTGCACTCACTGTGACCCAAAGTATCCGATGTCCAGAGTGGCTGGGGGAGAACCCCTCTTGGGGCCTACCCCTTTTCACACAGTGAAGATGCATGTCCCCAGTTGACCTCCACCAGGATGAAGCTGGGACTGTAGCCTCAGAGCTCTGCTCTGTCAAGCTGTCTCATTGGTGGCTGGCATGCCCAGCTTGGGGTTTCTGACCACTGGGCCACAGGTGGGGCCAAGTCCCTCAGGGGTCAGCTGAGGTCTGGGTCCACCCTGCCAATGGGCATGGATGAGGGGAGGAGGGGCTGACTCAATCTGCGAATGATGGAGCTTTGGAATGGTGGGGGTTCAGAGCTCACAAGAATGAATTCTTGAGACACCTTTGGTGCAAAAAAAGGTGATTTTGTTAAAGCACAGGGACAGGACCCTAGAGCAGAAAGAACGGCACTGGGGTTGTGAAGAGTGACTGGTTCTATATCATGGGGTTGGGGGACATAGAGTCAAGACAAAGTTTCTAAAGGGATTTTCGTATGTTCAAGAAGACTCACACATTCCTGGAGACCTAGCTGTTGTCAAGCTAAGACATAGGTAAACTGATGGAGACTCAAGTCCTACAGAACTGTAATCTCTATCAGTTAACCATTTGTGTTTTTTCCTTTCCTTTGGCCTTGGGCAGCCAGGTGTGCCTGGGGAATGTCACACAGCTCCTACCTGGGGGAGGGGCATGTTAGCATGTGCTTTGCCCTCAGCTTGCCTTATGCCCCTTCATCAGGAACACTCCGAGTAGCCTTGGGTGGTAAGGGCAGGGGAAGGGTGTCTCCCCCCGGGCAAGGGCCTGTAGTGGGTCCCTGGGAGGGCCAAGATCTGGGCTCCCTGAGCAGCACATGGTACATTCTGTCCTTTATTGTAAGAACATCCTCTTTCAACTACCTCCCCTTCCCTGTCCCTTTGGAGAACCACAAAGCAGCATGGGCCCTGTTGGTGTGAGGCATTCTCTGCTTTCATCAGGTGCAGGGAGGGGGCCTCAGCACACTTACCCCACCCTGAACTTGGGCCCCAGCAGAGAGGCACCTGGAGGTCAGACATGGCAGTGGTCCAGATCTGAGACCCCTGACCACACACAGTGCTAACTGGGGGGAAGAGACTGTGGAGGAAGTCACTGTCCCTGCCAGAGATGTGAAGATCTAGGGAACGCCCCCTCCCTACCTCCCCGACCTTCCTGACCCTCATCTTGCATAATCCTGACCTGGGGGAAAGGACAGAGAGCTTGCCATGATCTTCAGCACGAGTTGTTGGCAATTGCCTCACCCTTCCAGGATCTGGCAAAGGATAGATAAGTCGCTCCACCCTGGGGTGAGCCATTGGCCACAGAGACCATAAATAGCATCCCCCAGAAGCCTCCTCTCTCATCCCTTCTTTCAGGGAATATCTGGAGCAGTGCCTGCTTCCTCCGCCCTGAAGTCATGGCCCTAGGTCCTCTGTGGCTGGGCCTTGCCCTGTGGGGGGCGCTGCACACCCAGGCCCAGGACTCCACCCCAAACCCGATCCCAGCCCCGCCTCTTCACAAGGTCCCTCTGCAGCCTGACTTCCAGAACGAGCTGGTAAGGAGCCTGAAGGGGCAGCTGCACGGAGGCCCCGGAATGAGTGTGAACAGAGGGGAGGAGAGGCAGGATGGGCTCAGGCTTTAGCTCAGTCTGCCCTCAGGTCCCCTGATGGAAGGCACACCCCAAGCCCCCATCCACACTCAACCTTGATGACAAGAAGGTCAGATGAGCAGAACTTCCCTGGTCCACAGTCTCTTCCATAATCCCTGCAGTACATGCAATGTGGGAACACCTTCAGGCCCTCTACATGGTGAGGAAACTGAGGCTCAGGGACGCCAGCTGGCCACTTGCCAAATGTCACCCTGTCCCTGACACACTCAGGCCTCCTGTCTGGCTTGATGGACTCCAGCTCCCACTGGCTTCATCAGTGCATCCTGTGTGGCCAGTCTGGGTCCCTGCAGCCCCATTAGAAGAGTTTCTGGTTCATGGGGCGCCTGGGTGGCTTAGTCAGTTAAGCGTCCGACTTTCGCTTAGGTCATGATCTCGCGGTTCGTGGTTCGAGCCCCGCGTCGGGCTCTGTGCTGACTGCCAGCTCAGAGCCTGGATCCTGTTTCAATCTGTGACTCCCTCTCTCTCTGACCCTCCCTTGCTCACGCTGTCTCTCTCTCTCTCTCCTAGAAATAAATAAAAAACATTAAAAAAAAAAAAAAGAGTTTCTGGTTCAGGACCAAGCTGCCTAGAGGTGCCTGCAGGCATGGAGCGGGAGGGTCCCTGAGGCTGCTCCTGGCTCTGCCTGTCATCAGCCCCCACTGTAGTTCCAGGGGAAATGGTACATCTTAGGAGTGGCAGGGAATGAAATTAATGAAGAAAAACACAGCCAGTTGAAGATGTACACCACCACCTACGAACTGAATGAAGACAACAGCTACAATGTCACCTTTATCCTGCCCTGGTGAGAGCCACCACCTACTAGGGGAGCATGGGGCTGGGGGAGTCTGAGGACGGTACTGGAGGTACAAGAGTCAGACTGATGTCATAGCTGAGGGGTGATCAAAGCTGAAGGATGATCATTCATCCTACCATTGGGTACTGGGTCCCTGCATTTATTCCTTCTTTCATTCACTACATCAACATTTCTTGGTCATTTCAGCACAGACATAAGACAGTACTGGGAATAGACACAGAGTGTCATCAAGAAACAAGACAGAGAGAGCAGGGGTGTCCTAGATGGGGAGAGGGGCACTGGATCCAGCCTGGGATCCCACTAGGGTTTTGTCAAGAGATTCCAGGGAAGTGGTCGGTGGGCTGGACCTTGAGGAAGCAACCTGTGTCAGAAGGAGGCCTGGGACCTTCGTGGAAGGGCTGGTGGACTGAGTCAGAGATAGCCACTTTTTCAAGAAACAGCAAGCCATCGCATGGCTGCCCTGAGCAGGAGCTGATGAGCGGTCTGGAGTGGGGAGTGGCCACAGTGGCAGGGGCCTCAGGTACTGGTGAGGAGCGGGTCTGGCTGCAGCAGGGACAGGAATGATGGTGTGCAGCCCAGAAGGCTGATCAGTCATAGGTGGGAGATGACCAGAGCTGGGGCAGATTAGGACCTAGAGAGAGGAGCCAAGGATTTCCCAGCTCCTCTGGGTTTCTGTCTCTAGCACTTGGGAATGCGGCTAGAGCATTTGTGATGGAGAGAGCAGAAGAAGGGCAGGTATGGGAAAATCGGCTCTGGGTTCCCAGGGGATCGAATGGGATGCAGGTGAGAGGTCAGGATTGGCATAGCAGCTAAGGGAGTCTTTGGCCTCCAGCAGACTGGACCCTGGGTGGTGATTCCCTCGGAAGAGGTTACAGCAGGAAGCCTCAAGATAAGAATTGGGGACAGGGACGCCTGGGTGGCTTAGTGGATTAAGTGTCCGACTTTGTCTCAGGTCACGATCTCAAGGTTTGTGGGTTTGAGCCCCATGTTGGGCTCTGTGCTGACAGCTCAGACCCTGAAGTCGGCTTTGGATTTTGTGTCTCCTTCTCTGTGCCCCTCCTCCACTCATGCTCTGTCTCTCCCTCTCTCTCTCTCAAAAATTAATGAACACCTAAAAAAAATTAAAAAAAAGAATAGGGGACAAATGCCTTAGTTTGTGGGGACAGTATGGAGGGAAGGCCACCAAGGGGAAACAGCTCTGAAGAAGGAAGGACAGTAGGTACAGAGGGAGAGTCTGAGCAAGTCAGGAGGCTCAGGGCAGAGTAGGCAGGGACAGACAGGCATGGGCTCAGTGGGGAAGAGCCGGTCCCATCTGAGGGGTGGGGGGTGGACCTCTTGCTGTGGCACGGTGGACCGTCACACTCTTACCCACCCATCTCTTACTTCCACAGGAACCAGCGCTGTGATCCCTGGGGCACAACTTTCATCCCAAGTTTCCAGCCAGGCCTATTCACCCTGGGCAACATTGAGCGTGAGTCCTGCGTGGGGTGGGTCCCCCGGGGGCACGGACCTCCCTGCCGCTCCACACAGACACCATCCTGTGGTGCCAGGGGAGGAAGCAATAGCTCCCTCTGCTGGTCCAGGGAGGACTCTCCCCCTCCCCATCCACCATGCAGGTTACCCTGGAATACAGAGCTACACGGTACGAGTGGTGACCACAGACTACAATGAGGTTGCCACGATGTTCTTCATGAAAGTTTACAACAACCAGGAGTTCTTCAAGATCACCCTCTATGGTGAGTTTTACCCCTGCTGGGACCCAGCTCTTGGCCATGCTGGGGGAGAAGAGACCCATCGCACCCAGTCCCCAAGGTGCCCATCACTCTGAGCCCTGGAGGCGGGAGAGGGGCCTTTCCACAGAACCCTCATGAGAAAGGGGTCTGAGGCCTCGTTCACGGGTTCCACAATATACATGGAGCTTTTGCCAGCCACTCACCAGCCATCTTGGCCACAGGGAGGACCAAGGAGCTGAGTCCTGAGCTGAAGGAGAACTTCATCGGCTTTGCCAAATCCCTGGGCCTCACTGATGAGCACATCGTCTTCCCTGTCCCCAATGGTAATCACCAGCTGGGGAGAGAAGGTCAATGGGGACTGTCCAAGCCTGATGTTGCTTCATTAGGGAAGGGGGAAGAGGAGGGACGCTGGCCCCGGCTGGGGTCACTGGAGTCCCGGGAGCCACTTTGGGTTCAGGAAGACCCTGCCACAACCGGGGTCTGGGCCCCAAGTGTTCCTCCCTCATGATAGCTCACATGAGAATTGTAGGCCTGGGGCCATGTTTCTTCAGTCTCCTTGCCTGGCCACCTTTATCTCCATCCAGGCTGTTTGTCTTGGGCCACCTCCCCCTTTGCCCTGGGCCTGGCTCACCACTGACTTGGGAAGCACCCTTGTCCTCAGGCAGCCTGGCCTGGGCAGGTGCCTTCCCAAGGCTGAGGGGCTGTCAGGGCTCAGCAGGTAAATAGGAAGGAGGCTTGATGCCCAAGCAGGAGCGTGGCTGGGCCTCACCTGCCTCCTTTGGAGAATGGTGTCACCCAGGTCTGCTTGTCCTCAGGCCTGTCCCCCAGTCCCCTGCCCCATCATGCAGCCCTCTGCTGCACCTTCCCTGAAGGTAACCCCTAGAGCTTCTGCGGCTGGGGCAGCCTGGGACCCAGGGCACCCCAGGGGCAATGTAGGGGCCCTGAAAGTCAGGGATCCCACACACACTGCTACCTAATCCGACCACTCTGTGCCCCACAGATGAGTGCATATATAAGTGAGTGAGCATGAGGTAAGTATGGCTGGAGCTGGGGCTGATGGGAGCCAGGGTGCAGCTGGGAGGGGGTCCCAGGTCTCTCTTTGTCCCACCTGCCCAGCACTGCGGCTCTCTCTATTCCCCTGTCTCCCTCTCAGGTGCCCTCTGACTCTCTCCACCCCCACCCCCTCCCTCTGACCTCTCCCCAGGGCACAGCCCAGCTGTCCCCACCAGCCTGGACACCATTGAGAGAGCCTGGAGACCCCTCTTACTTCACTGCTCCCCAGCTGCTCCCTAGACTGCCCTGCTCATGGAACCCCTCCTTGTTTGCTAAATAAACATGTCCCCCGGTTTCCCGTCTGTGCCTCTTGACCTCTGGGCCCTCAGAGAGGGAAAAGAGCAAAGTGCAGGCTCCTATTAGCATCACGTGCAGGAAATGAGGTCCCCAGAAAACGATGGAAGCGACAGAAGCAGAGCCCACCTCCCACCGAACACTTCTAGCTCCCAACTCCAGGCCCGGGCCCAGACCAGCAGCCGCCCTCACTCACCCCTGCCCCCAAGCACACTGAGGGGGCACATCTCACACTCATGTTCAGCCCCCTGCAGCAGGTCCAATGGCAGAGGCCCAGGGCCAGGGAGCTGGAGAGGCGTCAGGGGTTGAGTGCTGTCACCCCTACTTTATCAGGACCCCATGGATGCTGGAAGATTGCAGCTCGGGCAACAGGGGTGCACAGAGGGTGAGGCAGAAGGTTGCCCGGCTTGAGACTGTGCCAGGCACAGAGTGTCAGCAGAGGCGGTCCCCTTTCCCTCTGCGAGGCCCCTACGGGCACACTGGTGGGTGGCAGTGTCCGTGCGGACCACATGCTGAGTGCTGCCCACATCTCTCCCCGTGAGGATCCCTGGATCACCTGGAGCAAGGCCAGGTGTCAGCGCAGAGCCCGCTTCGGATCCTCTGTCTCCCTCTTTCTCTGCCCTTCCCCTACTCACACTCTCTCTCAAAAACAAAAAAAAAATTTTTTTTAATAGAAATAAAAAGTAAAAATAAATAAATAAATAAATAAATAAACGTCATGTCATCACATCTGTACAGGTCCTTTTCCCAAATAAAGTACTGGTCTCAGATTCCAAGGATTAGGATCCAGGTGTCCAGCCTGGATCCAGCCCACCGCACTGGGCTTAGAGAGGGAATGATGGTCGGACTATGGGCCAGGGAGATCGAGGTGAACAGGGACCCCAGAAGCAGGGCAGCACCAAGGCACACGCCCTTCCCCCATTGGGGCTGGAGGGAGTAGGTGACTGTTTTGTCCTGTGGTCTGGTTTATGGGCCTTCACCAGGGGAGTGAAATGGGCAGAGGGAGAGGCCCTCCCTGGGACCACAGCACTCCACCAACCAGGAGCGTGCCTGGGGGGCAGCTGGGCATTCAGATGGGCACTCAGACTTGTGCATTATGCATCCCTGTGCAGGCTCCACACATGCGTATTTGCATCCACCTGCTGGGTCCACGTGGCATGTGTATCTGCGCATGCCTTGCCTGTCTTTCTGAGAGTGTTTTTGCCCATCCCATGTTTCTCCCCTGCTCTGTGGGCTCACACATAGAGTCAGGGTCTGTGATCCCAGGCGTGGTTTCACAGCTGAGAGAAAAACATGTGCCCGTGTGTTGTGTTTCTTTGGCTGTCTCATGCTTACAGGGATAGATGCGTTTGGATTATGTCAGCACGTCCACATATGTGACTGGTGTTTCTGCCGTGTCTCTGCAGATCTGTGTGCAACATGAAGCTACAGGTGTTTCTAGGCCATGCAGGGCACGTGGGGCTCTGCTCTCTTGGCTGGTGAGATGCTTGATCCTAAGGAGGGCCTCTAACCCATCAGCCAAAGGGGGATGCCCAGCCGTCTTTGTCAGCCCCGCTCACTGGGCCAATGCAGGCCTCACCCCCACTCAAGCCGGTTCAGGGGAAGACTGAACTGCCAGTACGCAAGTCCGCGGTGCCTGTGATTGCCGGCTGTGGACTCAACCTCACCTCCACCTTTCTCAGGCCAAGTGATGGGACAGCTTCTGGGGCACAGAGGATCCCTCCCTGTTGTCATCATTTGGGACATACCCAGATCCCCGCTGCGGCCTGACATTGCAGGCTTGACGATGTGAACATAAATCTTCTGAAGCCATAGGAAGCCTTAGAAGCCATGCGTCTCAGGTTTTGCCCACGCGGAGGCGCACGCTCCGGAACTCACAGGTCCCCACCTGCAGGAAGGGCACCCCACCCCTCTGCCGGGCTCGCTTGCCCTAGCTGGGGGCCTGCACCCCCACCACCTAGGCTCTTCAGCCCGCAGCCCGGGAGAACCACACCCGGAGACCTGGAGAGGGGCGGGGCTCGGGGGCGGAGCTCGACTGTGAAGCAGGGTGTGGGCGGGACACGGTACGTGGGGGCGGAGTCTAACGGCTGGCGGGGGAGGAGTTCTGGCGGCGGGGCGGGGTGGGGGCGGAGCTCGGGCCGCGCGGTTCCGGCCTTGGGAGCGGGGCCCCGGGAGGCCGGCCGTGATCAGCCGAGCTGTTCCACTCTTCCGGCCCAGCGTTCCATCCGGCGGCGCCACCCTCCGCCCGGCGCCGGCTGTCGGCGCGACGGTCGCCCGGTTCCGTCGTCGTGCTGCCCTCGCGGCGCCGGAGCCCGCAATGTCGGGCCCCAACGGGGACCTGGGCATGCCGGCGGAGGCGGGCGCGGAAGGCGAGGATGACGGCTTCGGGGAAGCAGGTGACCCAGGGGCGCTGCTGAAGCGACCTTTGCTTTCTCAGGGCTGCCTCCTGGAAAGGAGAATCGGGGTGGGACTGGGGGCTTGGAAGGGACCGCAGAGCCCTCCCACCCCTCGCTCCTGGGTGTGTTTCAGCTGCGGGCACCGGCCGGGGGTTCAGGGCGAGCACCAGTGAGTGGGTCCCTGGAAACCGCAGCATTGGAGAACTGCAGGCAACCGGCCCCGTTTTACAGATGGGGAAACTGAGGCCGCTTCAGGGTCACTCGCCCTTTTGGCATTTGCTCCAGCCATTTCCTCCAGCCCCTATGGAGAGGGAAGCTCCTGAGGGGGCTGGGCGGGTGAGCCGTTTTGGCTTAGCAGAAGGGGCTGGGTGGGCGAATCCGTCCTGCTGAGTCAGCATCCCCAGCCACCTTTGCTAGTGTGACCTGGAGTCTTGGCGAATGTGACCTGCTTACAGAGCAGCCTGTTGCCTATACAGCACTGCGGGAGCGGGGTGGGGGTGGAGAGAGAACCATCAGCCCCCCTTTCATCTTTGGGAGCCTCAGTTTCCCCATCTGTAAAATAAGAATAATAATTAGTGTCTCTTGCATTGAGATGTGTCAGGATTAAATGAAAAAAACAAATGGAAAATAGTAGGTTCGAAGCATGCAAGTGGGTGAGTGGTTATTATTCTCTTTAGTGTAATAAAGATGGGTTTCTCAAGTCAGAAGGCAGGACCTAGTAAATATGAGATAAGTATGGAGTCTGCTTTTTGTTTTGTTTGGATAACAGCTTTATTGAGCTATAATTCACATACTATACAATGTATTCATTTAAAATGTACATGTCAGTGGATGTTAGGATATTCAGAGTTGTACATCCATCACAATAGTTTTAGAACACTCTGATCACCCAGGGTCTGCATTTAATAAAGAGGTAGAGGGCCTCCCACAGGGTGGCAAGTGGTGGGCTGGCCAGTTTTCCCTCAGCACTGCAGGTCAGCAGCGGCCAGATGTGTGTAATTGAGCCCACCACAGTGGTGGGAGCCATCCGGAAAAGCCACATAAGTGTCACAATGAGTAGACGATGGCAGATTCACGGGACTTAGTACAGTGGGGAGGAGGCTTAGAAGGCAAAGCTTAGAACTAGGAAGTGCCCTTGACACGGATAAAGCCTGACCCCAGTGCTGTGGAAACACTCGCCTCCCCCATCCTGTTTCGGGCCTGTGTCTCATGACACAAAATGTACCGGGTTGATAATAACCATCTACTAAGTACTTGCTGTGGCCAGACCCTGTCTGAGTTCTTCATGTATTTGAATCCTCACGACAAGCCAGTCCTTAGTCCCTTTCCAAAAGACGCAGTCACTTGCTGGGGTGGAGTAGAGCTGGGAATGAAACCCGTGTGCCCCTGCTATCTCTAAATCTTGGCTATGCCACCAACCAGCTGCTGGATCCTGGGTAGGTCCCTTCCTTCTTGGGCCTCGGTTTCCCCATCTGTACCATAAGGGGGTTGGACTCTTAAGATCCAGCAGAGACTTTCCAGGACTCTGTGAGGTGTGCCAGCTCTGGATGATGGTGCTTTCCCCCTCAGAATGCAGACGCACCTGCACCCATATCCCAGACACACTCCTCCAGCCCTGGCCTTTTCCAAACACTGCCGGCCGCTTCCCCTTTGTCCCAAGCTGGCACCTGAGTGTATCTGAGTCATGGGCTGGCTCAGAACTGGGTCTGCAGTGGGCACAGGCCCAGCCCTTGGATCCTAAGGGACATTGTGTTGCTGAGAGGCAGGGCAGGAATGGCCATGGAGGAGGGAGTGACAGTTTCTGGTGGACACCAGGGAAGGCTTCTTAGAAGAGACGTTTTGAACTGGTCCTTGAATAGCTGTTGTGGTTGAGGCATTCTGAGTGTCAGAGACAGACGGGCAAAGGCAGAAAGGCTAGAAAGTCAGAGGCTTCATGCATTCATTCGTTCAACAAGTGCTTATAGTGTGGCCGTGAGGGCGTCAGGGGGGCCGCAGTGAACACAAGGGCATTCCCCCTCTCGAGAGCTCTTCAGTCTGGTCAGGGAGACACAGCAGCACACACAACAGTCAGGCCAGAGGTGAAGGCTGGCGGTGGAGGTATGTGGAGGGCAAGGCGATGAGAAATAGAGGCCTGATCCGGTCTGGGGCATCAGGAAGTCTCCCTGTGGCAGCACCCATGCTAAAACTTGAAGGAGGGGAGGGGGAAGAGGGGAAAGGAAGACAGAAGAAGGCCGCATTGCAGGCGAAGGCAACAGCAGCCTCTTCTAGCACCTTCCTCCTCCTCAGGTGGGCAAAGGCGGGTGGGGAAAGGAAAGAGTTTGGGAGGTGGGGCCAGAATGGGGGCGGGGCCTTGGGGTTGGGGATGTTCTTTTCCCTCAGGGCAGTGGGAGCCGCAGTAGGGCTGGAGAGTAGGGCCTGCCTGGGGTGGGCTCCGGCCTCTAGGCAGCGGATGTAGGAAGTGGAGAGAAAACCTCCCCCGGACCACCCTGACCCTAGGAAAAGGGATGGTTCGCTAAGGTGTTATTTCTTCAAAGCTTTTCATTTTTGGTATCCACCCATTTCTGATGGTGACACAGAGACTCAGGAAGGAGTAGGGACTTGCCCAAAGCCCTTTTATCCCCCAGGCCTGGAGACAGGGTCGGGAGGGGGCGGGTATTTATGAGCCCCGAGGAGATGGGACCTTGGCTCTCTTTTCCCTTCCTCCCAGAATATGCTGCCATCAACTCCATGTTGGACCAGATCAACTCCTGTTTGGACCACTTGGAGGAGAAGAATGACCACCTTCACGCCCGCCTCCAGGAGCTGCTTGAATCCAACCGACAGACGCGCCTTGAGTTCCAGCAGCAGCTCGGGGAGGCCCCTACTGATGCCAGTCCCTAGGCTCTGGGAGCCTCCAGCCAGCCCACGCTGTGTCTTCCTGGGCTAGGCTCTGGCCTGGGCACTCACCACCTGGCTTAGATACCTTCTTAAGGGCAGGCCTGCAGGTCCCCTAGTGGGTATGCCTTCCCCGGGCCACCCTCCCGGTACTCCCTGTGGCATGCCTGGGCCAGCCCCCAACACCTGACATCCCCTCCTGGGGTCAGGTGTGGTCCTACGTCCCACCCACCTTGCCTGCCTGCCCAGTTCCAGGGCACTCCCCACTCCGCCCAGGCCTTGAGCATCCACATTAAACGGGTCTCCAACATCACTCTGCCTCTCCTCTGTACCCCGGGGTGGGGGCCTCACTGGCCGCTAGAGGTGAACAGGTCAGTGGGGGCATCCCAGGCACTGATCGTGCACTGATGGTTCCCGGGCCTGCTGGTAGGCCTGGGTTCTTAGCTTTCCTGTATTTCTGGACACAGAGGGTACAGGTGAGACAGGGCTGCCTCTCCACCTGGTACACCCCTGGCCAGCGGCTGCCTCCGGCCCAGGTGAGACAGACAGCATCCCACATGCTGTGTGACCCAGTATGATACGCTCAGCTTCTCTGGGTCCGAGGGCTTTTCACTCAGACAGCCAACAACAGTTCATGCTGTGTAACCTTGGGCATCACCCTCTTGCTCCTGGCTCTTCTCCGCTGGCCAATAACCGGGTTGGTCTGGCTGTCTGTCGCTAAGGGTCTTTCCAAATGGGGAAATAGCAGAATTGAAGAACCAACTCAGCCTCGCTCCCATTCACGGATGATTCATCTTGGGGCCGCCTGACAAGAAGGGCGGGACCCGAGGAGCAGGGAGGGCCCCCACCCCTGCACTTCCACGGGGTGCAGCCGGAGAGGCCAGCACAGGGGCCCAGAGCTCAGGCCCAGGACCGGTTGTATGAGCTTCAGCAAGTCACTTGCCCTTGCTAGGCCTCTGCACCTGTTCCTTCACCTGTAATTTGGGGATAAGAGTAAGACCCGCCCCCTAAGGTCCGGACTCTGAAGACTGAAGCAGGTCTAAGTTGAAGGTGCTTTCCTAGCCCTGAAATCCTCATCGAGAGGGAAGCAGACTGTGGGGGAGGTGAAGCGCCTTGTGACCCCAGAATCCCTGGTTAGGGAGCCCGTCTTTGACCCTCCGGCTCGGCCACCACCCCGTGCCGGAAGAAGATGGGTGCTGGCTGAGACTGGCAGGGCTGCCCCTTCCCCTGTCCACCCGGACAGAAAGGCTGCTGGGCCCTGTACAGCCGAACTACCTTCCTTTATTAGATTTTCAGTACAAACACCAACCATGTCAAAATTTCCACACAGACTTCTAGAAAGCATAGCAGACCTAGGCTCAGACAGGACGGGTGTGAGGAGCTCCCTCTGTCAGGATTTGAGGCGGGTTGAACGCCGGGGAAGTGGGGGCGAAGGGGGCTGGGCGGTCACCTTGCTGGGGGTTTTAGCCGTGTCCTGGGCGCTGGGCTGGGTGGGCATGCGGCCGCCGGAAGTGAACAGAGCAGTCAAGGCGTTCCGGGCGTTGATCGCACACCGGCGGCTCACGGGCCTGCTGGCAGGGCTGGGGTTCTTGGCCTTCTTGTATTTCTGGACACAGAGGTGGCAGGTAAGGCAGGGCTACCTCCCCACCACATGTGCTCCCTGCCAGCGGCTGCCTCCCCAGGCCAGCTGAGACTGCACTGGACACACTGTGACCCTGTGTGATGTACTCGCCTCCCCGCGCCAGAGCTCTGGAGCCAAAGCCTGGCCCTCGGCAGCACCCCACCGCCCCCCCCCCCCCCCCCCCCCCCCCCCCCGGCTAACAGGGACAACAGAAAGAGCTGGGCCCCACCCCTGCTCTGATTCCCACTGTGGGCAGGGCCTCCTATTGGGGGGCTGAGGCCTTACTCATCAGCTAGACCTTGTGGGGCAGGGAGCCTGGTTCACCTGCAGGTTCTCGAAGTGGGCCAAGGACTTGCAGTGGGAGAGCTGTGCCCCCGAGTTGCTGTGGTAGAACTTGTGGCAGATGCGGCAAATGTACCCCATCACGGGCACCAGGAAGTCCACGCCTGTAGGACAACAGAGTCTGTGCACTATGCACTCATGCCCCCGGGCCCGGCCAAGCCATGTCCGCTCTCTATAGGGGCCCATTTGCTCACCACCCTCTGAGTGGGAGGAGGGGAGGGGACGAGGGGAGGTGGGGTCAGGGCTCGGGTCTTACCGTATGCGGTATTGGGGCTATAGGTCTCTGAGCCTTTCCACTCCTCTATGGACATATCTCTGGACCTCACCTGGAAACAGGCAAGTGTGGGCCTCAGCTCTGGCCTCCCCTGAGCTCTTCAACTCTATGCCCTTGCTTCTCAGGAGGATGATCCCCAAAAGGTTGTGGGTGGCATTCTCTGAGCCTTTGCACATGCCAATCCTGCCAGAGTGCCCTTCCCAATCTATACGTTTGGGGTTCAGCCCCATCAGTCCCCTCCTCCAGGAAGCCCTCCTGCCTCCACAGTGGCCATAATCCATGCCAGGTGTGCCCAACACATCACAAGGGTCGTCTCTGAATTCCATACCAACCTTCTAGGCTTCACTCATTTTACAGAAGAGGAAACTGAAGTCCAAGCCCACTAGCTCACTGGCCCACTGGCGGAGGAGGAGGGTAGTTAACCCTGGTGGGCCCCAAGCCCTCGGGACTCAACCACAAGCCCCCCTGCCAGCTTCCTGAATTCCTATCTGATGTTTCAGTGACCTCTTCAGGTGACTAAGGACCCCTCATCTCACCTGGTGGATGCGAGCCCCTTCCAGACGACGCCATCTGATTCCAGCCACGGCAGCCCCACCGTGTTAGTAGCGCCCTCCTCCACTTGCCAAGCAAACCAATGGGCCTTCCAAGACTGACAACCGCTCCCATTTGCCACCCCGACCTGGGGCTTCGGCCCTTCCTTAAAGCTTGAGCTGGGACTATTAGTTCTAAGCAGAGGAAACTGGGGCTCAGAAGTCGAGGGGCTCCCCTGAGGTCACACCACTGCTGACTGCTGAGTAACAAAGCGGCCTCACCTCAAACCTGCTTAGGGCTGGAGGCCACCCTGGCAACCCTCCATCCACAGCCCCTCCACGATGCCCCTTTGGGTGCCCCCCCACCCCCTGGACTGCAAGATCAAGCTCTGGGAGGGCAGGGCCAGACCTGTATCCCCACGAATCCCCACATCGAGCACCAGGGCCTGGGGCCTGGCTCAGACCAGCTGCAGTGTTAGGAGCAGGGCTCTGGCATCTCACTTCCTGGCATCCAAGCCGGTGAGTCTCTGCCAGGAAAGTGCTCGGTACATACCTGGCATACGGTAACTGCTCAAAAAGTGCCGTCTGCTATTACTGTCATCATCATCATCATCTTATGCTGACACTTCCTGTGTCCCCTGCATAACTCCCTCCATGCCGTTACTGGCCTAGGATGCCCTTTCCCTTCCTCAACCCAGGTCAAAATTTCAGCCAGGCTTCGAGGTCCTCACCCATGTAACCGCCTGCCCTGCAGTCGTGATGTGTACTTACACCTAGTCATACGGAATACAGTCCTATTTGTACTAAATCGTGGCATGCATTCGTGCCTACAAATGCCAGCACCGTGCCCCCTGGCCCCTGGTAGGTGGGGTGAGGTCCCGCCTGGTCTGGGAGCCCAGCCTCCAGCCTGCCTTCCACCCCCCTCTCAGCCCCCAAGTACCTGCTTGCAGAACTCTTCCTCAACCTCGATCTCTTCTTCTTCATCTTCCTCCTCCTCCTCCTCCTCCTCTTCTTCATCACCTTCAAAGCAGCCCACTGCGTCCACTGTGATGAAGTGGTCCTCATCTTGACCGGCCATCTCCTTCTCAAGCATCTTCAGCTGCCCAGGAGAGTGGGCCAGGGCTCAGGTCAGCTCTGGGCAGCCGAGGTACCACACCCCACCCGCCGCACAACTTTGAGCGTCCTGATCCCTCTGGACCTGCTATGAGTTCAGGCTGGGATAAATCTCGACTTGCTGTGTGGCCCTGGCAAAGGCTCTGTGCCTCTCTGGGCCCATGTCCTGTGAGGGAGCCGGGGTTACCTCCTTGGCTTTGTCCTTATGTCCCTGGGACTTCACGTGCTCCACAAACTTGCGGGGGGTCTTGAAATAGCGGTTGCAAACAGTGCAGAAAGGTCGCAGGGATTGCTTGGCGATCTGGGGAAAGCAGGGCAGGCCGAGTGGGTGGCACGCAGCGTCCCCGGCTGCAGCCAGGCTGTGCCCAGTGGGACCTCCTCCCCCGCCTGCAGGCTACCACATCTGTAATCAGCTGGCTGTGCTCCACCCCTTCACCAGAACATGGGCAAACACACTCCCTGCGCTGTTGGTTACAGGACGGGATGGCAACAGGACAGATATAAGACGAGACAGAGAGAGAGAGGAGCCGCCAAGGGAACCCCCATCAGCCTCGTGGCCGAATGGCAGGGTGAGATGGTGCTTCGCCCACTTGGACAGATGGAGAAACTGAAGCCCAGGGAGGAAACATCGAGAAGCCGCGCTTCTGAGTTACGGCCATCCAGAGACAAAGGCTGCCATTTACTTTCCATCCCCCACCTCTGCTCCCTCCTTCCCAACCCTGGGCTTGGAGACAGACTTGTGGAACCTCCGCAGCACGCAGGCCCTCATACCTTGTGGTCCTGAGTCCTGCGGTGCTGAATCAGGTCCCCCATGTAGTAGACCTGGCAGGTGTTACACCAGCGCCGCGGCGGGGGCTCGCTGAATGGTGGCAACCGAAACAAGTACATAAGGTGGGACGCTGCTCTCGCTGGAGACAGCCGCCCTCCCGAGATGCTCCCCACACACGTAATGCAGTTCCAGCGGGATCTTTTTTAGAAACTTAACAGTGGTTCTGAGATTCATCCGGAAGAATACTTAAACCAGAATAATGACCAAGGAAACTTGGGAGGCGGGGAGAGATCGAGAAGCATTTGGGATGCCGGGAGGCTGCTAGAACCGTGACACAACTAAGTGTACCTCACCTTGAAAGCTTGATCCTTCCGTTTAGATGCCTTGTTGTTCCTGGAGCTGATCTGGCCCCTCCCCCATTCCTGGACCTGTCCCTGTCCCACTAAGCGAGGGACCCCTCCGACGCCCCAAAGGGCCACCGCCACAGTATTTTCTACAAGGGACAAGGAGGACCTGATCCCTTCTCGGCACCCCCTGGAGTGTGGTGAGCTCTGGGAGGCCAGGACTCCATCCCAGAGTCCCAGGGCCTGCACGGGATCAGCCCAGAGTCTCGGACTGCGTTGCATGAAGGGAGAGGCAGCCAGTCTAAAGGACTGTCGTGTTCTGTGTGGCCTCAGGGGGCCAGGCCTGGATTCAAGGGGAGACCTCATCAGGAGACAATTCAGTGAATCTTGTGCACCTGAAGCCTGTTAACAGATGGGCCACATTCTTCTACTTTTCTTGTGTCACGAGATCCCAAGCTCATTCTGCAAATGGCGGTTTTGTACCTGTTCTAACCCGACAGGCTGCATCATAGCTGTTTCCAATTCTCGGGAATTCCCTGCCATTTTCCTGTTTGTTAGCTATTCCACCAAGTGGACAAGGCTGATCTAACTAATCCCACGGGTTTGGATATTCTGGAAAGTTTCCAGTTAAAATCTGTCACCATCACGTTCCTCCTCAAGGAACACCTGTGAGTCATCTTTCTCCTGTATTTAGGAGTATTTCACCAAAGTACGATTCCTAGGTCTGCGAGCAGGTTTAAGGATCAAGAACATACTGCGCAACCACGTATGGGGAAGTTCAAAGAACCACCTGACGGAGACGCCGCTGCCTCTGGAGAGAGTGCTCCGTCACCCAGAGCGTGCAGGTGGGGAGCTCCGAGCTGTGACCCTCTGTAAGTGCTCATGGCTAAGTCCCCAGCCACTGCCCTGGGGTCTGTCCAGCCTGTGAAGGGGATTGACTCGGCCTCTGTAGGCTTTGTTTCATTTTGATTCTGAACTAGCTGCTATCATTTTGAAATTGAGAGGCTTCACATACAAAGCTGGGTTTCTAGATTCTCTGGAACAGTTGGGAGACCTGGAGCTGAGGGGTAGCTGTTCTGTGACAGAGCCCATGTCCCCAGCATGGCCTGAGGCAGCAGCAAGCTGCTCTCCCCTCTCCCCTCACCCACCCAGCAGGCCTCCACGACGGCCCACAGGGGTTGAAAGGTCTCATACCTTCCACCAGGCCTTCTTAGCCCAAGAGCTAGTTCTGGACTCCAGGAGGGCACATATTTTGGGTCAGTGAAGCCTCCACGGCAATGAGAAAGGGGTAATGCAGTATAGCTGTAACCTAAGGCCACACGATGACGGATCCTCACCATCGTGCCCCCACCCCTGCTGGGGTCAGCACATATGCCAGGGAAACAGGGGTCTTTGCCACAACCCATTTCCTTCCCATGCGGGTGGTCCCGCTGTTCCTGCCTGGATGGAGCCTTAAGAGGCTATCTAGTTCATGAGTTCTAACATTGCATCCTTCACCAGGCCATTTTACAGATGAGGAAAACTGAGGCGAAGAGGCCTCTGGCAGAGGGCGATGCTTAACTCAAAGGCAGGCCTTGAAGACGGCAGACTCAGGGCCCCTCCCAGCTTTGCCTGGCCGGCAAGACTGTCTACCCCCACCCCAGGACAGAGCCTCCGCGGCCCCCCCACTCACTCGTCCTCTCTCTCCAGGACGTCCCGGGGCACGGGCAGCAAGGACAGGAGGCAGGCTTGGCTCATGTGCTGGATCTCCCCGAGCCGCTGCTGGTGCTGGGCCCCCGACATGTGGTCCTGGAACTCCTGCAGCCGGCAGGAGCGAGGGATGGGCATGAAGAACGAGCCCCGGAACAGTGGGTAAGGGGGGGGGGGCCCGGGGAGGAGGCCTCCAGCCTCGGCTTCACGGCCACTCCACGGCGGCCGAAGCCACCCCCTTACAACAGCCCCGTGTGGGCCACAGAAGGATGGTGGACTGAGACACCAAGTGAGCACACAGCAGCCGGAGCTTCGGGCCTCCTGGAGACTGTGTGGACCCCTCAGAGACAGGGAGCGGCCGATTAACCTCCGGATCCCATGGCTCTGCTCCAGATGACAGAGGTAACAATAGCAAGGGTAATAGTAATAATGATAGCAATAATGCTGTTTTTAATGCACTGCTCGCTGCTCCGGGTGGTGCCTGGGCTCCTGATTTCTTTCTTTTTAATTTTTCTTAAATGTTTTTAATTTATTTCTGAGAGAGAGAAAGAGTGTGAGCAGGGGGGGTGGTCAGAGAGAGAGGGAGACACTGAATCTGAAACAGGCTCCAGGCTCTGAGCTAGCTGTCAGCACAGAGCCCGACGCGGGGCTCGAACCCACGAACCATGAGATCATGACCTGAGCCGAAGTCGGACGCTTAACCGACTGAGCCACCCAGGCGCCCCTAGGGCTCATGGTTTCAATGTCAAGTCACTGAATCCTTGGAACCTCCCGGTTAGGTGGGTTCTAAGGGTTTCTTCATCTGATGCGTGAGGAAATGGAGTAGAATTCACCTTCCGGGGTCTACACAGCTAATCAGGGCTGATTTATACCTGGCCTGTCGGACTCTAAAACCCTAACTTCCTGGCTGACCAGGAACTGTTTTCAGGGCAAACCACAGCCACCCGGGACGGTGCTCGCGGGGCCCCTGTGGCCTCTCAGGCACCGCGGGGAGGCCCGGGCATCCCCTAGAGCCCCCCTCCCCCGCCCGCCAGTCCTTCCCCCGCGCCGGCGCCAGGCTGGAGGTACCTGCTGGCTGCTGCAGCTGGCCTTGCAGAGGTAGCAGAAGAACTGGAGGGTCTGCTTCGAGGGTGCGCTGGCAGAGGCAGGGGCGGTGGACGTAGAGTCGCCAGCGCGGGGTACAGGCGCGAGGGGGGCCGTGCTGAAGGCCCGGCTGTCACTGCTCTGCAGGATGGTGACCTTCAGGGAGCCCCCGGCACCCCACACCTGCACCAGGAGCAGGGGCAGGGCTACTAGAGCAGTGCTCCCCCTCCGTGCTTTCTCCACTGGAGCAGTGCGCCGCCCGACAGGGGACCAAGGGCTCTAGTCCGGGGACCCGCAGGTGGGCAGGGACTTGTCCCCAAAAGTACCTCTAGCTCTCCAGAGCAAAGGCATGTGAAGGCAGCATGTGAGCACAGGAGCCTGACGACCCGCCATCCAACCCCGTCTCCTCTGCCCACGGCCCCGGCAGAGGGCGGCTGTCACCTTTCACGGGTGGGGAAACGTGAAGGGTCCTCCCGCCACCGGGCCCCGCGGTAAGCACGCAGCTGCGGTAGCACGTCTACCCACCCCTAGCATCTCTCTTGCTCTTTTTTCACATTCTCCCACATCCAGGCCGCTGGTCAACTCCTCCTGGCTCTCCACACTGACCTGGGCGCCCCCTGGCTCTGGCGAGGCCTCCTCCAGGCCTGAAACGACAGAGGGGTCTGTCTCCCACCCGGGCCCAGAGCGATCTGGGCCTGAGAGCCACTGTTTCTACCCACAGCTGGGACCTTGAAGCCTCTGGGGGGAGGGGGGCGGGGGACAGTGCCAGGGGAAAGGCAAAGGGTCCAGGCAGGGAGAGCTGTCCCATCACAGGGCACCTGGGAGCCAGCGCTCACTGACCTGCTCCAGCATCTCTCGGATCTGACGGTGTCTCCGGCACCGTGGAATGAACCGGAACGGGGCCTTGCTCCGAAGCCGGCACGGACACCTGAGGCCGGGTCTGAGGCTGCCCCTCAGCCCGGTCAGGCGGCTGCACGGGAGGCTGTCCTGGTGGCTGCTCTGGTGGCGGGACCTGAGGATATGTCTGCGTCTGTGCCTGCTTCTGCAGCTGCGGCTGCACCTGCCCCGGGGGCTGGGAACGTGCCTTTGGCTGCACCTGTTTCGGTGGCTCGGCCTCCTTCTGCACCTGCTGCGGCGGCACCTGCTGCGAGGGCACCTGCTGCGGCACCAAGTGGTCTGGAGAGGTCTGCGTCTGTGCCTGCTTCTGCAGCTTGGGCCGCGCCTGGATGTCCCCTGGAGGCGGTGGCGTCTGTGGCGGCGTCTGCGGCGGCGTCTGCGGCTGCACTTGGGCCTGGATCTGCAGAACCCGCGGCTGGAATCGCGGCAGCACTCTGGCTTCCGGTGGCTCGGGCAGCAGCTCAGGTGTCTGGGTCTGCTTCGGGGCGGTGGCCCGGGCCTGAGGCTGGACCTTCGCCTGCAGCTGCCCGGGGGGCCCCTTCGCTGTGGGCAACTCCGAGCTAGGGAGGATTGAAAGAGATCTTCCAGTGTCTCCCGGTTGGCCCCAGGGGCTCCTCACAAAGGCCAGGACCCAAGTGCAGTCCTAGTTGTAGCACATGCGAGCCGGGCATTTGGGCAAGAGCCTCTCCGGCTCTCCAGGCCTCAGTTGTACCTAAATAAATGGGGAGGATCACTCACCCCCACCTCCCACCATCTGCTATTATGTATCCAAGGCCCTGCAAAGCCGCCCATCCTCTGCACAGTCTGAGGTCCCAGATGCACACATTCACCCCTCCGATCTGGCCACCTAGCCTGCCTCTGGGTGACTCAGACCGGAGGGACTCTCTGGCCTGGGGCCTTCCCAAGTAAGATGCAGAATTGGGTTTGACCTTCCTCCAAGCCAAAGGTCAAGGCCCTTTCTTTATTCCAGCTCCCTATAAAGGGTCCCGACCGTCAGCTACACCCACCCCGCCGGGCTTCGCAACAAGAGTACAGGGCACCTGGGTCTGGACGGGTTTTCAGCATCAGTTACCTCTTTGACTTCTTAGCCGGTGGCTCAGTTTCCTCACAAGACTCGGGCTCAGGTGCTAGAGAGTGTGTCTCCTTAGCAATGCCATCTGGGCAGGGTGGGGAATCTTGGTCTGGAATGGAGGGCAGATGAGTGATCGCCAATGCCATGAGCAGCACAAACTAGCTCCTCGAGATGGGGCCTGGCCGCCCCCCCAACACCATCCCTGCCTCCCATGTCTGCCTCCCGTCACCATCACCGGCCCTGGACGTGTCTGCTCCAACCTGTGTCCCCTCCAGAGAGCCAGCAGTCTCCCTCCCTTACCTTCTGGTGTGTCTGTTTCGGACTCAACAGCTTCCTCAGACCCCTCTGGGGGGTCTGACTTGTCTTCCACGGGTGTTGTCTGAGAAGAAGAATCCTGCTTCCTTTCAGAAACTGTCTTTGACATCTGCCAGCCACCCCTGTAAGCAACCCCCTGGTCCAAGGGCAGCTGCAACAGTCCCGCAGGGGGTGAAGAGCTGCCCAGAGATGATCCTCAGCACCCCGGGAATCCTGTCTAGGCTACCTGGCTGTTAACTCAGGTTTGGGGGACACGGAGCCCCCTCCTGGCCGGCCCAAGGTGCTGCCTCCTGACTCCCCAACCTTCTAACATGCAAATCATGTCTTTTGTCTCTCTCAGGCTGAAACCCTCCTGTGGCTCCTCCAATTCTAGAGTATTCCTTCCTTACCCAAGCCCGACCCAATCTGCCCTCTGCCCCCCACGCCCCCCACCTCCAACCAGCTGTCCCCACTCTCCCCCTCGCCCTCTCTATGTCCACACTGGCCTTCTCTCTGGTTCCCCCAAGTCCTAGGCCTCTCCCTGTCCCAGGGCTTCACCCAGAGCCTCAAAGGCACTTCTTGCGGGAAGCCCTCCTGACCCGATAGAGCCTTAACACAGGCCCCCAGAAGACCTTAGACTTCCTTTCTGTGGCCTTTTCCACAATCTGAATTGGTGGGGATATTATTTGCATTAATGCCTTACCACTGCCACCACCCTCCTCCCCAGCCTAAGACCTCCAAGGAGGATCAGGCCAGTCACGCCATCGGTACCACTGTGGCTCCGACCAGACTCACAGTTGTTTGCAAAACACATGCATGGCTCTGGCTGGTCCCGGGCACTCCAGTTAGTCCCAGGAGCCTGCCGGCAGGCTCCGCCCCTCCTCCTAAGCCCGAGGAACTGGTGCTGAGCGCAAACGTGCACCCCATCAGGACTCCATGCCCTTCAGAAACTGCCTGGCTCTCACCCTGCGTGGCACGGGCCCTACTGGCCTGTAAATCAGGAGGCCCGAGCTCTGGGCACAAGACAGCCTCCACTGCACTCCCTGAGCCTCGGCCTTCCCATATGTAAAATGGGTACTGGATAACACAAGACAAGACCATGTTAGGAGGGGCCCAACGGGCAGGTTGGAGGCCGGGACCCTCTCTGGAGGGAAATGCTTCACCTCCAGACGTGGGCTGGCCTCAGAGCAGCCCAGAAAGGGGCGGGGGAAGTGCCAGACCTGCCCCCTGGAATGCTCTCAGAAGGGTGTCATCTGTGAGGGGCTGCCAGGACATTCAGGGACACGACAGTCCCAGAGAAGCTATTCCCTTGCAGGTCTCCTTGACTCTTTCTGCTTATGTCAGGAAGAGCCTCCTTCTAATGCCTTTCACCTTCTTGAGGGCCCAAGGAGCTGGGGGTGCAGCCCCAGAACCTTCTGATGGCAACAGTATAGAGCTTAGGGTCCTGTAAGGTTGTTTTACCGCACTACCTTTCTTTTGCTTCTGTATACAGCAATGAATTTGGACTGTGTGTGAAATTTCAGGTAGTGACACAATGTTTCCTTGGTAAATAAATGTAACTGAGGAGAAGCTAATTGATTTAAAACTCGGCTACTGTAGTGGGTAACCCCTGGCCGCAGGTGCTGGGCTTTTGAGTTCTCCAAAGGTAGCAAGCCAAACTGACACACACGCCAGACTTTGAAGACTCAGTACAAAAGAAAAAGGAACACAAAATGCCTCGTTCGGTTTTGAAAATATTGATTGAGGTTGAAGTTATCGTGTTTTTTTGCGTAGTAAGTTAACAAAAATCTGTCTGCAAAATCTGTTCATCTCACTGGTTTCTTTTTACTTTGTTCATATACGATTGCTAAAGAAATTTAAATTCCACATATGGCTCATGTTTTATTTCTACAGGGCGGCGCTGATTTACAGAGAACGGTGACAGGACACCTAAGGCAAATACAGTGTTATGGGTCATTTGTATCTCCGTGTTGTTTACGAAGAGAGAAATATCAGGTAAATAATTGTACCGGTGGTGTTTGGATGTGGCAAAAATCACATCAGAGAGTCACAGAGATGTGAAATTTGGGGAGCACTAGACAAGTGCAACCCCTTCCCCCTTTTTACAGATGGGGAAACCGAGGACAAAAACGGATGTGGCCTGCCCAAGGGCCAAGTGTGCCAGAATGGATGGAGCTGGGCTGATACCAGGTATGACCTTCCCACGCCCGTCCCCACCTGCTGCGCCCCGGCCATCACTCACCTTGCGGTTGGGGGTGGTGCAGGAGGGGGTGCGTGCCTGTTTCTGGGGAGTCCGCCCTGCAAGGTTGATCTGGGAGGGGTTTATGGGGACCCCGACAGGAGGGGGCCCCAGCAAGGACTGCCGAGTGGCCTGAGGAAAGAACTGCTGTATATTTGGGGTGGCCAGCTGGGGGGGCGTGAGGCTGGGGCCTGTCAGGTTTGGGGTTGGCAGGTTGTAGCCACGGAGGTTACCTACGGGCAGCAAGAGCGGAAAAGAGGGATTACGACGTGGTTGGACGGTAGAGGCCAAGGTCAGGCATCGGCCCCCCAAAGCATCATGGTAACAACACAGATAACTTCAAAGGGGACCCTTCCCACACAAGGGCAGCCAGGGGAGGGAGATGAGAGCCAAAGGCCCACTCCCGCCTTGGGCATTAATGGTGAGGGGGCCGCAGGGCTCGTTTCCTGCTCTAGCTGAGGAGAGGAGAACTGCCATCCCCCTCTGCAGATGCCTCCCTGGTCAGCGGCTCGCGCAACCCCAGCAACCCCACTCACCCGCAGGCATGCTTTAGGGTACACCTTAAGGTATGTGAAAGACCCAGCACAGGGCCCTTAGGGAGAACCAGCAAGTTGGCTGACTGGTCCCTGACCCCCATCCCTCTGCTCCTTCATCAAGTCTCCTGGGAACCAGGCACTTGCTAAGCACTTTCCATGCACGGCCTGCTACTCGGCCCAGCCACCATTGGGGTGGGTATTGTGATCTCTACCATTGACAAAACAGACACAGAGCAGAGGCGTGGCTTGCCCAAGGTCTCTGCACCTTCTGCCTTTGCCCCTCCCCGTGCTACCTAAGCCCTTCCTACCTAAGCCCTTCCGTAGCTCCCTGCTGCTTGGAAAGAAGCCCATTCCTCACCTTGCAGGGTCTGACCCTGCCCTCCTCCCAGACCTCCTCTCTTGCTCTTCTCCCCCTACACGTACCCACTATGCTTCAGCTATATGCTTCTGTGCATTGCCTCAATAAGCCTGGTTTCTTCCCGCCTCTGGGCCTTTGCACATGCTGTTCCTTCTGCCTCGGCTGTTCAGCCCCCATTACCTCCCGGTCATCCTTCAGGCCTCCCTTTAGGTGTTTATCCCCTGAGAGGCCTTCCCACATCTTCTCTGTGTCCCCAGAGGCCCCAGGTTCTCTGTTCTAGGACCAGCTGCACAATTTCCTTGTCTGCTTCCCACTGCCTGCCACCCAACCACACTGGCAACTCCTTAAGGGCAGGCGCCTCATCTAACTCAGAGGCCCAGTGCTTAGGAAGTATTATAAAAGTTCAAATCCTTGCCCCCAAAGCTGGGACAGGAAGCACAGGGTCGAAGGCATGGGTCAGATGTGCTGTAAGAGCTAGTTTGAGTCCTATAGCCCAAGCTCTATGACCTAGAGCAAATCATTCCCCTCTTCTTAGCCTCACTTCCCTCATCTGTACAATGGGATAGTAATAGTGCCTGATTCACTGCTTTATGAGCATCCAATGAGATATGCGAGTGTGCCTGGTACAGAGTAAGTGTTCAGTTAACATCAAAACAAATACATGTGCATGTATGTGCCGAGAACCAACTGGCTCTTAAAAACAGTAAGATCAAGAAATCTAAAAGATCTAAAGGAAAAATAGACAAAGGACATGGACAAGTCACAAAAAGAAATATGAATGTTTAACAGACAAATATAAAACGTTTAGCTGCACTAGGACTCCGAGAAATGCAAACTAAAAGATTAATGATATAGCTTTTTTGCCAACCAAGTTAGTAAGTTGTATGCATATATACATATATATATATATATAAAAAGCATATAATACCCAAGGTTGCCGTGGGCATGGTGAGACCCGCACTGTCAAACGTGGCTGGTGGCAATGCAAACTGGTCCAGTCCTTCGGGAAAGCAAGTTGGCAATACTTATCAAGAGCCATAAAACATCCACCACCCGACCCAGTCATCTACTTTTGGGAATCCAGTCTAAGAAAATAGTCTCAAACATGATATTCGTCCCAGGGTTATTTAAAACAGAAAAAAAAAAAAAAAAACATGAAAAGAAAGAAAAAAAAAAGCTGTATTTAGGTACTTGAGAGCAAAATGAAACAGCTATTAAAAAATCATCTTTACAGAGACTGTCAAATCATCTGGAAAACAACCAAGTCATTCTACTCTGTGAAAAAGAAACAAGATCTAGCTTTTCACTTACATCGACAATCAACCACAATCATATACAAATTCCCAAGTTTGTGCCTAGAAAAAAGGTGGGAGGAAGTACACCAAAATCTTCACCGGTGTCTTTGTTGTTGTTGTTTTCCTTCAGGAGGTGAGTGAGTCTATCTGTGACAATTGGGGTTTTCTTGTCCTCTGAAATTTTTTTTTCCCTTTTCTTTGAAGAGTGTGACTTTTTAAATGGGAAAGAAAAGGGGGATGTGTACATATGTATACATCGTGGGTCCCGGTGTGTGCTCTTCTGTCTCCATCTATTTGTTGATCATTTGTCAGTCAACCCCAGGACCATCCCTGCCTATGTGGCAGGGCTGAAGAGTGACAGCCACATCTTCTGACCTGACAGCATACCCAGCGGGATGGCAGGATAGCCTAGTGTATGCAAGACCTGGGCTCTAATCCTCCCTCTAATCCACACCTACTCCCTGTAAGACTATGGGCACATGATTCCTCTCTAGGCCTCAGCTTTTTCATCTGTAAAATGGGATCATGAGTGTATCTGTTGTCAGCAGAGTCAAGGAATTGTGTATGTAAAGGTCTTAGCACAGTGCCCCGCCCAGAAGGACCACCCAGCAAGCCACAGCTACCGTCTGGGAGGGGCTGGGTCTGAACCTGAGCTGGCCCCAGGTCACTGGGCTCCTAAGATTACTCCCAAAGGGGCTGAGGTATCTGGAGCAGCATCTTAGAAGGAAGAGCTGCGAGACTGCTCTCCCCATGGGAAAACCGAGACAAGGGCACCGCCTTAATACACAGGGCTAGAGACGCCCACTCAGAGATCCAGGGGGTCAGGAGGCTCAGGCCTTAATCTACATGTGTGACCCGGGGAAAATGACGTCCCCCATCTCTGGACCTCAGCTTCCTCATCTGTCAAATGGGCCACTGGGGTAGGGTGTTGGGGGGTCAAAATAGACCTTTTCACCCATCATTTCCTCTCATCTGAATGTGAGTGAGGGGTGCTGAGGACAGCCCACAGAGTCAGCACCATGGCCAAGGGCACACCTCGGTGATCAGCGTAGGGCATCCAGCTGAGCAACTTTGGGACTTCCACCTCCTGGAGCTTCAGCGTCATCTGCAAACTAGGACGCTGACAGTAGCTCTCCCCCAGAGTCAGCGTGTGCACCTGGGGGAGATCTAGCGGACACGGGGCGATGCCAGGGCACCGCCACGAAGATGCAGAGGGGAGGGGCCAGTAGCCCTACCTTGCAACTGCTGCAGAAGCAAAGCCCTCTGTAGCACCGAGCCGTTGAGGAGGGAGGCGGGGCTGGCGCCTGGGAGGTTCAGGAGCTGCGGCTGTGGCTGCTGTTGGGGCAGCCCCCTGTGTGTTGGGAGGGGGGCGTCAGAGGGCTTCGGGAGAGCCGGCCCTTCCCTCCTCCCTTCACCTCCATTCTCTGCCCCCCTCTCGGGCAGACGGAGGAACCCATTGGGGCGGGAACTGATGGCTCCCAGGACTGAAACAGGGACGCCCCTGGGACAAAGGGCTGGGATAGGGTCACAACAGGGGCCTGAGTGCCCCTGGAGCCGCCCACCCCTCCAGAGGGGAACTCACCTGCTGACGGCCATGGGCAGGGAGGCCTGCGGTGGGGACTGCTGGAGCAGCTGCTGGAGCTGGAGCAGCTGCTGCTGCTGGAGCTGCTGTTGCTGCAGCTGCTGCAGCTGCTGCTGCTGCTGCTGGTTGAACATGGTGGCTGAAGGGAGGACGCAGAATCAGGCGGGATCCCTCTTTCCACGCCCCGCCCCCTGCCCACGGCCCTCAAATACCTGCCCGCTGAGCCTCACCGCTACACTCCAGTCTTGCCAAGAGCATGCCCATCTGCACCCTCATGCTTTCAATAACCCCCTCCTCCCGCCACTTTCCCGTAAATCCTGTTGACAGCCCCTCCCTCAAATGCCCAGCCCCGCCTGCCATCTCCCCGACTCCGAAGGCTCCGTCTTTCCAGGGGCGTCCTACCCAAATGCACCTCCACCCCCCCACCGCAGCCTTTCTCGCGCCATCACGTCCCGATGCCAGCCCTTCTCCACGACAACCCCACCCTCTTCCTCGCGCCTGTGTCAAAAACAGCACCCCCCCCCAACCTTTCGCTTTGGCCTCCGAACAAAGTGGGAGGAAGGCTTCCCTCCCCATTCAGTTAACCCCTTTCTCTGCAGATCCAGCCAGACTTACACACCAAACCCGGTCACCCCACCTGCCCGCGACGCCCTCAGCTTCCATCCAAGGGGCTCCTAACCCTTCCGTGCGTCCCCCAGCCGCGCTCGGCCCGGCAGAGCGGGCGGGGCGGCCCGAGCGCTAGGTTCCTCCGGGGCCTGGCCGCTTGGAAGGCCAGTCTGCGGACCGGAGTGCAGCAGCGCCCTCTGGAGGCCGGGAGGACCAGGGCGCAAGATCCTGCCCCCAGCTCGCGTCCCGCGGCGGAGGCGGCACCCGCTTACCCGGCGCCTTGGCTGCGGCTGGCGCGGCTCGGGGCTGCGAGGGGGCCCCAGGCGGCGCAGGCCCTCCGCCCCGCATCCTCCGCCCCGGGAACCCGCGGCTCCGACCCCGAGGTCCGTCTGTCGCCCGGAGGGGTCTGTCGTTTGGTGGGGACATCGCGGGCTACTTCGAGGAGGACCGTCCCCAACCGACCTCCCCGCGGCCGCCACCGTCCCGCGATCCTGGGGCTCCGCGCGGGGCTGGGGTGGGAGGGGCCGTGCAGACGGCCGCGGCACATTCGGGGACCGAGACCGGGCGAGAGGGTGACCAACCCAGCGGGCAGAAGAATTTGCCCTCAAAGAGGGTGGCGAGGTCCGTCTGAAGGGTTTTATTCGATTTGACTCGGGAGGGGGTGAGGAGGGCTGAGTTCGCTTATTAAAAACGGCGCTCATTCTGACCCTGAAATTGTCCTGCCCCAAGGACCCTTTAATTACGACTCGTTCGCGCATCCCAACGCCCCTCTCCTTGGTCCCCACGTGGAGTCACTGAGCCAGACGACCCGCGGTTACTAAGTAGCGATCCCTTTTCCGTTTTCTATTACCTAAAGTCTTCAATACAGGTAACAGCCGGGGGCAATCCCCTTCTTTTGCAATAAGCGCCAACTGTGCGCGGACACCGCGCAGGGTGGCGCTAGAGGCGCGCAGATTGGAGGCCCGCCCTGCGCGCTTGGCCGCGGAGACCCGCCAGCCAATCCCCGCAGTCGTGCGACAAGCTCCGCGCTAAAGCTCCCACCGACTCCCCTGCAGCCCCCGGTAGCCGCACTAGTGCCTAATTCCGCCCGGATTTAGAGACGCGAAAGTGGCTCAGCGTGACCACAGCGGGAGGCTGGGGCCCGAGTCAGCAGGGCGTGGCGCCCTTGGGCGGAAGGGCAGCCTGGAGCCTTTGAAGGCCTGGCCTTGGGCTTCACCCCTGCAGGGGATAGAGCGCTAGAGCAGGGAAAGGGAGCATCACATCCGCCAGGATTAGAAAACTCGGTGAGAACCGAGACCGAGGCAATGGTAAGAGAGAGAAGGGGCCGAGTCAAGACCGCTGAGGCTTCCACCCAGGTCGAAGCACCTGGTCTGGGTGTCAGCGGAAGTTGGAGAAATTGAATGGGGGCTCCTTCTGGTTAGGTGACCGAGGCTGACAGGGGAGTCCTCTCTGAGCCGGTTTCTTCTTCCCTCCCAGGGTGGGCGTGAGAATAATATTACGTAATGCTTAGTACTGGCACTTGACACAGAGTGAGTTTAGCAAATTGCCAAAGTAAAAAACAAACAAACAAAAATTAAAAATAATGTTCATGCTGGTGATCCTGTGTTGATTCATCTTTCTGAAAAGCAATCTGCAAATTCTCCGTCAAGACTATTGACGTGTTCTTCCCTTCGACCTGGTAACCCCTCTTACAGGAAACTTGCCCAAGAAACTAATCAGAAACAAGACTTTTTAAAGCCAGTAGGTCATTCATGGAAATATTACTGATAATAGCTGTCTGGAAAGTAATCAACTTTAGGGGAACAGCTAGGTAAATCATAGGGTCTGCCTCTTAAGGAGTGGCACACAGCCATGAGAAATTATGCTCTCTGGGGCTCCTGGGTGGCTCAGTCGGTTGAGTGTGGGACTTTGGCTCAGGTCATGATCTCATGGTTCATGGGTTCAGCCTGCATCAGGCTCTGTGCTGACAGTTCAGAGCCTGGAGCCTGATTCGGATTCTGTATTTCTCTCTCTCTCTCTCTCTGCCCCTCCCCTGCTTACTCTCCGTCTCTCAAAAATGAAGAAACGTTACAAATTTTTTTAAAAATATGCTTTCAAAGCCCAAATGTCCATCAACTGATGAATAGATAAAGAAGACGTGGTATATGTATTCAATAGAATATTGCTTGGCGATCAAAAAGAATGAAATCCTGCCATTTGCAACAGCGTGGATGGAACCAGAGTATATTATGCTAGGCAAGATAAGTCAGTCAGAGAACGACAAATATGATTTCACTCAGGGAGTTTAAGATAAAAACAGATGAACATAAGGGAAGGGAAGCAAAGATAATATAAAAACAGAGAGGGAGACAAACTGTCAGAGACTCTTAAATACAGAGAACAAACAGGTTTGGTGGGGTGTTAGGTGGGAGGAAGGGGTAAAGGGGTGAGGGGCATTAAAGAGCACACTGGTTGGGATGAGCACTGGGTGTTATATGTAAGTGATGAATCACTAAATTCTATTCCTGAAAATAAATAAATATATTTTGATTTAAAAAAAGAAATTATGCTTTCAAAGGGTTTGTAAACACTCACGATATGATGTGAAGTGAACTCAGCAGGCTACAAAACTGCATACACAATTATGATCCTGGTTTTGGAAAAAATAAATATGTGTGTAGTGGAGGGTTTTTACTTTCCTTTCTTCTGATTTGCTGTGATGGGTTTGGATGAATTTGGGAAGGGAGGGGATTTTTTAATTTTTTTTTTTTTTACATTTTTAATTTATTTTTGAGAGACAGAGTGAGACAGACAGTGAACTGGGGAGGGGCAGAGAGAGAAGGAAACACAGAATCTGAAACAGGCTCCAGGCTCTGAGCTAGCTGTCAGCACAGAGTCCAACGCGGGGCTCGAACCCATGAACCATGAGATCATGACCTGAGCTGAAGTCAGACACTCAACCGACTGAGCCACCCAGGCGCCCTGAGAGTGAACTTTTAAAATGTATATGACTTTGCTCTGATTCCTTGAAGACCAAACATTAGAGTATCTGGTAATTCACTGGGGACTCTGTTCAGCACTAGACTCATGTTAATTGCTTTTAACCAATACCTTGCTGGCAAAGCCCCACCAGTGGATGAGGTTCAGAGGCAGAAGAGAAGCCCCATCTCCTTGCATCTGAAATGAAGTCTGAGGCTGTACCATCACCTGGAGGCCTCTTTCTTGCCTCTAATTCAAGCTGTGCCTTTATTATGTAATAAACTCTCATACTCATGTAGACCTATGTCCAGACCTATTCTGCTCCAGGAATTTACCTGTCTCTTTCCAAGCTGCTACTACATATGTGATTATTACGGTTTTGGAATATATTTTAATGCTTCATAGCACAAGCCCCCAGCACAGTCATGCTTTATAAAAAAAAAAAAAAATGTCTTGCCGATTCCTAGTCATCTAACATTTTTCCCCCAGGTAAATCATAGAATGATTTTGTTAAATCCCTCTCCCAACTCCCCCCCGACCAGATCCCAAGGTGCATATAATAATATATATCAGGGTTTCTCCAACTTCAATAGGAGTTGAAGGAATAGAGTATCTGGGGAAGGAATAGGAATCTCTTGCGGCTCATGGTTCTTGTTAATTGCAGGTTGTGACCCAGCAGGTCATGAGTAGAGTGTGAGCTTCTACATTTCTGACAAACTCCAGGTGCGACCCTGCATCAGTGATACAGGAAGACCAGACCTATAGTATGATCCCATGTCTGTGAAAACAAAATGAAATAAAATGAATATATATGGGAAAGCCCAGAGAATAAACACTATAACAACTATAAGGGCTGCCCCCCTCCCCGGGGTGGCTCGGTCAGTTAAGCATCCGACTCTTGATTTCAGCTCAGGTCATGATCCCAGGGATGTGGGATCAAGCCCCGAATTGGGCTCTGCACTGAGTGTGGAGCCTGCTTGAGACTCTCTCTCTCTCTCTCTCTCTCTCTCTCTCTGTCTCTCTGTCTCTCTCCCCCTCTGCTCCTCTCTCCCCCCTCTAAAATAATACGAATAATTAAAACTATAAATAATGGTTATCCGTGGGTAGGAGGATGACCAGAAGCTTTCAAATACTCTGTAAAGTCTCTGACGGTAAGTTTCACTACTGTAATTAGGGAAAGCAGCCCAGCCGTGATAGCAGCCCCTCCCGGCAGACATCTGTAAACTGCACCCCCTCCCCAAACTAATGGCTCCACTCCAGGCTTCCTCTCTGGCCTCTCTGGTTCTGGGAGCATCATAAAGGGGCTGGCTCTACACAGCTCCTCAAGATGAGCATCGTGCATAGCTGATGCTCCTGCTGCCCGGAGGGCTCAAAGCGCTGGTTTAATGAAGTTCTCCTGAGCACCAGGCCAGGGCCAGGCTTTCACAGGGATTCTATTCTCTCATTATCCCCATTACCTGGATTAGATAACTGAGGCCCAGAGACATAAAAGCACCTGAATCACACAGCTTAACTAAAGCGCAGGCCAGGCTCCTGGGGCAGGACCTGCTCAGTCTCCTCTGCTTGCTGGGAACCCCACCCCGACCTAGACATCCATGTGGGTCATTTCCTTACTTCCTTCAGGTCTCTGCTCACATTACCAGAATCCCACTCTCACCACCCTAAACAAAGAGCAACCTTCCCTTGCCCCTGCCTCCCCCCAGCTTTCTTACTTTCCAAAGCACCCATCACGATCTGACGGAATCATATCCACTGGCTTATGTGTACTGTATCGGTCTTTTTTTCTTTTTCTTTTTTTTTTTAATTTTTTTAAGTTTTTTTTTATTTATTTCTATCTAGAGAGAGAGAGAGCGTGAGCAGGGGAGGGTCAGAGGGAGAGGGAGTCACAGACTGAAACAGGCTCCAGGCTCTGAGCTGGCAGTCAGCACAGAGCCCGACGCGGGGCTCGAACCCACGAACCGTGAGATCATGACCTAAGCGAAAGTCGGACGCTTAACCGACTAAGCCACCCAGGCGCCCCTATCGGTCTTTTTTTCCATATAAGGGTAAGGACTTTGTTTAGTTTGCTCACTGCTTTATCTCTGGTGTCTAGCATAGTGCCTGGCTCAGTTAATATGCATTAAATGGGTGAGTGAATGACAGTCTCTGATTCCCAGGTCACTGCCCTCCCAGCAGTGCCCCCCTCCCCTCGCATTCACAAACAGGGTGACCTGCTGATGCGCAGTAGCAAAGGGTAGGCTGACCTCTCTTCCCTAGACTCCTTGTCCAAATGAGGTTCCTTAAATGCAGAGGTGGGTGGCTGGGCCTGGGGCCCCTGGTCTCTCCGTGTGAAAGGGATAGATAGGGTAGGGCTGTAGGAGTCCTGGATTCAAATCCCAGGTTTACCACCCCCCTGATGGATTGGGGCAAAGTCTGCCACTCTAGGACGAGAAGTCCCAACTCTCGGAAGAAGGCCTTGCAAGGGTCAGGGCCCTTGTACTTGCTATTCATTCAGCCTGGCCGGCTCTCCCCTCCTGATCTGCCTGTGGCTGGCTCCTTCTCACCATCTAGGTCTCTTCTCAAATGTCACCTTTTCAGAGAACCACCCAACTCTTTCCAGGCTAAGTAGACCTGTGCACCCACACAGGTACCTCTCTTCGGATCCTGTTTTTTTCTCCCATCACTATTGGTATAAAGTATTTTCACTCTATTTCATTTACTTAGTTATTCATTTACCGTCTCCGGCACCCAGTGTAAGATCTATGAGGGTGGAGACATTGTTGGTCTTGTTTATTGCTGTATTTCTGCTGCCTATAACAGGGACTGGCTTTTGGTAGGTGCTCAATATTTGTTGAAATAATGTTCTTTCTCCTTCTAGAAACAGAGAAACTGAAACCCAAAGGCGGGGAGGGGCATGCCGCCATGAATTAGTGTCAGAACCTAGAGTAGAAAGCAATAAGGCCAAGTGGCACTCCAGGTCAGGATACTGTGACCTTGAAGGAGAGCCATCTCTTTCCAAGCCTCAGTTTTCTCATCTGTAAGATGGAGTGAGACAGCCATGACCACTATCCGAGAGGCCACGTACTAGGGGTACACCTCGCCCATTTCCAGGAAAGATATCGCTATGCGGCACCAGAGCCCCCCAGACACGGCTCAAGCGCCCCAAAAGCCGCAGACGGAGGAAACTACAATCCCCATGGTGCCGCAGGCTGCACCTGCGCACCGCTGCCATCCCGCAGCGCCGTGGGCGCCCTCTGGCGGCGTCCTAGCGCAGAGCTCTGCTCCACTCCCGGAGGGGCGGGGGTCCGCGGCGCAGGCAGTCGGAGCGCGCGGCTGCAGCAGCGGAGCCAGAGCCGGGAGCCGGAGCGGCGGCGGGATCGTAGCCCGCGGGGCCCGCCGCAGCCATGGGGAACCGCGGCATGGAGGATCTCATCCCGCTGGTCAACCGGCTGCAGGACGCCTTCTCCGCTATCGGCCAGAACGCGGACCTCGACCTGCCGCAGATCGCGGTGGTGGGCGGCCAGAGCGCCGGCAAGAGCTCGGTGCTCGAGAATTTCGTCGGCAGGTAGGAGCGGCGCGCCTCGCAGCGGGGACTCCCCCTGCCCGGGCCCCCGGGCCTCCGCCCCCCGCCCCGACGGCACCGCGACCTCGCAGCCCTTGGCGCTGTACCCGCAGACGGCGCGCCCCTCACCTCCAGCCAGAAGGAGGCGCCCCCCCTCCCCGAGAGCCCCTCAGGGGCAGCAGCGCCCCCCCACCCCCACGGCTTGTCCGCAAATGTCGTCAAGCCACTGGCCACGGTATCACACCCCCTTACTCTGCCACATCCTTTAGGGAAGACGGCGCTCTGCTTAGAGACCCTGGCAAAGGGTCCCCCCTCCCCCCGTATAGGCACCAAGGGGGCCTGCATTACTCAGCGCCTCCCTTCGGCTCCCGCGTTCCGCGGAGCCGGCAGCACCCCAGGGGCAGTGCTCCCCAGCCCTGGGCTCCACGGAAGACAGCTCCCTTCCCCATGAGGATCCCCGGGCCATGGCTAGGAACCCCCTCCCCAGCTGCGTCCCTGGGAGAGGACACAGCCCCCCGGCACCGAGGGCCAGGCACAACCTCCCCCCTCACACACACACACACACACACACACACACACACACACACACACACCTCTGCAGCTCCCGCCGCCATCCGTGCGCAGCGCGGCGGCGAGGGGGGGTCGGGGGAGCTGCAGGACCAGGATGGGGGGTGGCGGCGAGACCCATTCTGATCCTCTTGCGAGCCGCCTGCCGCTGGCTCCGCCGCCGCCCCGGGGTGGGGGGCGCCTGCCACCGTCGCTCTCCCCTGGGCCTGGCGGAGGGATTGTAATGGAGGGAGAAGGCGGCGGAGGGCAGAGATGACTAAGACAGGGAAGCAGGATGGCGGGGAGGGGGGAGCCATTTGCAGAACCTAATCCCTCTCCTGCCTCTGATCCCACAGGGCGCTGGGAGGGCCAGGTGGCAGGGAGTGGGGGGCAACCGCAAAGATAAAAGGTCCTGGGTTTAGGGGGGCAGGGAGGGTCGTGACCCCCCTGCCCAGGCTCCCCAAATGAAATGGAAGCAGCAGGGATGGCTTTTTGGTGCTGGGGAGAAGAGGGTGGCGCTCTCGGAGGGGGCTGGGGGCTGGGCAGACAGGCAGGAGGTAGTGACTCTGGCCTCCCCACTCCGCCACCTCCCTCCCTCCCCTTCTTCAGAAACCCTAGCTTTCTCCCAGTGACCTTCCAGGCCCAGGAAGCAACTGGCGAGGGATGCAGAGGCCCCTCCCTCAGAGGGGCGGCAGTTCTAAGGAATCACCCTGGGTCCTGCTGTGAAGCCTTAGGCAAATCACTTGCCCTCTCTGAGCCTGTTTCCCCACCTCTAATAAGGACAGTTGGACTGGATGGTTGTTCCTGCCCCTCATATGACCTGAGAAGTCCAGTGGCCGCCCTGGGGCTTGAGGGAAGGGTCCTGACTGGAGCAGTGGATCTGACAGACATGGGAAAGCCACGGTGGGGGCGGCTGCGCCCATCTGGTCAGCTGAGGGGGAGGCCGTCTGTCTTGGGGGGACCGGCTCCCACAGAGGCCCCCTCCTGCTCACGTGACCCCCAGAGCTGCAGAGACCAACAGGCAAGAGATACACAGATGGGCCCCTTCCCTGTGGCCCAGCAGTCAGGGTGAGGGGGTGGGGGGACTCTGGAGACCGTAAAGCCCAGAGGCCTTAGCACTTTAAGTGGCATCCATGGAAAGGCAGCACTTTACGTGTACAGACCATATTCCTGCCTTTCATCCGTTGAACATTTGCTCCATGCCTGCTTATTGCAGGCTGTGTGCCCTGGGCGAGAGGCACGGTGGGGGAAGGTGACCTCAGTCCCCATCTGCTGAGCCCTTCTCATGTGCCCCGCACCGTTCTCAGGATGGCTCACAACAGCCCCAGGAGGCAGGTACCACGATGTCCATCCCGCAGATGAGGAAACAGACCCAGAGTCACGCAGCCAGGAAGGATAGCATCTATTAGATCCCAAAGCCCAGGTTCCTAATCTCAATCTTGAGAGCCTCCGAGAACCAGGCCCTGAACCGGACACGGGGACAAACAGGTGCATGGGCCTCCATTTTCCCCATCTGTGGGATGGCGACACTAACAGTTGCTGCCCTGCCTTCCTGAGACGGTGGTGCCGGCTCCAGTGAGTTCATGGGGGTAAAAGCCCGTGTGGGAGGGAGCTGCTGATGGTCAGTTAGGCTTGGGGACCCGAGTGTGCCAGGGCAGACCTGGCCTCTGGAGTCCTGGAGTTCACTGTCCAGCAGAGACGGGTGCTAGGAAGTAGGCAGCCCCGCAGGCCAGCCGGGCCACAGCTGACTTGGGCCACACTTAGCTTGCCGAGTGGAGCCCTGGGCCACACTGCTCCTGACAGTGACGACAGGAGGATGTCACTGGCTCCTGGCCTCTCTGCCGAGGGCTGGGTCCCCAGACTGGTGCGCATGGTAACAGCCGCTCAGCTCGGCCTCCTGGGGGTTTCCAGGAGCCAACACCCCATGGAGAGGAAGTGGAAAATGCGCCAGGGCCAGCCTGGGCTCCTGGGCACCCCGGGAGGCAGCTCTGCCACAGACGTGGCCCGGCAGCTGCCCAGGACAGACTTCTATGGGTCTATGTTCTTTCTTCATCCCCCTTCGATAGAAGGGGAAACTGAGGCTAATTCATTCAGTCACGCGGACATTTGTAGACTGTCCACAGTGTCACAGCACTGGAGAGTCCAGGGTGGAAAAGACCAAAGCTTTGCCTTCCAGAGGGGGAACCTCGGAAATAGTAAACACAGGGACATGTAGATGAAGAGGGCAACCGGAGAATGTGGTCAGGCCTGTGGAAGGGAGAAGGGCTGCTTTCCGCAGGGAGGTCAGAAAAGGTTTCTAGGCGAGGGGAGCATCGGAGATGAGAAGCCGCGGGAAGGGGAAGCATTCTAGGCCGGGGAAACAGCAAACGCAAAGGCCTTGGGGCACCGACAAATTTGGTGTGTTCAGAGAACAGAAAGGAGCCACTGTGGCTGGTTGTTTGGTGGGCAAGGGCAACGTGGCCTCAGTGAGAGGGAGGCAGGGCTTGGGTCTGCAAGGACCTGAGGCTACGACGAGGGGTTGGGTGTGTTTTCATTGTCAGAAGCTTTTAAGTCCTAGAGTGCCTCAAGCAGATCCCAGCAAATGTGTAAGTTGGGGAGGGGGGCAGGGGGCAGGGGAAGAGGGTGCTGTCGTGGGCCAGAGCTGTCGGGGAGCCTGGCCCAGGGCTTTCACAGTGGGGAGGAGAATGGTGGGCTTCAGGGGGGACATTTCGGAGAAAAGTCCCCGCAAGACTTGCTGGCGGATGGGATGTGGAGGGTGAAGAAGGGGGACTCAAGGCTGACGTCAGTGTCTTTGACTCAGGGTGGGTGTCGCTGCCATGATCGGAGGACAGGAGGAGCAGGTGTGGGGGGCGAGGGTAAGATCAGGAGCTTGCTTTTGAACACGTTCAGCCTGAAGTGCAAGGTGGGCATTGTGGCGATGCCAGCCGGCAGCTCAGGGGAGGCCAGGCTGGAAACGTAACTTTGGAAGTCGTCCATCCCAGTAGAGGTGGGATTTAAACCCATGGAGTGTAGATGAGATCATCTCGGGGTAGATGCAGCCAGAGGAGTTGGGGGGGGTCCCAGGACACCCCAGCATTTTGTGAGCAAATGCCTGCTGCCCCGGGCCACCCTCAGTCTGCCCCTGGCTACGTGCCCCCTCCCTGTGACCCCTGTCCAGTCCCAAGAGTGGGGTGGCCTGGGGCACGCTTTCAGGGTCCGCTCCCCTCGCTCTGGTGCCGGGTAGGCTGACAAGTGGGTAGCGCCCACCCTCCCTGCCTTCTTGGCCCCTGGGGAGGCCAAGGCCGGTGGGAACGTGGCAGAGGGGCTGAGGGCTCGGGCTCTGGAATTGGACCTGGGCTTGTAGCTCAGCTCTGCCACTTCCAAGCTGAGTGGCCTTGGACATGGGTCTTAAACCCTGCTCAGCTGCTATTTCCTCATCTGTAAAATGGGGATAATTTTACCTTCAGGGTAAGGCCTGGCACAGGGGACGTGCCCGTTCTATTCCAGAGGCACCGGCTGGGAGGCAGGCCGGCAGGTGCAGGGAGGGCAGGCGGTGTGGTGAGTGGGCCTCTGCTCAGAGCCCAGGAGGAGGCTCTGAGAGGCAAGGTTTTGGGTTTCCCTAGTGATTCTGCCTACGCCTGCTCAGGCTCCCTGCTTCCTATCAGTCTTCTTGCCCCTTTCTCTACGTTCTCATCCCAGGCTCGGGCTCGGTGCTGGGCTCTGGCCTCTGAGAGCCCCTCTTTTGGTCAACCCTCCCTCCTCCGGTGGGGGATAGCCCACTCCCCATTACTAAACTCTGTCTCTTCTTCTGAACACATTGGGATACACTTGAATGGTTCCATTCCCCAGATTTGGAGACTGAGGCCAAAGAGGATTACGAGATATCTGAGACATCGTAGGTAGAAAGCCACTGACTGGAGGGGACAGAGGGGCCTGACATTTGCTTGGCACTTACAGTGTGCCAGGCCCTGGCTATACAGCTGTGAGCAAGAAGGACTCATCCCTGTTTTGGGGGGCGGGGGGGAGGCTCACAGCTGAGCAGGACAGACACTAAATGACACAGAGAGCTCTTTTGTTGTGTGGGCCCCCTGGGGAGGTGGCATTTGAGGCTGGACATGAACAAGAAAGGGACCTGGTTGGGCAAAGAGGTGAACTCCAGGCCCAGGGTCGCTGAGTGAGGGAGGAGTGGAGGCCCCAGTGAGACCAGGAAGGCCGGGAGGCACTGGTGGCCCCTCAGCAGCCACCCCCCGCCCCCCCCAGAAAGCCAACTCACTGCCAGGCTGCCATCCCGTGGCCCAGCCTCCATAGGCTCAGAGCCGGTACCTGCCAAACACACGTCTATGACTACACTCGTGTGCTCAGCCCAGGCCCGAGAACACCTTTTCCAAACCCCCACCCTACCCAGTGGCCCCAAGGAGTCGGGAGTGAAAGGTGACTCTGGCAGACAGCCTCTGATCCTGGCCCCAGTAGCATCGAGTTTCCCAGGCCTTGGCCAGGGTCAGAGGTTCAGAACCTCGGGGGAGGAGATGCATGGGGGCCGTTGCCCAGGAGGCCCGTCCAGGGCACCGTGTTATCGGGCGTGGAACACGAGCAGGAATAGGGGCCCACGTGCCATGTGTCTACATATCCCAGTTAAAATCGAGCTAAGGGACTGCCAAACACAACACATTCTGTCCTCCCACCAAAGGTACCTTCAGAACGACCTGGCAGACTGGGTTTGAATTAGAATCTCAGACTCCTCAGAGTCCCGCGATGGGAGGTAGAGTGTGGGGACAGGTGACCTCTCTCCCCGAGCTGCCCCTGCCCCTTGATGCAGCCTGCAGCACAAGGGGCCTCCAGGCTCCCATGCGGACAGCCAGCCCTCGCATCTGAGCTCCATCCGTGGTGCCAGAAAGGATCCCCGCCTAGGCCCTGGGGACCCCCCAGCAGTAAGGTCAGACCCTGGGGGAGGGCTTGAGACCCACAGGAAATTCCAGAGCCCTCCAGTGTGGCCTACGAAGGGGACCTAGGCTCCAGCTGGGCACCGACCCCTGGCCTCTCCTTGCTCTAGAGATCCAAAGAGGGACTCCCTAGGGGCGCCTGGGTGGCTTAGTCGGTTAAGCGTCTGACTTTCGCTTAGGTCATGATCTCACGGTTCGTGGACTTGAGCCCCGCGTCGGGCTCTGTGCTGACTGTCAGCTCAGAGCCTGGAGCCTGTTTCAGTCTGTGACTCCCTCTCTCTCTGACCCTCCCCTGCTCACGCTGTCTCTCTCTCTGTCTCCTAGAAATTTAAAAAAAAAAAAAAAGTTAAAAAAAACAACAACAAAGAGGGACCCCCTAAAGGATTGGGCAGGGGCCCTGGTTCCCCATGTCCAAGGGCAGTGCTGATTATTTTCATGGAACCAGAGGCAGACTAGCATCCTGGGTTTTCAAATGGCGAGATGGCTCAGAGAGGGTAGGGGCCTGCCTGAAGCCCCACAGCAATGGAATTAGAGGCAGGACAGGAGCGTGCCCCGGTCTCCTGCCTCTGGGTCAGTGTCCACCGTCTTTACCCCAACACGTGTGTGTACGTAACACGCCCCTCGGCTTCCCTGCTGCTCTCTCCAGTTGTGTCTCTGGACTCCCACCCCTCCCTGGACTGAAATCCGGGAAAGGAACGGGAGCTGTATGCGGAAGGCAGCTCTGGCACCAGGCGCCAGGGAGAAGGACTGTTGGCCTTGGAAGGTGTCCAAGGAAGTGGCATCTTCCCACTGCCCTGGCCTAAGGCTCCCGGACCAGCCTCCCCTCCTGCGTTATCCTCCTCATGCGAGTCAGGCCCGAGCCCTGTGGGTCCTGCCTCCGGTCCAGCCTCAGCTGCACCCACCTTGGTCTTAGCCCCTGGGGCAGCCTTGCCTCGTGCTCCCGTTCTCCACCCGACAGCACGGACCTCTCTGTGGCCTCCCAATCTGACCCCCTCTGCTTAAAGCCCTTCCCGGCCCCTGCCCTCCAGCCAGAGGCCTCGCTCCTGCTCCTGAGTTGGGCCCCTGAGGCCAGCCTGCTTACCCAGCCTCACTCCCCCTCCAGCCTCTCCCTGCAGGTGCGCCCTAGTTTATGGGGAAAAAAATGGGTCCTCGTCTTCACTGTGCCTTCGTCTTCCGCTCATCCTCAAAGTCTCACATCCGCCAATACCTCCTCCAGGCTGTCTTCCCTGACCATCTTCTCCCCTATGACCCCACCCTCGGTGTGGGGGGTGAGGCTCAGTCTTCTCCCAGGATGAGGGGCTGCAGAGGAAGAGAGAGGCCACTGCCTTGGGCTGAGGGCTCCCACAGACAGCAGTTCCGGGTTACTATGAACATTTTACCTGTTTATTAGTGCCCCGCCCCTTCATGACTCTGGCTCAGGTACTTCTGGTCTGAGTGCAGGGGAATGAGGCCACCAGCCAGGATGGGGAGAAAAATCTCAGCAGGTGAGGGCACACTCACCTCTGACCCGAGTCTCAAATTTGAAGGAATGAAATGCTCACTAGCACACACACAAGGCACCTCGTCCGCGAGCGCTCAGATGGCTCTTACGGCACCACCAACGGGCACCCTCTGTTAGATTCTACCGCAGCCAGGATCTCAGCAGCCCTGTTAGGGAGCTGCTGGGTTGTGCCCATTTCACTGATGCGGAAACTGAGGTTCAAAGCAAGGAAATAATTCAGAGGTAGCACTAAGATTCCTTCCCATCAAGCTGCTGGTGATAATAAGCATCCAGAGGTAGCCCCATATTGAATGACTTGGTGAATGTCCTTGATGAGCTGTTCGGCAAACAGAGCCCCTACTTAAGTGGACTGGAGCCCAGTGCGTGTATGGGCACGTGAGGGGTACCTGACCTCGTCTCTCATCCCACCAGCCTCACACAGCTTCACAAGGAGCAATCAAGAGGACACAGGGGACACCTAGCGGGCTGAGTCAGTAAAGAAGACGACTCTTGATCTCGGGGTCGTGAGTTCAAGCCCCACGTTGGGTGGAGAGATTACTTAAAAATAAAACCTTAAAAATAAAAAGCGGGTGCAGATTTCTTAAACAGCTTTATTGAGGCATAAATTGCATGCCATAAAATTCACCTGCTTGTGGTGCACAGCTCAATGGTTTCTTAGTGTGTTTACACAGTTGTGCAGCCATCATCACAATCTAATTTTAAAACGCTTCCATCACCCCAAAAAGAAGCCTCGTGATGATGCAGATTTCCAAGTGCCTGGCAGAGCCCCTGGCCGGCGGCGCGCGATCAATCAGTGTTTGCCACGATTTTTTATCGTAAATGATAAAATGTTTACAGTGGAGAGCCCCAGGTTTTGGGGTGATGGTTGCTCTTTATTTTTAAACATTTTTGTGTATTTTCTGAATATGTTTTCAGAGGGAGAACATACGACTTTTATAAGTAGGAGGCAAAAGAGAAATCTATTTCCATCTTGAAAATAGAAAGTCATCAACACTTGAAGGAAGGGAGGGAAGGAAGGGAAGAAGGAGGGAATGATAAGGAGGCAGGAAAGATCATAGATTTTCTTTAGCAGGGAGAATGGTTGCTGAGGGGAGAGTGCGTACTCAGAGTCCAGACCCCTGAGTGCCGGTCCTGGCGCCCAGTTACCAACTTGCGCTATGATCTTGGACAACAGTCTTTCCCGCCTTGCGCCTCAGTTTGCACACCTACAGAATGAGGGTGATGGAGGAAAACTGGTGAAGCTCATCTTCAAATCATTCTTTTGGCCAGCAGGGCTGTCCCGGGTGCCAGCTGCCTGCCCTGCTCCATGCTGGGGGCTGGGGACACTGTGGTAAGCAGCACCGGCCCAGTCCCCGCTCTCTGGACATCAGAGCATCGGGAGAAGCCTGGCCAGGACTGCCCTGAAATGTTCAAACCTCAGCTGGAAATTCACGGGCTGTGTGATGTGGGCATGCCTGGGGCCTCCTGGGATAACAGGAACAGAGAGGGACTTGTTGGCTGGAGGCAGCCTCACCTCCTCCCAACTGTATTTCTTGGCCCACCCACTCCCTTGCCTCCACCCCTGCTCCGTGGTTCAGAGGGCACCTCAGAGCCTGCCTGCCTCCCTTGCCTTCCGCTTTTCAGGGGCAAGATCTGGCTGGAAATATCCTGGCCCACCCGCCCACTCTTCCGCCCAGCCCCCAGGGGACCCACCTTCCAACTCCCTCCCTGATGCAGCATTTGGTGGGAGCCCAGCCCGGGTTCTCAGCTTGCTCAACAAGTTACATTATTTATAACCATAATAGCTACCATTTATTCAGGCATCCAGTTATATAAGCCTCACAGCAACCCATTTTACTGATGTGGACACTGAGGTTCAGAGAGGTACAGTCATTTGTGTACAAGCACCCAGCTCCTAAGTGGCAGTTCTGACATTCAACGCGGGGCCTAGCGCAGGAAACTGGAGGCTTAGAAGAGACTGGGTCCAAACACGCTGTCTTCTGGTGGTGTTTGCATTCAACAGGACGGGGAAGCAGGGTCCCTGAGCTCTGGCCCCAGATCTCAGGGATGAGAGTAGAGTAGGGGAGGGCCCCTTTGGGCGTTTAGTGTACTTTCCCCAGACCCCTCTGGGTGTGACAGTGCCGATGGAGGCAGGGAGCCTGTGGCACCCGGGGGTCCTGAGGGGCGTGCACTTCATCCCCCTGGTGCTTAGGTTTGAAGGTGCCTCTGCAGATGGCAAGGCAAGGCCTCCTCGGGAAGCCACCATCTGTCCAGAATGAGTTGGGAGAGCTGGCATGCCACCACGCACCCCTCCCACATGGCCCCCGAGGCTGGTGGGCCCAGCATGCTTTTCTCTGGGCACCTGTTCTGTCCTCCCTCAGCCTAAGCAGGAGCTGGGTGGGAGGTGCAGGGTGGCACTGGCTGGAGGCCAGATCAGGCCCGCGCCCCCACTTCGTCAGAGCGCTGCGGGACAGTGTGTCCGGGTGGGAAGCAGGAGGCATGGCGCTATTCAGCCAGACTTGCTCCTTCGAGCATCGCCTGAGCACCTACGGTGTGCCAGGCCCCTCGTGAGCGCGGGAGTCCAGCGGGGAGCAAGGAGCTCACAGTCTGGACATGCGAACCCGCAGGTGCTCTTTGCTGCCTGCCCGGCCTTGGAGCCCTTGACCCCCGCTCGGCCACCTCCCTCATCACACCTCCCTGCCCCTCGCTGGGCCTCTGTCCCCACCCCTGGACAATGATGGGGGAATGACATGGCCTCTGAAAACTTCTCTTCAGTGTTCATCATTTCTGTCTAACACTTCATGGTCAGAATCCCAAGATCCAAGTCAGTGCCTGGAGGAGGCGGTCAGAGGGTTCTGTGGGAACTTGCGTTCCTTGGTGACATTTGGGAACCCTCCTAGAGAGGGGGGCTGCTGAGCGCCTACTGTGTACCAGACCTAGGGGAAGCTCTTTTCATGCCCCCTCCCCCTCGCCCCTGAAGCTGCTGGGCCTTCTCACAGCCCACATGTGGTAGACGAGAATGCCTGGTTTCTATAAGGCCAGTTTGCAGCAGAGGGCTTTGAGGCCCAGAGAGTGAAGTACCTTGTCCAAGGGCACCAGGCCGCAGAATGGCCAAGATGGGATTCGAGCCCAGGGCCTAACCCACTGGCTCCTAACCACTGAACTTGAAAGGGAGCAGGAAAATAACATGGGGATCATGCTTAAAATCCAGATTCCCTCTCTCCTCCCCTGCCCCACTAGATCCTACCCCAGTGTACCTGAGGATCGTGCATTTTAACAAGCTGCTCGTGCAGGCCGTGTGAGGGCCTTACCCTGAGAACCTGGGCCGTGGCAGAGACGGGGCCTCTCCCAACCCGGGCACCTCCATCCCCACCCTGGCCCCACAAGATCCTGCTCTGAGGAGGGGCTCGACTCCCACACATAGCCCTGCCCCTCTAATCTCTGCTTCCCTTAAGCTGCTTGTCCCTAAAGTAGCCCTGGGGAGGCAGTGACTTGGGGCACGCCACGCTGGCCCAGACCCCTGACCGCCCCTCCAGCGGGGCCCTGGGCTCCCCGTACCCCCTAGGCGGCACCTCATTGACCTCTGACCTGCAGATGGCCGGGGGCCCAGCAGGCCCGTCTGTGCAGGGGAGGCCTCTCAGGAAAGAGCTCCAGGGAAGGTCCGTGTGTCTGCGTGGGGGGCTTTCTGTGGGGAGTCCCGTCCTTTCCAGCCCCTCCTGTAGTTTCCATGGCAACTACTGTTGCCATGGTATTGCTGGGTGAGGAGCCAGTGGGGAAAAGGGTGGACCCCAGGCCCCCATGCCCAACCCAGCCTCTGTGAGAACAAATGTCCTATCTCCACAGCCCTGAGGGATCCCAAATACTAGAGGGTCAGCCCCCCTCAAAGGAATGTGTAAAGGATGACAGGAGCCACCCGCAACTCCCGTTAATCCCCTCCTTCTCTCCGCTGGCTGGTGCACCTCCTTTCCAGCACATGTCACACTGTATTGCATTATCTGTTTACTTGTCTGTCTCTCCCACCACACTGTGAGCTCCTCCTCTGGGTAGGGAGCCGTCTGACTCATCATCTCACTTCCCCAGGGCCCAGCACAGGGCCTGGCACAGAGCAGCTGCTCCCAAATATGTCCTAGACTGAATTTAATTGAATTACATAAAAAGCCAAGTCTGGCTTCTAGGATTGAAGGAGCAGCAAACTTTGACAGGGAAGCTCCCAGGCTCTGGAGCCCAACAGACCCTTGGGTTTGAATGAATCCTAGCTCTGCCATTCCCATCCGGATGACCTTGGACAGGTCCTCTGAACCTCGGTGGCCTCATCTGTAAAATACTTTCCCTATCGGAGCACTGTTTGGAGGACCTGGGGATTCAGTCAACATTTATTAAGGACCTCTTGGGTGCTAAGCCTTGGGCTGGGCAGTGGGATCCAGTGGTGGACAGACACATGCCAGCCCTGCCCTTCTGAGGCTCAGTCTTGCAAAAATGAAAAGTGCTTGCGTAGCACCTGGAAATGATGAATAAATGCAGGATTCATCATCCTTCTCCTTCCTCATTGAAGTGGCTGGCCCCTCCCTATTAGCCTCTAACCTCCCCAAAGGAGGGGCAGGCTGAGAACAAGGGGTGGAAGAGGTCTCCCCAGGGCCCAAGGGGAGGCCTTGAACCCAGGAGCTTGGGCCTACTCTGTTGTGCCCAGGACCCTCCAGGCTGGGGAGTGGGGGCCGGGGGTGGTGGTGGTGAGAAGCTGTGTGGTTCCGGTCAGGCTCTGAGCTGGAGGTCGGAGACCTGGGTTCTTTTCGAGCTCTGTCCAAGTCCTTTAGGAGCTCGAATGTGGCTTTTCCCCTTCTTGGGCCTCCATGTGCCTCTCCATGAATGAGGTGGCCAGATGGAGCCCTACGGCCCCTCAGGCTGTAGCCTGCTCCCCCTTGCCCTGGGTCCTGGGGATCCCGTGACTGCAGTTCTGACAGCCTGGTCCCTGAAGAGAAACCCACCCTCATGCTTGGGCTGGCCTGGGTGGGGCCGGGGGTGGGTGGGGAACATGAGAAGAGCGGATGGGACAGAGATTCCACCCACAAGAGTTAGCCAGAAGGACTGCTGAGGTTCACATTAGCACAAGCGGATATCTGAGGTATAGACATCAGGTCTAGGGCAGGGGGTGACTTTGGGAGCCCTCGGGTCCAGTCCTTCAAAGACTGGGTCTGCAAGGGACTGAAGGGCAAGGAGCACTCACTGCAGAGTCAAACAGATCTGGGTCCTGGGTCCGCTCTGCTAGGTACTGACTGCACAGCCTGAACACCTCTGAGCCTCAGCTTCCTTATCTGCAAAATGGAGATAATAATAGCACCTGCCTCACAAGGGAATATCATGAGATATTGCCCACAAAGAGCCTGGCATGCAGTAGGCACTTAGAAGCATGAATTCTTTTCCTTGCCTCCTCCTTCCCCCCATCCCCCCTCATCCTCAACCCCAGCCAGATGGGGCCCTGGGAAGGGGAAGTGAGATGCTGCCTTTCCCCACAGCGGAAGGGAGGGAAGAAGGTGCAGCTCCATTTCCTTGAGATGCATGCACTCTGTGGCCACTGCACACTTGGGCATGTGGGGTACCCGTGCCTCAGGGGGACGGCAGTGCCGGGGTTGAGGCAGGGACTTGTTGGCCCAGAAACAACACAGGGAATACGTGAGAGAGAGATCTGGGAGTCATTAGTCTTGTCTCCTGGCAGCTCACATGCATAAATCTGTGACCCAGGGTACCTGGGGGAGGTCCTTTCCACCTTTCTTGCCTGTCATCTCCCCTTAGTGACCTGAAACCCTCAGGCTAAGGTGTGGTGGGCACTTTAGGAGAGCGCTGCAGCTCCCAGTGGCAGTGACAGGTGACAGGTGCCCCTGGGACAGGCTTTGACCCTCCTCTCGCTGCTCCCAACTCATTGCAGAGACTTCCTGCCCCGAGGGTCAGGCATCGTCACCCGACGCCCCCTGGTCCTGCAGCTGGTCAATGCCACCACAGGTATGCGCTCTCATCCACCAGCATCCCGACCCGGTCTCTTCAGTCCCCTACCCTATCCCCAAGGAAAAGTCCAACCTGGCCGCTGAACTTGCTTGCTATGTGACTTTGGCCCGCGATTCCCCAGCTGGACAACGGGAATAAAAACGCATAACGTTAGACATGGCGTTGTTGTGGAGAGGGAGGGGGGAGGAGGCGGTATTTGGGGGTGTGTGGGGGTCTATTACCAGTGGAAGATGCGTCCCAGGTGGGCTCTGGGCTAAGATGCTTACTCCTCCACCCTTCTTCCCTCCACGCCACCCACCCTTTGGGGGCAGAATATGCCGAATTCTTGCACTGCAAGGGGAAGAAATTCACTGACTTTGAGGAGGTGCGTCTGGAGATCGAGGCTGAGACGGACCGAGTCACTGGCACTAACAAGGGCATCTCGCCGGTGCCGATCAACCTCCGCGTCTACTCGCCGCACGGTGAGGAGACGTGGCCCCGCCCCCGGGCTCCTGGCGCCCTCGCTTAGCTCCGCCCCCGGGACGGTCTTGGCCCCACCCCTTGGCTCGTTCCTTTTTCCGCGGGCTCCGCTCCTCCTGCAGACTCCGCCCCCACAGCGACCCCTCCTCTGCTCCTCCTACCCCCAAGCTCCACCCTGCCGTCCCTGTGGCCACGCCTCTAACCGGCCGCCGCTTCAGTCCCGCGTGTCCCTAATCCCGTCCACCTGCCGTCAAACTGCCCAACGAATCCTCTGTGAACCCCGCCCTGTTCCCTAATCCGCCCGCCCACGGCCACGCCCCTCGCCTCGAGCCCGCCCTCTCGCCGCCCTGTCCAGTGCTGAACCTGACACTGGTGGACCTGCCCGGAATGACCAAGGTCCCGGTGGGGGACCAACCTCCTGACATCGAGTTCCAGATCCGGGACATGCTCATGCAGTTCGTCACCAAAGAGAACTGCCTCATCCTGGCTGTGTCCCCAGCCAACTCCGACCTGGCCAACTCCGATGCTCTCAAGGTGGCCAAGGAGGTGGACCCCCAGGGTAGGTTCCTAAGGGCAGCAGAAGTGCAAGGCCCTGGGGGTCTACGCTCAGTGCCCGGCGGGGGGCGCTGCTCTGTGAAGAATGAATGAGGCGGGAGAGCGGGGGCAGGCAGTGGATGAGGCAGGGTGTGGGTAGGGAGATGTGGGGAGCGCGAGGGCAGTGGGGTGCATGTGGGCTCCTGTGCGAGGGCAAGTGCCCGTGTAGACGGTCCTCTTCTGCTGCCCGCCGCCCCCCCCCAGGCCAGCGCACCATCGGGGTCATCACCAAGCTGGACCTGATGGACGAAGGCACAGATGCCCGTGATGTGCTGGAGAACAAACTGCTCCCCCTGCGCAGAGGTAGGCCGGCTCCCCTCCTGACCCGCCCCACCCACCCTTCCCTGTCACCCCACCCCGTGCAAGCCTGGTTGCCCCTGACTTGGACCCCCTTCCACAGGCTACATCGGGGTGGTGAACCGAAGCCAGAAGGACATTGATGGCAAAAAGGACATCACCGCGGCTTTGGCCGCTGAACGCAAGTTCTTCCTCTCCCACCCGTCCTACCGCCACTTGGCTGACCGCATGGGCACGCCTTACTTGCAGAAGGTCCTCAACCAGGTAGGACCCCAGGCCTGGGGAAACCAGCATGAGGACAGAATCATTTACATGTGTTTTTGTGAGAGTGACCAACAGAGGTTAGCGTCGGTATCATGCGTCTGACCTGAGACCCAGAAAACAAAGCAACTTGCCCACAGCGCCACCATGAGGTAGCACCAGGGCTTTGCTGGCTTTTCCTGACCGGGGCCTGGAAAGGGTGCCCTGAGCCCCTGCGGGGGAAGAGACCACTCAGACCTTGTGTGGAGGGTGACACTGACAAGGGCTTGGGTTTGGGGGCCATTACTAGAGTGTACTTGGCCGAAGACCTTGCTTCCTTCTGAAATGGAAAGAGGCCCATCTGGAGACAGGGATGGGCGATCCCAGGGTCTTCCCTAGGATGTTTCTCCATCTGGAATGGAGCTTCCAGAACCGAGGCATGTGTGTATGTGCGTATGTGTGTGTGTGATGATGGAAGGGAGGCAGTGGGGAAAGCAGGATGGTGTAGGGGCAGAAGTGGGGACTCTGGAAGCCACAGACCTGGCACTCGAGCTCTCTGAACCTCTATTTCTGCACCTGTAAAATCGTCGTGATGGTAATAGGGCCCTGATTCATAAGATCATTGTGCAGCTTCAGGGAGATACTGTGTGTGGGGAGCTAGCCAGAGGGAGCCCCAGAAAGTGAGACTTCCCTCAAGGGAGGCCTAAACCCAGAGGGTACAAGGGGGCGGCCCCCCAGCCATCCCCGCCCCAGACACATTTATTTGGCCCCCATGGTGTCTAAAAATATTGTTAATCAAAAATCAGGTAATTTCAAATAAAAATCTAGACTTCTGGCTTCTATTGAAAATTGTGTTATTCATAACGCTCATGAATTTAGTTAATACACCCACTACTGTATGCCAGGCCCTGCCCTGGGCAGCTTTCCTTCTCATGGGCAGGGCGATGGCCGCCTTCATCAGTTCTCAACCTGACCACACCCACAGGCTCCCTGGCATCCTGGTCCCTGCTTGGTCCTGGGGGCATCTGCCAGTGGTGCCCACGACCTTAACCCTTGTCTCATCCCTCCCCAGCAACTGACCAACCACATCCGGGACACCCTGCCAGGGCTTCGGAACAAGCTGCAGAGCCAGCTACTGTCCATCGAGAAGGAGGTGGAGGAGTACAAGAACTTCCGGCCTGATGACCCCGCGCGCAAGACCAAGGCTCTGTTGCAGTGAGGCCCTCTCCCGAGTCCTGACTCCTGGGCACTGAGCTGCCCCTCCAGCACGGGGTTCGCCCAGGGCGCCCTCCACTAGGCTACTGACGTCACACCACTCTCCCCCCCCAGGATGGTCCAGCAGTTTGCCGTGGACTTTGAGAAGCGCATTGAGGGCTCAGGGGACCAGATCGACACCTATGAACTGTCAGGGGGAGCCCGCATCAACCGGATCTTCCATGAGCGCTTCCCCTTTGAGCTAGTCAAGGTAGGACAGTCTCCCCAGGGGCGGGGGGCGGGGCTTAGAACTACCCACCCTTCCCCCAGGACTTTCACACCAATCTTTGCTGACCTGGCACCCAGCCTTGGGTGTGGGGCGTTGGCCTTCCAGGGAGGAGGAAGGCCCTGACCAGCTGTCTCTTGCTCTCCCACACAGATGGAGTTTGATGAGAAGGAGCTCCGAAGAGAGATCAGCTACGCCATCAAGAATATCCACGGCATTAGGCACGTATTGGGACTGGGGAAGGGGGCTGAGCCCTGGAAGGCAGGGGCTGTAGTGCGAAGAAGGCACAGGGAGCGATGAAGTGAGCCGCCCTCAGAAAGGACCTAGAGCTCTGGTCCCCAGTCCCCTCAACCCCTTCTGGCTCCCAGCTCTAATGGGCTGGAGCTGGGGGAGGTGGACGGGAGGCCTGGGCCCCTCCCTCCGCAACCTGCTGTCCTTCTTTGCTGCCCCTGGGAGCAGGGCCTGGAGGCTGGACCAGGTGGGCAGAGCCCAGGACGTAGGTGGCTGAGGCCTGGGCCCGTGCCCATCCTCAGGATGAGATAGCTTCTCTCCGCCGCCCCCCCTCCCCCCTCCCGCCGTCCTATCCAGGTAGCAGCACAAAGCTGCCAGACCACTGGGGAGGGCCTGGGATGGAGCATCGAGGTGTTGCTCTGAGTCCTTTTATGATAAGACAGGGCCTCTCAACCTCCAGATCCTCCTGTCGTCCCATTAGCCTAAAGTGGGCCCCATTCCACACCACTCTCCTCCTTCTAGCTAACCCCACTGCCTTTGGAACAGGAAGGGGGAACTGGAAAAAAAAAAAAGCTTAGCCCCCTTCAAGGACCCAGATCGACACTGTTCATTCGACAAGAAAATTTAAAGCAGCTGCTACGTGCCAGGCAGTGAACAAGACCAAAATGTCCCTGCTTTTATACAGGTTCAATTCCAAGGTTTGGTATGGAATTTACAGACTGATAACTGCATTGGCCAAGGCACAGAAAAAAAAAAATCTCACTCCTCATCTTAAAATAAAATGTTTTATTCCCAGAAAGGCTCTTAAAGAGAACTCAGTTTGGCATTTTTCATACCATTTCTGGCCATAGAACCTTTATTATGAACAGAATCTTAAGAGGAAGCTGGACGTATATGACAATTATAAGCAGACATTGTCTTGCGCCAAAGAGCATCAATGGAAAGTCCTTCGTTCGAATCTCTCCTGCCCATTTTACAGATAAGGACACTGAAGCCCAGAGAGGGGTAGTGGGAAGACCCTGAGGGCAGAGTTCAGGGGGTCGGGGTGGGGCCCTGACCTGGCACTCCTGGTGCCAGCTGGCCTGTGACACTGTGCCCTTCTCCCGTTCCGGGCGTTCAGAACGGGGCTCTTTACCCCAGACATGGCCTTTGAGACCATTGTGAAAAAGCAGGTGAAGAAGATCCGAGAACCGTGTCTCAAGTGTGTGGACATGGTTATCTCGGAGCTAATCAGCACGGTTAGACAGTGCACCAAGAAGGTAACCCGGTGGCCCGGGCCAGCCCTCCCCCCCTGCCTCTGCCCCCACCCTGCACTGCTGCCAGGCGCTCCTTTCCCACACCCCCCACTGCCTCCTCGGTAGCATGTACAGACCTCAGCGGGGTGGGGGAGGCAAGCCACCATAGACCAAGATGGGGGGGCCTCTCTGAGGGGGCCTTACTCACCCCCTGGCCCCCAGACAGGTGTGATGGTGGCTATTGTCCTAAGAGCCCACCAAGAGCTCCCCCAGCTCAGGGAAACTAGGCCTTGAAGGGCCCCAAGCCCCCTTCCTGCTCTCAGAGGTGAGGTCATCTCCGGGGGCTTCAGGGAGAGGACTTGGGGACACCTTGGCCCTGCAGACAGATGAGTTACAGGACCCACTTGGGTGCTGCTCTGGGGATCTGGATGGTCAGAGGGGTGCAGAGGACCCAGGTCTGGCAGGTACCTGACTCCCCATTCGTCCTTCATCGGCCCCCATTCTCACGCCAGCCTCACTCAGGACCCTGTCCTTCCCTTACATCCACATCCAACCTTCCAGGGACAGAACCCTCTTCCATCTGTTGTGTCATCTGAGCCTCACAGAACCACCCAAGGAGGGCAGGGCGGGGCAGGGAGGATGGCACCCATGTCACAGCAGGAAAACTGAGGCTTAGGAGATCAAGTGACTTGTCCAAGGTCATATGAGCTAGCAGGTGGCAGAGCTGTTACTCAAAGCCAAGGCTTTGGACTCCAAATCCAGTGCTTGTTTGATTCCACCCCTAGCCTCCTTTCCTTTCCTCTCCCCACTACTGCCCTGGCCCCTCTCTACAACCACCTCCACTCTTTCTGTCTTTCCTCTTCTCTCTTTCTGTCTTTTCCAGCTGAGATCTCCAGACCCTTTTGGGAGAGAGGCAAAGGATGCCCCTTTCGGAGACAGGGAAGGGCAGGAGTTGAGTAGGGAGCTGGAGAGTGGAGGTCAGGCAGCTACCCTGCAACTCCAGGAGGCATTGTCTGCACCACAGTCTATGCAAATGGAGCCCCCTGGAGTTTTGCAGTGCACGGCCTGGGCAGCTGCATGTAGTAATCCCGGTCTAGGTACAGAACCGTGCTGGGCTTTGGAGTTGGGAGGAAGTGAATGCAGGAGGTGCTGGCAAACCTAGAACTGAATAGAATGGGTGGGTGGGGTCCTGGCCTGGGTCAGCCCCTTAGGAGGACCCAAGGCTGGGACAATGATAGCTTTGGAAAAAAGACAGAGAGGGCCGGCTCAGTGTAGCTGGGGTGGGGAGTGCACCAAGCCCTGGGGAGAGGATCTGAACTCTGTAAGGGGCCTTGTGTGGAGCAAGGGCTTGGTCCCTCAGAAGCCCCCACCCTCACCCCATACCCACAGAGCCCTTCAAGATACTTGGCAGCACCTGGGAGGTGCCGACCCTGGGGGGCGGTAGGGAGGGCCGGTGCCACGCTCACATTGTCTTCTGTTCTCTCCTTCTCTGTGTCGGTGTCTCTCTCTTTTCCCCCATGCCTGTGCCATCCTCCATTCCTAAATCCTGGCTCTGCTTGGCTTTCATTCCCTCTCCTCCCGGCCCCGCCCATGGCTGCTCCTCCCCCGTCCCCTCCTCCTCCCCGGGTGCAGGACGGGCCTCTTCACACCTGACCTCGCTTTTGAAGCCACAGTGAAAAAGCAGGTGCACAAGCTCAAAGAGCCCAGTATCAAGTGTGTGGATATGGTAGTCAGTGAGCTCACGGCCACCATCAGAAAGTGTAGCGAAAAGGTATGACGGCCACCAGGGCGGGGCTGGGCCTGGCCGTCCCTTCCTCATGGCCAGGGACTCCTGTGGGCAGAACCATCTGCTGAGCAGGCCTGGCAGCGTCTCGGCCACCCACGTGGACCCAAACGCCTGTGCTGTGATCCCGGCCCCTTAAGTTTCATGCCAACTTATCACCCTGGGTCTGTTTGAATTCATGGTCCTTTTAGGCCCCCATCTCTGCCAGTAGACTGCCCCAACCCGTGCATCCTCAGTGGCCCCTTTTCGCCAATAAGAATGACAGTGGCGACAATGATAAGGGGATGGCTGATATTTATTGGGCACCTACTGTGTGCCATGCACTGAGCTAAGTGCTTATCCTTTTTATCTCACTTAAGCCTCTCAACAACCCTAAGAAGCGGGTCTTATTATCCCCATTTTACAGATGAATAAACTGAGTCTCAGACAAGAAGAGCAGAATGGGATTCCGATTTAGGAAAGCTGAGGGAGTCGACCTGGGATCAGGGCCTCCTGGGGTGGGGGAGCTATCCCAGTTCCTTAAAACAAATCTGCCTAAAAGCATGTTGGATTACTCGCTTTCTAGTAATCCATAGGCGTTCGACAGGGTCAGCCTCTTTTGGGTCTGTGACCTTTTAGATGCCTTCTTCCTATTTGTCTAGTTTGGGGCATTTTGAGGATTTTTAGCCAGATCTTTGGAACACAGTTCTTCCCAGGGAGCCAATGAGAATCAGTTGCCTGGGGGAACCTTTCCAGAATCCAAATGCCCCTGCCCAGCCGGCTGAATCAGAATCTCAGGGAGAGCCCAGCCTCACCTGTACTTAAAAAAGCTCCCAGTGCTGGGAGGTGGGGGCCCTTCTGCCCCAACTCCATGTTTCAAGTAAGCGGGTTTTCTTGGCTCGTGCATAACTAGTCCCGTGCACCTCTCTAGTTATCCTCTCTCACTTTGCCCATTTTCTTGCCTAATGCAGACAGTAATTAGCATCCACTCCATCCCCGTTTCAGGTGGAATAAAATCTGGGCTAGACTCCCCACTGCATGGTATTTACCACAACATCTGAGTCACGGTCCCTCTGCACCTTGAATACTAAGCAACACAATCTTACTTTTGTTAAAATTTTTAAGATACCTAGTTTATTTTAAGCTGCCTCAAATCTGTTTACAAAAGAAGACAAGATATAGCTGCATTTAAAATTTTTTTAATTAAAAAAAAATGTTTTTAACGTTTATTTGTTTTTGAGAGACAGAGAGAGACAGAGCATAAGTGGGGGTGGGGCAGAGGGAGAGGCGGACAGAATCCAAAGCAGGCTTCAAGCTCCGAGCTCCAAGCTCTCAGCACAGAGCTCAATGCGGGGCTCAAACTCACGCACCATGAGATCATGACCTGAGCCAAAGTCAGACGCTTAACTGACTGAGCCACCCAGGGGCCCCAACCACATTTCTTTTAAGCTTTGGCTTTTAATTGTAAAACGGATACATTCTCTGTATAAAAATGTTGGTGAATGCCAAAGCTTAAAAAGAAGGCCACCTCCCTCCCTTTCCAGGGAGCCCCTGTGGAGGATTTTGTACATTTCTTGCAAGTACACTCCTTACAAAAAGAAAGAGAAAGAAAGAAAGAAAGAAAGAAAGAAAGAAAGAAAGAAAGAAAGAAAGAAAGAAAGAAAGAAAGAGAAAGAAAGAAAGAAACAAAAAGAAAATGAAATGATCAGTATTGATTTTGTTCTGATCATACATGATTGTTATAAAAATATCCAACAGCCCAGAGAAAGCAAGTCCCTATAATTGAACAACTCTAAAGATAAGGCAAGACAAGATAAGAGAAGATAGGTGTCCCACCCTCCCTAACTAATTACATACATATGCCATGTAACCTAAATGGGATCATACCACACACACTGACTCGGGAACTCTTTTTTTTTTTTTTTTTTTACCGAGCAGTGTGTAATAGAATCCTTATATGTAACTATAGGAAGATACGTACCCTTGAACTACTGAACCGTATTCACTATAGAAACATGCCGTGATCTACATACTCAATATCCTATTGACGTTTAGATTGTTTCAAACTTTTTTTTCTTTTACAAACGGTGCTGCAGTGAACATCCTTATGGATGTATTTGTAATATATATCCTGTCGTTTCTTCTTTTTTTTTTTAAATGTTTATTTATTTTGAGAGAGAGAGAGGGAGAGAGAGAATCCTAAGCAGGCTTCACGCGGTCAGTGCAGAGCCCGACACGGGGCTCGATCTCACAAACTGTGACATCATGACCTGAGCGGATATGAAGAGTTGGATGCTTAACCAGCTGAGCCTCTCAGGTGCCTCTCCTGTTGTTTCTTTAGAGCGAATTTCTAGACAGAGAATTTGCCTAGTTGAGGATTATGAGCATTCACAATTTTGGTAACTTTCACAAGATTGCTCTCCAGAAAGTTTTACCTATTTATTCCTCCAAGCCTTTTTTTCTATATGTAGGCTTATTTACTGTTAGCTAGTCACACTGTAAATTTATTAACATTCTGCTTTTTCTGTTAGTAACACACATTTTGGGGGGTATTATCACATAGACTACATAAACATTTTGTAGTGGCTGCGTGGTACTCGACTGTAAAGATTTATCATGGTTTACACAACAGTTTTTCCAATTTTAGTATATGTGCTGCCGAAGCGAGCACAACACAACAGTTTTTCTACTGGTGAACATTTAAATTGTCTCCAGTTTTTCAATATTATAAATAATCTGACAGTGAACACCTTTTAAAAAAATATTTCTGAGTGAGAGAGAGACAGACAGAGCATGAGCAGGGGAGGGGCAGAGAGAGAGGGAGACACAGAATCCGAAGCAGGTTCCAGGCTCTGAGCTGTCAGCACAGAACCCAATGCAGGGCTCAAACTCTGTGAACTTCGAGATCATGACCTGAGCCCAAGTTGGTTGCCCAACCAACTGAGCCCCCCAGGTGCCCCCCTCCTTTTTAAAAGTAAGCTCTACACCCAGCGTGGGGCTTGAACTCACAATCCCGAGAACAAGTGTCACAGGCTCCACCGGTTAAGCCACTCAGGCACCCCTGAACATCTTTATCTATTAATGTGTTTACTTTTGTGTGTCTAGGATTTTTTTCCTTAGGATAGATTCCTAGAAGACAGATTACTAGATACAAACATTTAAAAACTATGAAACACTCTGCTGAATTGCATTCCAAAAAAAGAGCAGTAATTATCATAAATGGTAAAATTTGGAAACAACCCACATATCCATCAAGAGGGGATCAATTATGTAAAGTATCCCTCAGTCAATGACAGACTATATGTTAGAAGGGCAAGACACATTTATTTCCATTCACAGGTCTCTCTACAGTGTACTGTCGGGGGAAAAAAGCAGGTTTCTGAAGACAATGTATATTTGGGGGAGGAAATAATATATACAAATAATAAAATTTCAAAGGCACAGTCACCAAATTGCTGTTGTTTTAAGAGAGGGCTAGGAAAATGGGAATTTTCCCATTTCCACTTTGAAAATTTTAGTCTTACAGTGAGTCTGTAGATTTTTGTCAGGAGGAACATGGATCAATAAAAACTTTAAAGAAGAAAGCTTAGGGGCGCCTGGGTGGCTCAGTCAGTTAAGCATCCGTCTTTGGCTCAGGTCATGATCTGATGGCTCATGGGTTCGAGCCCCGCATCGGGCTCTGTGCTGACAGCTCAGAGCCTGGAGCCTGTCTTCGGATTCTGTGTCTCCCTCTCTCTCTCTCTCTCTCTCTCTGACCCTCCCCTGCTCATGCTGTCTCTCTCTCTCTCTCTCAAAAATAAATAAAACATTAAAAAAAGAGGAAAGCTTATATATTATTTATTTCTAAAGTTTATTTACTTTGAGAGAGGAAGAGCGAGTGGGGGAGGGACAGAGAGAGAGGGAGAGAATCCCAAGCAGGCTCCACACTGTCAGCACAGAGCCCAAAACGGGGCTCAGTCCCATGAATCATGAGATCAGGACCTGAACTGAAACCAAGAGTTGGACGCTCAACTGACTGAGCCACCCAGGCGCCCCATAAATTACTTCTAAAAAATTTTGCCTTTTGACTCATTTAACAAGTAGTAATTATCTTTTTTCTTTGCATGGCAAAATTCACCCATCTTCACCTGTTTTTTTCTTCCCCATGTCTTCTAAGTTTAGCAAGGCACCCCTGACAGAGGCTTCTAAATAGTCAGCTCTATTCCCAGGCTTACTGGGATTGCAACTTTCCTCTCTGGAGGAAATCTAAAGTTTATTGTCGCGTGTGGGGCGTACTGTACTGCTCAGTCTCTCAACAACCCTAAGAGGGAAGGCACTGTTACTACCCCATTTTACGCATGGAGAAATCAAGGCTCGGAGAGGTTGCAGTCACTTTTTTAAGGACAGTCAGCAGGGCAGGGGCTGGCTTTGAAACAAGAGTCATGTGGCTCCGGGGCCTGCGTCCTTGGCCACTAACTCGTGGGCTCCAAGCTGACCGCCCCACTCACTCGGCCAAGGACTGAGAGAGAAATGTTCCATTTTAAAAACTGGCTAAAAGTCCTGGAAATACTCCGAGGCAGCCAGAATGGAAAAAGATGCTCAAAGGGAACAGAACTCCTCAAAGAGGCTGAGGTTGCCCCGTCATGTGTGACACGTGGAAAACTTGACAAATGTAACGTCCAGGCGGTTAGTGGGAGAACCGGCCATGGTCTTTGGCAAATTGCAGCCCCCCTCTCCGCCCCCACCCCCACCCCTGCCACAGCCCCGCCGGGGGAGGGAGCACTCGGGACCACCTCAGAGGAAGCCTTCCGCCTCTGGTGACTCAGTCCTGAATCTCTGCCCCAAGTTGGAGACTTCGAGAAGTAGGAGCCCCTCTTCGGGCCTCATGGGGCAGCGGGGCCACCAGGCCCGTCCAGCCAGTGTTCGTTTTGAAGCCCCAGGTCTCAGGCTACGTCTCCCCCAGGTCCCCTGTGCTTGGCCACATCAGCCACACCTTGGCATAGCCATGGGATGGCCCAGGGCGGAGGGGGGAACGGCCCATCTCTCACGTCTGCCTCTCCTGGCCATCCAAGGTGCCACTTTCTTCCCCATCTTCTTGCCTCTCCCCCTGCCCCCCGCCTATCTCCTTAGCCTCCATCTTGCCCTCAGAATCACTAGCTGTGACCCGGGCATGCTAACCTCCAGGTCTCTTCCCACATAGGAGGATCCACCTGAGGGCCCTGACCCAGGCATGGGCAGAGGGACAGGACTGATTTGAGGTTGGCCCTACCTGGGTCCCACGTGACCACCAAGTGGGGAGGACAGGCCAGCGGGACTCGAGGTTCCTGTGGGAGGGTCCCCATCATCAGCTCAGCGAGGCCCCCTCCCTGAGGAGGAGCTTGTTCATGAGCCAGAGGAAGCGATGTCCACTCACCCTGGCAAGGAGGGCAAAGACATCCATCCTTCATTCATTCTCTCTTTCCTTCAACGTGCTCTCTTTGAGCCCCAGCCTCATGCCTGGACCTGCCCCTGCCCTCAGGGCAATCGCAATCCAGTTGGTGGGCTGGGTGGGGGGTGGGGGAGCACAGAGAGGCCCCTAACTCAGCTCTTGGGGTGGTCAGGGCAGGCTTCCTGGAGGAGGTGGCATCCAACGGTCTTGAAGGAGAATGAAGCAGCCTGGGCCGAGCTGAGGGCAGAGTTCACAGGCAGAGGGAGAAGGGTTTGGAGCACCTTCCCCTTCGTCCTCAGTTGATAAAAGCTGGAGGGAAATGGGTGCTGCTGAGCCCCTACCCCAGTGCTGTGGGGTAGAGACAGGCCGGCTGGCCAGCGCGGAGCTGGGCGGACAAGGCTGGGGATGATGGTGCCAGGCCGGGGCATGCAAAGGGAGGCAAAACTGGGTGGATCCTACCAAGGGGGCCCGGGGCCCAGTCAGGCCCCCGCGGGGTACTGCTCATGCTGCTGGCACCCCCCTCTGCATGCCGCCCACCCTGTGCCCTCGCATGTCCTGCCTGTGGGCTCCCGCATGTCCTGTCTGTGCCTGCTTGTTTCCCCTGCCCCCCACCCCCCCAGCTCTGACGGGACTACTGCCTGTCCCCAGCCCGACTCAGGAGGCCAACTGGCACCTTGGGCCCTGCCCTCCCCAGACTCTTCCTGGATAGGAATCTCGAGGCTGTTCTCCACCCAAGTCCCCACCTGACTGTCCCCCCAAGCTTTGGGGAGGACAAGGGGTAGCCCCGAGGGTCAGCGAAAGCTTTGGGAGCTACAGGCCCCCCAAACAAAGGCCTCAATTGAACAGTGTTGTTTCCAAGGTGGCAGAGCAGGCTGAGCCCCGGGGCATTTCTGCCCATGGGACCCGCCCTCCCCCGAAGCTGCCCCAGTAGGCCAGTGAAGAGGGCCTGGGACCAGAAAGACCCTTGAATTGCCATTTGGATCCTACACTTGGGGGAAAGGGTGGCCTTGGCTTGGTGCCTTCAGCTTCCTGGGACCCCCAGGCCTCTCTTCCCCTCATCTCGGGCATTCTGTGTGTGCCTCCCACCCCACGCCCCTGGATCCCTGGATTCTGGTGGGGTGGGGGTGCTCCCCGCCGGTTCCCCCTGTGTACGTGGCTCTCTCCCCTCCCGCCCCTCCCCAGCTCCAGCAGTACCCCCGCCTACGGGAGGAGATGGAGCGCATCGTGACTACCCACATCCGGGAGCGCGAGGGTCGCACCAAGGAGCAGGTGAGTCCCTCCTGCCCCTCGGGTTCTCCTCCTCCTTCCCATTTTGTCTCTTCTTCTTCTTCTTTTTTTTTTTTAATTAAAATTTTAATGTTTTATTTATTCTTGAGAGAGAGACAGAGCATGAACAGTGGAGGGACAGAGTGAGAGAGGGACACAGAATCCGAAGCAGGCTCCAGGCTCTGAGCTGTCAGCACAGAGCCTGACATAGGGTTCAAACTCACGAGCCATGAGATCATGACCTGAGATGAAGTCAGACACTTAATCCACTGAACCATCGGGCTCCCCTCTGCTTCTCTTTTTTATTGTGGTAAAATATATATAACATGAAATTTACTATTTTAACCATCTTTAAGCATGCAGTTCAGTGGCCTTAAGTACATTCACAGTGTCACACAGCCATCACCACCATCTGTCTCCAGAACTTTTCCATCTGCCCAAACTGAAGTTCATCAAACAGCGACTTGCCATCCCCTGCTCCCCACCAGCCCCTGGCAACCACGTTCTACTTTGTGTATCTGTGAATTTGACTTCTCTAGGTAGCTCATATGGGTGGAAGCTTCCAACAATTGTCCTAGTTTCTTTTAATTCCAGTTCTTTTTTGTTAGCTTGTTTATTTATTTTTGAGAACTAAAGAGAGATAAGAGAGAGAGAGCATGAGCAGGGAAGGGCAGAGAGAGAGAGAGAACTCCAAGCAGGCTTGGAGCTACCAGCGCAGAGTCTGAGGTGGGGTTCGATCTCATGAACCTCTGAGATCATGACCTGAGCCAAAACCAAGAGTCAGACGCTTAACTGACTGAGCCTCCCCGGCACCCCAACAATTGTCCTTTTGTGTCAAGTTTATTTTACTTAGCCCAATCTCCTCAAGGTTCATCTATATTGCAACAGATGTCAAAATTTCCTCCCATTGTAAGTCTCAATAATATTCCATTGCACACTTACACCACATAGTGTTTATCCATTTGGGTTGTTTCCACCTTCTGGCTCTTATGAATAATGCTTCTATGAACATTAGAGTGCACATGTCTCTTTGAGACCCTGATTCCAATTTTGGGGGTATATGTCCAGAAGTGGGATGGCCGAATCCTTTGGTAATTCTATAGTTAACTTTTTGAGGAGCCGCCATATTGTTTTCCATACTGTTTACTGGAGCTGCGCCCTCTTACATTTCCACCGTCTCCTTCTCAACCTTCTGGCAGTCTGTCCTCTGGTCATTTCTCTTTGGGCCTCCCTCTCTATATATTCTATTTTTCTGAGTCACCATATACCTGTCATAGCCACACTCTCTTCCTTTTATGTAGTCATTTATCAAGTATTCATTCATTCATTCAATCACAAACATGGTCACTGAATGCTGCCTCTGAGCCTGGAGGAGCAGAGATGAGAAGGCTCCCTCACAGCCCTCACGAGGCTCATGGGCGAGTCCTCCTTACTCATCCCTCAGTCATCCTTCTGTCTATACTGACCTCTGGCTCCCAATTCCCAGCGTCCCCTCCTCACCCACCCCTTCTCTGTGATGGTGCTGTCCACATCTTTGTCTGGATGTGTTGTGTTTCTGAATCCTTATGGATCTCTTTAACTACAAAAGTGATAAATACTTAATAAAATATTCAGTCAGTATAGAAGTAATTACAAGTAAGTATTTCTTCATTCACTCTTCCCTGCCCCCAGCTCCTCCCACAAAATAACCATTATGAACAGCTTGGTGTGTTCCTTTCCGGGCCCAGGCATTTTTTTTTTTTCTAGGCACATACAGACTCCAGATTCTATCTTAATCTTCCATAACCACAGCCCTGCTCTGTGTCTTGCTTTTTTCCTCTACCGATAATTGTAGTAGCTAACATCTGTTGAGCCCCCATTACATGTCAGACATGTGATCTGCCTCATTTCAGGTGTCTACATCACTCCTGTGAGGCAGACACACTTCATCTGTGGAACTCAAGGCTCAGTGAGCACAGACTTATTACAGGGAGCGGTGGGGCTTGGGTCAAACCCGGAGGCGAGCATCAGGGATGTCACTCTGGGGAGCCCGTGGGGGGCTCAGTCTATTGAGCGTCTGACTTGGGCTCAGGTCATGGTCTCACGGTTTGTGGGTTCAAGCCCCACATCAGGCGCTCTGGTGTCAGCGCAGGGCCCCCTTCAGATCCTCTGTCTCCCTCTCTCTCTGCCTCTCCCCCACTCTTGCTCTCTCTCCCTCTTTCAAGAATATTTAAACAAATTTTATTTTTTCCACTTTCCACTTAAAAAAAAAAAAGGAATGTCATTCTAATCGTGACTTAGTTATGAATCCCATTACTCCTCACTGTTTGCAAAGGGGATCTTCCCGTGCCAGAGCTTAGAGACTGTCCTCATTCTTTTTTAAAAAATTTTAAAAGTTTACTTATTTCTTTTGAGAGAGAGAAGGCACAAGCAGGGGAGGGGCAGAGAGAAGGAGAGAGAGAATCCCAAGTAGGCTCTGCACCATCAGCTCAGAGCCTGAAGTGGGACTCGAACTCACAAACTGGGCAAGATCAAGAGTCGGACGCTGAACCGACTATACCACCCAGGCACCCCTGTCCTCATTCTTTTGAATAGTTGTAGAGTGCTTTCTTGCTTTGAGGATACCATAATTTATTTCACTTTCTGATGGCCACTGGCTTGTTTCCAATTTTTCTCTATTACAAACGACACCACACTGAACACCTTGGGACATAGATCTTTGCTCACTTGATGAGTTTATCTACTAGATCGATACATATATTTCTAGAAATGAATATGTGCATTTTATTTTATTTATTTATTTTTAAAGTTTTTTTAATGTTCATTTATTTTTGAGACAGAGAGACAGAGGGTGAGCACGGGAGGGGCAGAGAGAGAGGGAGACACAGAATCTGAAACAGGCTCCAGGCTCTGAGCTGTCAGCACAGAGCCTGATGCGGGGCTTGAACCCACGAACGGTGAGATCATGACCTGAGCCGAAGTCAGGTGCTTAACTGACTGAGCCACCCAGGCGCCCCTGAATATGTGCATTTTAATATTACTAAATATTTCCAAACTACCCTCCAAGAAGGTGATACTGATTGACACTTCCACCAACAATATATGAGAGTCCCTCTCCCCACAGTTGTGCCCACACTGGTCACTATCAATATTTATTATTAACTTGATAGGTTATAAAAGGGTCTCATTGTTTTAATTTACATTTCTTTATTAAGGAAGGTGAGCATCTTTTTACATATCCTTATTGATTATATGCATTTCTTCTATGAATTATGCATTTGTGTTCTCTGACTATTTGGATTTGTTTCTTGTTAGTTTCACTTACTGACTTGTAGGAACTCTTTTATTTATTGTGGACACGATTACTGATGCATTGATTGATTTATGATGGATCCTATATGGGCTCCAAGTAAGTTTCTTCCAGCTTGTCATGCATTTTAAAACTCTGTCATACTTTTTCTACTTGCCTGCTGACCTGTGTCCTCCAAGGTCATGCTCCTCATCGACATTGAGCTGGCTTACATGAACACCAACCATGAGGACTTCATAGGCTTTGCCAAGTGAGTGCTCCCTAGACAGAGAAGGTGGTGCCTCCTGTGAATGTGCGTGTGTGTGTGTGCGCGCGCGCATTTGTGTGTACAGGACCCAGGCCTGCTGGGCTAACCCTCTGTGTGTGGCGCCCACTGAGCAGTGACATTGAAGCCAGTCCTCTTGAGAGAAGTTCTGAGACTCTTCCTTCTCTCCCCGTTAGTGCTCAGCAGAGGAGCAACCAAATGAACAAGAAGAAGGCTTCAGGGAACCAGGTGAGTGAACCCAGATGCCCCAGCCGGAGGGATGGAGGGTGCCGGATGGACGCCGAGCTCTGAGAGTCCCCTCCCCCGAGGGGAAGGGTCTCACAGGGGCCAGGGAGCCTGTCAGCTGCCAGCCACAAGCCTCCCACTCTGCCTCAGTAACCCTCTCTCCTCTCTCCCGATGCTTCTCGTGGTTGCTATGGTTACCTCTTTGCAGGATGAGATTCTGGTGAGTACCAGGACTGGGGCTCTTGGCTTATGTAGTGAGGGGGAGGAGGGGGCCCCTGTGTAGTGGGGATGCACAAGAGGGTAAAAGGGCACTCTGGCTTGAGCTGCTTGCACACACCAGCACATGGATGTCCACACATGCTCTTAGTCCAGAGGCAAGGCTTAGCCACACACATAGCCCATCAGCCTGTCCATCAGCACACATGAACTAAGTATGTACTGCAGGCAGAGGTAGACCATGTGGGCTGGGTGGGTGAAAATGGCTGGAGGGGGCCTGGCACTCACTAGGTGTTCCTTAAATATCTGTTGGATGGATGGACGGATAGATGGATGCATGCATAGATGAATAGATAGATAAGAGAGAAATCTGTTTTTAAGGTAGCCATCTCTACCGGAGAGTTGAGTAAAGAGATGAATGAGATGAATGAAATATCAAGAGACATATCTCTTCTTGCCTGTTCTGCCCTTCCGATCTCTGCTGAAACACTGCTTCTCATCCTCACCTGTACATACAAGCCATTGTCTGGAATTTTCCAGAGACCATAGCTTCTTTTCAACAATCTAGGTGTTTGTGTGATTATTGGCTTCATATCCATTTCCTTCTCAAACCCCATGAGGGGAAGGGCTGGGTCTCTCTTGTCCATCAGCAAATTCTCAGCCCTCGGCCCAGGGCCTGGCACACAGTAGATGCTCAATAGAATGAAGGCATTGATGAATGTAATATCCCAGGGCAATTCGGTTCAACAAACGCTCGGTGGCGTCTACACTGTGCTGACCCCTGGACACGAGTCAGACCCTAGCCTTGCCCCTTGGAGACCTGAGCCTGCAGTTGGGACCCAGGCAGGGTGGGAGCTGGGGGAGCAAGAGATGTCTGGTGCAAGGGCTCTGGTGCAGGGGGGGTTGGCAGAGCTGGGGGTGGCCGAGGGAGTACAAGGCTGCAAGTCAGAGCAGGAAGTAGCGGGACAAGGTCTGCTGGTCAAATCACCAGGTATGAAGTGCCAGGGCGTGGCCTTTGGACTCAGTTTGGAAGACAGTGACGAGACACTGAGGGGATCCTCTCCGAACCCAGACAGGGTGGGCGAGGGATCGTGGGGCACCTGGCTATCTTGTTTCTGTTAAAGGCTAAGGCAGCTGCGCAGCTACTGATCCACCGTGGGACTTGGGTTCTCTGCAAGTTCTTGGGGAAGCCAGAGAGGATCAAGGAAGACTCCAGAAGGGTTTTGAGGGCCTCATAAGCAGGCCTGACCCCCAGAGGGCTTTCCTGCCACCCCCGGGCTCCTCATGTCTTCTCTGGGTGCTCTTCATGTCTTCTCTGGATGCTCAGAGAAGCCAAGGAGGTCAGGGCTGGGGGACAGAGCAGAAGGCGCTCCCCCATGCTCCATATGGCCCACCGCTAGGGTCTACTTAGTAGCCTTGCCCTTGGAGTAGAATCTACAGGCCTTGGTCTATGGTGATGGCTCAAGATGGTCTTGGGGACAGCAGCTTCCTACTATGAAAAGAGACCTTTGCCTGATACTCTGGGCTCCCCGAGGTGAAGGGGCCTGTTCAATCCATGCTCAGCCCTTCCCTTTGCTCCCACTCCTGAACACCCCACTCCTGTCCAGAGCCTGGGGCCAAAGACCCGGAGAATCCTACTACTGTTGCATTCATGTATTCATGTCACAAACGATTACTGATCACTTCCTGTCTGCCAAGCACACTGCAAGGTGCTGGGATATACCAGTGAGCAAGAGAGTTCAGTTTAGCAAGACAGGCATCAACAGATAATCTCTCTCTCTCTGTCTCTCCTTCTCTCTCTCTCTCACACACACACACACACAATTTTGAATCTCAGCCATTGTCACAGAAGGTTGAGCATCTGTCTTGGGCTCAGGTCATGGTCTAGTGGGGGTCCTGATCCTCTGGGGGCCAGGGAGGGCCCACCTGAGAATGCGACTCCTGAGCTGACACCTGGGGGTGCATAGGAACTTGGTAGGCTAACAGGAGGGGAAGTGCGTTCCAGGCAGAGGCAGCAGCAGCATGGGCAAAGTCCCTGAGGTCAGAAACAAGTCTTACAATAAGGTGCATCTCAAGCTGAAAAGACATTCAGAATCGCATTGCCCCATTGACCACCCCAACTCCGCTTGCACACTTTGAGCAGTGGGGAGCTCATCCCCCATGAAGGCTACCAGTCCCCTACTCAGGTGGCTTTAGCTATCAGAAGGCTCTTTACCCTGAGCCGACCTCTGCCTTCCTCCATCTTCCAGTCTGTTCACTCATGGTTCAAACCGGAGCAGGTCTGGCCCGCTCTGACCGGCCAGGGCCTCCAAGAGCTAGAGGAAGCCTGGGCTTTTGAGCACCTCTGTCTGCCTACCCCATCCTCCACAGGGAATCCAGGCCTCTGCCCACTGACCTCCTGCCCTCTCACCCCCCAGGTCATCCGGAAGGGCTGGCTGACCATCAACAACATTGGCATCATGAAGGGGGGCTCCAAGGAGTACTGGTTTGTGCTAACGGCCGAGAATCTGTCCTGGTACAAGGACGACGAGGTAAGGGAAGGGCCACCGGCCAGGGGGTGAGGCTCGGACACCGCCGTGGGCTTGGAGTAGACAGAACCACCCAACAAACGGGTTTTTTAAAATCCCATCAAAGACCCTTGGATGGAGGTGGGCTGCAAGGATCCAGGCAATCCTGGGAGCTCATCCAGGCTGGCCAGAGAAGACGGCTTATCAGGATCGGGGAGCCTGGGGCTCAGCGCCCTGGAGAGGGTGGGCAGGGGTGCTGGGCACCCCCTGACCCCGCCAGGCCCGTGGCCTTCCTGTTTTCCTGCTCCAAGGGCGTGCCGCCTCCTCCGTGGCCCCCGCTTGTCTATGACACACACACGTCCAGCTGCAGACGCCCTGTTAACCCCTGCACCCCAGTCCCCCGGACTCAGTGGGGCAAGGGAGGTGCCCCAGGTGCCTCTATGCAGAAGGGCCAGGAGGGACGGGGCCCAGTCAGGGAGCCACAGAAAACCCCTCCTTGCCCACAGGGGCAGGCGGAGCTTTTGCCATCTTCCTCCCCTGACATCTCCCTCCCTTGCTGCCGGTCTCCTTTAAGAATGAGTCTATTTGGCTTCCACATCTGGATTCCAGAGGTGACCAGAGAGAATAGGGAGGATTGGGGGGGGCTTGTGGTAATGAACTCCAGCTGGCCACAGAGTGGGGGAGGGGACCTTCTTCCTGAGGAAGCTTTTAGAGGAGAGGGTGCTCTCAGTGGGGGAGTGGGGCTGGGGTGGGGGCTGTGATTTTCGTCTCCGAGCCCCCTCCTTGATCCCTGCTTCCTCCAAGTTGTCCTGGGCAAGCTCCCCCCCCCCCGCCCCGATCTTGGGCCGGGCCCTCTGTCGTCACTGGCTGGGGCGCCAAGCCATCTGGACCTCATTACCCCAACGCTGGCCTCTCCCGGAGCATGGGGCCCCTGGAAGGGATGGAGTGTGAGGTGGCGTGACGCGGGTGGGGGGGTCGCTTCCTGCTCTGTCGCTCAGGCAGGCTGCCTAGACCCCTCATGGGCTGGGGGTGCTGACTGCTGGCCCCAGAACTCCTGGTGCCCTTGTGCTGGGCTCCTTATACAGGCCAGGGGACCGTGTGACCAGGGGCTGAGGGCTACGCTGCAGGGAACTGTATGCAAGAGGGGTCCTGTCCTCCTGTGATGGGGTCTCTTTAGATTTGTGTGTACAGTCGAGTCGGGTCGTGTGTGGGAGCCGCGCGTGGGAGTTGGTGTGGGTGGGGTGGGGGTGGGCAGTGAATGCCGTGAGGTGGGGTGTGTGAGGCTGGTGGATGTTGTGGGGGGGTTGTGGGAGAGTGTTTGGGATGTAAGCATCTCGGTGTGGTTGGGGGCAGACGGTGTGTGCCTGAGGTATGACTCTGGGGTGTGTGTGCCCGTGCTGGGTGTACAAATGAAGGTGCGAGTATGTGGCAAATGGACTTGAGGAGCGAGGGTGTGCATGTGGAACATCCGAGAATACGCATGTATTTGGGACGTAAGGATGGGAGAGAGCTGGCGTTCCATTGTGAGGGTGCGTGTGTGCGCACGTGTGTGCACTTGAGATGTGCAAGGAGCACAGATGTGGGATTTTAGTTTGGGTGTGGGAATGTATGTGCCTGAGTCGTGGGGGTGTACATGTCCAGTTGTTGAGATCGTGTGTGTGTGCGTGTGTGTGTGTGCGTGCATGTGTGTGTGTGTGTTGGGTGTGAGTGGAGTTTTGCACTAGAACACCTTGGGGACATGGAGGTAGTCTGGGCTGCGGGGAGCGTGATCTGTCCCCCTCTCTACCCAGCCACCAGCCCTCTGGTCTTTGGGACTTGGGTGGCCCTCTGGGCAGATAGGCGGCTGCCCAAATCCCCAGCCCTCACTGCCCGCCCCCCAGCTTCTCAGTTCTTCCTCTGCCACCCATCAGCACCCCCATCCCGTCTCACAGCAGGGTGCCCCCCTTCCCTCTGCACCTCCTCCCAGCATCCCTCCCAACCGCCCCCCTCCAGTCCCCTGCCCCGTCTCCAGACTCCGGTTCTGGGATGGCCGTGTGGGGGTCGGTCCAGCTCTCCAGCGGCGGCGCCGAGGGTCTAACCCAGCCCAGCCTAACCAATGTGCAGACTACTGTACAATTTGGGAGTCCTGAACAGATAGTCTAAACACTGGGTAGACGGAGTGGAGGTGTCCTCTGGTCCATCCAGGCAGCAGTGTCTGTGCGTCGGGTGGGAGCTTCGGCCCCATCTCCTGGAGATCCGAGGCCCCCCAGCCCCAGCCCAGCCAGCCCGTGGTCCCCTCTCTGCTCCCGACTCCCCTTCTGCCTCCTTTGACGTGGCAGGGGTGAGCGGGAGCTGTGGCTGGGAAGGAGGGGCCTGGGGAGGGGGCCGGCCAGCAGGAAGGGAGGGGTGGGGGGAGGAGGCCGCTCCTACCTAGAGTCCAACCCCAGAGCACAGGGCGGGTGGTGGCGGGGCCTCCCTCGAATGCTTCCAGATGTTCCCTGGCCGTGTGTGCAACTTCCTCCTCTCCTCCCCCAGCCGCCCTCTGGGGCTCCTGGCCACCCGCCTGGCATAAAGAAGGCTTTATGTGGCTGGACGGGCCAGGCGGGTGTGGGGGGGCAGAAGGAGGTGGGCAGGATGGCGCCAGGACGGGGGAGCAGGGTCCTCCTAAATCCAGCCAGCCCCCAACCCGTGATCCTGGTCGAGGCTCGCGCCCAAGCCCTGAGTCCCTGAGATCCACATAGACGTCCTCCCCCGGCCACAGCACGGGTCCTGTGGTGTGTGGGCAAGTTGGTTACCAGCAGCCAAAACCCTCTCCTCCCCCCAGAGCCCCATCCTGGACTATCCTCCGCCGCAGACCCCTGGGCCTTCCCTTGAACATAGCAGGCTACAGACATCTCCACCCATGGCAGGCGTATACGCGCATGCGTTGGCCTGGCACCCACATGGGCATCCACAGATACACGTCACTCCTCCAGGAGGGCTGCAGACAAGCCAATCATATTCAACAAGCCATAGGCATATAAATCTGGGTGCCCACAGGGCAGCCCACAGGCACGTTCCGAACAACACAGGTATTTACAGTCGCCACACGCATCTACAAAAGCATGCACACGTCCAGCTTGACACAAACACACTCACATGGGCACACGTGTGCGCACGCACACCTAGGCGACACAGACACGGGCACGCGTACACGATGGTGACGGCATACATGCTCGGGCCAGCATGCGTTCGCACAGGCACACAACCACGCACGCGTTGCACACACAGACACACCACCTCCAGGTTTGTGCTGTGTGCCTGATTGCTAACACATGGGCGGGTTGGGGGGAGTGGGCTGGGCTAGCCTTTTGAAGCCGCTGGGGCTGCCAGGGGGGCCCCCCTTCTCTGTCTCCACAGTCAGGAAATGAAGTCAGCAGCTCATCCTAAGCAGGTCTCTTTTGTCCAGCCCGGGGCGAGAGAGGCTTGAGTGTGGGGTGCCTGGCTGGGGCTGGCCTGGGCTGCCTCCGGGGCTTCCTTGGGGTGGGATTGGGAACACCCTCAGTCTTGGCACCCTGCGCTTTTGGGAATGGCTTGAATGTCATTGGGAACCAGAGGTGCTCAGCAGGCCCAGGGCTCCATGGCCAGGGTCTCTTCAGACCCCTGTTCAGGGGACCCTGGTGCCCAGAAGCCCAGGGCCACTCTGGGGGTCCACAGCCCCAGCCCCACCCCCCGCCCCCAGCACGGAGCACTCTTTGGTGTGAGACGCGGCAGAGAGCAGTGCCAAACTCACCCCTGCTCCTATCTCTATCCACAGGAGAAAGAGAAGAAATACATGCTGTCCGTAGACAATCTGAAGCTGCGAGATGTGGAGAAAGGTTTCATGTCGAGCAAGCATATCTTTGCCCTCTTTAACACTGAGCAGAGGTGGGTCCCCAGACTCTGTGAGCCCCAAGCCACTCACGCTGAGCAGAAAGGAGAGGGGCCTGCCCCAAGCCCCACAGCAAGTCATGCGTTTGACAAATATTTACTCAGTTCCTACTCTGAGCTCAACTTCATGTCAAAATCTCCTTCCCCCTTCCCGCCTGCCCCCCTCCCAACCTCCCCGCCTCCTTCCCTTCCAGTCCCTGCTCTGCATAAGAGACTCTGCCAGGCACTGGGGGCAAAGAAGAGCCCATCAGGCCCGGTCCCCTTTCTGTGGTCCCCTTGCTCAGTGTCCTGTGGGGTCTGTGACAATACGGGGTCTCTCCCCTCCCAAGCCAGGGCTGACTCCTATGGGCTTCTGCTCACTCAAGATGAGGGTTCAGTACAGTTGCCATCAGGGAGGTTTCCAGAGAGCCAGGGAGGGAGCCACTGGGGGCTACCTGGTCAGGGATGACCCTCTTATGAGGGCCCAGGTCCCCCTTTTATTTTTTTATATTTTTTAAACAGTTTATTTTGAATTTTTTTTTTACATTTATTTATTTTTGAGAGACAGAGCATGAGCGGGGGAGGCACAGAGAACGAGGAAGACACAGAATCCAAAGTAGGCTCTGTCAGCAAAGCGCCCAACGCAGGGCTCGAACTCACAAACCATGAAATCATGACCTGAGCTGAAGTTGGACTCTTAACCGACTGAGCCACCCAGGCACCACAGCACCCACCCCCCACCTTTTTTTTTTAATATTTTTTTTAATGTTTTATTTATTTCTAGGAGAGAGAGAGAGAGAGACAGCGTGAGCAGGGGAGGGTCAGAGAGAGAGGGAGATAGAGACTCTGAAACAGGCTCCAGGCTCTGAGCTGGCTGTCAGCACAGAGCCCTATGTGGGGCTCGAACCCACGAACCGTGAGATCATGACCTAAGCGAAAGTCGGACGCTTAACGGACTAAGCCACCCAGGCGCCCCCCCCCCACCTTTTAATAGAGCATTTTACACTGGGTCCTCAAAATGACCCAGGAAGGTAGGAGTCATTTTTTTTTTAATTTTTTAATGTTTATTTAGTTTTGAGAGAGAGAGACAGAGACAGAGACGGAGAGACGGAGTCAAGCAGAAGAGGAGCAGAGAGGAGACACAGAATCCAAAGGAGGTTCCGGGCTCTGAGCTGTCAGCACAGAGCCCGACATGGGGCTCGAACTCACAGACTGTGAGATCATGACCTGGGCCAAAGTCAGACACTCAACCAACTGAGCCACCAGGCACCCCTACGAGTCATTATTATTAACCCATCTTCTAGACAAGGAAACTGAAGCTTGGAGAGAGGAGGAGACTTGCCCAGGGTCGCACAGCTGGGAAATGACAAAGCCAAGAATGGCCCCCAGGCATGTTGACCCCAATCCATGCATGGCCTTAACCACCTGGGCGAATGGGTTTTAATGCCTTTTCCCCTCACTGCCTGCCCTTGTAGGAATGTCTACAAGGATTATCGGCAGCTGGAGCTGGCCTGTGAGACACAGGAGGAGGTAGACAGCTGGAAGGCCTCCTTCCTGAGGGCTGGCGTGTATCCTGAGCGTGTCGGGGTGAGTGGCAGCGTGGGGAGAGGGCAAGCTACCCGCCATAAGGGGTCCTGGGTCACCATCCTCAGCCCTTATGGGCTCAGAAACAGCACAGATCCTCCCCCTAACTGTCCTGGGGCGGGATCAGAGTTAAGCCTTCCTGCCGTCCTCCAATGCGGGCTTTTACCTGACCATCCTCTGCCACGGATGGCGTTTCCCGCATATAATGGTGGTTTCTTGTGGCTACTTCACTTTCCTCCTCTTTTACTGTGGCGATGTCTAGAGTTGCCTTAGAGCTGGGGTAGAGTGCCCCGAGTTCACTCCCCCCTTTTCCTCCCTGTGTGTGTCTGCTTCGGCTGCGCTTGCTCGTGGCGGTGGCGGCGGTGGCAATGCTGGTGTCGTGACCTCTATGGCTTTGGCGTGGGCCTCCCAGGACAAGGAGAAAGTGAGTGTGCCGCTCCCTCGCCTTCAGCCAGGTGTCCAGCCTGGCCAAGTCTTTAGAATCAGGAAGGGACCTTGAAAAGGTCCTTTCCGAATCATAGACTAGGAAACTCAGGCAAATTCTAGACACTAGACTGAGAGCCGAGATAAGGCTGAACAGGGTCTGGGTCGTAAGAGGCACTGGGTGGAACCCAGATGCAGAGTATCCAGGGCAGGGGGTGGGGGTGGGGATTGGCATCTGTGTGTTCAGGCCGTTTGTTCTCTGTGCCTCAGTGTTCCAGGCCACCCTTGGAGGGGCCAAGACACCTGGGGGTGCCTGGAACCTGGCTGCGGGAGCCCAGCCACCCTAATGCCCTCTGTTCTCAATGGCAGGCCAGCGAGACTGAGGAGAATGGCTCGGACAGCTTCATGCACTCCATGGACCCACAGCTAGAGCGGCAGGTGGAGACCATTCGGAACCTGGTGGACTCATACATGGCCATCGTTAACAAGACCGTGAGGGACCTCATGCCGAAGACCATCATGCATCTCATGATCAACAATGTGGGTGCAACACTTCGTGGGTGGTGGGTGCTCTTTTGGGACCAGGGAAGCAGCAGCCAGGATGCCCCAGGGGAGGCACAGCCTCGTCCCATGGGACCAGCTCTAGAGAGCTAGGTATGGGTCCACACCAGAGCTGTCGAAAAGAAATCAAATGTGAGCTCCTTATATTATTTTGTCGATTCACATACCCAAGCCATTACAAATATTCTTAAATGTTTTCCAAAAGGGACTAGGAATCACATCTTTTGAGAACTCCCAGACCATGTTTTTAAACACATACCCCACAGAACCACTAACACCCATGGCTTAGTGAAAAAGCATGGCCGCCAGAGAAATAGTACTGTGTTTGAATCCTGGCTTTGCCACAAATTCTGTTTGACTTTCAGTCAGCTGCCCTCTCTGAGCCTCTGTTCCCTTATATGTAAAACATGGATAATAATAGAGTTGAGAAATAAAGGAATATATAGTAAGAGTAACACAGTGCCTGGCACATAGTAGGTGTTCAACATATCACTGAATAACAAGTAAGACACAGGCCTATGGCATAAAAAACCTCAGTGCCTCTCCATGAGTTTAAGGAGAACATTAATCACCCCCCCACCCCCCTACCACACACACACACACACACACACACACTTCTTTTTTAAGTTTATTATCAAGTTGGTTTCCATATAACACTCAGTGCTCACCCCCACAAGTGCCCTCCTCCATGCCCATCCCACCCACACACAGACATTTCATCCAATCCAGGCACGCAAGGGCTCAGAAAATTTAAACTTTCATCCACCTTATTTTGGCCCAGTGGAGCCTGCAAGTCCTTGGAAAGGGTGGAACTGCCCCATTTGACAGATGGGGAAACTGAGGCTGAAAAAAAGCTGAACAACTAGGTGTCCTGGTGGCATGACAGGCCCTTGGTGCCCTCCCAAATCTATGACCTTGAACAGGTCACTTTTCCTCTCTGGGCCATCTGAGGAAAGAGCAAGAACGGAGAAAGGGAAGCGGGAGGAGATCTCCGAGTTCGGGTGGTGGCAAAGCTAGGGTACCCCCCACCCCCACCCCCTGGCCCGAGTTCTCGGTCCAGCGCACAGTCCCACCGGGCAGTCAGGTCCCAGTACAGGTGTCGGGTCTCAACCTGTCCTCTTTTCACTTCCTCGCCCGCAGACGAAGGAATTCATCTTCTCGGAGCTGCTGGCCAACCTGTACTCGTGCGGGGACCAGAACACACTGATGGAGGAGTCGGCGGAGCAGGCGCAGCGGCGCGACGAGATGCTGCGCATGTACCACGCACTGAAGGAGGCGCTCAGCATCATCGGCGACATCAACACGACCACTGTCAGCACGCCCATGCCCCCGCCTGTGGACGACTCCTGGCTGCAGGTGCAGAGCGTACCGGCCGGACGCAGGTACCAGGGCCGGCCCCCACGGCCCCAAAGCCCCCCAGCCCGGGGCCCGCGGGAGGAGGGCCGGGACCGGGCAGTGGCGCGCCCGCGTCACCGGAGCGGCTCCCACCTGGAGCAGGGGGCGGAGCTTAGAAATGGGCGGGGCTTGTCGCGGGGCGGGGCTTGCCGTGAAGCGCTGGCTGCGGGGCTGGGTGGAGCTGGAATTTTAGAGCCACCGGAGGCGAGCCTTAAACTCCGGGAATACGTAGGTTGCGGCAGGGCGGGGCTTGCGCGCATGGGCGTGACCAGCACGGGGCTGGGGGCGGGGCCTCCGGGGGGGCGGAGCTGCTCATCTCTCCCTTCCTTGTCTTCCGCACTCTGTCGCCCGCAGGTCACCCACGTCCAGCCCCACTCCGCAGCGCCGAGCCCCCGCCGTGCCCCCAGCCCGGCCCGGGTCGCGGGGCCCTGCTCCTGGGCCTCCGCCTGCTGGGTCCGCCCTGGGGGGGGCGCCCCCCGTGCCATCCAGGCCGGGGGCTTCCCCTGACCCCTTCGGTCCTCCCCCCCAGGTGCCCTCGCGCCCCAACCGCGCCCCGCCGGGGGTTCCCAGGTGAGTAGGGGCTGTCAGCGTCGGAAGAGACCACTGGGCGGGCGTAGCCGGGAGGGAGGTGGGGCCAGAACCGGTCCTCTCCATCCAGGGCGCTTCGGACGTGGGTGCCGGAGCTACGGGAGGTGTGGCCGAGGGTTGGCGGAGCCTGCCCCCCAGGGAGCGCTGAGTCCCGGAGGTGGTCGTTTCTGCGGAGGGGGCCGTGGGACTCATCCCACCTGCCCCCTTCTTTCCAGCACTTGCATGGCGCTTCCCTCCCTTTTCACTTCTCTCTCCCACTATTGCGTCCCTCCTCCTTTCTCCTCGCTCTCCGTTTTCCATTCCGCCCTCAACTCTCTCTCCCAGCCCCTAGTGACTCACCTCAGGTCTGGGGATTTGAACTCAGATCTTCTCCAGATGTGGAGTTTGTTCACTTACACTCAGGGCTACTCTGATGCCCCCCTTCTGAGTCCTGACTCTCTGAATTGTCCTAAGGGGGATGTCTGGCCTCTGGCCCACAGCAACAGAGACCAGGCTGTGACTGTGACCAGCAAGGTGTGTGATGTGTGTGTGTGGGCGTGCACACGGGTGTGAGTGTAAGAATGGCACTCAGGCACGGGGCTAGGACGCGGAGCAGCTGGGAAAGGGGACCGGGAGGGATGGGGCAGTCTAACGGCTTTCTTCTTTCCCCCTTGCCCCTACGTGGTCTGGACCAACATGGTGGGTGGGGGGCAGCAGTGGATGAAAGGCTGCCCCATTCCCAGAGATTTCCAGGAAAAATAATTCTACTTCATCCCTTGGCTTGCCTTCTTGATTCATGACCCTTTTTCAAGGAAGCTCGTTTTGATATCTCAGTCCCTGTTTCTACTGGCCACATCCTCTGAGGAAGAGCACATCAGACCAATAGCACCCACCTGTGTTTCCAGATGGCTGGAGGGTAGGATCTAGCCTTCATGGGTCTAGCTTCCATGAAGCCCAAATGGAGCAGAGATGGGACTTGCTTCCACGATGATCCGATGACCAAAGCAGATGGGGTAAAGCAGGCAGCAGGGCATTGGTCGAGAGCACTGGACCAGAGCCCAGAGATTCTGGTTCACCCTGTGCTGTAAGCAAGTCCCTGTCCCTACCAGGGCCTCAGTGTCCCTTCTGCAACATGATAGTTAACATTCTGCCTTTCTCCCAGGGTTGGCGTGAGGATCAAGGGAGAGAGACCGTGACTGTAGAGAAGCCGCATGAAGTGCAAATGTGGCTGTAGGAACACTTTGCTAACTTCCCTCGTGTGTTCAGATTCTTAAGGGAATTTGGCACGCCCAGGTGTGCACTGGGGTGTGACGTAGGGGAAGAGGAAGATTTGGCATCTGCTTTAACTCCAGTCTCACAAAAACACACAGGAAACACTTGGCAAGTCATGCCCCTGCCTCGGGGAAGAGAACAGTCTGGGAAGCTTCAAGACAGCTTGACACGGGGGAGGTCTGGGGGCCGACCGGGATAAGACTCAGGCACTCAGGCAGTGAGAAGTCAGGAGCGGCGGTGTGGGCGGAGGTTTAGCATGGGATGCATTGAGGAGAGCCGCTGGCCAGAGGAGAGTGCAGACAGAATGAGAAAGAATAAGAAAAAGTTGCCCTGGGTACAGTCGGGCGGGCTGCCAAACCTTAAAAGTTCACAGAAGAGTTTGTCCTCCTGAGGCTCAATGCTGCGGGGACTAGGGAGCCATGGGAGGTTCCTGGGCAGAGAAATGACAGCTAAGAAAGCAAGACCCGTCCCTTACAGAGCACTGCAGGTGGCCCTCGGAGCACGCCAGGCACGAGTGTGCAGGGAGCTGGTGCAAACCCCTCCTGTGTACGGGCGAGCTTCTGTGTTGTGACTCAGCCCACGCGTGTGCTTCAATGTGCCGAGTGGCTGCATGCCCCGGATCCGTACTGCACGTGCCGGCCAGTGAGGGTGCTGGGCAGCGGGGCGGTGGGGGGAGGTGTACGTATGCGTGTTGTTTGTGGGCATGTGTGTCAGCGTGTGCATGCGGGGCCGTGGGGCCTCAAAGCATGTGTGTGCACGCCCGGGCGTGTGCGTGTGCGTGACCCCACCCCTGGGCCTGCCCCGGCCGTGAGTGTGAACTGCCATGTTGATTTCGTGCTGTCTTTCAGAATCACTATCAGTGACCCCTGAGGAGCGTCAGGCACGGTAGGTACACACATGCCTCTCTCTGCCTGCTGCATGAAGGTGTGTCTGCCCCCTGCTGCACCAGCTCCACACTGGGGGGCGCACCGGGGACCTCAGAGCCAGGCTCCCCTCCCCCTCCCTTCTGCAGCTCCAGACTTATTCTTTCCTCTTTCTGTCCTTGCTGCCAGCTGGCTCTCTCACCTCCCTTCTCAGTGAGCCTCGGGACTCAGTGCCACTGGTCAAGAGCTCCATGGCTGAGCCTGGGGAGCTCTTGGGACGGGCTCCGCACCCAGGCTGGCAGAGCTGGGTGCTCTCAGGAGCCATCAGAGAGGGCAGGGAGCTCATGGTTTATGGCGTAGAGGCAGGGAACGCAGCAGGGGGCGTCGTGCGTGGGGCTGGACTCAGACAGCCAGAGGCCTTGGAACTTCATCCTGGGAATGCCACGCTCATTCCCCGATCTGAGCTGTGCTCTTGGGGCCGGGAGGTCTGGGAACCGAATCCGCGACAGGGCAGAGGAGGTCAGAGCCGCATCTCCTCTATCAGACAACCAGCAACTGAGCAGCAATCTGGGGCGAAGGCTCTGGCTGTTTGCTGGTTTCTGAAAGCTGGAGGGCCCCCGTCCACACCTCACAGGTGAGGCAGGGTCACACTGCCCCTTCCTCCCCCTACCTCCTTGGTGTTGTTATGCCTGCAAAGGCACGACAGACCACGGCGTCCTCGGCCCTGGACAAAGCACCAGAGCCAGTCCACAGGCTCATGGGCCTGGGCCTGTTGCTCCTAGGGGTGACCTACACTTTCCGGCCGAGGGGACAACAGTGTCCGCCGACCTGGGCCAAGTCAGCTTCTCTGAGTCCCATCCTGTCTGGGCCGCGCATTCACCCAGCGACCCGCCTGCCACTCTGCCCCTGCCGCTGACTCTTGCTCTTCTGCTTTTCCCCAGCAGGAAGGGCCCAGCCTCACCTACGCGACCTGTGGTCCCCCGACCAGCTGAGGCTCCCCTCTTAGACTTATAAGCCTGTGGCCACTGGCATCCGGCTGCCTGACCTCCCTGCCTCCCCAGGGTCCCTTCCGAGGACTCCGGGCTTTCTGCCCGCCCAGAGGGGTCTCCAGTGCCCCCTCCAGCCATCCTTGTAGCTTTGCCGTCCTGGCTCAAACAGTGTTCTTTCTCCCGTCTCTCTCCATGAGGACTGGTAGCTGTGGCTACAGGGCACGCGGCCCCACACTCCAAGGCTAGGGGTGGCCCTGGGCCAGTACGTTGAAAGACGGGGGCGGGGGGCACAAAGAGAGGGAAGGCAGAGGGGCCGAGCATGTGTCTGGAGCTGTGGGTGCACTGCCTGGTGGTGTATGAGATGAGAGACCAGCGTGCGTGGCAGGGGGAGGGCCGCCCTGACCCCCACCCCAGACCCCCGGGAAGCTGTGGCCCCCATTCATCTCCAGGTCCTCCCCCCTTCCCTTTCTCATCTCTCTCCTCCATTCCAGAACCCTTGCCCACACCCTCAGCTTCCTCTTCTCCCCCTGCCTCCCCCTGCCTCCTGCCCCGCCGGGCCTGGCATCGCTCGCCTTACCAGTTCTCTCCCTCCTTCTCTCCGTTCTCTCTTTGCTTTCTCTCCAACTGCCAGCCGATCGGGTCAGGCAAGTCCATCCCGTCCTGAGAGCCCCAGGCCCCCCTTCGACCTCTAACCAGATCCCTCTATTCCTCGGAGACCTCCCTTTCCAAGCCTGCCTGGACGGCTGTCCTGTGACCTGACAGTGGCTCCCCAGCCCCAAAGCCTCCTCCTTCCTCTGTGACTTAGTCTGTTGTAGTGGTGAAGCTGACACATCCAGGCGTGATGTTGGTGAAAACTTGTGCCCCCTCTGTGGTATTGCTCCTCCCCCATTCTATAAATATCTATAAATATTCATACACACACACACACACACACACACACACAGCCGCCACAGCCTCGCCGCTAGTGTTGGGAATCAATCACCATGCTGTCCCTGAGGAGTCTTGTGGCTCCACTACAAGGGAACACTGTCACCCTAACACCCCCCTCTCCAATGTGTGCCACCTCTGATGAGCCTCCCGAACACGCCCAGCCCGTGGACGGCCACCTTTCCGTCCCTCCCCCAGTCGAGCACGGGGGTGCCGTACCGGCAGCTGTGTGGTTCTCCGACCACCACCAGTCTTGCTGTCTCTTGGCTGAGAATAAAACGCATTTCTGGACAATGGGAGACTGTCCTCTGTTGGCTTGTGTTCTTTGTGGAGTTCAGGGCAAGGTGAAGCCTTAAACCCTGGGACGCAGGGGTGGGGAAGGGCCTAGCCATTGCCAGTGTGCTGTGAGGAGCAGCAAAGGAAGTCCCCGTCCCTTCCAAGCCCTACTGGGAAAGCACCGGGGGGAGTGGGGTGGGGGTGGGGGCTCTCAGGTCCTTATCTTAGGAAGACTGCTGGGCCCACCAGGAGGGCAGGGCCACCGACTCAGCCTGGAGGGAGGACTGGGGGCATTGGCACACACTGTGAAGGGACATGACAACGAGCCACCAGAGGGGCAGGGTGATGCCACAGACACTGCCTGACCTGGAAGTCAGCATTCTTGAGTGCTGGGATCTTGCTTGCCCTTCCCCAGGACTGGATCAGGCTTCTGAGGCTCTCGGCCGTTAGGGCAGGAGTACCCCACCACCACCTGTGAGTACCCCCCCCCCCCCCAAGATCCCCCAGGCTTCCCCAAGCAGCAGGAAGGTGACGGCTGGATTAACTCTAACAGCTCCTTTGGGCAGGCTCGGACTCCTGGGGGCTGTGCACAATCCGGAAGCCTGCCCTCTGGTGGCAGGGCCCGCTCCCTGCTCAGCGCCCACAGCACAGACCCGAGGACCTAGTGGCCACTGACTGGAAAGAGGCACACGCAAGGCCAAGCAGTATGGCTAAATCCATTTATTCCGAAATAAAAAGCAAAACAGGAGTCGAATTACCCCTGCAGGACCCCGGCCCCGCCCCCGTCCTCTCTATCCCATGCTATCAATAAATAAGTTTCCCTATATTCAAATATTTAATAGAAGTTTCTCCCCATTTGCCAGTTCCACCCTCTGCTATGATACAGGGGCTGCCCTGTCCCCAGAATATACAAAATGTTACATAGATAAGTATGTACACTGGGGAGGGAGCCCACCCCGCCACCAGCTTATGCCTCTGCATGGCCTCAGTTAGCCCTGACATCCCAAGGCCTGGGAGAGTGCTGCCCAGTCGTCTTGCTGGACAGTGGGGAGGGAGGGCACTTGTGCCCCAAAATGCCTCTGAATAGAGGATGCATGAGCCCCTCAAAATGAAGGACTACTTGATGGGGGTGAGGAGGCCACCAGGGAGCCCCTGCTCCCCAAGAGAGGCAGCTTCCTAAATAAACTATATTTATCGAGCCTCTGGCTCTTTGTTTTTCTGGAACCCTGAACAGCCCAGAGATAAAGATACAGCATTGCCAAGGCAGCAAGGGGTCTGCTCCTGGATGTCTCCCCCATTAGGGAGCTCACTATACCCCTCTCAGGGGTCTCAGCTTGGTAGTCGAAGGATAAAAGGGGGATTGGGAAGGAATGGTGGGGTGGTGGGGACGGGGGGGCCAGAGCCCCCAGCCCCATGTCTCTAGGTTTTGTGGCTAGTGTCAACTCCTCAGACCACCGTGATCTTCACCTCGTCGTTGTCGTCAGCCCGGTAGAAGAAGGGGATGCAGGGGTTGTTGCCCAAGCCTGGGCGTTCTCGGGGGTTCTGGATCTCGCACAGCAGCTTAATGATCTGCTGTGCGGTGGGGTTCTCGGCGCCAGTGTGGCGTGGCAGGGCCTCTCCCTGCGGGGGCTCCGCACTGTCGCTGTCGGCCAGGCTCACTTCACGAAGATCATCTTGGGGGCGGTGGGGGAGAAGGGAGGGGCTCTGAGTGCTGTGCAAGCCCTCCCCCACCGCCCGCCAGCCCGTGGGCTCTACTCACCACCCTGGCCATCGACAGCGCCAAGCTCTTGGGCTGGGGGTGCTGTAGTGGCTTCCCCAGCAGGGTTCTGGGCGGTGGCCAGGAACTTGCCCTGCCATTCATTCCGCTCGTCCACCAGGCGGAGCACCAGCTCCTGCAGCTCCAGCAGCTTGACCTGGAGGGAGAGGTGCTGAGCCCTAGCCCTGCCTCCCCACCTCTCCTCTCCGCTCCGCTCCCAAGGATGCTGAGGGCCCACCTTCATTTCCTCTTTGTCCTGAGCCAGTCGGCTAATGTACTCCTCTTTCTCTCGGTGCCGCTCCTTTAGCACGGCCCTCTGATTCTGGTAAAGGGTAATGTACTCTCCTGCAGGGCAGACGGTCTGACGCTCAGGGCTCTCCGACCCCTCACAGAGCTCCCCCACCCTGGGGGGCCAGCTGTGCCACTAACCAATAGTGTCAGTCTCTCCAGAAAGCTGGATGCAGCGATGCTCCAGTTCCTCCACCCGCTCCTTCAGATCCACCTTCTCCTGCATGAGCTCCAGGAAGCGGCTCTGCGGCGACAGCAGCGGCGGTCAGGGCGCAAGGTCAGGGCAAGGGGGTCGGGCGCAGGGTGCAGGGCAGAGATCAGGGCTCGGCAGCCCGCCCTAGCCACCGCCCCCGGGCCAGGCCAGAGCACCCACACACCTGCAGCTTGTCCATGGCCGCCTGGAGGGCCTGGTGGGTCTCCCCGGGCACACTGTCGCCAGTGGTCCCAGGGGCCGCCAGGCGAGCCAAGCGCTGGCAGCGCAGCCTCTGCTCCTTCAGCTGCCCACGCAGGCGTGCCTGCTCCTGCTCGGCACTGGCTAAGGCTGAGTTACAAAATGCCACCTGCGGGTAAGACGTGTACACGTGCACCTTTGTGGGGGAAGCTCGGGATGAGTGGGGGGCAGGGAGGCAGAGAGGAGCGCCTCTCACTGCCCAGGTGGGCACACGTGGTGTTTCAAGGAGGCGCAAGGTCGGACCGTCGGCTCCCAGGGGGGAGGTTGGGCCTCAAGAGGAGCTGAGGGGGGCAAACCAGGAGGTGAGGAGGCAGTCGGGGGCGGGGGGACCAGAGGGAAGCAGGAAGGTGGGGCAGGGAAAGGCCGCTCACCATGGCCTCGTGGCTCTCTAGGTCGTCTGGCATGCTCAGCTTCGGAGGCGCCGCCTCCCGGTCCTCCTCCTCACTGTCCAGTCCGTCTCCTGTTGAGGCGGCCGGAGGGGCCTCAGACAACCCAACAGGGGAGGGGGAGCAGGCCAGGGAGGAAAGCCCGGCTCTGCCCCACCAGCCCGTCCGACCCCGGAGGAGGAGGAGGAGGATTCACCACCCTGAGGGTCCCTTTGAACTCAGTTCTGTGCTGCTCCAGGGCCCCCTCTCCTCCCTGGGCTCTGCCCTCTTCCCCTGGGCAGGTCCCACTTACCCTCCTCAGGCACAGCCATGAGACTCAGCTGGGCCTGGAGCTGCTGGTTCTGCTGGGTGGCAGCTTCCAGGCGTCCCTGAGGGGCCAGGAAAGAGTGAGAAGGGGTGTAGGTCGCAGGCCCGCCCCTGGGGGCCCGGCGCTCCAAGCCCCTCACCCGGGTCTCCTGTAACTCTTGGCGGGCTATCTCGGCCTCCGCCTTGCCCTGAACTTCCTCATGCTGCAGCCGGTCCATGAGCTGGGTCTGTAGCAGCACCTGCTTTTGCAGCATATCCTTGTCAGAGGCCATCTGCTGAAAGGTGGCCGCATACTGCTGCAGGTGGCTCATGTACATGTCCCGCTGCTGCTGTAGGCTCTCAGCCTCCTGGCTCTTCAGCTCCACCTGCAGGAAGACCCTGGGAGTGAGTGAGGCAGGCGGGGGGGGGGTGCCAGATTCTGAGCCCGGACTGGGGAGGTAGGGAGGGGCACAGCTCTTTCTGCCGCCCTGTTGGGGCCCCTGGCTTCTTCACTCTGGGACCTAAGAGACTGCCCCCTTGCCCAGAGCCCCACGCCTCCCTCACCCAGCCTCACACCTCATGACAACCTTCTTTCTATTTTAGCTTTAGTGGGAAAACCAAACCGCGGCCCCACCATACAGGCATTAATCCTCAACACCTCTGTGAGCAAAAGGCTCATCTCCCTTCTAGATTAAGGAAATTGAGGCTGAGAGATGAGAAGTGAGGAGTGACCAGTGGAGCTGGGGTCAGAAGCCAGGGCTGAATCCAAAGAGCCTTCCCCTCTCATTGCGGGGTTGAGGTCTCTAGCCAGGGTGACACCCTCCGGGCCCGGGACTACCCACTTCTCAAAGTCAGAGAGCAAAGAGCAACAAGGAGCCGCACTCAGAGGGACTGGAGTCAGTGCCCTGACCCCCCAACCCCAGGCCAGAACCGCCCATCCTGGCCAAGACCCCTGCCCCCCCGCCGCCCCAACTCTAGGCTCCCAGGCGTCCCCAGCGGGCGCAGGGGTTACCGTCTCCTGTAGCCCGGCCAGCTTCTCCTGCAGCTGGCCCACCTTCTTGGCCAGCTCCTTCTTCAAATGCTGCTCCGACTGCAGTGCACTCGTGATCTCCATATTCTCGTTGCTCTGGTTGGAGAGAAGGAATTGGCGGCTACCCAGTGCGGCTGGAGACCCCAGAACTTGGTGTCTGCCACCCACAGCTCAGGGAAAAGTGGAGGCAGGTGGGAAAATCCCCCCCCCCCCACCGACCCCACCCCATTCACTTGCGATCGGAGGGTGCCTTGATTGGCACCATTTCCCATGAGGTCCATACCCCGCCCCGCACCGGCCCCATTTTACAGGCAGGGAGACAGGGGCCTGGAGAGGGTGAGAGTCCTGCCTTCCCAACACCAGAGGACACGGCCGGCGAGGAAGGGCCGCGCACCAGCCTGACGAAGCCATTCTGCAGCTCGGCCAGCTGCTCCTTGAGCTCGCGGTTCTGGGACAGCGCGCGGCTGATGGTGGTCCGGTCATTCTGCATGGTTTCCAGAATCTGCTTGCGCTCCTCAGCCTGCTCCCCCCAGCACTCGGCGGCCCGCTCCAGCTCCAGCAGCCGCTGCTCCTGCTCCCAGTTCAGGCGGCTCAGACCTTCGTTGTCCTGCACCTGAGCCCGCAGCTGCCCTGCCAGGCTCTCCAGCTCCTTCTGTAGCTGTTCAGCCTCCGCCTGCAGTCGCTCTTCCGCCTCCGAGGGCCCTGCTGGGGCCTCCTGGGCAGGGGGGACAGCTGTGGGGAGCACGCGGTAGAGGCTTCTTATTGCTGTGCCTTCAAAAAACCCCTCTTGCTCCACAGCTCCTTTTATTTAATCTTTTTTTCTTTTTTAAAGTAGGCTCCACGCCCAGTAAGGGGCTAGAACTCACGACCCCAAGAGCGAGAGTCGGACGTTCTACCAACTGAGCCAGCCGGGTGCCCCTGGTCCACAGCTCCTACCTGGGCTTCCTCACCGCAAGCCTTGGCTTGCTGACCAATAATCCCTCACACTCACAGGACATGCAATCTTTCCAGACACTCTAGAGAATAGAGTTCTTTATGTTTTTATGCTCAAGACAACTCTGGGTGGTTGACAGTGGGCACTCGACCCAGACTTGCCAACTCCTGGTACAGACCTCCTTCCCTGGGCCACAGTGCCCTTCCATCCACCCACCTCCCTAGGGCATACGAAGGTGTCCTCACTGGCCCTGAGACCAGCGCTGTTTCCAGATCACTCCGGCCCCAGCTTACCTAGCTGTTTCTTCAGTTTGGCCAAGCTGGCCTCCAGCTCCTGCACCTGACTCACGCTGTGCTCCTTCTCCTCCTTCAACTGGTTCATCTGCCCAGAGCACAGAGGGGATGGGCATGTGGGGGATGGGCAAGCGGGGACAGCCAGGGGGACCATCGCCCTCTCCACCCACACCCGCAAAAAGCACCCAGCCACGTCTGGCTGCACACAGCAAGTGACAGGCTTCCCATTTTACTGATGCCCAGGAAGATCGAATGACCTAAGGTGGGGGGCCGAAGGTCCCCTCTTACCTTTTCAGACATCTGCTTCATCCTTTCCTGCCAAAAGGCATTGTCTTCTTTCAGGTTCTCTACATACTTGTCTCTCTCCAGCTGCATATGCTTGAGGGTGTCTTTCAGCTGCAAGAATGGGCACAGAGGTCACAGGGGCTGCCACGGGGCCGCACCCGCTCCCGCTCGCCTGGGGTCTTCCCGTTTCCACACCCCTCGCAAGGCCTCACCTGCTCCATACGGGTCTCCAGCCGCGCCCGCTCTTCCAGGGCCTGCTGTAACTGCTCACTGCTGTCGGGGGGTTGAGACCCACTAGAAAACTGGTGAGAAGGAAACGAGAAGGTTAGTGTGGGGAGCCCAGGCTGCTCCACGCAGTTTCCCCCAAACGGGTGTGAGCTAGGATAACGTGCAACCCCGGATGGATGAAGATCTCCATCCTCACGTCATTAGTACCACATCTGCAGGCCTTACATTTACTAAATGGTCACTGTGAGAGGCCCTCTGCCTCCCAATCCCGCCAACCTGCTGTGCTTCCTGCCGGATCCTTTTCTGGCTATAATAAGGCTACAGACCAGTGCTCGTCCTAGAGACGGGGTGTTCGGGTCCCAGAGTACGGGCGCCCAGCAACTCCGGAGCAAGTATAAGCCCTCACTTCTTATGTCTCCAGCAAGCCATCTATCAGATTAGGAATGGGCACAAAGGAGGTGTGCCAGTGCTACTGGGCGGATGGGTACAGAGCTCTGTATGCTGCCCAGGCAAGTCGGAATCCACAGACTCGTGTTTTCCTCTGAGGGACTGACCCTAAGAGGAGCCCTGACAATTCAGGTCCCATCCACGAGAAAGCAATCAGAAGGGTGACAGCCTAGGGGAGAACCAGCCGGAGCTGTTTCGCTTGGAAAAATCTTAGGGAGGACAAGGAACCTACGCACACCCCTCTCCACACCATCTGAAGGTCTGTCTTGGGAAAGAGGTGAGATTTTTCCTGTGTTGATCTGAAAGGAAGAGCCTTGCTGAAGAAAGTGACATGAAGGCCGAGTATTGCTGAGTGTGAAAAAACACGGATTTGGCGGGGGGGGGGGGGGGGGGGGGGGGGGGGGGGGGCACTTTCTGACCCAGGCACCCTGACCACCGGGTGGCCCGGCCTCCGAGAGGAAGCAGCAGACAGACTCACGGGCTGCTAACTGCCTTGCCACGTGCCATCCCTCGGAACTACCATCTAGACAAGTTTTCAACTAGGGCGCTTTAAAAAAAAACAAACCTAAAAGTTAAGCCCCACCCCTGAGATTCTGATTCCACAGGTCTGGGCGGGGCCCGATTCGTAGGACAGGAAGTTACAGCAGGAGCAGAACAAAAGTGCAAACCTTCCAGCGCCTGGCTGGAGGCGGCGGCTCCAGGCCGATGGGGCCCTGACTCCCTGGGACCCGGGGCCTCACCTGCTGCAGCAGGAGCTCCGACATCTCCAGCTTCTTCTCCAGGTCCTCCACCCCGAGCTGTAGGGCCTCCTTTTCTTTCATACAGACACGCAGCCTCTCCTGCAGTTCCGAGTTCTGCTCCTTCAGGTCCTCGTTGTCTTTGCTGTAGACACAGGCGGCAAGGAAAGGCACGGATAAGGAACGGAAAGGAGCACTCTGGTGACCCGCCCACCACCACCCTCCCCACAGAGCCACGAACAGTGGCATGGGAAGGGACCCCGGGGATCAAGGGTCACAAGTGGCAGGCCGGAGAGGAGACCCCAGCCTGGCTCCGCACCTGTCCTAACCCCCCCTCACCACGCTCCTGTCCCCCCTCCCACTTCCCAGCCCCCCGCCATCCTACTTGTTCTTGTATAATTCCAGTCTGAGGGCGTCTCGCTCTTTGGTCAAGTCCTTGTGTCTCTGCAAAGACAGAAAGGCGAGGTCAGGCTCACAGACAGCGTGAGCAGGGGAGGGTCAGAGAGAGGGAGATACACAATCTGAAACAGGCTCCAGGCTCTAAGCTAGATGTCAGCACAGAGCCCGATGCGGGGCTCGAACCCACGAACCGTGAGATCGTGACCTGAGCCGCAGTCACCGACTGAGCCACCCAGGCGCCCCACCAGCACTTCAGAACCTTTACTGAGTGCTTTGCTGGGCGCCGAGCTGACAAATCGCATCGAACCCCCGCAATCACCACCCGGGGGAGGCATGGGTGCAGCTCTGTTTTACAGGTGAACAACACAGAGTGGCACAAGTCGGCACCAAGGCGGAGCTGGGATTAAACATCCAGTCTGTCTGATTCTTCACCCATTTTCTCCCTGGGGTGGGGGAGCGGACACAAGGAGAGGGGATTAAATTTGCGTTGTGATCCTCGGTTCCTGTTTTTTGAACAGATGATCTATTCACACGGCTCACCACCCAGAAGGCCAGAGGTGACGTGCCTCCCAGCTACTCGGTTCCTCTCCCTGGGTGTTTATAAATCCTTCCCCGCACTTTGTATCTTTGCGCACACACCCTTCTCTTCTTCCTACACGAGTGGTGGCATACTAAAATTACTGCTCTCGGGGAGCCTGGGTGGCTCAGTCGGTTAAGCGTCCATCTCCTGGTTTCGGCTCAGGTCACGATCTCACGGTTCATGTCAGGCTCTGCACTGACAGCACAGGACCTGCTTGGGACTCTCTCTCTCTCTGCTCCTCCCCCACTGGCACATGTCTCTCTCAAAAACAAACAAACAAACACACACACACAAGTGCTGTTCTGTACAGGCCAAGGCCCACAGCCCATGGAGGGCGGGGCTGGCTCTCAGCCTCTGGGCTCTGCATTCGGTGCTCCCTCCAGAAAGCAGCCCCCACCCCTACCAATTCCCCCAAGCCAGCCAGCTCAGCCCCAGGTTGCTTTTAATAACCACACAACTTTCAGGCAGCGAGAATGATCCCTGCTGCCTTCTGGGCAGCAAAACACCCCATCGTGCGGGGGGACCTTCAGGCCCTTCCCGTCAGGGTAGCCGCGCCTCCAGCGGATGGGCCAGCTGCCGGGCTCACCTTGTCCACTTGTTTCTGCTGTGTAGAGACAGCAGACAGCGTGCGCTCCAGCTCGCCTACGCGCTTGCGGGAAGACTGCAGGCGGCTGGCAAGGTCTTCAGACTCCCCTGGAATGACACAGGTCGAAGCGGGACCCAGGAAGGAATCCCACCAAAGCCCTGCCGATGTGGTGGGCTGCGGGGGGGTGGGTGTCCAGACCCCTACCTGCTTTCTGCCTGACCGCCTGCTGTGTATGCACCAAGGCTGTATGTAAATCGGTCTTCTCCGACACCAGAATCCCTATGGTCTGGATGTGAACCTTTGGGAGGGAAGGAAAGGAGTAGTGAAGGGGAGGAAAGGAAGCATTTCCTGGGGGGACGGGAGGGAGACCTCGGCACCACGCACCTGCAGCTGTTCCCTTAGAGACCCCTGTTCCTTCAGAAGCTTCTGCTCAAACTCCTTCCTCTCCTGCAGGAAGGACACAACATCCCTGACTGGGAGGAGGCAGAGTTGAAACAGCAAAAGACATGCTCCTGGAATGTCACTGACGGCCCAGGACAGGCCCAACAATGCGGCCAGACTTTTTTCTGGGGGGGGGGGGCAAGCAGAGGGGTGAGGCAGGGGTGTGGGAAATGGGGGTCCTTTATTTCTCCAGGCTGGGAGCAGCCATAGATGAAAACGGGCCTCTACAACTCAATCCTCCCCAAACCTATCCGCCACATAATCAGCAGACAAATCACGTTACATTACTTTTTCCAGTTGATCCAAAGCTTCCTGGTTCTGCTGTTTCTGTGGGGAGAGTCAAAGGAAGGTAACTGAGGCTGTCCCCATTTACTACCCTCCCCAGACCGACACAGAGGGATGGGCAGGGGCCAGAAATGGGTTTTAAAGGGAAAGTTCACGGGGACATGAACTGACAGACTCTCCTCAAAGTTCCAAGGAAAGAGACCTTGGGTCTTGGGCACTTTGCCTCACAGCTACACAAGCGAGAGTCTGAATCCAGATGCCCATGAAAGGCCGAGGACATAAACCTCTGGAAATGGGAGTTGAGAAACGAGACTACCCTTCCACCAGTTCATGGCTTGGCATCAGATATTTATGGAGCACATACCAGAGGCCCCGTTCTGTTCTTAATAGCAGGGATACAGGAATGAGAGGGACCTGATTTTCTGAGCTAAAAGGGACCTTGGACACCTCGAAGTCTACCTCCTCAGGAAACTGAAGCCCAGAGAGGAAAGGTGACGTGTCCAAGTTCAAAGATGGAGCAAATTAGGGGCTGAGTCAGGGCCAGAGCACACCAGTCAAGCCAGTGCTTCCTCCAGGGGTAACAGCCCCGGGGCAAGTGGGGCAAGGACTGAAGCAGGGATGTCTAGAGAACAGAGAGGAGGCAAAGAGGGCAGCCACAGAGAGCCATGCTGCATGCTCCGTGCTCCGGGGTCCCTCCAGCTGAGACCCAGGCCCCCCAGCACCCCGTTCTCCCTTGGCATCGGGGCCCCCAGCCCCTCTCTTCAGAGCCCCAGGGGAAAAACGAGAGCCCCAGATTGGCAGTGTGAAACCAGGGGACCCCACTGGACTCTTACCAATTCCTCTATCTTGCTACTGAGTTGTTTGTTTGTTAGATTGCTGGAGTCCAGGGCTAGTGATAGCTCTTGGTACCGGCTCTGAGGCGCATGCAGAGGAGGAGGAGGAGGAGGAGGAATTGGACGAGGGCGGGGGGAGAGGTAGAGAGAGCAGTCATTAGGGTTGGGGGCTGTCTGGGCTGTCTCAGCTGGCAGCGGGGCACCCAGCCCCCACTGTGGGAGGAGGTGGGGGGCTGGCCTGCAGGATCACTCGGCCAGGGTCCAGGCCAACTTACCTCTAGATCCTTTATGTTAGCAGGAGATGCCAGGCCCTCCCCATTGATGTAGGACGAAGACTAGGAGACACGAAAGGGCTCACATGGAGACGCGCTCGGCCCCCCTCGGTGCCTAAGCTCTCTGACTTCCTGTCTTGCCCAACAACTGCAAACTTTTCTTTTTTTTTTTGGTAGCGCTTTTTAAAAATTTTTTTAAATCATTATTTATTTTTGAGAGACAGAGAGAGACAAGCAGGGGAGGGGCAGAGAGGGAGGGAGACACAGAATCTGAAGCAGGCTCCAGGCTCTCAGCTGTCAGCACAGAGCCCGACACGGGCCTCGAACTCACAAACCAGGAGATCATGACCTGAGCCCAAGTCAGGCGCTTAACTGACGGAGCCACCCGGGTGCCCCGCAAACTTTTCTAACTTGGCAGGAACCCCTTGGCCAACTCCTCTTGGTTCTTATCTCCCCCTCCTCCGTCCCCCTCCCAAGCAGCTCTCATTCTGTGCTTTCTGCAGAAGGATCAAATGATATAACCAGCCTCAAGGTCCAACCCGTTCATTCAGGGAGCTTCAAAGAGGACACTCAGAGGAGCTGTGGCGAGCCAGACATCAGCCAGCAGGCCGGGGGTCCCAGACTCTTCCCTTCCTCCCCCTCTGTTTCTTTCTATCATATCTTCCCTCCCCAGCTACCCTACTTTGGGCTTCAAGTTCTGAGGTACCTCAGACACTAGACCATTGAGCTGCTGAGAAAGTTGTCGCAGGCTCTCGGTAGATGACAGACATCTGGGGATGAATACGGGAGTCAGGGGTGCAGGAGGCTCGATGGGGAAGAGGGGGTCACGGGCAGCGGCCTGCCCTGACTCCCTCAGCCTAGGGGCCGCTGCTCCCAGAGGAGATACTCACTTGCTTTCTTCCATGAGAAAAGAATCATTTTCTGCATTATGGTTCTGTTTGGGAAGAAATGCACGAGGTGGTCACTCAATTTCCGGTGAGACCACCCAGGGACAGGGCGGGGGGCAGGGGGAGCCAAGCTCGTTCTGACAACCTTCCGTCTTCCCAAACTTCAAGGAAAGGCCTGGTCCTGGCCTCCCTCGCTTCAGTCCTCGGAAGGGCGCTTGGCTCTAGGAACCAAGCGACCTGGAGAGAGGGCAAGAGGACCCAAAGCAGGGACGGTCCTCTGAGGAGGAGGAGAGGGTGAACGGACAGTGGGGCGGCAGGCAAAGGGGGAGGAGGCACAAACCTGAGTTGATGCCATGCTAGTGACACGGGGGGGACTAGCACAGGGGGAAGGGACACCGCCAGGTGACACGGTGTCATCAACAGTTGGTGCAGCAGGCACGGCGCTGTCTTTGGGCGCCTGTCACAGAATAGAGCAGGGGGTTAGGGGCCATGCAGGTAGGAAGGCGCCTCACTGTCATGGGTGCAGGGGTGCAGAGCGGGCAGGACAGGTGTGGCTGTGGTCAGAGTGACAGTCGCACATGCTGGGAGCCACTCTGGTGCGTGGAGGGCCACTCTGCAACCTTCTGGACGGCCAAAGCTCAAAGCAGAGTATGCACAACCTCCTTCGTGAATGCATGATGGCTTTGCTCTCCCTGGAGCTCAGTAAGACACAGTACCAGGCTCTGACCTTGGCAGCCACAGCAGGTGGAAGATAGGTGTGCCTAGTCAGGGAGGAGACAGGCACGGTTCTTCTGGAATGCCAGAGTGACCTTCACCCTGCACCCCTGCTGGCCAAGAGGGTGCTGGTGACGGAGGCATGGTCAACACCACCGTCCGCCTCCTTCCCCTCTTTTCCTCTGCCCCCTGCTCCCCCGCCAACCACTGGCTGTACTTGACCTATTCAGGCCTTCTCTGGGAAAGCAGCTGCCCAGCTAGAAGCCTCACCTACACCTACCCATAGAAAGAAAAACATGGCCACTACCCCCACCTCAACCTGCTGGTTCTAAAACCAAGACTCAACCTGAGAAACCAGAGGTAAGATGTCTACCCTCTGATTCGTGACATCCTGGAGAACGATCTTGGGATTGGGGACAAGGAGCCATGGAGAAACCACTTCCTCTTCCCTACCTGGACCTACTTGCTTGACCAGAGCCCCACCCAGCCTCTTTCCAGGCTCAGGCCTGACACTTAGTCCAAGTGTCCAGCCCTAGAGATCTAATGGCTGGCAGGCCAGAGGAGCAAAGAGATGGGGAAGATGGTTGACAAACTCAAGTTTGATGAGGGGAGAGGACTAGGGAGCCAAGGCCTGGCCAGTGAGGCTGGGGCCAGGAGGAGGAGGAGGCCAGACCGCTCTCAGGGCCCAGGGCTAGCTGCTCTCTGGACCCATCAGCCCTGGCCTCTGAAAACCCAGCTCTACCTCCCTCTGTAGAGCAAGTGCTGCAGAACCTAGGGAGCTAAGGATGAATCAAGCCATTTGTATGTTTACTGTCCATGCTGACCTTTGACCCCAGAACTAGGAGCTGCAGTGCCAACCCGTTCAACAGAATCTAAAAATTTTTTTTTTTAATGTTTTATTTATTTCTAGGGGGGAGAGAGAGAGAGAGAGAGACAGCATGAGCAGGGGAGGGTCAGAGAGAGAGGGAGTCACAGACTCTGAAACAGGCTCCAGGCTCTGAGCTGGCAGTCAGCACAGAGCCTGACGCGGGGCTCGAACCCACGAACCGCGAGATCATGACCTGCGCGAAAGTCGGACGCTTAACCGACTAAGCCACCCGGGCGCCCCCCATTCAACAGAATCTAATAGGTAAGACCAGAGGCTCAGTGGCCGGCCAGGCGTGAGACTCTGGGGGAGGTGGGCACTTGTAGCCATGGGCCCTGGCAAGCTCTGGACACCTCCCAGGTCTTGGGTTCCCATCGATCCCTAGCACTAAGCACAAGAAAGTTTAGGAAAAGACAAAAGTAATTTTCTGAGAACTTAAATATATATAACACGACAATTTTGTGAACAACCAAATTATTTTACACTGTTAGGCCCTGTAGCTAAAGTCTGGGATATTTAAAAACACTGTCCACTTCCCCACATGTCCCACTGAAATTTGTTTCTCCAGGATTCCCCATTTCTGGAAATGCCATCAGCTCTGTCCAAGACCCTGCAACCGCCAGCCTGCATTGCGGCAGCAGAAAACTGAAATGGGCAACGGTTACTGAGACAGAGAGGATTTAAAAAGTGACAAGAAGGGGTGCCTGGGTGACTCAGTCAGCTAAGCTTCAGCTCAGGTCATGATCTCACGGCTCGTGGGTTCGACCGCGGTGTCGGGCTCTGTGCTGACAACTCGGAGCCTGGAACCTGCTTCGGATGCTGTGTCTCCTTCTCTCTGCCCCTCCCCTGCTCACACTCTATCTCACTCTCAAAAATAAATAAACATTAAAATAATAATAGTCACAAGACAAGAAGGATCTGGGTCTTCGTTTCCAGGACAACACCAGGGTGTGGACATGGAATCGTAGAACTCAGTACAAGCTGCCGGACTCCTCGGGGCCTGTACTCCCTTTCCCATGCCCCTTAGCGGCTCCTCTGAGCCCACAAGGTGTGTCTCACCTTCTCCAAGATGATAAGGGACGTGGGAGAAGGAGAACAAACCCAATCAGCCAAGCAGGTGAAAAAGCAGACATGAACAGCTGAGGGTTAATGACAGCAACATAAAATAAGCCAGAGGCGAAGTATCCCCCAAACCAGAGAAGCCTTGGGGCATGCACAGCTGGGAAAGAGCAAGCCAGAGAGGGGGCTCGGCACTGCCTCACCTTCCACTTGTCCAATGGGGGGAGCGCTACCCCATTGGAGCGGTTAAGGTCGGACACCAGCACCTTCAGAATGTCCTGAATCTACAGGAGGCGAAAAGGGAGAGACAAGGGCAGGGGGAGAGAGAGAAAAGTGGCTTAGAGAGAGGAGAGAGAGTCAGGGAAGGATGAAGAGATGGCTTCAGGAAAATGGAATGCTGGAGAAGAGAGACAGGAACAAATCCACGGCCTGTGCCGCCTTCCCTGACAGCCACCTGGCGCCTTGCAGAAATCAACGTGCACAGAGAGAAAAGTCCCCTGAAAGACGCAGTGACATAGGATGCAGTCACCTGCCCGATGCAGCTGTTTTCTGAATACATTCGCTAGAGCCTCTCCTCAGGCCCAGGGTGCAGGGGAGGACTCTCACAAGACTCTCGTCTGTTTTAAAAACCAGACTTCCGAGGGAAGGGTTCACTTGAACAAAGGGGGCTCCAGCTAAAAGTCTGAAAGACACCGACCTGCTCCAGCAATATCATCTTACAGAGGAGGCAACGGAGGCCCAGGGGAGGCATTGATTTTCCTGAGCTCGCCCAGCCAACAGGGGGCAAAGATGGACTCAAAACCCACCGTCTCCTGCCCCACCACACCCTGGGCCTCTTTTGGTGCTTCCTAAAGGAAGAGTGTGGTGGCAAACGGCTATTCCCACCGCCTGGCTTCTCCTTGAGGCTGGGGATGTGGAAAGTCACCCGATCCGCAAGTCAAACAGCACCACCCTGGACTGAATGGTTACCCTGCACAAGGCCCTATACTAAGGGACTCATATAAAAACATCATCAACCATCTCATTTCCGGGTCACAAGTCTAAGTCAAATTTTTACTGATGTGGGAAGAGATCCCCAGCAGGGACATATCTCCCACACCTGACACTTCCTCCACACCCTGCATCACTGCCTTTACGATCCCTCACATAACCGTGTCCCCGGAAGTCTGGCCAGCCAGTACTCACATCCTCAGGAGAGTGACAACCATCAGAAGTGGCTGTCTCAGGGCTACTGCCATTTTTAATCTTCCTTTTCTTCTTCGCTCCTGCAGGAACACCCGGGCTGTTCCTCTGCTGATATTCTCTCAACTGCAAACAAGGAAAAGCAATAGGATTCGTGAGAACCGCAAACTCCCGTATTCACGTCAAACTTTGTAGTTTCCGATATATGCCTCTATCCGCCACTTGATTTAATGCCACCAGCAAGCCTACAAGGTGTTGTAATCCTTAATGACTGCAGAAATAGACTGACAACATGGCTTAAAAAAAGGTGGGGGGGAGGTAATAATGGAATTTAAACCCAGTCTTCTGCTTCCGAGTTCTAGGGTTATACCATGAAATCAGCAGGTGCTAAGAGGCAAACCCAGAGGCAAAGAGGTGGAAGAGTAAATATCTGCATAATCAGACATCAGAGTCCTTGCCTACACATCTGTCAAAGCTTCACACTGGTATTTCTCAAACTTTTACATCAACATATCCTGATGGCAGAAAGCGGCAAAGGCACGCGCCTGGTGAATCTGGGAACGTAACAGAACAAGGGGCAACCCAAGCACCATGTCAGAGAGCAGTCTATTGTAATCTTACAAATCTATGCAAATGTCATCCCGAGGTATATGAACCTAAAAGGATTTTTCTCAAGAGCAGTCAAGCAAAACGGATGCTTTGGTCCCATGTTTATCTGGTGGCATTCAGGACGCTACATGCTCAAATGATGATTTGGGGAAGATTCCCAGCTGTGTTAACAGAGATCTGGTCGGCAGAGGGTAAGCGGATCGCACCCCAAAGAGCACTGATTATGAGGCACCCTGGTTCCAGAATCATAGGGAATTAAAATGTGAGGCAGAGAATTCAGATTAAAAATGTCAAAAGTCTTTCTGGACAGTAGAAAGCTAGGAAGATACTAAACTAAAGGAAATACATTTTCTCCATTGTTACCAAGGTGTTATCAACATGTCTGGATCACTGGTGAAGTCAATGTCTAAGGATGGGGTACAGTCTAGAGTAAGGGAGCCTGAAACCTCTCCCACCTGAGTCCTACAGTCCCCAGTTCCCTTCAAGCTGGAAATCTGTGCCATGACCAGAGACACTGGAAAGGGGATGAAAACAGGGAGACGGGGTAGTTAAGATCAAACACCGGGCGCTAATGACAGTTCCGAGGGGGATTGTGACGTAACTACATTCCACTCCTCCCTACCGACGCCCGCGGCTCCGCGCTGGGGGAGGGGAGAGCAGGGCCGGGACCCAGGTCCTTGGAGAGTGGACTCGGCCCGGGGAGCCCGGGTCGTCTGGTTCTGGGCGGCAGAAGGCGAGGGCCGAGCCCGGAGCTGTGAGCCCAGGGAGTCACGGCCCAAAGTCACCCAGGGGCGACGGGAGAGGGCGGGGGCTGGGCTGCCAGGGGGCGGGACTGGCTGAGAAGACTTTGGGTGGGGGGGGGGGCGCCAAGGGGCGCCGAGGGGCTCTCCCTGTGTGCCTAAGGGGCAGCACAGACTCTGGCCACCGCCCGGCCGTCAAAGGTGCCTTTGGCTGGGTCAGGGAGCCGCGACTCGGCACGTTTTACCTTTTTCTTGGCCGCAGCCAATTTGCTCTGTCGGGTTTCTTCCGACATCCCGGGACAGGGAGGGGAACGGGGGGGCCACATCATCGCGATCCCGGCAACCACCGCGGAATTGCTCCCGGTAGTCACCGCGCCGGATTGCAACTGAGCCAGAAAGGGAGGGACAGGGGCGTTTCTAGGCTACAGCTGGGTGGGCACGGCTTCAATTCTCTAAGCCTATTGGTGGATAAGAAAGATGACAGGGAAAGGGGGAGGGGTTAGAACACCGCGAGCCCAAAGGAACAGGTGGAGTCACAAGGGAAGCTGCGCACGCAGCCGCGGTCTCCGCCCACCTAGGGGGAGGGGGGTGGGACCTGGGCTCACACAGGATGCGTGCGCAGCTCGCTTCCGGACGGTTGCCGGTCTCCGTCATAAGCTTCCGGTTACCTGGCTGCCCCGGGAGTCTGCTCTCCCGCCACCGTCCTGGACCCTCCTGCGCTGCAGACGCCCCCGAGACGGGGGCCCCGGACCCCAGGGCTCAGAAGGTGGGCGAGGAGCGGACAGCAGGGCGAAAGCGGATCTCTTCACAGTCCCTTTCCTGACTCCTCTTAGCCCTGCCCAACTCTCGTCTCCGAGATCACTTCCAGAGACCCGCATCCAGCCCTCCACACTCCCCCTCTCAGAATCCCCCTCCCTTGAGGCTCCCTACCCTGATCCCGGACCCTGTGTGGCCCCTTCCCAACTCCTTACCTCCCACCCACCACCCACCCCACCCCCACATACCCCTTTCCTCCCAGCGCGGACTCTAGGTTCAATCAGTCTTTTTCCCTCGGATTCTTCTCCAGGACTCAACCAGGACTTTCCAAAAGTTGCCGCGGGGCCTTCCAATCCCCTGTGAGTACGCTTGGGCCCGTCCCCCTCCCCCCGGCCGACCTTGTTCTACTGAGAAACTCCAGATCTTTTCTCAGCCCTTCCCCTTCTTTTCCTCCCGCCCACCACGCTTCAAGGAAGCAGCAGCGCCCTGGTCTTTGCCCGTGGTAGCCCAGGTTCTCCAAGGGGGCTCTGTCTCTCCTCCTCCCTGACAGCAGCGCAAGTGGTTGGTTTGTTCCTTTTCACACCACGACCCACCCCACACAGAAACCATTCTCACTCCCTCAGCCACATGTGTTCTCTCCTGCCTTTGCCATTTAGGTGTACGCTCCCCTTCTGGAATGCTCTCCTTCCGGCTTTTTGCCAGGCTGATGCCTGCTCATCCTTTAGAGTTGAGGTCCCTAAGAGGAGCCTCGCCCCAACTTCTGGCTCAGTTCAGCGTCTCAGCGAGGCACTCCCTTAGCACACTATACTTCAAGTTCAAAGCACTTTTCAGGCTTGTTGTTTGTTGATTTATTGTCATTCACTCATTCATTTGACACATTTTATCGAGTGCCTGTCATGTGCCCGGCACTATTGGGGACCCAGTGGACAAAACAGTCCCTGTACTTGTGCAGTTTACACTCAAGGGGTGGAAGGCCGACAAGGAACAAAAGGTTATTAATGAAATGTCTATGTCAGGTGGTGACCGATGTTATAAAGTATCAGGACAAAGGAAAAGTGGGCCACCGAGAAGTGACCATTTTAGGCGGGGTGGTCAGGCAAGGCCTTTCTAGTGAAGTGAGTGTGGAGCTTTCGATGGAGATATCTGGAGGGAAAACACAACCTGGCTGTTTTATATACATTCTGTGAAGACGGGGGCCAGGCTTGATGTCTTATCCGTTGCTGAATCCCTTCCTTGGTCTCTTCTATCTTGTGCAAACAGTTGATCCAACACACATTTCCTGAAGATTAGCGGTGTCCCAGGCACCGGCCTTCACAGAATTTAGAGACAGAAAGTCTGCAGCCCCAGGGAAGGGTTGTTATCCAAGGAGATTATAAGCCCAGCGACATCATAGATTTGGGAGGAGAATCCAAGAAATAGACTTGAAGCCGATTAGCTGGGGTCAGATTAGGGGCCAGGGTGAGCCCGTTGGTTAGGATTAGGTCTGGCTGGGAGTGAAAGAAAACCCCAAATAATGGTGGCCTAACCCGTCCTCGGTGACCCAGGCCTCTATCTTGTTCTCCCACATCTTCAACGTGGGTTCCATCTCATCCCCCAAGATACTGATCAGCTGTTTTATTACGTTTACACGCCAGCCAGCGGGAAGGAAGAATGCCAAAGAAAGGGAGACCCTCTTCCTGGAAGGACTATTTCCAGATGTTGCATACACCATTTCTGATTAATTTCTACTCACCAGAACTTACAGGGGCCACATCTCATTCCAAGGGAAGCTGCGAAATGTAATCTTATTAAAAGGGAGTCAGTCACCAAGCAGAAGCAGGAGGTGGCTGTTGGGGATGATTTGTAGGTTCTGAATTGTGGATAATGGGTCAGTCTGGCTAATGACTTTTTTTAATGTTTTATTTCTGAGGGGGGGGAGGGGCAGAGAGAAAGGGGAATAGGATCCAAAACAGGCTACATGCTGACAGCAGCAAGCCCGACACGGGGCTCGAACTCAGGAACCCATGAGATCGTGACCTGAGCCAAAGTCGGATGCTCAACCGACTGAGCCACCCAGGTGCCCCTGGCTAATGACTTTCTGTGCCACTCAGCGGCCATCTCCCAAGTCTGGCCAGGCTGATGGAGCCGGCAAGGATTCTCTGCACCTTGACATTCAGAAACTGAAGGAGAAGAGCGACCTGCTGGACAAGGAGATCTCCCAGTTTATCTCTGAGTAAGTCTCGCTGGGCCCCTCAGCGCGCTTCAGAGAACTTTTAACCAGTGCCCAGTAACTGAAACCCAGCCGCACTAGCTGAGCGCAGCACCAGGACCGTGTCCCACGCCCTGCTTTGGATTCAGGGTGTCTCAGCAGCCTCTCTCGGGTAGGGGTGTGGTCAGACCCAGGAGGAGCGGGAACCAGGACGCGGAAAGCTGTCTAGAACAGGTTATCCCTCTCCGGGTCTCCCCACGGGCCCTGGTTCTCTGCCTCTGCTCCCATCTGCACACAGACTCCGTTCTGTCTCTCTGCAGGTAGGGCTCTCAGAGCCTGGGGAAAGCTGGCTCTTTGGCAGCTCCTAGATTTTCCCATGTCCTCATGCTCCAGCTGCGTGGCCTGGACTGAGCAGCCTTTGAATGTGCCTTCAGACGTGAGGGGATTTGACTAGCCACTCACGTGCTGATCTGTGAATCCCTCGGCTGTGGCCAGGGTCACATAGTACCAGTGTGGCTGGGAACCGCCCCCTAAGGGCACAGAGACTTTTGCCAGGAGTGAGGGGCTGGGCAGATCCCCGCCCTACCGTAAGTTTCCTGAGGGCCAACCCTGTGTCCCTAGTAGCTCCTTAGTGAACGTTGGGTAAATAGATGCCTTGTTACTCTCCGAGCCTCGCGTCGTCTTCAGCTTTCTTAAAGATGTTCTATCTTTCTCTCCCATCCCACATCCCAGAGGCTACAGTGTGGCTGAACTGGAGGACCACATCTGCCAGCTCCATGAGTATAATGACATCAAGGATGCAGGCCAGATGCTGCTAGGCAAGCTAGGTGGGTGCCAGGGCCCCCGAGGAATAGCCAGGGCTCAGAGGGAAGGGGCCCCCACTCCTCAGGGTGCTGGGATTTTGCTCCTGGGCCCCCTGATTTTCCAGCTCTCCCAGCCTTCTCAGCTGCCCTGCTCCCCAAATGCCCCAGAGCAGCTGGACAGCTCTTTCAGGCGCCCCTGAGGTACTTTCCTTCAAGTTTAGGGCCTCCTTCAGAGCCAGAGACAGGTTTGAGCATGAACTCACCTACCTGCTAGATTGAGGGCTACGGTTCCTAGTCTTCTGGGGCCTACTCAGTGACTGAAACACCGTCCTCGCCTCAAGTGGCTGACTTATTACGGAGGCAGAAAGTCCCAGAAGGGCGACGACTCTGTGGCTTAAAGGAGTATTTTGTTCTTCCCTGAACACAGTCCGACTATCCGGAGGGCTCGGCCAAGGCGTAGACACCTGTGTCCTGGCCGGTTAGGACAGTCCACCTTGGAGGCCAGCTTCTGTCACCTGGCTCTGGTCGGTGGGCACTCCCATGTTCAGCAGCCAGTGACTGTTTGGGACAGTGTGCAGCGCTGGGCTGTCCCCCTGGTCGCTACAGGGGACTGCAGAGCTATCTTTCAGCACCCAGGAGTCCGTCAGAGAGGGCGCCTCTGTTCCAGTGGGGAATGGGTCCCAAGGAAGGAAAGGAGACAGTAGGAGGAGGCAAATATGGATGGATGGAGAAAGGAGGAGGATCAGGCCCCAAGAAGAAATGAGGGTGAGGGGACTACAGGCTGGTGGTTAAGGGCAGACACTCATGGGAGGTAGAACCCGGCTTGAGCTCAGTCTGTCTGGTCACAGGGCCTGGAGCGGGCAGCCCGCCTTCTTTCATCGGTTCAGGTGGTATTTACTGAGCACCTACTCTGTGCTGCTCTGCAGGGTGGGGGGGCACCCTCGTGAACCAGACCCTTGAAGCTCCCTGTTCTCGAGTGACTTCTGGTTTGGGGGTGGAGGTGGGGGAGGGGAACAGGCAGTAAGCAAAGGAGCACGAAGAAAGGAATTCTAAAATGTGTGAAGTGCTATGAAGGAAACGAGGGCCAGAGCTGGGGAACATGGAGACATGAACAGGGTGGCGGGTAGGGAAGAGCTAAGGCGGTCGGGGAGGCCCCCTGAGGACACCCTTTTCCCTGGGAGAAAAAAAGAGTCTTTGAGGGAGCAGGAAGCATGGCATCACCAGACGGCCAGGCCGGGGCCCGGGGTGGGGGGGGGCGGGGGGGAGCGGGCTGAGGAGTGAGGGTTTTCAGCGGGCCCCACGTGCAATGTAAATACGAAGTTACATTTCCCACAGATGGCGCCAGTGCTCGGCGTGCAGCCTCGGGGAGCTTTGCTTGACACCTCTGCAAAGCAGGGTGAGGGTTCAGTGGGTCTAGTTTAGAGTGGCCAAGCAGGGCCCACAGTGGAGGAGTCTAGAAGGAGTAGCAGGAGGGTATCCCGGGCAGGTGGAGAAGGAAGGCGGTGTAGGAGTGGGTCCTGGGTAGCTCAGGCCTTGGGTCATTCTCCTTCCTACGCCTCCGGCCAGACACATCCTTTCTTTCTCCTTTCCTTTCAGCCGTGATCCGAGGCGTCACCACCAAAGAGTTGTATCCAGAATTTGGCTTGGACATGAATGACTGAGCCAAGGCTAACAGCCCCTTGTCCATGGCCCAAGGGGACAGGCAGATTTGGACATGAGAGGCAGTGAGAGCCCAATCAGAATACCCACTCACTTCCCACCAAGAAAGTGTCAGAAGCCCTTTTCTAGAGAGCTCAAGCTGAGTGAGGAGGGAGCCCAGAGAAGAGGCGGACAGAGAAGGGCTGTTTCCTGAAATGTCCAGTGATATATGTGTGTGTGTGTGTGTGTGTGTGTGTCTCCTGTTTGTAAATAAACATACAAGCAATCTTGGTATAAATCTTTACACTGAGTCCCTCTCCTCTGGTAGCCCCCTGATCTTCCCTGGGAGAAAGACAGCCTGCCTTGGATTATAACAAGCTTACATGGGGTGTCTGGGTGGCTCAGTCAGTCAACCATCCAGTTGACTCTTGATTTTGGCTCAGGTCATGATCTCGTGACTGTGAGGTCGAGCCCTGTGTCAGGATCCATGCTGAGCATGGAGCCTGCTTGAGATATTCTCTCTCTCTCTCTCTCTCTCTTTCTCTCTCCCCCTCTCCCTCTCTCTCTCTCTCTCTCTCTCAAATTAAAAAAAAAAAAAAATTGGCGTGCCTGATTGGCCTAGTCGGTTCAGCGCCGGACTTTGGCTCAGGTCATGGTTTCAGGGTCTGTGGGTTTGAGGCCCGCATCGGGCTCTGTGCTGACAGCTCAGGCCTCGAGCCTGCTTCAGATTCTGTCTCCCTCTCTCCCTGTCCCTTCCCCTCTTTCTGTCTCTCTCAAAAATAAAGATTAAAGGGAAAAAAAATTTTTTTTTAATTAAAAAAAATTGTGGGGCTCCTGGGTGGCTCAGTCTGTTAAGTGTCTTAACTTCGGCACAGGTCCTAATCTCATGGTTCGTGAGTTTGAGCCCTGCATTGGGCTCTCTGCTGTGAGCATAGAGCCTGCTTTGGATCCTCTGTCCCTCTCTCTGCCCCTCTCCTACTCTCTCTCAAAAATAAATAAGCATTAAAGAAAAAAATTGGAAATAAGCTTACACGTACCAGGCACTATGCTGAGCCTTTCATCCATCATCTCTCATGTGGGGAGTCCATGCTATGAGGATTTAGTATTGCTACCCCCATTTTACAGATGAGGAAATTGAGGCTCAGAGAAGCAAAGTGACTGACTTACCTAAGGTCACACAGCCAGTAAGCGGCAGAGCAGGGATTTGAGCACAAGTCTAATCCTGAAGCTCGCGGTTTGCAGTGTTGCCTCTCTGGGCTGGGGCACAAGCCGGTAAGGGCTGCGGGTGAAACAGGGACGCTGGAGGAATTCTTCCCTTGTGAGTCCGTCTACACGATGAGCGATCCAGTCTCCAGCTACAGTCCGCCAGGCCAGGGCGGGCTGTCATGTGTTGCTTGTGGGTTGCTTATCCTGAAGCACCAGCACTGGCAGAAGTAGAACTAGTGTTTCAAGTGCTCAGTACCATCCAGAATGACAGGATTTGACACTGAACTTGCCAAATGTCCTGACTGTTCCAGCTGCTCATCCTGCTGTCCCTGCAGGACATCTTGAGATCTTAGATGTGATAGCAGCACTTGAGAACAGGCTGTCATGAGGTGGGGGAAGTGTGGTTTCTTTAAGACTTTTTTTTTAATGTTTCTTTTTGAGACGGGGAGAGAGAGAGAGAGCATGAGCGGGGAAGGGGCGGAGAGAGAGGGAGACACAAATCTGAAGCAGGCTCCAGGCTCCAAGCTGTCAGCACAGAGCTCGATGTGGGGCTCAAACTCACGAACTGCAAGATTGTGACCTGAGTCGAAATCTGACGGAGCCACCCAGGCGCCCCAGGGAAGTATGGTTTCGAAAAACCCGCCCGGTGAATCAGGCCTGGGTGGGGGTTCCAGCTCTGTCCACTTATGAGCTGTGTGGCCACAGGCCACTGACGTGGCCTCTAGAAGCAGAAATTATAGTGCTGTATGCAGAGCGTCAGTTTGCACAAGTTGCCTCATCAAACGACCACCAGGTCTCCATGGCCGAGCACAGGAAGGGTTTACTTCATCAAGTCTGATGAGAGTCTGGCGGCCCCCCTGCATCTTAGGACTTCTCCACCGGAATCCGCAGCAGGGAGAAGAGGAGAGGAGAAGACACAACAGCTCTGAATTGACTCCTCTCCGCATCAGCAGCCATCACTCCTGCTCACAGACAGTTGTTCAGAACTAGCCACGTGGCCCTAACCCGCTAAGGGAGATGGGGACTGGGAAACGGGAGTGAGCGGTGGAGACAGGCCGAGACAAGCTGCCTTCTGAGCCACAAGTGTCTGGCTCTAAAGCATTCTTCCAGGGCTCGGGGAACAGCTGCACACGCTCCTCAGTGGCTGGCCTGAACCTCACCCGCCACGTCCCAGCCCGTTCTAGAGCCCAAACGCTTGTTTGCATCTCTATGCCCCTGTTAATGATCATGAAAGCCCAAGTGCATCCTCATTTTTGGGTGTTTCTTGTCATTTCCTATGCTTTCACATCATAATGTCAACAGGTTTTCACAACCACCTGATGGGATAGGTTCTATTATCATCCCCATTTGGCAGGTGAGGAAACTGAGGCTCAGAGAGTGGAGGCAACTTGTCAAAGTCAGACAGTGGCCACGCCTGGACAAGAGCCCAGGTCTGTCTTGCTCCGGACCCCCCCCCCCCAGGCTTTGTCTAACCTGGACCACACCATGATGCCTTGTGGGGCAGGGCACCCTCTGATGACAAGACTGTCCTCAGATTCATCTTGGGGCGCCTGGGTGGCTCAGTTGGTGAAGTGTCCGACTTCAGCTCAGACCATGATCTAATGGTTTGTGGGCTCAAGCCCCACATCGGGCTCTGTGCTGACAGCTCGGAGCTTGGAGCCTGCTTCGGAATCTGTCTCCCTCTCTCTCTGCCCCTCCCCTGCTTGCTTGCTCTCTCTCCCTCAAAATAGTAAATAAACATTAAAAAAAAAAAACTAGACTGCACCTTTCCTGCCTGCACCTCACACATACTCGGTATTTGCCGGATTGAATGTGGCCCTGATCCCAAACCCTGAGGTCCTGAGGGAGAGCCGGTGATCTCACTGGAGATGGGTCCCAGGCTGGGACAGGCTTCTGAGCCTCCACGTGTCTGAGATCCCACCCAGCTGTCACCTGACCTTTCCCTTTCAGCTTCCTGGGCCCCATCATCTTCCAGGGGAGGAGGAAGAGTAGGAGGGGTAAGCAGCCAGGCTCGGGGTGGGGGGAGCCCCAGGAGGAGTGGCCCCCTCCTGGAGGTTCCCACCCCACACCTCACCCCTTTTTCTCCACCTGGACAGCTGGCTCATCCAGTGCCAGGAGCCCAGGACCCATGGCCTCTGGGTCTTTGCCACACAGTGCCTCCCCCCACCCCTACCGGCAGCAGGAAGTCAGGGGTCTAAAAAATGATGACGGTACAGTTTGGTACATGGCTGTAGTGGGTTACAGGAGCACATGTGAGTAGCACCAGACCAGTTTGGGACACTGGAGAGATGTCCCTGGGAAGAGTCACCAATGCCTGTACTGAGGGTCAGCCAGACGAGAATATGGGTGAGGATTCCAGGAGGGGAAACGGCATTGGCAAAGGCCCCCAAGGCTGAGATCTTAGAGGGCCCGGGACGGCACTGGGGGACTCTGTCTGCGTGGACAACGATTAGAGACAATTAACTGACTGTGCACTTGGACTCTTGGTGTAGATGGGAGCCTGCCCCAGACATAGTCATCACCCAACTCTGCGTTTGGGGCTGATCTTTTTTGGCAGGGAAATGGACACAGTTTTTATTTTCTGCAGATCACGTTTTATGATTTAACTCTTATGATTAAAAAAAAATCCAGGGGCACCTAGGTGGCTCAATCAGTTAAGCATCCAACTCTTGATCTCAGCTCAGGTCATAATCTCACCGTTCATGGGATCAAGCCCCATGTCAGGCTCTGTGCTGACAGCACACAGCCTGTTTGGGATTCTCTCTCTCCCTCTTGGCCCCTCCTACACACACACACACACACACACACACACACACACACACACACATGCTCTTGCTCTCAAATAAACTTTAACAATTAATTAAAATTCAGTAAAGACATGAACTCCAATGAAGACATTCAAAGAAAACACAGGAAAAAATAATAGAGAATGCATCAAAATAATATCAATACTTATTCAAGATGGGAGGATCCTTAGTGGTTCTTTTCTTGCAACAGGCTGTGCAGCTGCCGTGACCTGATCGTCCCCACAGCTCCGCAGCTGACTCTGTCAGTTTGCAGTCCAGCCAGTTCATCCTGACCTTCCTGTAACTGATCCTTTCTTTGCTTTGCTTTATTCTTCCCCTTTTCCCTTAACTCTGCCCTAGTTATTTTGCTTTAATGTTAAACTTCTCCTCGACCTTAATTCCAAATGTTACTAGAAGTTGTTTTCCCCCCCCTGGACCCTTGCCTCTTTAAAAATACAGATAGCCTGGGGCGCCTGGGTGGCTCAGTGGGTTAAGTCATGCTCAGGTCATGATCTCATGGTTTATGGGTTCAAGCTCTGTGTCAGGCTCTGTGCTGACAGCCGAGAGCCTGGAGCCTGCTTCGGATTCTGTGTGTGTCTCTCTCTCTCTGTCTCTCCCCTCCTCATGCTCTGTCTCTCAAAAGTAAATAAACAAACATTAAGAAAGAAAAAATACAGATAGCCCGGAGTCCCGAGACTTCCTGTGGCTCTGTATTTATGTTCTGGCAGTTGCCCTGAGTTGCCTTTCTTCTGGAAGGCAACAGATGGCACTAAGGCCCATTCCAGGGTCTCAGGATGAGAATGGATACACTGCCCAGAGCTCTGAAGATGTTTGTATTTTGGGCCAATGGTAAGGGACGCAAGGAGGACGCTGGGAAGGAGAGCAGCATCTGGATCCATTTCCTCTAATGCAGGATCAGCCATCCCGGGTGTCATGGCAGCAGAGGCCTCGAGGGGGCAGTGTCTATCCAGAGATGCTCCCAACGGCGTGGGAAGCAATCTCTGGGAGGACCTTGCTTGGGAAAGCCCAGGCCTGCAGAGCTGCTGGCCACAGACCAGATTCTCAAAGTGGCCCACATGGAAGTGGGGTTCTCTCCGGAAGCACCCCACCCGGGAATCTGAAGTGACCCCCACCCCCACCACAGGTGGCTGTGAGATGTGGATGGTGACAGGTGCCATTGCTGGGGGTGTGCCCCCTTGGCAGCCACGGGTCACTCTGACACAGACTTGGTTTGATCACATCTAATGTAAACCTTACTTGAAAATATTCATCATCTGGCACCGATGGCCCTAATGTGACACAGCCTGCAATCTCATCCTTCCCCCCGGGGCTCTGAAAGGGATTATTTCTGGACAGCCTGTCCCCACGGAGGCAGGGTCACCAAATAGCACCCCACTTGGGCTTTGCTCAGAAGGGGATACTTCAGGGGGAGGGGCGAGAAGGGGAGAAGGCCAGGGGCCCCACTGTGATGGGAGAAGGGTGCCCGCGGTGGGGGCAAGGGGGGCCTGATGCCCTGAAGGCACTGTGATGAAAGTTCTAGGTCAGGTGGAAGGGGACTGAGAAATGAGGTGAAAGGTGGCAAGCACACACTCAAAGCAGTCACAAGCCGGGGGTTTCCCCAGAGAAGGGGGTGATGGTGGTAACAATGAACCTTTACGAAACACTTGTCATTCGGGCAGAGAGACAAGCATGTCACAGGCGCTATCCCATTGGTACCTCCCAACCGTGGAGCGTGTTAGGTGGAGTCTCCCCATTTCCACACAGCAGCTCAAGGGGTGGGGTGACTTGCCCAAGGTCACGGGTCCAGTGAGGACTGAGCTGTTTGTCGGACTCCAGGCCCCGGCCCACAGGGGGCTCTCCTGCATCCCCAGCAGAGGCCCAGCCTCCCCTGAGTCTCTCAGTCAACATCATGCATTGATGAAAGGAGGAGTTAGAACTTGAACCCAGGGCTTTCTGAGCCCTTAAGCCCAAGGCCTTAACCACAAATCTCTGCTGTGCTTCTTATAAGTTGTGTCTGCCCAAGCTCTGCCCTAGAGGCCAGGCCAGTGGCCAGAAATGAATCCCTCTCTCCTAATTCCTCTGAACAAGAGGCTTTGCCCCCTTCCCAGTGACCCTCTCATTCCTAACATCAGGACAGGAGCAGAGCCACTCGTGACCTTCAGCTTCCTCAGCCCTTGTGGTCATCCCAGAATTCCAAGGGATCTCAGCTGTGCTACCCACCACGGCAGCTAACACTGGGATAGCGTGCTCTGTGCCAGCCCCCAGGCCTTGTGCTCAGCATGACTATTGCGTGCGTTTGCACGTATTCCTAATGGTGGCCCTAATAGGTACCTAGTTATCTCCAGTTTCCAGGTGAGGCAAAAGAAACTCGGAGAGGTTCAGTCACTTTCCCAATGTAGCACAGCTAAGAGGCAGACTCAGAGGTTGAAGTTTCCAAAGACGTGCTTTTTAAAAACCAGGTAATAGGGGCGCCTGGGTGGCTTAGTCGGTTAAGCGTCCGACTTTCGCTCAGGTCATGATCTCGCGGTTCATGGGTTCGGGCCCCGCGTCAGGCTCTGTGCTGACTGCCAACTCAGAGCCTGGAGCCTGTTTCAGTCTGTGACTCCCTCTCTCTCTGACCCTCCCCTGCTCATGCTCTCTCTCTCTCTGCTAAAAAAAAATAATAATAAATAAAAAAATAAAATAAAAACCAGGTAATAATTTCCAAACCTCTGATTATCACAATTATCCGAAAGGGCTTTTAAAAATAAAGACTTGGGTCCCCAACTCCACCCCAGGGATTCTGATTTTGTAGGCCTGGGGCAGGCCTGTATTTTTTGGTAACGAGCTCCCCGGGTATCCTCGATATGTGACCTCTCTGGCGAGTGTTCCTTGGCGGTTGGTGAAACTGCTTCTAACCACCAGTAACGATGTCCGATCAACTCCTCCTTCCAAAGCAGCCATTTTCAAACCCAGCTACCAAGTCCCTGGACCTGAAGAGCCAGCTCAAGATCAAACTCAGGTGGGATTTTATCTGGCTTCCCTTCAGAGCCTGCTCACAGGTCCTGGTGTTTATTAGCTCTTATTAGACTTGGCTAGAGCTGATCTGCCACCCCACCCTCCACCCTGGCACCACAGACCTGCCCAGCTGGTTTGCCAGGGAGCAGCTCAGCCTGTTTGGCCATCTTGGGGCTCAGGAAGTACTTGTAGGGGTTGGGAGCGGGGACCACGTGGAAAAGAGTGCTGGGGAGGGAGTCACTTTGACCGTGAGATCTTGCCCCCCTCACTGCCTCACCACCCCATCAGTCACACCCTGGCCATCCACCTGATGCCTGTCTCTCTCAGTCAACCTCCACCACCCCCTCACAGGAACTTCTTTGGTGTGACTAATGCAGGTCCCTCCTGCTATCCAGCCCATCTCCAGACTCCCACGCTTGCTGCTAAGGTACTTGAAGGAATGGGTTAATTAGGGACTGACAGGATATTACAGAAGAGATCATGGTGATGATATGGAAGTGGAAATAGTTTTTTGTTTGTTTTTGAATCTGTGGCCAAAGAAAGCTCAGCAGGGCCTGTGCCACGGATAACCAGATGCAGGAGGCTGGGCTGGCACCGACCTCACCAGCCCTTGGCTTCCTCAACTATAATGTAGGTAAATTAAAACCTGCTGTGGCCGCTTTGCAGATGATCATAGGTATAAAGGCGGGTTTAGTGATTCTAAAGATATGGGCCATTGTGTCAGCTCATTATTACGATGATGCATTTGTGTGTTCTAAGCATACTCCTGGCCCCCAAGGAGTGCAAGAGGACCTTTACGAAGCCTGCAGCCAAACCAGCCATTCCGGGAAAGTCTGGGGAGGGCTGGGGAGAGGAGGGCTGGGAAGGAAGGAAGAACAGAGGGAGCACCTAGGAGGGAGGGTAGAAGGGGGGTGGGCTGGGGAGCCTATAAAAGGAAAATCCTTGCCTTGAAAGCTGTGGTTATCTGGGCATCAATATCCGTTCATGCGTTCCTTCGTTCATCCAGTATTTTTTCAGGCACTGCTCTCAACTCTGGGGATATCCCGGTCCTCGAGGAGCTGACATTCAAAGGTGGGGGAGAAGACAGTAGAGTGAATAAAAAATAAATTGTTCTTCAGATGGCGGTAAGTGCCAGGGAGAAAAATAAATCAGGGAAAATAGATGGTACCTGAAGCTTATAAAGTTTGGGCCTCTTCCCCCTCATCCCCCAAATACATATTGAATGAGTCGAAAATCCAGGTCCTGGGCCCAGGAAGGGTGGAAAGGGATTAGGGGAGTTGGGGCCACAGGTGGCGAGAGGGAGGGGCCCCTGCGGACATCTTCGGGGAACAGCAAGTGGAAAAGGCCCTGAGGCAGGTGTGGTTGAGTTAGACTTAGTTGACTGTTTATCGGAATCCCTCTGGCCACTAAGTAGACGGGATCACAAGGGTGAACGGTGATCCGTGGTCAGATTCTAGAAACGACAATATTTTGGGGGCAGAGCCGGCAGCATTTGCTAATGGATGAAGTATGGGGTATGTGGGAAAGGGAGCCTTCTGGGATCTGGGCCGAAGTCACTGGAAGGGTGGAGTCGTGCTCCCTAGAATGAGGAAGTTTGGGAAGATAAGGAGCTAGGCTGGGGCTCTGCGAGATTTGAGATGCCAGCTTATCATCAAAGTGGGAATGCTAGGGGACAGGCATTTGGGAATGGAGCTCATGGGGAAGGTCAGGTGAGATGTAGAGATGGGGGTGCTGGCCGTCTCACATTCCCTGGTATAGACAGCCATGTGATTGCCCACTGGCAGACCTCACCTAGGAGGGTGTGGGCTGAGAAGAAAAGAGCCCCATGGCGGTTGGGGGGCACCAATGAGGAGAGCTCAGGGGAGGGGAGGATCCAGCCAAGGAGATGGAGAAGGAACCAGGGAGGAAGATCACGGGAACCGTGGGAAGAGAACTTTCCGGGAGTTTTGCTCTTAAAGGGGGTAGAGAAATGAAATAACTGGAGAAGGACATGAAATCAGGAAGGAGTTCATGTTTCTTCTCCCTTTGGGACCTTTTCCTTTCTTGGGAAAATATACACAAAATTGACCGTTTTAACCCTTTTTAGGTGGAGTTCAGTGGCCTGAGTACACTGGGCAAACACTGCTACCGTCCACGCCCACAGCTCTTCTCTTGCAGAACTGAAACTCTGTCCCCGTTACACACGGGCTCCCCAGTGCGCCCACCATTCTACTCCCTGTGTCTGTGAACTTGATGGCTCCAGGGACCTCGAGTGAGCAGAATCGTACAGTGTTTGCCTTCTCGTGACGGGCTTATTTCACCCAACATGAGGTCGTCGAGTTTCATTCATATTGTAGCAGTTTCCAGGATTTCCTTCCTTTCTAGCGCTTCAATAATATTCTATTGTTCGGACAGGCCACGTTTTATTTATGCATTTCTCCTTCCACGGACACGGGCATCGTTTCCCTTTCGCCTACTGTGAAGGTCGCAGTGCACATGGGTGTGCAAGTGTCTGAGGCTTTGCTTTCCATTCTTTTGGCTGTATGTCCAGAAGTGGAACTGTGGGATCATATTGTAAGTCTATGTTTATTTCTTTATTATTTAACATTTTTTAAATGTTTGTTTATTTTGGAGAGAGAGAGACAGAGCGTGAACAGGGGAGGGGGCAGAGAGAGAGGGAGACACAACACAAAATCTGAACCAGGAGCTTGAACTCACAAACTGTGAGATCATGACCTGAGCCAAAGTTGGTTGCTTAACCGACTGAGCCACCCAGGAGCCCCACGTCTGTGTTTAATTGTTTGAGGAGCTGCCATGCTATTTTCTGCTTGTTTGTTTTTTAAGTTTTTTATTTACTTAAGTAATCTCTACACCCAACGTGGGGCTCAAACTCACGACCCCGAAATCAAGAATCACACCTTCTTCTAAGGCAGCTGTGTCCCACTGCTTCTTTGTTTTTAAGACAGGAGATATAGCAGCATGTTTGTATGCTGATGAAAAGGATCAAGTAGGGGCACCTGGGTTGCTCAGTAGGTTGAGTGTCCGACTCTTGGTTTTAGCTCAAGTCATGAGCTCACAGTCATGAGATCGAGCCTCACATTGGGCACTGTGCTGGGCATGGAGCCTGCTTAAGATTCTCTTCCTCTCTCTCTTCCCCTCCTCTCTTCTCTCTGAAAAAAAAAAAGAAAGATGGGGTGGCTGGATGGCTGAGCTGGTTAAGTGCCTGACTTCAGCCCAGGTCACAATCTCATGGTCTGTGAGTTCAAACCCCGCATCAGTCTCTGTGCTGACAGCTCAGACCCTGGAGCCTGCTTCGGATTCTGTGTCTCCCTCTTTCTCTGCCCCTCCCCCACTTGCACTCTGTCTCTGTCTCTCCCTCTCAAAAATAAAATAAAAACATAAAAAAGAAAGGAAGAAAGAAAGAAGAAAATGACAGTAAAAAGGGGGAAATCATCAAGCAAAGGAGAGAGAGAATTGCCGGGGTAATGAACTTGGGTCAGGAGAAAAGGTGGGAATTTGTGCACAGAACAGGCATACTTCCTCTTATTTTACTTTGCTTTATTGTGCTTTGCAGATACTGTGTTTTTTACGAACTGAAGGTTTGTGGCACTCCTGCGTGGAGTCTACTCCTGCGCCGTTTTCCCAATAGCATTTTCTCACTTTGCGTCTCTGTGTCACATCTTGCTAATTCTCACAATATTTCAAACTCTTTCATTATGATTCTATTTGTCATGGTGATCTGTGGTCAGTGATTTTGGTGTTACTGTTGTCATTGTTTTGGGGCACCTTAAACCTTGCACATAGAAGATTTAATCGATAAACATTATTTGTATTCTGGCCGCTCCATTGGCTGGCCGTTCCCCTCTTTGTCTCTCTCTCTCTCTCTTTATCTCCCCTTGGCTCTCCCTGTTCTCTGAGACACAATAATATATTGAAATTAGGCCAGTTAATAACCCTACAGTGGCTAAGTGTTCAATGGTCTGGATAGAAGATCAAACAGTCCACAACCCATTCCCAGAAGCCAACACCTAAATTCTCTTCAATTCTACACAGGCTGAACGAGGTGAGGGAGCATAAGAAATCTACTTTACAAGCTGAAGTAAAGGTTGGTTCGTGAGCTTTAAGGAAAGAACCATCTCCATAACATCCAAGTGCAAGGTAAAGCAGCAAGTGGCTAATGTAGAAGCTGCAGCAAGTTATCCAGAAAATTAGTGAAGATCATTAATGAAGGTGGCTACACAAAACAACAGATTCTTTTGTTTTTTTGGTGAGTTTTTTTTTTTTTTTTTTTTTTGAGAGAGAGCAAGAGCGTACGCACCCACACAAGTGGGGGAGGGGCAGAGAGAAGGAGAGACAGAATCCAAGCAGGCTCTGTGCCCTCAGAGCAGAGCCCGATTCAGGGCTTGAACTCACGAACCGTGAGATCATGACCTGAGCCAAGATCAAGAGTCGGACACTTAACCGACTGAGCCACCCAGGGGCCCCTAAACAACAGATTCTTTCTTTATTTAAAGAAAAAAAAATTTAAGTGTATTAATTTATTTTAAGAGAGAGAGCATGGGTGGGGGAGGGACGGGGGGGAGAGAGAGAGAGAGAGAGAGAGAGAGAAAGAGAGAGAGAATCCCAAGCAGGCTCTGCATTGGCAGCACAGAGCCGGACGCGGGGCTCAAACTCACAAACTGTGAGATCATGACCTGAGCTGAAACCAAGAGTCGGACACTTAATTGACTGAGCCACCCAGGCGCCCCACCACACGTTCTTGGTGTAGAACAAACAAAACATCCTTATCCTGGAAGCAGAAACCATCGAGGATGTTCATAGCTAGAGAGGAGAAGTCAGTGCCTGGCTTCAAAGCTTCAAAGGACAGGCTGGCTCTCTTGTTAGGGGCTAATGCACCAGGTGACTTTAGGTTGAAGCCAATGCTCACTGTTCCAGAAAACTCCTAGGGCCCTTAAGAACAGCTAAATGTACTCTGCCCATGCTCTATCAGTCGAATAACAAAGCCTGGATGACAGCACATCTGTTTACAATGTGGTTTACTGAATATTTTAAGCTCACTATTGAGAACCTACTGCTCAGAAAAGAAAGGTTTCTTTCAAAATAGTACTGCTCGTTGACAGTGCACCAAGAGCTCTGATGGAGACGGACAGCAAGATTATATGTTCATGCCTGCTGACAGGACATTCATTCTGCAGCCTGTGGATCAAGTAGTAATTTCAAACTTCCAAGTGTTATGATTTAAGAAATATATTTTGTGGGGGCGCCTGGGTGGCTCAGTCAGTTAAGCGTCCAACTTCGGCTCACATCGTAATCACTAAAGGCTGCTTGGAAGCCCTTTAACTAGTAAAAGAGTAAATACATGGTGCTATATCCAGGCGGTGGGACTACCCAGCAAAAAAAAAGGAAAGAAAACCACTGATGTGTCCATGGTGGGTAAGTCTCAAATGCACGAAGCCTCTCACAAGTGTATGTGCAGTCTGATTCATTTCAGACAACGTTCTGGAAAAGACAAAATGACAGGAACAGAAGACAGATGAAGTTGCCTGGGGCGGGGCCAGGGGAGGGGCTGGCTGCAAAGGCGCAGCGTGAGGGACTTTTGGGGATGATGGGCCTGATTCCTGATCGTGGTGGGATGCACTTGTCACAAACTGCACACCCAAAACAGTGAACTTGAAAACAGTATTTACAAAAACACAAAGTAGAGATCGAGCCTGAAAAAGCACTCTCTGCTGTTTCTTTGACACCTGCCTCCACGCACATGGCAGAGGGGGGTTTACCATGGAGTTAATGGCACTCAGGCTTCATTTTTTTTTTCCTTAGAGGACCCATGGATTGAAGAAGCTTCAGGCCCCTCAAAACTTGGGTCCACTGCAGGACTGGGCTCCACAGGAGCGTCTGGCTCTGCCCCCTTCTCCATCCTCAGCCTTCTCTCGTTTGCCTAGTCTGGGCCGGCCACACCACTGCGGGGCCTGGGTCTCTGCCCACAGATGTCTGCCCTGGGGGGGGCGGGGGGGCTCCTCTGGCGTCCAGGGATCTATGTCACCGCCTCAGAGAGATCCTCTTGGGGACTCTGCTTCACCCACTCTGCCTGATTTCCTTCCGAGCACTCATTTCCGCCATTATAGTCTCACCTGCTCCTCTCACGATGTACCCTCCGGGAGACCAAGGATGTTTTCTGTCCTTCGACACCAGCACCAGGGCCAGTGGCTGGGCCCCGGAAATACTCGGGGGAAGGCTGACTTAGGGAACGACCAAGCGGGTGTTGTTTTAATTCCCCTTTTACAGTGGGTGGACTGGTTTCAAAGAGGTTGAAATACCCAGTGCAAGGTGGGGGGGGGGTGGTTCACACGCTGGCCCTTCCGTGGCCAAAGGCTCACCATGACGCACAGCAGCAGGGCAGACAGACAACTGGCAAACCCAGAGGCCTGGGGGTTTGCTGCTGCTGAAGTTGCTGGTGGGTTTTTTGTTTGTTTGTTTGTTTGTTTGTTTGTTTTTAAGAGAGAAAGAAAGAGGGGCGCCTGGGTGGCTTAGTCGGTTAAGCGTCCGACTTTCGCTTGGGTCATGATCTCGCGGTTCGTGGGTTCGAGCCCCGCGTCGGGCTCTGTGCTGACTGCCAGCTCAGAGCCTGGAGCCTATTTCAGAGTCTGTATCTCCCTCTCTCTCTGACCCTCCCCTGCTCACACTGTCTCTCTCTCTCCTAGAAATAAATAAAAATATTAAAAAAAGAAAAAAGAGAGAGAAAGAAAGAGACAGAGCATGAGTTGGGGAGGGGCAGAGAGAGAGGGAGAGGGAGACACTAGCAGGCTCCAGGCTCTGAACTGTGCACAGAGCCTGACATGAGATCATGACCTGAGCCGAAGTCAGATGCTCAACCAACTAAGCCACCCAGGCGCCCCCTAAGTTGCACTTTCTTTGGCTTTAAAAACACACTCTCTTTCTTTCTTTTTTCCTTCCTTCTTTCTTTTTTTTTGAGAGGGGGAGAGAGGGTGCAAGTGAGCAAGGTCAGAGAGAAGAGAGGGAATCCCATGAGGGGAAGAGAGAAAGAAGTGGTGTTCACCCGAAGCAGGGCTTGTGTTCACCCGATGTGGGGTGCGAGCTCATCAACTATGAGATCATGACCTGAGTGGAAGTCAGATGTGTAACGACTGAGCCACCCAGGCGCCCACTATTTCTTGAAATAATGAGCTCAGTAGCACAACTTAAAACTCAAGTTGCAAATCTCATGTTGCTAACATACATATTTGGCCCCATTTAACAATCACTGTTAAGTTCTGGCCTTTTCAGGGTTAAAGACACCTACTGAGGAAAACATTTTACCATCCTACAGGATTTGGGGTGGTTTTCCCAGCCCACTGAGGCTGCATGTTGACCAGAGAGCCTGGGCAAGCCTCGGGGTTCTCCAGCCTGCTGTAATCCCTGGACCCTGACAAGTCACACTGAGTCCTCTTTCATAATCTCTGTGCCAGGAAGGACTCTAAATGGGGTGGTGGGACAGCCCATGGACCTGGGCCCCAGTTATGTAATTTTTCCAGCTAACCGAGATTTGTACACACCCTCTGTTGCCCCCCAGATTTCCTCTCCGTTGGATTGGATCCAGCTAACCCAAGCCTCACCTGATTTTATTCTGAATTTTCTACTTGCCAAAATGTGCATTTTTCACATGCTTCCTATCTATCAGGGCCACAATGCTTAGATAAGATTAGATTATGTGTATCTCCTCTGGCTCCAAAGTCTTGGTAGGAAAATCTAACTGGGGACCTACCCAGGGCACAGTTGGGTTGGGCCAAGGTCAAAACAGAGAGGCCATGGTTAAAGAAGGAGTAAGAGCATGGGCCCTGGAGTCAGAATGCCTGGTTCAAATCTTTTTTTTTTTAAGTTTATTTATTTATTTATTTATTTATATTTTTATTTATCTCTAGGAGAGAGAGAGACAGCGTAGCAGGGGAGGGCCAGAGAGAGGGAGTCACAGACCAAAACAGGCTCCAGGCTCCGAGCTGGCAGCCAGCACAGAGCCCTGACGCTGGGCCCGAACCCACTAACTGCAAGATCATGACCCAAGCGAGAGTCGGACGCTCAACCGACCAAGCCACCCAGGCGCCCCAAGTTTATTTATTTTTGAGAGAGGGTGCGTGCGAGAATGGGAAAGAGGCAGAGAGAGAGAGATCTAAGCAGGCTCAGCACTGCCAGCGTCAAGTCTGACACAGGGCTTGAACTTGAACTCATGAACGGTGAGATCATGACTTGAGCTGAAGGCAAGATTTGGACGTTCAACCGCCTGAGCTACCCAGGTGTCCTTACCCAATTCAAACCTTGAGTCTACCCTTGATTAGCTGTCTACCTTCTACCCACTTGGTGCCTCAGTTTCCCCATCTGCAAAATGGGGATTCAATTGCCTGGGAATTTTGGTGTGAGGGTGGGGCCATCCGAAAGGGGTTGGTAGGTGGAAGCCTGGAGCTGCTAAACAGGAAGAAAGGTGGTGGTCTGGGGGCAGTGAATGTGGCTTGAGTAAGGAGGGGGTGGAGCAGACTCCTATTCAGGGCTCAGACTAGCGACAGGTCCAGGTGACTGAGGTCAGGGAGGTAGGACACATGTGGGTTGAAGGGAAATCTGGAACATCTCCCTGCCACAGAAGTCATGGAGGCAGCAGGGTCCTATTAGGACATAAATGTTCTCTGCCGGGCAGGATGTTTCTCCCTATCAGCTTCCTCACCCATAAAACGGGGATGATCATAGTATCTTTCATACTGGGGTGACCATGGGAGCAACGGAGATGGATGTGAAATTCTCAGGGCAGAGCCCGGCTTATCAGAACCCCGCAGTAAATGATAGCTGTTGTGGCAGAGGAAGTTTGGGGTAAGTTGAGGGCAAAGGGCAGGCTAACAGCACCCTCTCACCGAAGGTAGAATGTGTGTGATATTCCTCAGCCACGCCTGGCTACCCGATAACAAATGAAAGGCGTTTAAGTGCTTGCCATGGCGATGTGGGAAACTAAGGCAAATGAAAAATCCCCTTACTGCCTACAGCCCACTGATGAATCCTTGAAACCGGCAGAGTGACCTCCCTCCAGGAGCTCAAGCCGCCTTGATGATGACGACACTTTGCTGGGGGCAAAAGAGAATCTTGGCGTAACATTATCCTGACCCCCCCACCCCCACCCTGAACCTGTAAGTCTACTTTAACATACAAAAAATTCCTTTGGAAATTTCCTTTAGCCCAACTCCCCCAAGATACAGTCAGGCAATCATGCTCGAAGCTTCTGGCCCTCCGATAGACATCTGAAGGGTCCCATGACTGAGGTTTTACTAAACAGTAATACATGTCGTTTCCCCAGCAATGGCTCGAGGTCCTGCAAACCTTGCTTCCAAAATACCTTAGGGACTTACTCCAACCCTAACCCCCTCCTGGCCTGAGGGTACACAGTCAGTTACCTGTCATGACCCCAATGCAGCTCTTTCTGCCCATGGGTCCTTTAATAAAATCAACTTTTTGCACCAAAGATGTCTTTAAGAATTCTTTCTTGGCCCCCCTCCCCCTGCCTCCACCGTCATCCTAAAACTTCACCAGCTGTTATTAATGTCGCTGTTCTCTTGCCTTCAAATCACTGGCCCTACTGATCACCAAACGTGCCCAGGCCCCAGGCTGGGCACTGGGCCCTCGGAATAATTTACAGAGAGGGCACCATATTAGCATTTCGGGAAGGCATTGTGGGCCACCAGTTTCTCCCTTCTACTGAAGGGATTGGCCTAAGTGTCAAAAGAGAGGCCCAGAGGGGCCGGGGCCAGTCTGAAGAAACAAATCCTGGTCACACTGGGTCTTAGCCCTGTGAAGTTCAAGAAAATGCATAGATGATGCAATCGAGGTGGATCTTCCAGCAGATTCTCGGTCAGATTATGAAGCAAAAGGTCCAAGGTCCTGCTTTCTGACAACACAGGACATCCACCTCTGGTGCAAAGGTCCTCAAGGTGACTGTCATTCGCAGGTGCCAATCTGCGTGCTGCATCACTGCAGGGGACCTACTGTCCCCTGATAAGTCAGGCACTCTTTGACCTGCACTGGCTTGCCCTTGGCCTCAACAGCTTCTTCCTCTTCTTTCTCCCGACAATCTCCTGGCTCCCTGCCTCACCTTCTTCAGCTCTTTATTCAAATGACCGCTTCTCAGGCTGCCCTCTTTAACATCTCCACTTGGTGTCTGGGCCATCTTGTTAACTGATGCGTTCCCAGTGCTTACCACAGGATTAGGAAACTAATGGGCAGTAAATATACATTTGTTGAGTAAGACTTCCCAATAAAGTGGCTGGAACCCAGGCTTTGGGGAAAGGCTGACTCATCCTAATGGCAACAATGTGCTGTGGGCAGGAATGGCCAAAGGCAGGGAGAAGGTCGGAGGCTTCCTGTACCTCTGGCCACCCCCACAGGGTCTGGAGGAATTAGCACCCACACCCGATGGACAGATGGGGAGAAATGGCCATGCTCTATTACACATGAGAGAAGCGAGTTGTGACACACTGTGTATTATAATTCCACCTTGTTAAAAAAATAAATAACCATTTGGGGGCATCTGGGGGGCTCAGTTGGTTAAGTGTCCGACTTCAACTCAGGTCATGATCTCACAGTTCATGGGTTCGAGCCTCACGTCGGGCTCTCTGCTGACAGTGAGCTCACAGCCTGGAGCTTGTCTTTGGATTCTGTGTCTCCCTCTCTCTCTGACCCTCCCCTGTTCACACTGTCACTCTCTCTCTCTCTCTCAAAAATAAAACATTAACAAAAATTTAACAAAAAGCAACTAATCATTTGGGTTACTCGTTTATTCAACACACATACATTAAATGCATATACAGGTAAAAGAAAAACTCCTCCTTCCTCTGCTCATGCAATACATCTGACACCAAATGTGTGGGACTTTCTGGACCAAGCAATTCTCGGTGGCCAAGGACTGATGTCCTACAGTTTAACTCAATTCTGATACTCACTGCCTGGAGTTAATACCAAACCCACGAGTTCGGGGCTCAGTCCCACAAGACTGTCCCCAGTCCCGCCGCCCCCACTTGAGCACTAACCACGAGTCACAGGTTGTCAACGGGACTGCAGATCAACTGGCTATCCATTGGGAGTTCCCATGACCCCTTCATCAAGTTTGAACATTTGCCTGAACAGCTCATAGAACTCGGAGAAACATTTACCTACATTGACCAATTTATTGCAAAGGATACGAGACTGCAACAGCCAAATGGAAGAGCCGCACAGGGCGAGGGATGCGGGAAGGGGGCGGAGCTTCCATGCCCTCTCCGGGCGCGCCACCCTCCTGGCACCTAGCCGTGCTCCCCAACACAGAAGCTCTGGGAACCACATCATTTAGGGGTTTTCTGGAGGGAGCTCCCATTCACTAGGCAGCGGTGGTTGAAATGGGGCTTATTACGAATGACAAAAGATGTTCCTTTCACTTTTATTACTTGGGAAATTACAAAGGTTTTAGGTGCTCTGGCCAGGGGATGGGGAGGAAGACTCAAATACGTGTTCCTTAGGATATCTCAGTATCACAACAGGTATTCCATTCCTTTAGCACAGTTACAAAGCACCTACTGTATACCAGGCCTGGGACTAGTTGGGAAGCCAGCAATAGCACCGGCAGAGAGGCGGGGTGGCGTAGTGGTTAGGAGTGCCGCTTCTGAACAACACAGATCTGATCCCGGGCTCTGACTCCCTTGCCGGGTGTCCTTGTCCTTGGCCATGTTATTTGCCCTCTTCATGCTTCAGTTTCCTCCTCTGTAAAAGAGGGGTAGCCGTAGTCCCTAATCCCCAGGCCCGTCTGAGATTAAACGAGATCAGGTATGCTGCCGTTCTTAGCCCAGAGCCTGGCACAAAGGAAGCTCTCTAGAAGCATTTGCTCATCTGGCTCATCTGGTCCCTGCGTGACACAGGCACCATTGTCATCCTTTCTGCATGACAGGAGAGGAAACCAGGACTCACCCACGTGAAGCTACTGGCCCATTTCACATAGAGAAGAAAGGCCAGGGCTGGGATCCAAACCCAGCTGGTCAATCCTACAGCACCCCTTGGACCATTTTAGCTCTCAGCGGGAGCGTTTCGTGTTCCTAAATGAAAAAGAGGTGCATCCTGTTGTGATGAAGTCTGGAGCAAGTACCCTGGTACTTGGTCAAACACAAGCCTAGATGTTGCTGCGACGGCATCAGAAAAATGAAATTAGCATTTAAGTCAGTAGATTTACCAGATTACCCTCTGCAGTGTGGGTGGGCCTTATCCAGTCAGTTGAAGGACGTCAAAGGAAAAACCAAAAACACACAAGTGAGGTTCCCCATGGAAGAGGAAATTCTGTTTCCAGACTGGAGACTCAAGCTGGCAACACCAACTCTCCCCTGGGTCTTCAGTCTGTCTCTCTGCCCTGCAGATTTTGGGCTTATTAGGCTCCACGATCACATGAGGAAATTTCTTCTTCTTCTTTTTTTAATTTTTAAACGTTTATTTATTTTTGAAAGTGAGAGAGACAGAGCACGAGCAGGGGAAGGGCAGAGAGAGGGAGACACAGAATCCGTAGCAGGCTCCAGGCTCTGAGCTATCAGTGCAGAGCCCAATGCGGGGCTTGAACCCATGAGCTGTGAGATCCTGACCTGAGCTGAAGTCAGACACTTAACCGACTGAGCCACCCAGGTGCCCCCACATGAGTAAATTTCTTACGACGAATCTCTCTCTATGTATATATACTTCCTACTGGTTCTGTTTCCCCGAAGAATCTTGACAAACACATATCCTGTCCCAGGAGCCCATGGTGTGGCTCTGGTGAATGAAGTACACAAAGTCCTCATCTCCACGGACTCCTCAGAGAGATACTTTTCTGTTTTCTCCTCTAAGACCAACGACCCAAACTTTGTAAATTCTATTGTTTTTGTTCTGTTTTGTTTTACTTCTGAGAGAGAGAGACACACAGTGTGAGCAGGGGAGGGTCAGAGAGAGAGGGAGATACAGAATCTGAAACAGGCTCCGGGCTCTGAGCTAGCTGTCAGCACAGAGCCCCATGCGGGGCCTGAACCCACGAAGATCATGACCTGAGCCGAAGCTGGGCGCTTAACCGACTGAGTCACCCAGGTGCCCCAAAACTTTGTAAATTCTAGAATGAGATCCAGATATTTCTTTTTTAAAATTTTTATTATTTTTTTAATGTTTATTTTTTGAAAGAGCACAAGCAGGGGAGGGGCAGAGAGAAAGGGAGACACAGAATCCAAAGCAGTCTCCAGGCTCCGAGCTTTCAACACAGAGCCTGACGCGGGGCTTGAATTCACAGACTGTGAGATTATGACCTGAGCCGAAGTCAGACACTTAACCGAATGAGCCCCCCAGGCGCCTCCAGATATACTTCGTATATACAGTGCAATCAAGTAAAAAGTTTAAATTCTTATTTGGCCAAGGGAAGGGGAGATGGTTGGTCAAAGCCCTGGAGAGAGGCCCTGGAAGGGACAGCTAGACTCCCTGACCCTGACTTGCCACCCTCTAGATCCGCCGGGGCCCTAAGCACTCCTGGCCACCCCCGGCTGGCACGGAAGGCTGTGCTCCCTAGTACCCTGACCAAAGTGCTCCTAAGGGAGCACTGACCATCCACGGCATGTTACCTGCCCCAGTCAATCTGCAGCAGATATGAAGGGGAGTACAGGGCCTGCCCTGACCTTGGGGGAGTTTTCTGGTCACATGACAATCGTGCTCTGAGCAGCACTGGGCCAGCCCAGGTGAATGTCTAACCATGTGTTGTGGGTCGAATTGTGTCCCTGCAAATCCACACGTTAAAGTCCGAATCCCCGAGTACCTCAGGATGTGACCATTTCTGAAAACAGGGTCATTGCAGACGTCATTGGTTAAGAGGAAGCCATACTGGGTACTGCAGGGACCTAATGTGACCAGTGTCCTTAGGAAAGCGGGAAATTTGGACACAAGGTATGCTCGCAGGGAGGCGGCCATGTGAACTTGAAAGCAGAGATTTGAGTGATGCTTCTACTGGCCAAGGAATGCCATAGATTGCCAGCAAACCACTGGAAGCCAGGAGAGAAGCTTGGAAGATTCTCCCTTACATCCCGCAGAAAGAGCCAGCCCTGCGGACATCTTGATCTTGGACCCCTAGCCTTCTACGTTCAGCCTACTGTGAGACACTGACTTTCCATCGTTGAAGCAACTTGGCTTATGGTACTTTACTAGAGCAGCCCTGGTAAGGTAGGTAAACCCTACCACTCCTGGCTGTTTGCTACTGTCTCTCTCTCTCTCTTTTTTTTTTAAGTTCACTTATTTGAGAGAGAGAGAGGGGTGGGGAGGGGAAGAGCGAGAGAATCCCAAGCAGGCTCCCCAGTGGCAGTGAGGAGCCCGAACTTGCAAATCATGAGATCATGACCTGAGCCAAAATCAAGAGTTGGACTGCACCCCATGTTGGGTACTCTCTTATTCCTTTTATTTTTTGATGTTTATTTTTGAAAGAGAGAGAGAGAGAGCATGAGCAGGAGAGGGGGAAAGAGAGAGACACAGAATCTGAAGCAGACTCCAGGCTCAGTGCTGTCAGCACAGAGCCCGATGGAGGGCTTGAACCCAGGAATTGTGAGATCATGACCTGAGCCAAAATCAAAGTTGCATACGTAACCGACTGAGCCCCATGTTGCCTACTCTCTTTTTTTTTTTTTTTTAATTTTTTATTTATTTTTAGGAGAGAGAGAGATAGACAGCGTGAACAGGGGAGGGTCAGAGAGAGAGGGAGACAATCTGAAGCAGACTCCAGGCTCAGTGCTGTCAGCACAGAGCCCGATGGAGGGCTTGAACCCAGGAATTGTGAGATCATGACCTGAGCCAAAATCAAAGTTGCATACGTAACCGACTGAGCCCCATGTTGCCTACTCTCTTTTTTTTTTTAATTTTTTATTTATTTTTAGGAGAGAGAGAGATAGACAGCGTGAACAGGGGAGGGTCAGAGAGAGAGGGAGACACAGACTCCGAAACAGGCTCCAGGCTCTGAGCTGGCAGCCAGCACAGAGCCCGATGCGGGGCTCGAACCCACGATCCGCGAGATCATGACCTAAGCGAAAGTTGGACGCCCAACCGACTAAGCCACCCAGGCGCCCCCCCTACTCTCTTCTTAAATGGTCCTCAAATAGCCATCGGTGTGCCTCCTGGTGACCCGAAGAGAACGGTGCTGCCTTGCTGGCTCCTTGGGCAGGGGGCAGGGGGGGCTGTTTTTACAGCTCTGGTATGAGATTCTTTAGGCACTTGCTGAAATGCAGATTTCCTGGCCCCGCTCCAGATCCACTGAGTTTGAATCCAAGGGTTGGGGCTAGAATCTGGATTCTCAAAGATTCTCCCCAGCTGAACTTTGCCAGCAGACTTTTTTTTTTTTTATAACAGTTGTTTACAGAAAAATTGAGATGACGGTAGAGAATTCCCACGTACTCAGCACGGAGTTGGCAATATTATTGTGCTAGTAACACTTTCGTTAGTATATTTGTTACAATTAAAGAACCAATACTGACATGTTACTATTAGATAATGTCCAGAAATTATTTAGATTTCCTTTATTTTTTAAAAATTTTTATAGTTTGTTTATTTTTGAGACAGAGACAGAGTATGAGTTGGGGAGGGGCAGAGAGAGAGGGAGAAAGAATGAAACAGACTCCAGGCTCCGAGCTGTCCGTACAGAACCTGATGTGGGGCTCGAACCCACAAACCGAAAGATCATGACCTGAGCCGAAGTCGGATGCTTAACCGAATGAGCCACCCAGGCGCCCCAGATTTCCTTTATCTTTACCTAAAGTAAAGGATCTTTTTCTGTCCCCGGAGCTCACACTACATCTGACTGTCATGTCTCCTTGGCTCCTCTTGGCTGTGGTGGTTTCCCAGACTTCACTACTTTTGATGACCTTGATAGGTTGGTTTTCTTTAATGTTTACTTATTTTTGAGACAGCACACGTGGGGGGAGGGCAGAGAGACTGGAGGGGGACAGAGGATCCGAAGCAGGCTCTGTGCCGTCAGAGTGGAGCCCGTGCAGGCTCAAACCCGTGCGCCATGAGATAGTGACCTGAAGTCGGCCACCCAACTGAGCCACCCAAGTGCTCTGATGACCTTGATAATTTCAAGGAGTACTAGTCACATATTTCATAGGACGCCTCACTACCAGAATCTGTGCCATGTCCTCAGAAGACTGGAGCCATGGGTTATTGGGATGAAGACTACAGAGGTGAAGAGCCATTTTCATCACCTCCTATCAAGAGGACATAGTGGAAACGGCAACAGCTTTATGACTGTGGCTGTTGACCTTGATCACCTGGCCGACACATTTGTCCAGCTCCCAGCTGATTATTGTGCCAGATAAACAAGAGGTGATGGAGGGAAGGCCTCTGACTCTGTGACAGCTGTTAGGTCACTGTTCTGACGAAAGCAGCCACACAGGTGGATGGCTGGGCGGCTCACTCGCACAGCGCAGGTCTTACCCGTGACATCACCATGATGTCATTTGTCACAACCCCGCAAGGCAGGCGAAATCATTATTCTCATGTTACGAGCAAAGGAGCTGAGCTCTTGAGGCTCCACAGCCAGCAGCCTACAGAGCCCCGCCTGTTCTGAGCCCCGCGCGGCCCCCACGGGAAGGTGAGGGCGCCAAGGTGGCTGGCGTCCCCTCTCCCCAGGTGACAGCAGGGACAGGAGACATGCAGTGTTTCCCCTCGGGGTCCAGACCAGAACAATAGCCAGAGGCCAACTTGCTCCTTCTACCCCAAATGTGAGTGGGAAATATCCACATGGATAGAGGTTAAAAGACAGCCAGACCAAAAAACAGAACAAACAAAAAACAAAAAACAAAAAAACCCTGTCCACATGGGATCGTGTCCAAAGCCTAGAGAAAAATCAAATTGGCAGGAAAAAGTGGCTACAAAAATCAGTTTTTGATAATTTTCCTGAGGGTATTAGAATAGAGTCTTTTTAGATTTGATTTAAGTTTATTTTTTGGGGTGCCTGCGTGGCTCAGCAGGTTAGGCATCTCTTTATCTCAGCTCAGATCATGATCTCATAGTTCATAAGAACGAGCCCCACATTGGGCTCTGTGCTGAAAGTGTGGAACTTGCTTGAGATTCTTACTCCCTCTCTTCCTCTCTCTCTCCCTCAAAATAAATAAGCTTTTTTGAGGGAGAGAGCACAGGAGCGTGAGTAAGTATGCACACATGCGTGCGTGTGGGGGGAGGGGCAGAGAGAGAATCCCAAGCAGCTCTACGCTGTCAGCACGAGCCCAGCGCGGCGCTAGAACTCACAAACCGTGAGATCATGACCTGAGCAGAGATCAAGAGCTGGACGAGCCACCCAGGCGCCCCAATTTTATTTTTTAAATTTATCTCTATATTGTGGGGCTCGAACTCACAACACTGAGATCAAGAGTTGCCTGTTCTACTGATTGAGCCCAGCGCCCCTAGAATAGAGAACCCTGCATACACCTTGTCCACTTACCCGGATGATGGTGACACTTGCTATTTGCTACTATTTACAACGCAGCTGTGACCGTCTATGTACCTACAATGTTCCCCAACCTGTGTAGGAAGGCAGGTTCCTGAAATTACCCACAGAGTCCCAGGGCAGGGGTGTTCTTAGTGCTGACACATAACTAGCAAGTTACTACTACAAGGTTACACAGTTGTGCATTCCTACCGAGAGCACAGATGGCCCATTTTCTCACCTCACCAATACTGGATATTCTCTTTTTCTGGTTTTGAGAGGCAAGGAAACGTCATATCTTTTTCATCTGTAGGTCTTTCATTATTGGTTTCCTGGCCACTTGGACTTCTTTACACACTTACACACACACACACATACACACTTCATGCCATTTGCCCAATTTTCTTGTCATCTTTTTTCTTTCTTATAAGAGCTCTTTATATATTATTGATATTCATTCTTAAACATATTGCAAGTATTTTTATCAGTCTGTCATTTCTTGGGGCGCCTGGATGGCTCAGTCGGTTAAGCGTCCAACTTCAGCTCAGGTCATGATCTCGCAGTTCCTGGGTTCGGGCTCTGTGCGGACAGCTCAGAGCCTGGAGCCCGTTTCAGATGCTGTGTCTCCCTCTCCCTCTGACCCTCCCCTGCTCACGCTGTCTTTCTTTCTCTCAGAAATAAATAAAACATTAAATTAAAAAACGGTCTGTCATTTGTTTATCACCTTTTCCTCTGTAAAGAAGTTTTTCCTTTTCAAGTGTTTCAAGGCTGTGGGTCTTTTTTCTTACAGCTTTGGAGTTTCATGTCACATGTTGAAAAGCTTCCGCCGACTCTTGCGTTCCGCACAGTTATCAGCTGCAGCTCAGCAACGATGCTTATCCTCTCCATCCCCCACCAGTGGCCTGGCCCTTCAGTGCCCAGCATCGTTCTCCAGCCCTGAGGCAGAGCTCGGTCCCCCAGGACCGGCTAGGGTTGGGGAGCACCCCGGCCTCAAGCTCTTCTCCAGCTCCACTGCCACCCGGGGAGCGGCGGCCTGGATGGCGTCCTGGATGCTGTGTAGGTCCCACCGGGTCCTCAGGAGGGCGTCGTCCAGGGTGAAGAAGCCGTCACGCGTGCGCCGCACTTGGGAGCAGACGGCCGTGGTCTTCAGCTCCAGGCCGATCTCGTGCACCAGCTTCCGCAGCTGCTTCTGCGTCTCGTGCATGCACCGCACCTCTGACAGGGGCACACAGACAACAGAGCCCGCGGTTGGGAGCGCAGCCTCTGGTGCCTGCGGCTCTGGATGCACACCCTGTGATACCTCCTGGCTGGGCGACGACCCTAGCGAAATATCTCCTCTCTCCAGGGCTCTGCCATTCCAAGTGTAGCCCAAGGGCCAGCCCCGAAAACTTGTTAGAGATGCAGAATCTTAGGCCCCACCCAAATCTGCAGAGTCAGAAAATCTGCCTTTAAAGAAGACTCCCCCCCACCCCAGAGCTCTCTCTCACTCAAAATGAATAAATAAATCTTAAAAAAGGGGTGGAGGGGCACCTGAGTGGTTCAGTCAATCGAGCCTTGGACCCCTGATTTCTTGATTTCAATTCAGGTCAGGTCATGATCTCACCAGTGAGATGGAGCCATGTGGAGTTGAGCGTGGAGCCTGCTTGAGATTCTCTCTCCCCGCTCTCTATTCCTCCCTGGCTCATGCTCTCTCTCTCAAAAAAAAAAAAAAAAAAAAAAAAAAGACATCCCCCCCCTCCCCAGTGATTTGGGGGCAGGTTAATGTTCCAGAAACGCTGCCCTAAGACTCGGTATGCTCGTCTATGAAATGGGTGGTTGTGAGGAGTCTAAGAGACCATCTACCTAAGGCGCTTAGCCTTAGGACTCCTGGGGGAGTCCTGGTCCGCAGGAAAGGAAAGGAGCCCTGGCTAGTAAGAGAGAGGAGGGAGGGGCTGAGCCGGGAGGCCTGGGGAGCGGAGGGTGCTGTCTCACGGCCCACTGCAACCTGAAACACTGCACCGATCTGGGAACGAGCTGCTAAGTCTAACTTGCTTGTTAAAGTCTGGCTCTAAAGAGCGACCCGGCAGCAGATAGGACAGCATTTGATCTGTGTGCTGTGTGACTGGCCAAGTCCAGCCCAGCGCGGAGAAGGAAGCTGGGCCCTGGCGCCTTAGCCAGCAGAGACCGGGGCTGCCGCGTGCTGGCCCCTGCAAACCCAGGAGCCCCATCTCACTGCTCCAACTTCTGGGGGCAAACCTACCTAAGAGGAATTCCGGAGGCGCAAAATGGAGGCATCGGATGCCAATTATCAGCATCGGGGACTTGTTCATGGGCCGGATCAAGCCTCTCACGGCCATGTCATAGGCCTCTTGGGTCTGTAGGTCAAGGTTGGAGTACCTGGGGATAAGGATGGGACCAGTGTGGGGTGGGGAGCTGGGCAGACTGTTCGCCTCTGGCCCTGCCCCGTCTCGTGAAAGAGCTTTCCTGAAGCTCTTCAGTCGCTTTCCATCTTCCCTGCCCTTCTAGCCACCTTCTTGTGTGTCCCCTCCAATCTCTAAATACAGGCTCCGCCCTCCTCTACACAGACCCTCCCCCAACAGCTTCCAGTCATGCACACGCTGCTGCCTGCTCCCACCCCCTGGTTCTATGTCATATGATGGGGGCTCCTGGTTTTCCTCTCCACCAAATCATATACTCCCACTTAGGCCAGCCAGGGTCTCTTGGTGCCCCCTGGTCTCCCCACGGGCTGGCCTGGCACAAAGAAACACTCCTGCGTGCCGTGGAAGGAAGGGCTGCTTCAAGTCTGCTTTCGGGCTCCAAAAAGATCCATGGAATCTGCCCCAGGGTGGGCGGAGCCTACAGGGAGCCCAGTGGGCACTCCTTGCTCTTCTAGCACCTCCTCCAGGGCCCTTTTCAGGAAAGTGGGGGTTGGGCCCCACTTACATCACCAGGGCCTTCTGATGGGAGCCTTGGATCAGGGCCAGGATTCGGTCCAGCTTCTCTCTGGTCACATGGTCTGGAAAAGTCAGGGGCTGGTCAGCACACAGGTGCCTGCTGAGGATGGGTAAACTCCCTTCCCCCAAACCGGCCCCGTCCTTGGAACCTGGAGGGGGTCCCAGAGCACCCTCTGGTCCCAGGGTTCCCACGTAGAGGGTTGAGAGTCCTTCGAGAACCTTGTGAAAGCCCAGAACCCTCTTCTCACAAAGTTGTACCTGAACTCAGCATTGTGAGGACATTTTCAAGGGGCTCATAGACTCCAAAGTAAAAACAGTTTCTTCTGGGTGCACCTGGGTGGTTCGGTCAGCTAAGCATCCGACTTCAGCTCAGGTCATGATTCATGGTTCAAGAGTTCGAGCCCCGCATTAGGCTCTGTGCTGACAGCTCAGAGCCTGGAGCCTGCCTCAGATTCTGTGTCTCCCTCTTTCTCTTCCCCTCCCCTGCTCGTGTTCACACACTCTCTCTCTCTCTGCCCCTTCCTTGCTTGTGCTCTCTCACTCTCTCTCTCTCTGTGTCTCTCAAAAATAAACATTAAAAAAAAGTTTTTCTGGAAATGAGGCTCAAAGCTATAATGTGATTTATCCAATATTCTAAGCCAGGTCCCCTGAGCCCCAATCTAGGGCTTCTTACGCCAGGGACCCTGGGAGGGAGAAAGCCATCTGTCTAAATGCAGAAACAGATGGCAGAAAGAGGGAGGGGCTCTGCCTGCTGGGCCCACCGAGTGACAAGGGCAGGCAGGTGCTAAGTCCAGGGACGCTCATGAACTGCTAGAGGGCTGATCCTGGTACCCAACTGGATAGGTGCCAACTTCTGACTCCAAAGGCCACAGCTCTGGGCACAGGTGTGGTGACCAGAGGCCTGCCAGCTTGGAAGGGACTAGGCCTCTTATCCCTTCTGTCCGGCTTTATTCACATTGTTGTCTCACCTGAAATGCACCCACCACTGCTTCCTCTCCCTTCATTTACAGCCTAGCTCAAATGCAGCCTCCTCCAAGAAGGCCTCCTGGAGCCTGTCACTTCTTTCTCCTGGCTCCTGCCACTCTGTACTTGGGTCCCTTTACCAGCATTTAATTTGCTTTGTTTTTAACTTTTTTTTTTTTTTCATTTTGATAAAGAGAGAGAGAGAGGGGGGAGTGGGAGAGATGGTGGAAGGGGGGAGACGGGGAGTGGGGGGAGAAAGAAAGAGAGAGAATCTTTAGGAGGTTCCACACTCAGCACAGAGCCTGACACAGGGCTCAATCCCATGATACGGGGATCATGACCTGAGCTGAAATCAAGAGTGGGACACTTGAAAAACAAAAAAAAGAAAGAATGAAAAAGAAAAAAAGGGCGCCTGGGTGGCTCAGATGGATAAGAATCCAACATTGGCTCAGGTCATGATCTCGCAGTCTGTGAGTTCAAGTCCCATGTTCGGCTCTGTGCTGACAGCTGAGCCTGGAGCCTGCTTCGGATTCTGTCTTCCTCTCTCTGCCCCTCCCTTGCTCGTGCGCTCTTTTTCTCAAAAATGAATAAATGTTATAAAAATTTTTTAATCTTCTTTAAGAAATTTACATTAATTTTTTTAAGTTTATTTTTTTGAGAAAGAGAGAGAAAGCACATGCATGAAAACACAGGATCAGAGTGTCCCAGACAGAGCCTGACGGAAGGCTCAATCTCATGAACCATGAGATCATGACCAGAGTGGGACACTTCGCCAACTGAGCCATCCAGGTGCCCTTCTTCTTTAAGAATTTCAGATTAGAGGGCACCTGGGCAGCTCAGGTCATGATCTCATGGTTCACAAGTTAGAGCCCTGCATCAGGCTCTCTGTCAGCACAGAACCTTCTTTGGATCGTCTGTCCCTCCCTCCCCCTCACTCCACTTATGTGCACGCTCTCTCTCTCTCTCAAAAATAAATAAACGTTAAAAAAAAATTTTAGATTAGCACTAACAAACATCTTCCCTCTCTTCCAAATTCTGCCTTCCTACCTCCTCGAGTGTCAAGTTGGTAGTTATCTTTAGATGTGTTTTGTACGCTGACACACACTCACATGTACAAATGTACAGTGTTACTCTGCCACGTTTCTAATCCTCTCCAGGCAATGTGGTGGTGTGTGCTTGCTCTCCCTGCTAGACTGTGAGTTCACTGAGATGAAGACCTCATCTGATTCATCATACATCCCCTCTCCAACCTCACTGCCTGGCACCTGGCTGGGGCTCAAATCTGTTAAATAAGACAATGAAATAGATCTTATGGAAAGTGTCAGAACATAGGGAGGGTAAGAAGGAAAGAAAGAGCTGTCCAGCCATCCATCTATCCATCCCCCATCCAACCAGCCATCCCCCCACCTACTTTTCATCCATGCATCCAACCAACAAGCACCTCCCATGTCCCAGGCTCTGCGCTGTGTAACCCCAGGAGTGGAATGACACAGTCCCTATTCTCACAGGTGACAGTGTAGTGGGAAGAGAGATATTAAATAATTACTAATCATTAGTCGATTATTGTTCTGAGAGTCCACCTAGTTCATCTGGGGGTTAGAGGAACTTCCCCTGGGGAGGTGACATCTATGCCAGGTGGGGAGGTGACATCTAGGCCCCGTGGGGAGGCTAAGGGGGAGCACAGGGCATTTGCTCCTAGCAGACAGAATGATGTGGCCAAAGCCCTGCAACAGCCAGCCTGAACTTAGTGTGTTGGGGTCACCAAAGGAGGCTGCGTGGCCTGCATAGGGGGGTGTGGAATCAAGGGAAAGGAAACACAGAGGCAGCTGCAGCCGCTCCCCCCTCTGCCCCGGGCTCCTGCGGGCTCTCACCATACGTGGACTTCTCCACCAGCCGCCCGTCCTCACAGAAGTCATCTGTGGCTTTGCCCAGGAGGCCGCGCACCGTGTAATCCTGCAGGGATGGGGAGGGGAAGATACGGTCAGTGTCCCTGCTCTCCCTCAGCACTGAGGGAGGCAGTGAGCCCTGCCGCTTAAACCCCCAACCTGCTAGACAGGTCGCAGGTGGGGGGTCCTCAGGTCTCCCCTCTGGGAGCACAGGCACTGAGAAACCCCCCCCCCAGCCACTCCACTGCCCCTCTCGGAAAAGGCACCAGACTATTCTATGACAGCAAGCACCTGCCTGCAAAGGACAGTGACAGCTCTACTGTGACCACCCCGGGCCTGCATGTCTCTCCTCTTCAGCCAAACCTGACAACTTATCCTCTGGGCCCCTCCTAGTGCACCCAGCTGACTTCTCCCCACCCCTCCAAATATGGTCTTTGCAGCTAACTGCCTCTGTGGCAAAGAAATGATGGCAACAGTGACAATAATTTATTGAGCATTTGCCAGTGACTGCTAAGTACGCTGCGTGTAGTTACTAATTTAATCTTCAGAGTAACCTTACAGAGGAGGCACTATTCTCTCGTTAGAATTGAGGAAGTGGGGGCACACAGATATTATGTAATCCACCCAGGGACCCGGAGGTGGCAGAGCTGTTTTGTTTTTCTTAATTTTAATTTTTGTTTATTTACTTATTTTAATATTTTTTATTTATTTTTGAGATAGAGAGAGTGTGAGTAGGGGAGGGACAGAGAGAGAGTGAGAGAGAGAATCCCAAGCAGACTCTGCATTATCAGCTTTACAGCACAAAGCCGGACACGGGCTCCAACTCACAAACCATGAGATCATGACCTGGGCTGAAATCAAGAGTTGGCCACTTAACTGACTAAGCCACCCAGGTGCCCTGAAGCTAGTCTTAAACTGAAGCCAGGCTCCAAAAACTGTGCTCTTACCCACTAAAACTGTAGGCTAACATGGCACCTCTGTCCCCACTCATGGTGCCAGACTCCATGGCCCCAGCCCAGATACAAACTCCCTGATGCCCGGACAGTGACAGTGACTCTTCTCAGTCTTGAAGACGGAATGGAGTGGTGTCATATTGGGCTCTGGTGTCGGGCAGATCCAGGTTCAAATCCCAGCTGTTCCTTATGGGCTGCGTGACCCCTGGGCAAGTGACACCCGCTCTCAGTGCCTTAGTTCTCTCATCTGTTAAGGTGGGCTAACACTAGATCCCCTTTTTTGGGGACGCAGTGAGGCATCTGCAAGGGAGTCCATGGGAGTCCACATGTAGTGCCTGGCACGGAGCAGCCCGCGCGTGGTAATGCCTGCAGTCGTTACTGTTATCCTTAGTCTCCCCCAGCACACGGCCATAAAACAAAGCTTGCTGATGTCTGGGACCTTTCCCCACAGAATCCTCTCGGCTTCAGATTCCCACCAATAACCCCCAGGGAAAGGATCAGAGGTTTCAAAGGAGCTGTCCCCGGCACCCCCATACCTTGGTGAGGTGACCATTGTACATGTCGGTGAGGAGACTGCGTCCGTGTCCCACGGCAAGCACTGAAAGACAGCCAGGCTGACCTCACACCTGCCTCCCCCTCCCCTGGGACCCCCAACCCCCACAGCCACCACCAGAATACTCCCACCTCCCATGCTACTAAAGCCAGCAGAGGGGCAAGGACAGCACACGTGAGCTCCTCTGCGTAGACAGGAAAATACCGATTTCAGGGCCCACTCTGACTGCTGGAGGGGAGCAGCTTAGGATCCTTAGCAAGCTCACCAACGGGATTCTGATCTGTTCCAAAGTAAGAGGCCACTGGCCCAGCCATGCAGACCTGCACTCGAATCTGGGATGGCTCTAAGCATGTCCTTTAACCGACCCGGGCCTCAAGCTCCCCATCAGCCAACTGGGGAGAAAAATGCCATCCGATCCCCGCAGCTGTTATGAAGACTGAGGCAACGCACAGGAAGAAATAAGCACAAAGGAAGGGCCCAAAAGAGGGGCACTGTGGCCACTCCCTGCCTTTTCCTGGCTGTTTCTCCCTCCGGCTGAAGGAGAGAATGACCCTTCATTCACTCCTGGAGAGAGAGCATGAGATCATGTCTGCCTGCTGTGCCCCAGGAAGTTAGATAAGGGGACTGTGACCACTGTGCATGGAGGATGTGGCCACCGCCTGACCCTGGGGGACACAGATGGCTCATGACTCAGGGCTTTGTGTGTCCAGCTCCAGCGACATTCAGACCCTGGCCAGTGGGGCCAGTCACGCGCCTGGCCCACACACAAGTGATGACCATTTTCCCTCCCTGGACCCGGGGCATTTAAAAGCTACATGACCCAGACTGAGTCACCTAAGCTCCTAGAGCCTTGTTTTTGTCATAAATTATAAATTATCTACCTAATAAGGTTGTAGTCTCAAATACATATGCACAAAGGGCTTTGTACCCCATGTTACATACAGGAATCACTTGATAAAGGTGGGCGATCTGTGACCTCTCCCCGTTCCCCCTTCTAGCAGCTGATCAGAGGTGGGGCAGGAATCAGGGGAGGGGGGCAGTGGTGGGAAATGGCTGTCAGGCTGGAAGTAAACTGGGTTCCTGGTAGCTCCCCAGTGCTCCCCTAAGCCTTTATTATTGCATCCCCAGGATCACCACACCACCTACCTAGCACCCCAGACGCCTGGGCATCTAGCCGGTGTCCGACGCCAATCTTCAAGCTGGTGAATGCTGGCCCGCAAACTGGAAAAAAACAAACAAGGTCCTTTTCCTCAATGAATCCAGCTTCTGGGATGACTGTGGCCTGCATGGTGACTTCATTCCTGGAATGTAGCCTCATGGAGCCCAAACCAGGGTGGGCTCTCGGGCTTCCCCACCATGGCCTCTGGGGCCTAGAACCATTTCCTCAGTTCCCTGGGCCCAGAAAAAGGCTTGTTACTCTGCTTATCATCATTCCCCCAGTGAGAGGCTTTGAGTAGACTGCGCATAACCCTGGGACTCAAGTTTCCTTATCAGCTGCTGCAAAAGGAGGCTCCTGACCACTCCAGCAAGAAAATGGACGTGGTAAGTTCCTGAAGTCAGGGTCTGGGTTCCTAATTCTACCCCCAGGGTCCAGAACTCACTAGATGCTCAGGAAACACCTAGTGAAAGAATGAACGACTCATCAAAAACATATACATTAAAACATGTGGTTTTTTGTATCTCAACAACGCCGTTAAAGAAAAAAATATATTGTACGCAGGAAATGAGCAAGAAGCATATACACTTCTACAAATCAAGAGGTATCTAAGGGAAGGATATGGGATGGTTAAGCGCCTACTGAATCTAGGCTATGTTACTTAATGTCAGCATTGACCCTCAGGTTCCTCATTTCAGAAATGAGAAGGGGACCCACCTCACAGGATTGTGGTGAAGATTCTATGAGACGGTATTGGGTAAAAGCTTAACACGGTATCTAGTACAGAGGGGATTCTCAGTACATTGTACTTGCTATTGTTAAACTCTCGAGTCACTAAATGTCACTGTCAAGGGGATCTTAGCGGCTTCTGGACAAGCCCCTCAGTCTTCCTAATCTTGTCTAGTGACATGCAGCTCATAATAAACCCAGTTCCATTCTTGGGCAGCTCTGTTAACTAAAAAAAGTCACTCTTTCCCAAGAGTCCAAAACTGCCTCCTTAGGACTTCTATCTGAGGGTCTCAATTCCCAGCTGGAGTCCCAGAATAGTTAAAAGGGGTCAGCAAACCACAGTCCACAGGCCATATCCTCAAACTTGTTTTTTCAACAGCCCATGAGTTAAATTTCTTTTTTTCCATGGCTCAAAAAAATCAACAGAATAATATTTTGTGACATAGGAAAATTATAGGAAACTCAAACATCACTTTTCATAAGTAAAGTGGCATTGGACAGCCAGGCTCATTGCTTTGCATACTGCCTACAGGCTCTTTTGCACTACAATGGCAGAGGTGAGCCTGCAAAGCCTAAGATATTTACCATCTGGCCCTTTCCAGAAAAACTGGTGAATCCCTGGTCAAGTACACCATCCCCACTGTGGCCCTTCAAGGATCTGGGACAGAAATCTGGGCACTGACTGGGACATGGACTCTGGCGGAGGTTTCCTAGAAAGTGACACCCAGGCCCTGGCCTGAAGGCACCTTACCCAGCGGATGGTTGGCGAGAGCGGGCACACTGGTGGCTGTGAGGGTAAGCGCTTTCTCTTCACTGCCTTCCACGGGGCCCAGGAGGAAACGAACACGCTGTTCGGGGGCAGGAGCCTGCCCAGCATTGAGACCTAAGTACACAAAGGTAAAGAGTATCAGGTCAATTTTCTCTGAACACGTGGGTAAAGTGGGACGAGGAGATGCAGAAGAGAAAGCCCATGATGTAGCAAGCAGCAGCAGTTAAGAAACAGACGAGCTCTGGGGCCCCTGGGTGGCCCAGTCGGTTAAGTGTCTGACTTCGGCTCAGGTCATGATATCATGGTTTGTGAGTTCGAGCCCCGGGACGGGCTCTGTGCTGACCGCGCAGGGCCTGGAGCCTGCTTCGGATTCTGTGTCTCCCTCTCTCTCTGCTCCTGCCCCACTTGTGCTCTGTCTCTATCTCTCAAAAATAAATGTAAAGAAAAAAATTAAAAAGAAAAGAAACAAACGAGTTCAAATTCTGATACTACTACGTATCGACTACTACTTATGACAACTGACATTACTGAATCTGTTTACCCATCTGAACGCGGGGGAAAACGAGGAGTAACGGAGTGTACAGAACAGACGGTTTGGAAAGCGATCGGCCCGGGGAACTGAGTCACGTGACTTTATTTTGCCGGAAGGATGAGAAGCGGAGATGAATTCCCGGGAGAACGGGAGCGGGGTTGTGGGTTCGGTTCGAGGCACTCACCCTTCAGAAGCTGCAGCTCCACGGTGTCCCGCAGGTGCTTCCATGTCAGCCCCGGGGGCTTGTAGACGGCGAAGAGCCCGTGCAGCCGCGCCAGCGCCAGGCGGCGGGACCCCATGCCCCACAGCCCGCGGCACCGGCTAGTGGAAGCGCGGCCCCTCAACGGAAGTGCAGTCCTGTCCCACTCCCAAATATGGTCCTGACCCTGGCCGCCGCCATGTTTCGCAGCCGGAAGTGGTTCGTTTCTTATTGGCCTCGGGGGAAACGCGATGTGGGGAGGGAAGTAGGGTCCGGCGCTAACTCCAGGCAAGCGGGACTGGCTTGGGAAAGCTTTCTGGTAGCGGGGAGAAACGGGGAGAGTTTTGTTCCGGTAAAAATAGGTAGTGGACAGGCCGCCTGGGTCTTCTGATACTTAGCGACAGGGCCCTTTCCTGGCCGTGCTACGAGTCTTCTCTTCCAGAGGCCTTTCAGGAGCGCTCCGCGGCGGGAGAGGTTTCCGGCTTCCGCCGGGCCCTGCTCACGGGTGCCCGCTGCCATGGCGACGCTGCTGCGAGCTGCCCTGCGCCCTCTCCGCCCGCCCCTCGGCCGCCGGGGGCCGGCTGCAGGCAAGTGGCGGAGGCGAGGGGGAGGCCTGGGGCGCCGGGCTTCTCTGACCTCGGCGCTTTTTTTGACCCGTAGACGTGCCGCTCCGAGGCGCGCGCCATGGCGCGGGCCTGCTCTACCCGGAGCACATCCCCACCTCCCCCCTGCAGAAGATGCTGCTGGCCGCGGGCTCCGCCGGAATGGCCCTCTACAACCCGTACCGCCACGGTAAGGCTGCCCGCGCGCGCCCTTGGCTGGAGAGCCTGGGCAGGTGCCCACCTCTCTCTACCCGTCGCCTAGGGGTAACTGGAGAATAAACTAGGCCGGGGTACCCCAGCCTGGCTGCACCCCATCATCACCCGCAAGGTTTACGAAAATGCAGATGCCAGGGTCCCACCCTGATCTCAGTCAGGATCGGCCAACCCTGGGGAAGAGAAGGGAGGGGAAGGGAAGGGAAGGGAGGGGAGGGAAGGGCCTTCGTGTTTAAATAAACTAAGTCCCAGAAGATTCTGTTATCCGGCCACATTGAGAACCTCTCCACTAAATAGATGATCTGTGTGTTATAATAACACGCATCAAATTAGAACATCCCACTACAAATTAAACTTTATGAGGTCAGAGACCATGACTGCCCTACTGCACTGTATCAGCAGATTTTTTAAGTAATCGCTACACCCAACGTGGGACTCGAACGCTAGACCCAGAGATCAAGAATCATACCTCAATGGACTGAGCCAGCCAGGCACCCCTCAGCAGTATTTTATTTTATTTTTTTTATATTTTTATTTATTTCTAGGAGAGAGAGAGAGAGATAGGGTAAGAGGGGAGGGTCAGAGAGAGGGAGACACAGACTGCGAAATAAGCTCCAGGCTCTGAGCTGGCAGTCAGCACAGAGCCCGACGCGGGGCTCGAACCCACTACCGCGAGATCATGACCTAAGCGAAAGTCGGACGCTTAACCGACTAAGCCACCCAGGCGCCCCCTTCAGCAGTATTTTAGATTGTGCCTTGGCATAACAAATGCCCAGTGTTTGCTGGATGTAAACATCTTAGGGTTCTACAGTACTTTTCTCATCCCTCTCAGGATTCTAAGTATTCTGGAAAGTACTATTACTCCTACTAATACAAATGATAATGCTAACTGCTCATGGAATGTTTATTCTGGTTGCTCACTGGGGCGCCCGGGTGGCTCAGTGGGCTGGGCATCTGACTTTGGCTCAGGTCATGATCTCGCAATTTGTGGGTTCAAGCCCCACCTCGGGCTGTGTGCTGACAGCTCAGAGCCTGGAGCCTGCTTCCGATTCTGCATCTCCCTCCCCTGCTCCTGCTCTGTCTCTCAAAAATAAATAAACGTTCTTCTGGTTGCTCACTGCAGTAAGTGTTCTATGTACACGGTGTTGTTGATTTTTCACATTAACCCTGTAAGAGGTATTCTCCACATTTTATAAATTAGGACCCTGAGGGTTGGAAGCAGTTAGCACAAGTTAACCTAAATAGTGAGATTGCAACTGAACCCAGACCTAGCACTCTGATGTCAAAGCTTGCACCTATCAATGGACTCATGATATTCTGTTGTAATAATGGGTGTAAAAGTGATTTGTAAATTCTTTAGAGCACTGTGCTAACCAGAGCCACCTCACCCCATTAGATTAATGACAATGATAGTAACTGTAGATACATGTATTTTGCGCTTACAGTCTGCAAGGTGTTTTGCTAAATGTTTAACATGAATCCTCATACCTAAGAGGCAGATTGTATTTCAGTTTATCATGTAGGAGACAGGCTCGGACCAGGTCTGGTAACTTACCTAAGATCATGTCCTCCATTTGTCCCCATTTCTTTCCTTTTAGACATGGTCGCAGTTCTAGGGGAGACCACAGGACTCCTTGCCCTGAAGGTGCTCAGGGACCAGATGAAGAGGGATCCAGAGGGTGCCCAGATCCTACAGTAGGTCCCAACTCTGCCTGGGGGTTCTCTGGGGATCCTGATCTCTCTGGGGCCACATTGTGTTCCTCTGGGGAGCTCTTCTTGATGCCCTGGCCATGGATGGCTGCACAGGTTGGGCACTACCCAACTCTATGGGCGCCATTCACATAACACACTGTGATGACCTGTGGGTAGTGCAGTGTAGTGGCCTCCGCCCAGTTCCAGCCACAGCCCATTGCCTTCCCTAAGCTCCCATAACAGGCTAGCTCTAACCCCCCACCCCTGCAATACCCGTTGTGAGCACCCTGATCACATCTGAGACCTGCCCCCTAGACTGTGCCCCTATGGGCAGGAATGTGGCCATAGCTTGTCATAGTCTCCTCGGCACTTGCCATTGTCCTGGCCAGACACAGGGGCTGCAGTAGGATTTGTGGCCCCATCTCCCCCTTCACTTCTCACGCTCTTGCTCTCGCTGGACCTCTCACCTCCCTTTACTACTGCCCTTCTAATACCTAACCCCTGCCTTCTGCCTTGCAGGGAGCGTCCGCGGATCTTATTGTCCACCCTTGACCTGGACAAGCTCCGTAGTCTGCCTGAGGGCTCCCTTGGCCAAGAGTATCTCCGTTTCCTGGATGTGAATGTGAGTTTCCAGCTTCTGTGCATTTGGCAATCACCAGGAAGGGCAGAGAAGGGCACGGGAGTGATGTCCTGAGGATGGAGGAGTCCTGAATGGCCGCCATGGGCAGGTGTGCTTTTTGTCCCTTGTGCCAAGGCTTTGTCATTTTCTATGGGACAGCCAAATGGGCCCAGAACTCCAAGGGAGAATACTGGCCAGTGTTTAGTAGCGTCTTACTAGGATAAAACAAAACAGAGCTCTCTTACTGAATGTCAGGTGCCAGGCTCATACCTGGCTTTGCCGAGCCCTCCCGGGTGTGTCTTTTTTTTTTTTTAATATTTTTTATTTATTTCTAGGAGAGAGAGAGAGAGTGAGAGAGACAGTGTGAGCAGGGGAGGGTCAGAGAGAGAGGGAGTCACAGACTGAAACAGGCTCCAGGCTCCGAGCTGGCAGTCAGCACAGAGCCCAACGCGGGACTCCAACCCACGAACCGTGAGATCATGACCTAAGCGAAAGTCGGACGCTTAACCGACTAAGCCACCCAGGCGCCCCCCTCCCAGGTGTGTCTTGTCAGGTATGTCCTATTATTACCCCCTTTAGGAGATGAAGAAACTGAGGCTCAGAGCACGGAAGCAACTTGATTCCATACAGCCAGTATAAGTGGAGGCAGCATTCATGCTTAGATCAGACCCCTTCCTCCCTTCCTCCCTTCCTCCCTTCCTCCCTTCCTCCCTCCCTTCCTTCCTTCCTTCCTTCCTTGATCTTAAGTAAATCTCTTCACCCACTGTGGGGCTTGAACTCCCCACCCCTAGATCAAAAGTCGCATGCTGTACCAACTGAGCCAGCCAGGCACTCCCAGATCATGCTCTCAACTGCTGTACTATGTCCCCCCAGTGATAGAGCGGGTGCTTTCCCTAGGGTATGACAAGTTGTGACACTCTCTGCCCCAGGCAGGGAGGACAGGAGCCAGTGGGGAGAGTCCCGGCTACTGAGGAACCCGTTCATTTGTTCAGCATCTTCTCTGTGCCATCCATGGTTCTAGGTGCTGAGGGTATGCTGATGAACTAAACAGACAAATTCCTGCTCTTGGACTTTGCTAATAGTCTGGTTTCGGGAAGAACACAATAAAGCAAGAGAAGAAAAAATTTCATGTAAAAAATTCAGGTCAAATATTTATTGACTACTTAGAACGTCCAACACTGTTCTCAGTAATTGAGATACAGAGACTGAAACTGGCAAAGAGCCTCCACTCTCGCAGCTGGTGCTATGAGAACAACGGCCAGCACGGAGGACGCGGAGGTGGGGTTGGACGCCCCCATGAGGAGACTCAGAAGAGGAGGAGGAGCAGGGGGCCTGGTGAGCGCAAGGCCCTGTGTATCTAAGGACAGGAAAACTGACCAAGGTGGCCACACAGAGGAGTAGGCGGGGCACCCAGTGGGTGGCAGGTCAGGCTGTGCCAGCCATGGGAAGAAGTCCGTATTTTATAATGGCAACAATGGGAAGACATGGAGGGTTTCAAGTAGGGTAGTAACATGACCCTATTTATTTTTTTTTCCATGTTTATTTTGAGAGAGAGCACGAGAGAGAGGGAGGGAGGGAATCCCAACGTGGGGCTCGATCCCACGAGCCGTGAGGTCACAACCTGAGCCAAAACCAAGAGACTGATGCTCAACCAGCTGAGCCACCTAGGCACCCTATGGCCTGAATTATAAAAGGGCCTTAGGATACAGCTGGGCCACCTTCCCTGTGTCAACCCTTCCTTCCCCAAATCCACAAGTTCCATCAAGGCACCCCTGTTGAGTGGCCCTCCAGGTTGCTCTAGACCTAGGCTTCTGAACCTCGGCACTACGGACTTTGGGGGCCAGTTAATTCTTTGTAGTGGCTGCCCTGTGTGTTCAAGGATGTTTAACAGGATCCCTGGCCTCTACGCATAGATGCCAGCAGCACTTCCATTAAGTTATGACAACCACCAATGTCTCCAGACATTGCAAATATCCCCTGTGGACAGTTGAGAACCTATTACTCTAGAAGATTATCATCCCTGAGAAAACCACCTGCTCCCCATGCTCTCCTGACACTTGCCCCTGCCCCACTTTCTACCGTCTCCTCAGATTTCACCAGGAAGCAAGTTGTTTCATCAATGGAAAACCCACCAGGGTGGCCTCCCCCAAGTGCCACCCAGGGAGGGACCGCCTTTCATCTTGTTGCTGTGGAGGGGATGGGACTGCCAGGCCTCCCTGGGCACCCTGCCCAGGCTCAGCCCTAGTTGTGATAACAGCCCTAGAGATTGACACTTCTAGGGCACTGAAACCAGCAGCCCACAGAATGTGAAGGAATACCTTTGTCCCAGCAGAGATTTATATCAAAGTTCAAGGTGAGGCCACCCTCCCTGAGGCTGACAGTGGTAGGGAGTATGGTCATCTTGTGGTATCAAGATTTTGAGCATGGGCTCTGGAGTTAAGAGTAGCCTAAGTTAGGATCTTAACCTCTCTTCCTATTTATGGCCCTGAGCAAATCATTTGACCTCCCTGAACCTCATAGTACTTATCGGAGGTAAGGGAACCTAATGTTTATCTGCCAGGGCACTTAACATGGCGTATAAATAATGGATGTTGAGGCCACTGGCTTTGGAATCGATAAATATAGTTGTCACCATGATCACCTTCAGCTTCACATGGCATGTGGAAGAAATTAGGAGGGGCACCTCGGTGGCTCATTCGATTAAGTATCGGAGTCCAGCTCAGGTCATGATCTTGCAGTTTGTGAGCTTAGCCCCCACATTGGGCTCACTGCTGTCAGCACAGAGCCCGCTTCAGATCCTGTCCCTCTCTCTGTCCCTCCTCCTCTCGCGCTCTCTCAAAAAGAAGTAAAACATTCAAAAGAAAAGAAGGAGGAGAAGAAATTAGGGCCTGGGACCCAGTGAGATCACAGATGCAGACCACGGCACTCAGCCAGCAGCCCAAAGCTATGAAGACATCAAATCCTTTGCCCTCTGAACAGGCTGAGACCGTGCTTTCAGGACAGGAGCACCTCGCTGTTCCCTTTCTGCATGGGTGCTGCTGAGGACTCGAGAGGCGGTGGGTGGATAAGAAGATAACAGCTGTCATCACTACCTGGGGTCAGAAAATTGCTTGGGGCTGGCTTTTTACTCATGGATTCATGAGACTTTATTCGCCCAGGCCCCCATGATACAACAGTGAGCAAACCAGCCGGCGGCCCTGTGCTGTGAAACACAAGCCGATGGGAGGCTTCAAATGTGCTGGCAGGTACTTCAGTAAAAGCAGAAAGAAACAAGTGGAATTAACCTTAATAGCATCTTACTGTATATTTAACCTAAGGGACCTAAAATACTACGTCTTAGATTTTACATTGTTCTTTTCCTACCAAGTCTCCAAAAGTCAGTGTGTATTTTATGCACACCGTGGCACATTTCAAGGCTTGCTGGCCACATGCAGTAAGTGGCTCCTGTACCTGGAGAGTCCAGGGCTAGAAGACAGGCATGCTCACTGTATGTCACAGTACAAGAAGGTACAGGCCGCTGCAAGAGACCATAACATGGACCTGATCGGTCAAAGGTCACAGACAACGTCCCTGCAGCAGGAACACAAGGCAAGTCATAAAGGAGAGACAGAAATAAATTGCCAAGGTGAAGCCGAGGGTTTGGGGGGTGCAGAGCACCCTAGGCTGGGAGCAGCTTATGTGAAGGATCAGGGCCAAGACACTTGGCTGGCTTGGTCAGAGAAGTGCGGGACTCTTGATCTTGGGGTTGTGAGTTCAAGCCCCATGTTGGGGATAGAGATTACTTGAAAAAATAAAACCTTTAAAAAAAAAAAAAGAAAAAAAGGATCTGGGGTCTTAGAAGCTGGTTTTCCTATTTTATTTCTAATTGTGGTTTAGAAACAAGGTAAGATAACATAAGAGTTGCTATCTCAGGGGTGCCTGGCTGGCTCAGTCGGAAGAACATGTGATTCTTGATCTCAGGGTTGTGAGTTCGAGCCCTATGTTGGGGTAGAGTTTACTTAAAAAAAAAAAAAAAAAAAAAGTTGCCATCTTAACCATTTCTATGTGGAGAGTTCGTGTTAAATATATTCCTGTTGTGAAACCAACCTCCAGCGCTTATACATCTTGTAAAACTGAAACTCCATCTCCTTAACAACTACCACTTCCCCCGACCCCCACGGACCTTCTTTGCCATAAATTCCAACAGGCTAGGACATTATTTGTGAGTTGGGGTAGGTCATGGGGTGTCAGTGCCACTATATCCCCTGCCCACAGACTCTCCTGTCGGCAGGTATGGACAGAAACAGTCCTCAGAGGGGGCGCCTGAGGAGCTCAGTCAGTTAAGTGTCCAATTTCGGCTCAGGTTATGATCTCACAGTTTGTGAGTTTGAGCCCCGCGTTGGGCTCTGTGCTGACAGCTTGGAGCCTGGAGTCTGTTTTGGATTCTGTGTCTCCCTCTCTCTCTCTCTCCCTGGCTCACACTGTCTCTCTCTCAAAAATAAACATACGTTAAAAAAATGTTTCTAAAAAGAAAGAAAAGACACAGTCTTCAGAGATTTTGGTGGATATGAATTTGGTGGGAGTGGCTCACAGTCAGCGAGAGGCTGGCCAGTTAGGCCTTGGGGACAGTTGGGAAGAGATCTAGGGGAGGCTCATGGTTGTCAGAGGGTCTCCCCAGACACCCGAGCACCCACCCGGTTCGTGGACGATGAGGAGCTTGCATACGTGATACAGCGGTACCGGGAGGTACACGACGTGCTCCACACCCTGCTGGGGATGCCCACCAACATGCTGGGTGAGTGCTCCCCCCAGCTGCCCTGAGCATGGCCATGGGGGGTGGGGTGCTGGGTGAGTGCTCCCCCTTAGCTGCCCTGAGCATGGCAATTGGGGGTGGGGTGCTGGGTGAGTGCTCCCCCCAGCTGCCCTCATTGTGGCAATGGGGGGTGGGGTGCTGGGTGAGTGCTCCCCCCAGCTGCCCTGAGTGTGGCGATAGGGGGTGGGCTGGGGGGTTCCAGCCAGTCTGGCCACCTGGGTCTGTCACCCACCAGTTAGCCAGCTCAGCCTTGTTTTCCTGCTTTCCAAACATCTTGGCAGCATGTGTGAGCCACTGCCTGTCCAGGCATCCAGGCTCCCTGCTCTAAAACCCTCTGCAACTCCCTAAGACCTGAGAGGACCCCCCATGGACTTTCTCACCCTGCCTTTTGGAGTCCTCTGCACATGGACCCCAAGCTTCCTTTCCAGTCCTTATCTTCTTCTGCTCTTTCCCAGGCCCTTTACTTCGCCCCAAGCCAGGTGCTCCAAGGCCCAGCAGGGACCAGGAGCAGGCACAGCTAAGCCCAGTAGAGATTAAAGAGGAGCAGATGCTTTGCTGTGCCCTGCCATGAGCACCGTGGCCTCTCCTCCTGCGCCCTTCTCACCTCCCACCCCATTCCTTGCCCTGCCGTCCAGGGGAGATCGTGGTGAAGTGGTTTGAGGCTGTCCAGACCGGCCTACCCATGTGCCTCCTGGGTGCTCTCTTTGGACCAATCCGACTCCGCGCCCAGTAAGTTCTCAAGTGACAAGGGGTACAGGGGAGAGCTCAGAGGAGCCAGGGCTCCAGGAAATGGGACAAGCATGCAGCCTTCCTGCACAGCCCCAGGGTTCTCTGGGAAGCCAGGGTAGAAGGAATGGGGGGAGAAGGTGAAACTGACCTGGCGTAGGATCTCCAGGGCAACGAATGAAGTCTGGGTATTTCACAGGACCCTAGGGTCTCTTGGGCCAGGCCTCAGTGTTGGGTCAGAGCAATGGAGTTGTGGGGGTGGTGGGAGGGTGGGCGGGGGGGAAGGGGTGGCAGATCCAATGTTAGTTTCTGGAGTTAGGTGGCCCCTGATTTAAATCTGGGCTTTGGTGTGTTCAAAATGTGTGGCTTTGGGCACAAGATTTTGCCTTCCTGAGTTTCTGTTTCCTCATGTGCTAATGAGGATAATAACTACCTTCTTGTCCAGGTGTTTGTGAGCATTAACTGAGAAAATGCACATCAGCTTCTGGGCACATAGCGTGCCCGGCCCTGGGGACCTTACGTCTTCTCTTGCCTCTGCTGCCCCACAGGAGCCTGCAGGTGCTGGTTTCGGAGCTGATCCCGTGGGCAGTTCAGAGTGGGCGCAGAGCCCCATGTACCCTCAATCTGTACTACGAGCAGCGCTGGGAGCAGCCCCTGAGGGCTCTGCGGGAGGAGCTGGGCATCACAGAGCCCCCCGTGCTCATCAGAGCCCTGGCCTAGGCCCTGAGCTGCTGCCTACCCTCGACCCCCGCTTCCCCTGGGGACAGAAAACTCTTTTGCCATACCTTTGTTCCTTTGAACACTGAGCCTTGGACATCATTTGTCATAATTTGCTGTAACCACTGCTGAGTGGCTTGAGGACCACGCCAGGAGGGACCCAGGAGCTGCCCAAAGAGAACCACGTGTGAGCGAGAATCAGTCATCCAGGCTGGTGTGGGGCAAGGGTCGGTGTCTGAGGTCCACCGCCCCTGTTCTGGACCACTCCCTGCCAACCGGGGGTTTTTGGGGGGCTAGGCTGGGCACCCTCCAGCAGTGAGGGCGACACCCAGTTGCAAAGGCCTGAAAAGGAGCAGGTGAGTCTCTGCTGTCCGAATAAAGTCCGCCATCAGGCCAGCTGTCCGCCTCTTCCTGCCTTTGCCCAGCTCTGCCCATGGCTCTAGCAGCCTTGGGCCTTCGATCACCAAGGGCGGGCATGCCCTCCAGCCTGAATTTCAGCTACTTGTCCTGTTTCCTTTGGCCTGAAGTCAGACAGACTGAGATTCAAATTCCCAATTCCTCCATCATTTTCCAGAGGAGGGACATAACCCCTCTCTCATTTCATCATCAGTCAAAAGGGAATGAAAACTGCACCCACTTCCTAGGATCACCGTGGGGATTTTGCGAGGTGACGCTCAGAAGAAGAACTCCAGAGAAAGGCCCCCAGGGGGGCAGAAGGCAATTAGCCTCACTGTGATCACAGGTGAGGAGGCAGCTCCGAGGCTGCAGGTTCATTTTGGAGTGGCAGGCAGGCATTTTCCTCAGGCCGGGGCCAAGGCGTGGGGACAGGCAGGATGAAAGCATCGCCCAAAGAGTGAGTGACCCTGTCTTGGTATTTAGAATGAGAAACTGTTTTGGGGAGCCAGCTCCCTATTGTGTGGCCCAGAGATGGGCAAGGAATTGCCTGAAATAACTAGAACACAGGCCACCGGTCTTTCTTGGTTGGGTTTCCTATGCCTCAGTTTCCCTATTAGTAATAAGGGCTACAGTTTATTTACAGCCGTACTCTGTGCCTAAGCAATTGAGATGCATTATTGCACTGATGCCTCCCAATAACCCAAAGAGAAAGGCATACTATTGGTTGCGTTTTACTAATGAGGCAGGAGGAGTGGAGCTGGGTCTGGAACCGGGGACCTCTCCAAAACCTCCCCTCAACGGCCACTCCAGCGCCTCAGCCTTCCTTGTGCTGCCCACGTCCCAGTCCAGGGCTCCCACTGACGGAGCTGGGAGGCTGGAGGCCTACTGTGGAACCAGGGCCTTTTCCAAGAGAAAACACTTGTCCTGAACTCTTTGAATTTCTGCAGAAAGAAGAGGGGATTAGGATGAGCTTTCCATATCTAACCCTTCTTTGCAGCATAGGCCATCTTTCCAGACCTGGCATGTTCCCGTGGCTTCCCAGGGTCCTTCCCCCAGATCAGTACAAGTCAGCAGTAGCCAGGTTAGGGGGAGAAGGGGCCAACTCACAGACAGCCTTCTCTGCCCATCTGGGGAGTTCACCTGCTCAAGCCACCTGGTGCTTGAATGACCCTGGGCCTTTACAGCATTCAAGAGATGGGCACTGGGCATCACAATTAGCTGGGAATGAAGTCTGGTCTCCGGATCTTAGGTCGTGTTTTTGCCACCAACTCAAGATTAGAAAAAAGTTATACACTGGCAATAGATACCACTTACTGAGTTCTTACCACAGCCCGTAAGGCTCTGCCAACTTCTACCTAGAAACTTCACTCTTCATCTCAATAAATTATGTTGACCCTCTGTTTTTTTGCTGTTGTTGTTGTTTGTTTTGTTTTAAAGTTTATTTTGAGAGACAGTGGTAGCAGGGGAGGGGTGGGGGTGGGGGACAAAGAATCTGAAGCAGGCTCTGGGGACAGAGCCCCAACGCAGGGCTCCAGCTCATGAACCATGTGATCATGACCTGAGCTGAAGTCGGACACCTAACTGACAGCCACCCAGCTGCCCCTTCTTCCTATCTTTGGGAATAGCATCCTGTCCCCAGGTCATTACATGGCCAACTACTTGTCATTCCCATTTGTGCTCAAATGTCACCTCAGAGAGGCCTTCCCTGACCACGCATTTGAAGAAATTCCCTCCCCCTGCCACACCATGTCACCCTTTCTTCCCGGCACTTACCACTCTGAAAAGATCTCATTTAAAAAAAAAAAAAAATTTTTTTTTTTTTTAAATTTTGAGAGAGCGGGGGAAAGGGGACAGGATCCAAAGCAGGCTCTGCACTGACAGCAGCAAGCCCCATGCGGGGCTCAAACTCACAAACCGTGAGATCACAGCCTGACCCAAAGTTGGATGCTTAACCCACCAAGCCACCCTGGCACCCCGTATTTGTTCATTTATTTACAAGTTCTTTGTCCCATGAGGGCAGGGACCTTGTCTTTACCTTAACTGCTGGGAACAGTGCGTGGCACACGGTCGGGGCTTGCTGCTTCATAGCGGAAAGCACAGACACTAAGCCCTGTGCACAGAACCCCATGTGCAAGATCACATTTGGTCCCCACAACCACCTCCCTTCACAGTGGAAACCTGAGTGTCCTCAAGTCACATCTGGGCTGTGGTGGAACTTGTTCTGCGATGCACAGGTCTTGAGTCCTCTTCTCATAGCTCAGGGAAAGCTCCCCTTCCCTCTGCCTGATAAAAGCCACACGCAGCTGGTCTCCGAGCCATGTTTGGGGGGACAGGCTCCGAGGACAGACCCGGCCCTGCCACGGACCAGCACTGCACCCTTGCAGCAGTCCTGCCACCCCTTTGAGCCTCTGGAAAATGGGGAGAGTACACACCTCTCTCACATGGGGTCGTTACGCATATGTATTGTTAGCACATAGTAAATATTTAGGAAATGGAAGCTGTCATGTGCCAAGAAGGTCCTTCAAGTCCTCTGAAGTCACCACATGCAAACAACAGCACCCAGCTTCTGCCCTTCTTAAGAACCCTCAATGGCTCTTCACTGCCCCCAGGATAAACTCCTCAGCCCAGCACACACAGGCCTTCCAATCACATTTCCCACCACAAGGTCCTCCCCTGTCCAGGTGTCCTGACGCAAAGCCTGCTGGTCTCCAGCTATTTCACAGATACCTTCTGAGTGCTGGCCAAACGCTGGGGGTCCTGTGATGGAAACCGCTGCATGCCGATCCTCTTGGGAGTTGAGTGGTTATAGCAGCTGAGGGCCTTCAACATGCCCCGCCCTGTGCTGAGAGCTTGACATGCGTCATCTCCTTGAGTCCTTACCACCCCACCCCCCAGGAGGCAGGGACTATGATGACTGTATTCCCATTCTATGAATGAGGACACTGAGGGGGCGGCTGGCTGGCTCAGTCAGTAGAGGGTGGGACTCTTGATCTCGGGGTTGTAAGTTTGAGCCCCATGTTGGGCATAGATGAGGACACTGAGAAGAGGAGATTTGCCCAGTGCCTCCAAGGCAGGGCTGGGAGTGTAACCCACATGTATCTGACTGAAAAGCAAAGAAGACAAGTCATAATAATGTGCGGTAGGTGTTGACAGAAGTACGGTGAGCACTTGGTAAGGGGCAACCTATTTAGCGATCTAATCACCTGCCTGTGTATCCAACTAGATCGTAAGCACCTTGAAGGTAGGCTGTCTTGTTCCCTCTGTGTCGCCTTGCATCTCCCCCTGCAGGCCAGGCCCAGCGTCTGGTGGAGTACTGCTTTGGCTTCACCACTGTGACCAGGCTGCGGGGGTGGGGAGAACAGGGGAGCTGGTCACCATCTTCCAAACTCTCATGTTGCCCACATTGTATATGACCTCAGCAGATGGTGTGCACGTGATCATGTTTATACCCACGGATCCTGGTGTGGATCACATTAGAGCCTGCTAATTCACTCTCGCTGTCATACATTCAACAAACATTTATCAGGCTTCTGTTATTTGCTAAGCCCTCTGGATATAATCAGATATAATCTTCACGTCTAGATTTTACATGAGCTTTGTCATCAGTGAGCTTGTAAACTACAATAATAAATACGTCAAACACAAACCGTGAAATAAGCGTGAGTAGTATGTCCTCACTTTTATATATAATAAGTGGACTCGGGCGCCTGGGTGGCTTAGTCGGTTAAGCATCCGACTTCGGGTCAGGTCATGATTTTAACACTTCATGAGTTCCAGCCCCACATCAGGCTCTGTGTTGACAGCTCAGAGCCTAGAGTCTGGTTCAGATTCTGTGTCTCCCTCTCTCTCTGCCCCTCCCCCACTCATGCTCTGTCTCTCAAAACTAAACATTAAAAAAAAGAACTGGAGGGGTGCCTGACTGGCTCAGTTGAGTAAAGCATGTGATGACTCTTGATCTCAGGGTTGTGGGCTTGAGCCCCACAAACGGTATAGAGATTCCTTAAATTTATTTATTTATTTATTTATTTATTTATTTATTTATTTATTATTTTTTAATTATTATTATTTTGGGGGGGGGAGAGAAAGAGAGAGAGAGAGAGAGAGTGAGCAGGGGAGGGACAGAGAGCAAAGGAGCTAGAGAATCCCAAGCAGGCTTTGCACTGTCAGCACAGAGCCTGACATAGGACTCCATCTCATGAACCTTGAGATCATGACCGAGGTCAAAATCAAGAGTGGGACAGTTGGGACACCTGGGTGGCATTTGACTTTAGCTCAGGTCATGATCTCACAACTCGTGAGTTCAGCCGCGTGTCGGGCTCTATGCTTAACAGCTCAGAGCCTGGAGGCCGCTTCGGATTCTGTGTCTCCCTCTCTCTCTGCCCCTCCCCTGCTTGTGATGTCTCTATCTCTCTCTCAAAAAGAAATACACATTAAAAAATTTTTTTTAAAAAGAGTGAGACACTTAACCGACTGAGACACCAGGTGTCCACCCAAAATAAAATCTTTTTTTAAAGTTTATTTTGAGAGAGAGAGTGTGTGTGCAGGGGAGGGGAAGAGAAAATCCCAAGCAGGCCCTTCACTGTCAGCAAGGAGCCTGAAGTAGGGCTTGATCTCAAGAACTGTGAGATCATGACCTGAGTCGAAACCAATAGTTGAACATAAATAGTTCCAAGTACTTATCAGACCAAAATTTCATTTCCTTTTTCATCCCTATGACTAGACCTTGAAAACTGCCTATCCCTACCTTTAAGGACTTCTTACTGGACTGCGGAATTAGTGGATGTATTTAAGGAAAAGAGGTAATTGTGGAGGCCCAACATGTCTGATTATCAAGGAACCAAATTTTCAGAGATCTCTCAGAGCCACACAGGGCCGGGAAGCTGGGCAATGGCCCAGGATTCAGCAGGTGGCACAACGTACCGGGTCATAGGCTTAGAAGTTAGCTGATTTGTTGCAGGGTCCAGGGCGATCAGAGGTCAAAGTTAGGTACAGGTCCTCAGATTCGTGCTCTTTGTACCACCAGGTGTGCCAAACTGCTTACAAGATACCATGGATGGATAGGATTCCTAGGCAGCAATCCTGACTTTATTTATTGCTGTCCCGGAAGCAGAGGGGCCAGCCTCTGGTCTGCAGATGTTCTGAAACTTGTGAAGGTACTGAAGGCCGTAAAATATCCACATGAAAGTGAGGGAGGAGGGATCAAAATTCGACTCTGGTGGGACTCGAACCCACAACCTTTGAATCACCACACCGGGACCGGCTAGAAGTCCAATGCGCTATCCATTGCGCCACAGAGCCGGTTACTAAATCCTCCCCCCGGCTCACCTCTCAGCCTAAGCCACCCTGTTAGCGTTCTTCTAGGTGTGGCTTTGGCCTCTTCCAAACACTACCAGTGCCTGCGCGCGGACTCTGGATTCTCCGCCCACAGCGCGGGCGGGGATGTTCCCCCCACTTCCGAACCCGCCGGGGACTGGGGGCTCAGGACCCACTCCCAGGGGCGAGGCTCCTCCAGTCCCGGGGGTCTCCGCGGCAGGGCCGGGCAGCGCGCTGCGGACTACAATTCCCAGCGTGCCGCGCGGGGTGCCGCCCGAGGCCGTCGCGCGCGCAGGGTGGGCTGGGCCGGGCGGCGTCGGCGCGTTGGAGCCGCGCGTAGCCGCGGTCCCTGCGGCTCTCCGGCGGTGGGGAAGGCGCGGGAGGCGGTGCTGCGGGACGGCGCAGCCGGTTTGGGGTTGCAAGAGGCGGGCGGGGGAGGAGCGCCGCGGGCGGGCGGGGCCGGGCGGCGGGCGGGCGGGGCTGGCCGGGCGGCCGGGCCATGCAGGGCGCAGAGCCGGCAAAGCTCTGCTGAGACTCGGCTCTGCGCGCCCAGGGGCGGCTGATGCCCCGGCGCTCCCCACTCCGCTTGCCGCAGCCAGGCCGCATCTGCACCGGGCGCCGCGCGGCGGGGCCGACGCTGGGTGAGCAAAGGCCAGGCCAGTGGGTCCCCGGGCGGAGAATGTGCCCGGCTGAGTCGTGGGGAGGTGGCGCCGCCGGCTGGGGTGAGGGACGCGCCCTGCTGTTGTGTCTCCTTGCCGGGCGCTCTGCTGCCCTGGCTCCTTCGGGGCGAAGGCGGTTCGCAGTGACCAGGGACGGGGGCGCGAGGTATCTTTGCATCCCCTTCCCTCCCCGTCCCATCCCCCAGCCTTCCGGGACGGGTTCCCGTTCTCTGCCCTGGCCGGCTCTGGCAGGTCTGAGGACCTTAGAGACCTTGGCATTGGATTTATGAGGGCTGATTCGGTCACCTCCCGGCTTTTGGTTTTCGCGTGGAGAAGAGAGAGATGGTTCGTAAGGGCTCCCTTGTGGCCCAGACCGTGTCCTCATCCTAGCTTGGAGACTCTCAGGCTACATCTCAGCCGTGACCTTCAGCCCCCTCCCCTAGAATCGGAGAACCCTAAAAGAAAACAGAGTCCCATCTGCTTCCTCTTGAGCAAGTCCCCAAAGCGCCAGGGGAAGAGTCCTAATCTCAGTCCAGTCAGCTGTTTCCCTTCCCCTATAGCCCATTCCCTACAGATTCATGGGAATGGCTTGCTGAGTGGGTTTCTGGGGGTGTCTTCAGTACCCTCTTGTGCTCACTCAATCACCTTTACCCTCTAGGCGGTCACCTCTCAGGCATCTCCAGGCTCCAACCTGTTTGCTCTGTCGCCCTCTGTGGGCCAGCAGAAACATGGCACCCTGCGAGTCTGTGGCCAGGCCCCTTCCCAGGGAGCTTGCCCCTTTGGGTGTTGTGGCTTGGCCTGATTATCCAGAGACCCAAGGACTCATCTTTGAGTGTTTGGTTGGGGAGTCAAGCCAGAGACACTTAAGCTAATACCCCCTCCAACCCACTTTGGTTTGAGATCCTGGATGTCAGAAAGGTAGACTCTCCTCTTAGGGCTGGAAGGGCTTCCAAGAGCAATTGTAATTTACAATAGCACAGAGGAGGAGACTAAGGCCTAAAATAGGAAAGGAACTTAACCCCAGGTCACTGGAAGAGTCATAAGAGGAGATGGGACTAAGAGGCTAGTCCCATACCCTCTGCTTCTCAGCCATGGAACTACTCATCTCCAGTCCCATGCTTCTAGCCTGCTTCAAGACAGCCGTGGAAAGGGACCCCATCCTCAGCTACCTACTCAGTATGGCGAAGCCTCACTACAGGTTGACCCTTAGGATCGTAGTAGCTGCTTGGGCCAGGAGGTAGGGAACGTAGACATTTGGCTCCACTGACTGATCTGTGCCCACAGGCCACAATGCTGCTCGGGGCGTCTCTGGTGGGGGTGTTGCTATTCTCCAAGCTGGTGCTGAAACTGCCTTGGACCCAAGTGGGATTCTCCCTGCTCTTCCTCTACCTGGGATCTGGAGGCTGGCGCTTTGTGCGAATCTTCATCAAGACCATAAGGCGTGATGTCTTGTGAGTATTTGGTCCAGCCCATCTTGGGGTATCCCATAACACGCTGGGCTTCTAACTCCCCAGATCTCTCCAGACCAGACCAGGGCACCTGGGCCCCAGGAGAGGAGCCTCTGCTCTACCTCCTCCCCCCAACAGTAGTACCTGGTATCTCCATCTTCCAAGATGAAAGTCTTCTTCTGGGGCACCTCCCTAACTTGATGCTGTTTAGCCTAGGGCAGACTTAGGGGCCCAGGACATGCGCTGAACACCAGGTATGTTGAGAAGATGTCTACGAGTCCTGAGGACATGCTTTAATTAAGTGAGATGATAAAGAGGAACCTTGTGGGTGGGGAGGACCCTGTCTTCAGGTTGGCATGAGTCTAAGAGGGCACAGAGTTCAGAGCAGGGCCCTGAATCAGATGCGTGGAAGAACCTGCTCCCCAAAGAAAGTTAGGCATGGTCTACAGGGCTGTCCTGCACGAGAAACACCTGCTGCTCCCTGCTCTGTGCCAGGCATCGGGCTGGCTCGGGGGCCCAGGGAGGGACCACACAGACCTAGTCCCGGGCCTGGCTCAGACTGGTCAGGGAAATAAGAAGGCGATACAGTAAAGCCCTAAACTCTCAGGGTTGTGCGGGCAAAGACCCTGGCCGTCTTGCTCACAGAGGTGTCCCAGTGCTTGGCACTGTGACCCGCAGTCAGAACGGGCAGCTCAGTTGTCCGAATTGATTGCAAAAGGAGGTATTGAGTGGCCACTGCAGGAGGGGTGGTAGTGGAGAGGTGTGGGAGAATGGAGAAGGGAGAGATGGCTTCAGGCGTGGGCCTTGAGGAATCAGAGAAGGCCTGGAGGACAAAGAGCTGTAGTTGAAAGGCACCTCCAGGCGACGGGAGCAGGGGATTTCAGCCGGAGGGCAGAGCAGGCATAGAAGAGTGGAGCTCTAGTGACACAGTCGGTTAGCGGTTAGCACATGGCACTTCTACGACAGAACAGGCATGGAAGTCAGGGAGCTGGGAGGGTTTGGGGGTCCGAGGTGACAAGGGCAGGGCAGGAAAAGGGGATATTGCCAAGTGATTCCGCATCACTCAGTGAAGCTCTGTGACAGGTACTGAGCGGGACCCGGGGTACAAGGCGGTAAGCAGGATGGAGCCCCTGCTGGCCTCACAGGGAGGGAGACCAAACAAATCACACACTTATCCTTTATTTACTGTGACAGTGGTCTGGAGAGGTGCAGTACAGCACTGTGGGAGGTCCCAGATGAGTTGGGACTTTGACTTGGGGAACCAGAGTCTTGGAAGACTCTGGCAGAACACTAGCCGTGGTGTTGCAGAGCCTCGCTTTCCCCCTTGTACTGAGGAGGAAGTAATCACCCCGGGTCCCTGGTGTTTTCTCGAGGCATCAGTGGGCTGGTGCCTCAATGGTGCCCAGCACACAGGTGCTGGGAAAGGGGAGTGATCGGGCTCAGGAGCCTCAGGCCTAGGAGACAGCAGCCTGGGCCAGGGTGTCAGGAACCCTGCGCCCAACCCCCGCAGTCACGGCTCCCTTGCTTGCTCCCACCTAGCGGCGGCATGGTGCTCCTGAAGGTGAAGGCAAAAGTCCGGCGGTACCTGCGGGAGCGGCGGACAGTGCCTGTTCTGTTTGCCTCCACGGTACAGCGCCACCCTGACAAGACAGCCTTGATCTTTGAGGGCACAGACACCCACTGGAGCTTCCGCCAGCTGGACGACTACTCAAGCAGCGTGGCCAACTTCCTACAGGCTCAGGGCCTGGCCTCAGGCGACGTGGCTGCCCTCTTCATGGAGAACCGTAATGAGTTTGTGGGCCTGTGGCTGGGCATGGCCAAGCTGGGTGTGGAGGCAGCCCTCATCAACACCAACCTGCGGCGGGACGCCCTGCGCCACTGTCTGACCACTTCCCAGGCCAGGGTCCTCATCTTTGGCAGTGAGATGGCCCCAGGTGAGCCCCTGGGGTGGGAGATTAGGCAGGCAGTTCCCCGGGCTCTTGCACAGACCACAGCCCCCTTCTGGGCCTGAGGGAGGCTTTGTGGCTCAGAGAGAGGCTAAGGGCACAAGCCCTGGTGTCCGATGGCCTGGCCTCTGCCACAGGTAAGCTGGAGATCCCAAGTAGGAGACTAGAAATGTCTGTGTTTCCGTTTTCTCACTGTCCTACCTGCCACATACTGTTTTCAAGACGATATTTCGCCTGAAGCACTAACAAAGTGGCTGATGCTAGGTGAGCCCTCAGGTATGATGGTAGCCATTCTTATGAATAATTAGGCCTCATTTGCCTCATCTGTAAAATGGAAACTTTTTTCTACTTTGTGCTGTCCAGCGGAGATTGTGTTTTATTTGCTGCCGCACTGAGCACTGACCAAAGCTGAGCTTGGTGCTTTAGGGGCGCCTGGGTGGCTCAGTCTATTGAGCGTCCCACTTCAGCTCAGGTCATGATCTCACAGTTCATGAGTTTGAGCCCCATATCGGGCTCTGTGCTGACAAATCAGAGTGTGGAGCCTGTTTTAGATTCTGTGTCTTCCTTTCTCCCTCTCCCTACTTGTGCTCTGTCTCTCTCTGTATCTCTCAAATATAAATAAACGTTAAAATTTTTTTAAATTTAAATATTTGTTCATTTATGAGAGACAGAGTGTGAGCAGAGAGAGAGGGAAACAGAATTCGAAGCAGGGTCCAGGCACTGAGCTGTCAGCACAGAGCCTGACGCAGGGCTTGAACCCATGAACTGCAAGATCATGACCTGAGCCGAAGTCGGACACTTAACCAACTGAGCCACCCAGACGCCACATAAATACACGTTAAACAATTTTTTTAATAAGCACTTCTAATCTTCACAAAGTCTGGTGAGGTAGAAACAAACGGCCATCTCGGCCTTACAGATGAGGAGACAGAGGTTCAGAGTGATGTGTAGACCTCCTCTAAGGTCACACAGAGGCAAGATTTTATCTTGGGCTTGACCACAGCGTCCCTTGTCCTACATTGCTGTCGTGTGGGATGATGGCCAGGGAAAGTGACTGAAATGCAGAAAGGGAGAGAGGAAGGATGCAGCAGGGAGAGGGGAAGGGGCTGGACAAATCTAAAGGGAGGCTGTGGAAAGTGGGGCTGAGGGGGCTGGGACTGGCCTGCACCTGGTGCCATGAGTACCTGGACCGCAGTAGTGCCCGGGGGAGCCTGAGAGAAGGTTCCCACCCTCTGAGCCCCCGTGCTTCCCTTCTAGCCGGCCCCCCACGGATGAGCGTGGCACAGTGCGTAAAGGCATAGGCCTTGGTGTGTGGTAGAGCAGGTCATTCTAGCCATGAGCAGGTCATTCTAGCCATGAGCAGGCCCTGCCATTCTTGGAGCCTGGTCTCCTCGTCTACATAGTGGGCTGCCGTTGGTACCGGGGCTCTGTGAGCAGGAGAGCACACGGAAGGGGCCCGCTATGTTCTTCCCCAGCAGCTAGGGAGCTGTCGCTCTCGTCAGTGTCTTCCTCATGACGAGGCTCTGGTGCTTCACCCATCCCGTTCCCCACACACAGCTGGTCTTCCCTGATGACACGCCAGCCTTGACACAAGCAGAGGTCCTGAGGACGTGGGGTTCCTGGCCTGCCCGCTGATCAGCCTTGTCTTCTCCGCAGCCATCTATGAAATCCATGCCAGCCTGGACCCCTCGCTCAGCCTCTTCTGCTCTGGCCCCTGGGAGCCCAGCACAGTGCCCGCCGGCACAGAGCACCTGGACCCCCTGTTGGAAGATGCCCCCAAGCACCTGCCCAGTCGCCCTGACAAGGGCTTCACAGGTGAGTCCCCTCCCCCACAGAGGGGTTCTCAGAGGGCCCAGGACAGAGTGCTGACATCAGGGCCGGGGCCTGGGCTCTCCTGCAAACTTGCTGTGTGACCCAGAGTCATATCACAGTGACTCTTTCTATCTGGGAAGATGGGCACAGTGACCATGGGGTCACTCTGAAGGTTGGACATGCTGATGATGCCAGGCACGGTGCCAAGGACTCAGGAGCTCACAACCCGATTCTTGGACTTGTTGAACAAGCCTTCATTGGTGCCCAAAACATGCAGGATCACATGGAGCCCAGGGAACTGCTGGGTCTGAGTCTGGCTGGGGTTGGGCCAGGGGCAGACGCTCTCAGTATTCACCTAGCCCCTGTTTGGTGCCGGCCCCTGTCGGCCTGCGATCGCTCCCTGCACTAGGCTGTCCTGCCGTCCCAGCCCCTCCTCCAGGCAGCCTTCTGGCCCTGCAGCCTCTCCTCTGTGCTCCCCGCAGCTTGCTGCACCACCCAGCGGGCAAGAGCTGGTGCCGAGTACTGGCCGCAGCCCCACCGCTGCCCTTGTGGCCGTGAGCTGCCCTCAGGGCCTCAGTCTCCACAGCTGTGAAATTGGGGGTGGTGATGGGACCTCTTTGACAGAGTGGCTTTGAGATTGAAAAAGAGAACTTTTTAAAAGCTAGGGTGTTACAGGAAGTGCCCAGTAACCGGTCATTGTTGTCACTGTGGTCATTTTATCTCTGTCATGTGTGGATTCTGTCTCCCACTGCTCTTGTAAGCTCCTTGAGGACAGGGTCAGCCTGGTGTCCCCCATGGCGTCCAGCCAAGGGCTAACATCAGCCGGGATCCAAGGGCGTGAGATGGTGGACACATAATGTGCAGCTGTCCCACAGCGTTCCTGACCTAGAACCTCCAGCCTGGTGGGGCTGAGCCTCTGCAGGAACTAATGTGCCAGCCCCTGACCTGGGTTCAGGGTGGGATAAAGAAGTGGTCTGTGGTACGGAAGCTCCCTGGGCTCCGTCCTTCCCGCAGGTAATGCCTCCCCGGCCCTGTGCTGTCCCTCCTCACAGCTGCTTGCGTGTCTGTTCTCTTTAGATAAGCTCTTCTACATCTACACGTCAGGCACCACAGGGCTGCCCAAAGCCGCCATCGTGGTGCATAGCAGGTAAGTGGCCGGTGCCGGGGCCAGGACTGTGGGATGGTGGGCCCCGGGGCCTCTCCTTCTCCTTCCCAGGGCCCGCTGAGCGCTCCGTCTGGGCCCTCCAGGTATTACCGCATGGCCGCCCTGGTCTACTATGGATTCCGAATGCGACCCGACGACATCGTCTACGACTGCCTGCCCCTCTACCACTCAGCAGGTTGTACGGGGCCCTTCCACTCGGCCTCTGGCACCCCAGGCCTCAAGAGCCTTTGCCCCCTTAGCAGGCAGCATCATGTGGTAGTAACACATGAGCTTCAGAGTCAAATCTGGGTTGGAATTCAGATGTGGCCATGGACGGGACCTCTGAATGAAGACAGCCACGTGCGCCTCACAGCATGTGCGTCCGCGTGCCGCAGGGCACCTGGGCTAATCTGACCAGTTCATTTTCATGGGTGCACACAGCCTTGCGGCTTGGTCTTAGGAGCTTAAGGGAAGGCAGGGATGGAATAAATATAGTTCCTGCCCTCAAGGTGCTTAGAGTCAGGTGTGTATTTAAAGCAGGATGAAAGATGGGAACTCAACCTGACTTTAATACGAGAAATGACATGGTGAGTGCGGAGACAGGCAGGGAGCAGGAGCTCGGCTCAAGAAAAGAGCCCAGTGATGGCCAGGAAGGCTTCCTGGAGGAGGTGCATTCAAGTCAGGCAGACGTGAGGTGCAGAAGCCAGGCGGGCTAGCTTCTCCCCCCTCTGGCTGAATGGCAGCATTACAGGTACAGGAGCAGGAGCTTGGGGCCAGCTCCAGAGGCCCCAGGGGACAGTCTAAGGCGTACGCACTTGATCCCACACTGGGGAGGTACTGGGAAGCCATGGAAGACTAGGGGAGAGGTATGATTAATTAGTGCTGGAGGAACAGGACAGGAAAGAGGGACTGGAGGAAGGACCTTTGAGGAGACGGGCTGGACGAGAGGAGGCTCTGGAGGGAGGGGTCTCCTGGCCCCTGACCTCCATGGCCCATCCCTTCGCCTTCAGGAAACATTGTGGGAATCGGGCAGTGCCTGCTCCATGGTGTGACGGTGGTGATCCGGAAGAAGTTCTCAGCCTCCCGGTTCTGGGACGATTGCATTAAGTACAACTGCACAGTGAGTGAGAAGGGCAGGTGGTGAGCCGTCCCTGTCCCCTTGTGACCCACCAGCCCCATTCAGGGACGTCAGTCTCACAGCTAAGGCCAGTTGTTCACAATGGGGCAACATTCCCATTGTTCGGATGGGGAGACTGAGGCCCAGGGCCCGTGGGGTTGGGAGGTGAAGTGAGAGCAGCCACAGGCCAGCCTCACGCCAGTTCCGCCCACAGATTGTGCAGTACATTGGCGAGCTGTGCCGGTACCTCCTGAATCAGCCACCCCGGGAGGCGGAGCACCAGCACCAGGTGCGCATGGCCCTCGGCAACGGCCTCCGCCAGTCCATCTGGACCGACTTCTCTAGCCGCTTCCACATCCCCCAGGTGGCCGAGTTCTACGGGGCCACCGAGTGTAACTGCAGTTTGGGCAACTTCGACAGCCAGGTGGGCAGCGGGGCAGTGGAGGGAAGGCGGGGCCCAGCACAGACTGTGGGTGCCGCCAGAGTCTCCACTCTCTGGTTAGGGCAGGCAGGGTCCAGCGTGGAGTGTGGGCGCTGGAGCCTCCGCTGTCTGATTAGGGTGGGCAGGGTCCAGCGCGGAGCGCAGTTGCCGGAGCCCCCGCTGTCTGGTTAGGGCGGGCGGGGTCCGGCGTGGAGTGTGGGCGCCGGAGCCTCTGCTGTCTGGTTACGGCAAGGCAGTCACGGGAGTGTGGGGGCCAGGCCCCCCAATACTGCCTAGTCTCAGGCCTGTGGCAGGAGAGCCCAGGCCCAAGTCTTGGCCTTTGCAGGTGGGGGCCTGTGGCTTCAACAGCCGCATCCTGTCTTTTGTGTACCCCATCCGGCTGGTACGAGTCAAGGAGGACACCATGGAGCTGATTCGGGGGCCCGATGGCCTCTGCCTTCCCTGCCAGCCAGGTCTGCCCCGGGGTTGGAAGTGTGGGTGGGGCAGGGGAGGTTGGCGGGGGAGATGGGACTGGGCTGGGCCAGCGGGGAGCCCTTGTTCTGACCAGTGGCTGTCACTCAGCTCTTCCCTTATGGCCACGAGTCATCTTCCCTCGTCCATCTGTCCCTCCATCCCTTATCCCCTCCACCCATCAGTCAGTTGACTCCCTGTTGTGTGGAGGACCCCGGGATTGATCCTGGCTCAGCCCCGTAGCTCTGTGTCCGAGTCCCCTCACCTGCCCGTGAGGCTGATGGCAGCGCTGCCTCCTGGGGCTGCGCCAGGGCCACCTGTGGTAAAGAACGGAGGGCTCTCTGAACAGGGCCGGGGGCCCAAGGGGTGCTGGCTCCGGTCAGGCTGTCCACATGGTGCTTGTCCACCCTTTTGTGTCGCTCATCCTGCCACCTCACAGGCGCTGCTCAGACATTGCTGAGCACCCACGTGGGGCAGACCCGCCAGGAAGCGCTCCCTGCCCGCAGGGCTCCCGCGCCGAGCAGGGCAGCGTTTCTGTGGGGAAGCAGTGTGAACGGAAGTCAGATCTAGGGCTCGTTTGGGGGTGAGGAACTGGGGGAGGAGGCCTAGCCCTGCCCCTGCCCTGCCCCCAGGTGAGCCAGGCCAGCTAGTGGGCCGCATCATCCAGCGGGACCCCCTGCGGCGCTTCGACGGCTACCTCAACCAGGGTGCCAACAACAAGATCGCCAAGGACGTCTTCCAAAAGGGGGACCAGGCCTACCTCACCGGTGGGTGGGCACCAGCCCCTTTGGGGGGGGGCGGGGTGGAGAGAAATGAAGGGACCCTCCCCACCTGCAGAGAACACCTCCCCCCGGACGCCCCAGTCCCAGCCCTCCCAGTCCAGCAGGTCCTGGGGTCCGGTGAGGCCGGCCGGCCCCAGCCCTGCCTCACGCGGCGCCCCCTAGGTGACGTGCTGGTGATGGACGAGCTGGGCTACCTGTACTTCCGAGACCGCACGGGAGACACGTTCCGCTGGAAGGGCGAGAACGTGTCCACCACCGAGGTGGAGGGCACGCTCAGCCGCCTCCTGGACATGGCCGACGTGGCAGTGTACGGTGTCGAGGTGCCAGGTATCTGTGCGGTGGTGGGAGCTGCCATGTGTGGGTGGGAGGCACCCCTAGGGGGCACGGCCAGCCCCTCACGGTCCGTGCTGCCGCCCCCAGGAACCGAGGGCCGGGCTGGAATGGCTGCCGTGGCCCACCCTGCTGGCAGCTGTGACCTGGAGCACTTTGCACAGCTCCTGGAGAAGGAGCTGCCCCTGTACGCCCGCCCCATCTTCCTGCGCTTCCTGCCTGAGCTGCACAAAACGGGTATGTCCCCTCCCCCGCTCCAGCTGATGCGTCCCAGGCCTGTGCCTGAACCTTCTTGGTTCCTTTTGGAAAGACCTGGGTAGCTGTCATTTGACCTTTACCCACAGCATTGCTGTGTCATTGGTAAACAGACCTCCCTCTGTGCAAGTGAGGACTGAGCCTTCAGAGAGAGGAGGTTCATACGTCCGTTAGCGGAACAAACATTTACCAAGTACCTATTGTGTGCCTGTCAGGCTCTGTGCTAGGCCTCGGGGATATAGGTAACAAATTCTGATGGGACCTTTGCCTTCTTTTTTTTTTTTTTTTTAATTTTTTTTTTATGTTTTATTTATTTCTAGGAGAGAGAGAGACAGCGTGAGCAGGGGAGGGTCAGAGAGAGAGGGAGTCACAGACCGAAAGAGGCTCCAGGCTCTGAGCTGGCAGTCAGCACAGAGCCCGACGCGGGGCTCAAACCCACAACCGCGAGATCACGACCCAAGCGAAAGTCGGACGCCCAACCGACTAAGCCACCCAGGCGCCCCGGGACCTTTGCCTTCTTGAAGCCTCTTCACCAGTAGGGGAGGCAGCACAGGACAAGGGATTCCCAATGTAAAGAATAGACTACATGGGGCATCTGGGTGGCTCAGTCTTAAGCTTCTGACTTTGGCTCAAGTCATGATCTCACAGTTTGTGGGTTCGAACCCCACGTCGGGCTCTGTGCTGACAGCTCAGAGTCTGGAGCCTGCTTTGGATCCTGTGTCTCCCTCTCTCTTTGCCCCTCCCCCGCTTGCATTCTGTCTCCCTCTTTCTCAAAAATAAACTAACATAAAAAAAAAGAAAAAAAGAATACAGGTCAAACTGACAGAAAAACAAATTAATGAGGGTGGGGTGCCTGGGAGGCTCCCCTGAGGAAGTGACGTTTGAGCTGAGGCCTGTATGAAAGGGCAGGGTTTGTGGGGTGGGAGGCCTACTGGTCAAGTCCTGAGAAAGGAGGCCACTTGGGCATGAGCAGAAGGAATGGAGGCCCCTAAACCTGGAGCCGGGGGAGGGGTGCGGGCAGCAGTGTCAGGTAGGGCAGAGAGAGAGGTCAGTGGGGACCAGAAGACTCTGTGGGCTGGGGAGGGGCCTGGACTATGTCCAGGCACTAGGGAGCCACAGAAGTGTTTGAGTAGAGCAGTGACCTGCATCAGGTGCATGTTCCACAGTCTTCGGGATGCCACGAGGAACGCAGGAGAGGGCTGGAGTGGGGAGATGAGTGAGGTGCTATCGCTGTTGTCCAGGTGAGAGGTGAGTGGTGGGCCCACAGTCACATAGCAGGGCAGTGCCAGCCTTCTCTCTGTTGGACCAGTGATGGGTCCCCTGATGGGCAGGGAGTCTGGGGTTCTGGCCCAGGCCTGCCCCCTGCTCACCTTAGTACTTGTTTCCTGTCCGGACTCTCCCCCTGCCCAGCCTCTCACTGGCTGCTCAGCCTCAGGCCACCTCCCATACGCGCATCAGGTCACCCCTGCCTTGCTGGAAGGCCCTCCCTGACCGGTGTGGCTCCTTCCAGGTAGGCCCCTGGGAGCACCCGAAGCAGTGGGTGACTGAGGCTGAGAGCTCCTGACGTTTGGGTGGCAGCTGACTTCTCTCTGCAGGAGAGGCAGGGAAGCTGTCAGACCTCAGGTTCCAGAGGCTTTGCTACAGGACAAACACCCCAAAACTTTGTGGGGCTTAAAACAGCCATGTTTTTGCTCTCAGTGGCAGGTCAGCAATTTGGGGTCAAGTTCAGCTGAGCGGTTCTTCTGCTGGCCCCGCCTGGGGTGGAAAAGCTGCCATCACTTGTGACTCAGCTGGTGCTGGAGGGGCTAGGACGGTGTCCTGGCTCACCTGTCTGGCCCCTGGCCAGTTGGTTCAGCAATGCCAGCCCACAGAACTGTGTGTGAGGATGATGATGTTCTGTATGTGTGCTGACCAGCACCGCAGCCACTGGCCCTGCATAGCTACCGGCACTTTTTAAAATGGGGCCGGTATGACGGAGGAACTGACTTTCACATTTTGTTTATCAAACGTGCATGATCTCCTATGGCCAGTGGCTATTCTATTGGATAGTGCCAGTCCGGGGACTTTCCTGGGATGCTTCCCCTCTGTTCTGCATGGCTTCTTGGCCTTCAGAGGCCACACAGGTGTCTGGCACTGCCAGGAGGGAGGGAGTGGAAGCTGCAAAGCTCCTTGAGGCCTAGACTCTCAGGACTCCAACGTTCTGTTGGTCAGAGCAAGTCACAAGGCCAGTTTGATTCAGGTGGGGGGTGAGAATGACTCCAGCTCTTGCTGGGAGACGTGGCCAAGCCACAAAGTGGCAGCGGAGTGTGCGTCCAGGGAGGGAAGAAATCTAGCCGGTCAGGCAATTTGTCATACCTGGGTTCACATCCCAGCTCCAGTGCCAATCAGCTGTGTGATGTTGGCCCGGGGGCTTGCCTCACTGCGCCAGTCTCCCTGTCCTGCAGGGTGGGTGCCACTGACCGAGAGACAGGGAATTCATGTGACACAGTGCTGAGAAAGCATTGCTGCCTGTTGAAACGATTTCAGAGATATTAAAAGCTGAAAATAACCTTCACTGTAGAATCCATAGAAGACAGTTGAGCACCTTCCTCCGGGGGTGATGTACAGATTAAATTAGATCACGCCCTTCCCTGGGACGTGCTCAAAGCCCAGAAGGCCTGAGCTCTGGTCCTCACTCTGCTGTCACTCAGTGTGTGTGGCCTTAGATGTATAGTTTCCTTTCTTTGGTTGTCAGTTTGCCCATCTGCAAAAAGAAGGCGGGTAACGCGGCCCCCACCCCCCACCTTTTGCCAGGGCAGCTCTGAGAAGCAATATATAATGTAATTAACTGGAGCCACCTTTGCAGACTGTAAAGGGCCATGCCCTCCTGTGCTCTAGGCCGCTTTCACATGTTCTCTCCTGCCCTCCTTCTCTGCTCCTCTTCAGCTTTGGGGGGCAGGTTCCCGGGGCTCAGGCCCTGCCCTGCCCGCTCTGATCCATCTTCGTTGCTCCCTCAGGGACCTTCAAGTTGCAGAAGACAGAGCTGCGGAAGGAAGGCTTTGACCCATCAGTTGTGAGAGACCCACTGTTCTACCTGGATGGCCGGAAGGGCCGCTACGTCCCGCTGGACCAAGAGTCCTACACCCGCATCCAGGCAGGCGAGGAGAAGCTGTGATTTGCCCCTGAGTCCCTCTAAGGGCCAGCGGGTGCTAGATCCAGAGCCCCAGCTCCCACCCCAGAGGGGGGTCGTGGGCGATGCCAGACCAAAGCAAGCAGGGCCCAGCACCTCCACCCAAGGTGCTGACCCCCTCCCCCTCAAAACTGCCAAGTGACTCGCTGCCACCTCCCCCTGGCCCCCAGGAGGGCTTTCTGTGAAAGCCTCATGTCCACGTTATGTCTTCGAGGCCAGGCGGGGCCTCTGGGCCCCAGGCTGAGATGGACTGGGCCCCTCAGGAGGATGTCTTGGGTCAGGGCAGGGGCAGGTGGAGGGCCACCAAGCACTCCCCAGAAAGCAGGGAGCTTGTAAATGGGACCAGGGCAGAAGCCTCCAGACTCAGGAAGCCAGCAGAGTGGGCAGGGGCTGTGGTGGCTGTTGGTCAGGTGGCCAAAGGGGACCCTGGCCCTGGAGCTGTTCCGGTGTCACTCAGCACTGCCTGCACCTCAGGGAGGATAGAGGGACCACCCCGACCCGCAGCAGGCAGCCTGGACTGAGCCCCCTCCCCCCATCCTCCTCTCCCTGGTGGCTGCCTGGCTGGCCCTCAGGTGGGACCTTTCTATCTGTAGGTCTGTCTATGTCACTTTCTCCATCTCAGTTCTGGGCTGGCTATAAAAGGAGGAGGGGTGGGGTGGGGGGGTCGCTCAGTGGCCAATAAACTGCCTTGACTTCCCCTAGCCTGTGTGCATGCCGCCTGAGCTCACCACCCCCCCACCCTGCTCAGGCCCCACCTCCTGCCCATGGCCCACTCACTTACTCCGACTTGGGGGTATAGAGGGTAAGATGTCTTCAGTGAGTCGGTAAGGTATTTAATAGTGTGAGCTTTAAAGTCCAGACGAGCTGTGTCACTTCTGAGTTTGTGGCCTAGGGCAAGTGACTCAGTCTCATCTGTGAAAGGGGAGTAATCAGGAGGATTCGGAGAACAAAGGTACCCATTTTGAGGAAAAGGCTGTTCAGAGCCTTTGAAGGAGAAAACCCTAACCCAGGGCAGGACTCCATCTCTGGACTCTAGCCAGTGCTGTTCCCCTTGCCTGGGGTGCCTTTCTCCAGGGGGTCGGTGGCTGCACAAGCCAGAGCGGGGCTGCCTGACCAGCTTGGGCAGAGCCCAGGAGGGCTTCCTGGAGCGGTGTTAGCAGAGCTGCAGCGTCAGCCATGCTGGTGGAGAGCCGGCTGTCTCCTAGGCCCCATCGCTGGAGTCACACCCAGGCTGGAAACGAGTGGCCCATTGGGAAAGAGGTCCAACCCATCCCACGGCAGTGGGCAGTGTGTGCCCCTGGGGCTTTATCTTCACTGTTTGACCCCCACCACTGTCTGTCATTTGCTGAGGTTACAACAGCAGTGGAGACGGGACGCTGGAACGCAAACCCAAGCCCCTCTTGCTTCCTGCTGCCCCACCCGCCTCCCCGTGCAGAAGGCAATGGGGAAAACCAAAGGAACTTCCATTCCTCCCATGCCTGTGGAGCCAACTGTGGGCCCGCCCTAGGCTTGCAGCTGACAGCCAGGGTGGAGGCGGGCCAGGATGAGGTCCGGGGTGCCTCCTAGGGAGTGACCTTGAAAGAGGAATCTGATGCTGCTCAGGGGAAAGTAGGGGGCAGAGCTGGAGTTAGGGCCCTTGGAGAATGGTGCTGAGGGGGCTTAGGGAGCGGGTGGTAGGCATGGCTGCAGTGTCCTGTTGTGGCCAGCAGAGGGCATGCAGAGCTCAGAGCTAAGTCCTTCTTGGCCCTTAGCCTACAAAAGGGGAAAGGAGGGGCTGGGAGTCCCCACCTCATCACCAGGCAGGTACCCAGCCCAGAGCACACTCCGTGACTGGTCTTTGAGGGCCCAGGGTCAGACTGCCATGGCTGGTCCTGGCTGACAGCTTTGTGTCTAACCCTTAGCAGTGAGTGCTTTCCAATGGGATAGCACTGCCACCAACCCAGCCAGGAGCCCCTATTCCTTCCTGGAGATTGAATGCAGTCACCAAATGGCAGTATGGAATGGTGGTTAACAGCTCCAGCTCGAACAGGCAGGTGCTCAAGTCCATTTTGCAGGCTAAGCCTCTGATTCTTCTGCAAATAGAGATTTAGGGTAGTTGTGAAAATGCATTGTGCCTGGAGGTCTCTTATCTCCGGGTCTGGTGCCGATATCTGCTCGGTACATAGCAGTTACAGGGTAAAAAAGGAAAAAAGATGTAAGTCAGGTGTCAAGACCCCAGACTAGGCCTGAGTTTACGACTTCCACACTGCTCCCCCCACCCTCTCCCCCGGGGAAGGGCCTAGGGAGCTCTCCCATCTGCCTCTGGTCATCTTTGACCATGGTCACGGGAGTCCCCATGCATGCAGTAGCTTCTCGATATGTGCTTGTGAATTTAACGATAGCTACTGTTTATTGGGCATTTCCTGATGTTTATATGCTGTTTCACGGTTTACAAAGTACTGTGTTAAGTTCATCTGTGGAGCAGGTTCTAAAGGCCTCCTCAGGGCAGGGGGCAGAAGCAGTGAACGGTGAGCAAGACAAACCTGGGTGCCCACTGTTGGAGAGAGGGAGCTGGCGAGGTAGACGGTGGGTAGTTAGCTGCACCGAACCCAGCATGCTGGCCAGGTAGGCAATCACGTTTCATGGTCAGAGAGGCTTTGCAAGGAAGAGTTCTCCAAGACGTGGAGGAAGAAGAGTATCCCAGACAGAAGTAGCAGCAAAATGTAGAGGCCTGCAGGGCGGATCTCGGAAAGTGGGGAGGCTGCAGGGGAGTGTGGGTCCGCCGTGGAGTAGGGTTGAAGCAAAGTATGAAAAATGAGTCCTTTGTGAGCACTCTTACTTGCACACTTCCAGATGGTGGGGGCTCTGCCAGTAGGTCCCTTATCCCTCCTTGGGTCACACCCACTTCCCTCGACTTGCTAATGGCCACCACGTATGGATCCCGTCCCTTGCCAGGCACTTTGCAACGCGCTTTGTGTGCATCGGTTTGTTAAACCGGTAAGGAAAAGCAGCTACTATTTTTATCCCCATTCCGCAGATGAGGAATATGAGGCTCAGGGAGGCAAAGTCTCGCCAAAGCCCAGTGAGCCTGTGAATGGCAGCGCTGGGAGGCCAAGCCCCTTCCTGGAGCCTCAGTGTTCCCATCTGCGACAATGCGGGGCGGGGGGGAGGCTGGAAGGAGCCGGCCCCAAGCATCCCCGGAGGTCCTACCGCCCTCAGGACAGGCAAGTGGCCGACTAGGCCAGTGCTTGGAGTATCACTTTCAATTCCTGGGAAGGAGGTTAAATACCTCCGAGGGGCCCATTGAGGCGGTGGCGGCAAGGCAGGGGGTGACCAAGTGACTTTCAAAGGGGCCTGAATGCGTGGCCGACCCCTCCCCCCAAGGAGGGGGCCCTGCTTCCTCCCAGCCTAATGATATTCAGGGCTCAGCCCTCGTCTTTGGCGGCAGTTTAACCCGAGCCGGGGCGGATTTCTTTCTCACTGATCTCAGCTTGACACCCAATTAGCACAAGAATGGGAGGAGGAAGCCTGCGAGAGGCGCCTCCCAGCCTCCCGGGGCGCAAGAGGGGAGCCGGCTGGAGACAAAGGGCAGCAGGCAGGGGGGCACCCGCGCCCTCGCCTCCCCCGCAGACCCCTCCTTTGTCTCCCTAGGAGCTTCTGAGGAGACGGAGGCCGAGCCCGGGCTGGCCGGCCTGCTGGAGGAGACAGGGGATGGGGCCCAGGCCCCTCTTCTGCGTGGATCCCAGGGAAGGGCATGTGGGTGAGCCTGACCCAATGGGAGGCAGTGAGGCTCAGTGATGCTGAAGGCGCTACGACCTGGGGTTGAGGCCTGACACTTAGGAGCCCTGGGCAAACCACTGGTTCTGAGCCTCAGTTTTTCTCATTTGAGAAATGGGGATAATGGTAGTCTCGGAGCAGTAAATCAGGTAGTGTGCATGTAAAGCACCTGGCAGGTGCAAAGTGGGTATTCAATAAATACTTTTTTTAAAATACATTTTTAAAGTTTATTTATTTAGAGAGAGAGAGACAGAGAGAGATCCCAATCAGACTCTGTCCTGTCAACACAGTGCCCAAGTTGGGGCTTTAACTCACAAACCATGAGATCATGATCTGAACCAAAATCAAGAGTCAAGTCGCTCAACCAACTGAGCCACCCAGTCGCCCCACAATAAATGCTCTTTGAATGAATATGTTAAACTAATATTGTTACGAATTAAGAGATTGAGTGGGGTAGGCTTGGGATCAGGAGAAGGAAGGACTTTCTGAGACCCAGGCACTCACAGAACGGGCTGACTTACCCAGAAGTGAGCTCCCAAGCTCTGGGACTATGTAAGAAGCTAGAAGCACCCCTGTTTGTTGAGATTTGGGAAGATGCCTCCTCTGGCCTTCCTAGGTGCCATCTCCCTCCCACCATTCCTTTGAATTTGGGCTTGTGTGACTTCTAGGAAGCCTTCTGATCCCAGGGCTGGATTAGGGGGTGCCAGTTCCCACAGGTCCCCATCTTCCCCCATTTGTAACACTGATCACACCGTGTGGTCCATTTTTACATCTGTCTCTTTCAACAGCCCCGGGAGGGCAGGGACTCGTTGGTTTTGTTCACTGTCGTGTTTCCAGCACCAGCACTGGGCCTGGCACTTAAAAGGTGCTCAGTGAATGTTTGTCAGATGGATGAAGCCCTTCAAATGCTCCCTAGCTCTCATATTCCAGCCCCAAGAAGTGGCAGTTCCAGGGGGTGGGTAGTGAGAGGATACTCAATTCTTAGAGGTGAGCTGAGTTCAGAGGCTCCAGGGCTCTGAACACCTTCTAGGAAGGCCCTTATCTTGTTGGCAAAGAAAGCCACTAAATGACTTTGAGCAGGGGAGCGAAAGGTGTTCACTTACTCACTCAACAAGCACTTACCAAACCCCTACAATTACAAAGCTCCTTACTGCAAACTAAGGATCAAAGATGAACTCAGGCAAGATTTCTGCCCTCGCAGAGTTGGGTCTAGTGAAAAGAATCTTAGAATATTTTTCCTGAAAGGAACTTAGATCATTTGGTCCCCAACCTTCTTCACAGACTGGGGAAAGTGAGTGCCAGAGAGGGAAAGTGATCAACCCACACAGCAGGTGAATATGGGGCCTTTCCATTTACCACGGGATTCCTTTGTGCTGAGGACCAGGCTGTTCTGACTTGTCTTCGCTTTGCCAGTGCCCTGGAACAGTGTCTAATACATTGGAATGGCTCTGGGCTATCCATGGAGTCAAACTACACAGAAGGCAAGGCCACAGTAAGGGAGGTGGGAGGCAGGCAGGCAAAGAAGCAGGTTCAGGTGAGGCAGGCAGGCAAAGAAGCAGGTTCAGGTGCCGGAGGGGTGGGGTGGGGGGGGTGGAAGATTTGGGGGTTGTAAAATCAGCTTTACAAGGAGAGGAATCCAAATTGATGATTTTTGGCTTTTTTAAGATTTTAAGTAATCTCTACACCCAACATGGGGCTTGAGCTCACAACCCCGAGATCAAGAGTCCCTTGCTCTACCGACTGAGCCAGCCAGGCACCCCTCAAATTGGTGACTATCTGGATATGGGACAGAATTAAGAACAATGTCTGAAGTTTCCTGCTTGAGTGTTTCAGTGTGTGGCAGTGGTATCCTTGAGATGGGAAACACAGGGCAGGGCCTGTCAGGGGGTGTTACTATCCCCATTTTACAGCTGGGGAAACAGAGGCACAAAGATGATATGGGACTTATGCACAGAAAGAGCTAGGAAGTGTTAGGAACTGGATACAAAGCTGGCAGTTGAACTCCTAGCTCTTAACCATTACATCATTCCACCACTGACCTTCAGGCTACCCCACCATACGCTACCAATGCTAAATTCGATTTGGAAGTGTGGCGGTTTAGACACCCCAGGACATCTACTTTACTCCATTTCTCCCCTGGCCTTTTGCAACAGGCTCTAGTGGTCTCCCATCTTCTTCCCTGTTCAAACCACTCACACTCCAGGAAGTAAGGATATTTTACAACACAGTTTTAATGCCGCCCCCTCCTCAAACCTTTCAAAAGCCTCGCACTGCACTTAAAAGAGAGACTGAAATTCTTACCTGGCTCCCAAGATGTGATTTGGCCCCTACCCCCTTTCTAGACTCGTCTCTTACCAGGCCCTCTGCTCCCCAACTTCCACCTTCCTCTCTTGGTGCTTCAGCATGGTCTCCCACTCAGAGCCTTTGTATCTTCTGTTCTCCTCATTGGAATGCTTCCAGAGGTTTCTCTCCACCCTCACATCCACCTACTTTACTCAGCTTTATTGCTCAGCTCATGTCCAGTCGGTTTTCTTTTTGAAGTTCCTATAACTTCAGATCACTTCTTTCGGTTAGAGACTTTGTATTTATTAGTATGATTGATCTGCTTCTCTGATTAGTTTCTCCCACTACTCTGTGAGTGCCCTAAAAGCAGGAACTCTGCCCATCCCGTTCACCACTGCACCTATAGCACTGACCGAGATGCCTGGTACACGAAGGACAGGCAGTAAATGTCTGCTGAATGAGTAAAGCCCAAATCGATAACCAACGGGGTGTCTGCATAGCTACTCGATAGCTCGGGAGAGATTTCTGGGCTGGAAATAAAGATTTGTAGTCACTTATAATTCGAGTCAAGACGAATGGACGGGCTCACCCAAGCGGTGTGCGAGCTTAAGAGAGACTTGTACCTTTTGCAAGATAGAACAGTAACGTGGCTCACAGGTACTGCGCAAAGATGCCCGGGCTCCTCGCCTAGCCGTGGCTCGCACAAGCAGCTCCCCACTCAGCTTCCGGAACCCGGTCCGTGAAAGACCGAGGAGACCCAAGTCAAGGGCGCCTAACAGAGCCGCGACCTCCCGCTCAGCTCCCGGCCCTCCTCCAATAGCTGCGGAGGATGACTCTCTGGGCACCGCCTCTTCCGCCCGTGGCGACCGGAAGTGGGGCGGGAGCGCCGGAAGCTGAAGAGAATTTCCTGTGAGCTCGGCTTCCTCAACATGGCAGCGCCCTTGTCAGTGGAGGTGGAGTTCGGGTGAGTCACAGAGCTGGGGCACTGTGGGGATGGATTGAAGTCGTCGGGCCCGGAACTCCCCTCCCTCTGCTTTGGGCCCTGTCGCGACCGAATCGCTGAGGCTCCTGGCGCCTTCCCAGAGCTACGCCACCTGCCTCCAAGAATCTGAGAGGCTCGGTCTCCCTTGGCGACGAGACCGTATGTCCGGGAATAGAGGCGCAAGCCCGGGCGTGGAGGTGTCCCCTGGGCACTCCTCAGTGCCTCGGGCCCTGCCGGACTCGAAAGGCATGACGTTAGCAGGGGGCCTTCTTACCTTCTTTGCTAATCTCGTTTTGGACCACGCCCGTGTGTCTGGCGTCTGAGCTCCTAGAACCGAAAAGGACTACCTTTCACCCCCCCCCCCTCCCAGATTTCATCCTTCGGGCAGCAGTTTCCGCTTACACGGTTCCTGGAGCCTTATTTCTCATGGGATGTGTGGCCAAGACGGCCCTCCTTCTCTTTCCCAAGATATGGGGGTGGTAAACAGACCTGAACCCCTGTCAGGTCCCTCAGTAAAGTGGCTGATTGCTTTCTGCAGATCTTGAGCCAGGCGAAGATACGGGGATAAATAAATAGCACAGTGGAGGAGAGTAAGTGGACAGCGCAGTTATACACAAGACGCGAGGAGCAGGATTGGGACACACACACCAATAGCTGAAGAACCACAGATCAGGGAGGAAGTCTCCTCAAGCCGCTATCTTCCATCCCCTACAAACAAGTTTGTCGTGTGATTTCAGAGCCGAGAGAAACTGCAGAGCTTGGAGAGAAGGCAAAGGAACTGAGACCCAAGAGATGGGTGGTATAAGTTTGAGTTACATGGAAAAAGTTGGGACTAGATGTGTGTGCGCGCGTGTGCACACGCGGGCGGGTATGTGTGAAGATAAACAAGCCAAGGCTTATGTGAAAGGAAAGATCTGAAATGGTAATCTAAAACCTCTACTCACAAATGCCTTTCCTTCCACTGGATGCCCCCAGTTTCTTTCATGTTTTCCCTTCACTGGATAGTCCATTCAGTAGTCATTATTGAGTGCCTATCATGTGCCAGGCAGTGAGCCAGGCACTGGGGATACAAAGATAAATAGAACTCTGTCCATGCCCTCCAGTGCTCAGTGTTTCTGTCCCTCAGAAGGGGGTAGTCTCATGAATGTTAACTGCATTTTAATTGACAATATTGTCTGGCCCCATGGGTCCAATTAGAACTAGGCTGGTGTGGCCTCCTGTTTTGCTTCACCGACCCTTGGCTCGGCTCTGCCTCCTACCCTGGCTCTCCCGTAGCTTGGAGGTTCTAAGAGTTTCCCTGCTGCTTTGACAGGCCCCAGCAGAGCTGAAAAGGGAGAAGCTGCAGACTACCGGTGGTAAGGTTTATCTGCAGACAGCTCACCTCTCATTCTTACCGAGTCAGACATGGTATTTGTTCATCAGAAATGTCTTCTGTCTGCCAGGCACTGTGCTGGCAGCAGCGGGGAAGTCGTGTACGGAAGGTACGGTCCTTGCCTCCGAGAACTTACACTCTAGCCTAATTATCCCTCTTCTAGCCTAAACGTCCCTAGACTCAGCCTCCCTTACCCGCAAGCGCAAGAGTGAGCCCCACAACATTTCTCCCCCGATCGACCCATCTTCTGATACCTCCGCTCACCACCACAGTGTCCCCTGAGAATTGTAGCTTCTCAGTAAGCAAGAATATCTAAGATGTATTTTAAACCCAGATCCCGTCTCTCTTTGTGTCAGTGCATGTTTTTGTCCCCGGCTTTTCCTTCATTTTCTCCATTTCTCCGCGGACTGCCTTCACCCTTCGCTGTGAACCCGAGCAGATTTGCAGAGAAACCCTGCCCACCATCCTATCCCTTTCGTTCCTGAGTGCCACTGCGATCCTTGAAGTGTGTGGTTAGCCCCTGACCAGATGTGGTCCTATCGGTCCAGCCAGCTTTGGGAGACTCTCCAGAAGGACCTCTCGTACCTTTCGTCTTGCCAGGAGCCAGGTCTGCCATCCTTTGTCTCGCTACCTGAACTGTCCTTAGCGGAGCATTTTCTCAGGTCACACAAAATCCAAAGTATGCGGTAGAGACGTGCTTCATGTCCCTGAGGTCCAGATGTGAGGTTCCCTCTCCTTTTCCTCTTTTCCTTCCCCCTGAGACAGGTAGGTGTTGGCAAAGAGAGGCAGTGCCATTGAGGCCAGAGAAGAAGGAGAAATGGGCATTTTCATCCACTCAGCAAATGCTTCTTGAGTGCCTGCTGTGTGCCAGGCCCTGTTTTAGGCAGAGCTTGCATTCCAGCAAGCAGAGGGAAAGAAACAAAACTAAAAATATATGAGATGAGCAGAGAGAGAAGCTAGAAAAAGTGAGGGCAGTCTGAGGAGCGTATATACCAGCCACTGGTACCAAGAAACACTCCGGTCACAAATCGGGGAGTGAAGGGAAGATGAAGTGTGTTCAGATGTAATTCCTTAACCGAGTCTGAACAGCAAACCCTGGGGGACATAAGAAGGTCTGGCTTTGGTTCTCTTCTGGGGTCAAAACAGGCCTCTTGCCCACTTCCCGAAATGTCTGCAGAGGCCGGGCGTTCACCTCACACCCCTCCAGATGTGCTGGCAGCACAAATGCCAGCCCCTCCCTTGGGGGCCAGTGAACCCAGTGGTGACAGGTCACCCTGAGCCAGGCTGCTTCTCCCTTTATCCGCTTGCAAAGGGAAAAAACAGCCTTGGCCTCTGAGCCTGGCACCACCAGGTTTGGCCACTCTTGGTTGTTTGCCTGGGTCCCAGTGCCCCCAGTTCCCACCCCTCTTCTCTGACCCCCAATTCCTGAGCCCCTTGCCTGTCACCCTCCCCCACCCCAGCTGCTGCATGTGCCAGCCCCCACCCAGAAGAGAACGAGGCTCTTGGAAGGGGATAAATGGAGGCTCTGTGCAGGCTTGCAGCTGAAATGGCCCTGCGCGCGGCCACAGATGGGCCTCCTCTCCCCCTCCACATTTCTGCATCAACAAAGCGTGACCTTGTTTGGATGACAGTCGCCCCATGTTTCCCCCATGACAATGCTTGCCTTGCCTTTGCCTCCCAGTGGACCGTCTCAGGACATCTCTGTTCTCTGAAATTGGGAAAGGGTGGGGTAGTGGGAAGTGTCACATCCATCAAAAGTCTGTTAAGGCTTCTCAGTTATGATCCACGTGAAGTCTGAGATGGGAATCAGGAGACCCAGAGGAAGCAGCACCGTGAGGCACTGAAAGAGCCCTGGTGTCCGCATCATAAGCCCTGGCTTCTGGACTTGGCTCCGAGCGTCTCTGCTGTCCCAGCCTTCCCTTGGCCAGGGGCTGGCATATAGAAGTGAGCCAAGATCTGCCCTCAGGGGGCTTCCTGACCTTTGGGGAGTCTTGTTTTCTTCCTGCCAAGGCTGCTGGAGCGGAGCAAAAACCAGTTGGAATTCAAATCCCACTTCGACCACTGCCCCTGTGACCTTGGACAAGTCACTTAACCTCTCCCGGCCTCAGTCCGCTTCTTCATCGGATACAACTAGCAATGTCTTCCTCCCTTCCTCCTTACCTGGGTTGCCCTGAGGATGAAATGAGATGGAGAATATTCTTGTAAATGGCAAAGTTATTGCTAAGCCCAGTGAAGTCTCAATTTCCAGCGCTATGGTGAGCTCACCAGGCCCAGCGGTGAGGGGCACAAGCAGGGGCACTTCAGACCCTCCCCTGGCCCAAGGAAACCCCTCAGCACACAGTCCCCACCAGGCCTGATGCTGGCTTCTCGGCGCTTCTGTAGATGGAAGGATTGAGGCTTGAGAAAGATTGAGAACGTGAAGTCATGTGCCCAAGGTCTGGGCATCAGGCAGAGGTGGAGCATGGCCTCCATCTGGGGACAACAGCTCCAAAGCTTGTTCTCTGCTCCTGTATGCTAAGCTGCCTCTTGAGAAAGCAGAGGAGTAAAAGCGAGAGTCTGCAAATTCGGGTACTTGATTATTGGTAGAGGAGTAAAAGCGAGAGTCTGCAAATTCGGGTACTTGATTATTGGTAGAAATTATCTGCATCCCACTTCACCACGTTAGGAAGTCACATTTGAGACTCCGTCACAGACTTGCACTTCTAATGCCAGCCCCTCGGTGTTCAGTCTCCACTAGGTATTTGTAGGGGCTCACCTGGCTCTCTCTTTCTGACCCCCCTTTGCAGAGGTGGCGCGGAGCTCCTGTTCGATGGCATAAAGAAGCATCAGGTCACTTTGCCTGGACAGGAGGAACCCTGTGAGTATGAGCTTTCCGAGCCCCTCTCTGGGGGCCATTGAGCAGGAGTCTACAGGGGTCACTCAGCCCTGTTCAAGGGGGAATGGTTAGGGTGGGAGGGAGGAGAGGGAGGAGGAGGCATCACCAGAGTACCCTTCCCCGATCCTCTGGGATGAGCCAGCTTTGTAGGGGGGAGGGAGCGTAGCTTAGTCCTTACAGGTGCAGGTTCTAGATTCAGACAGACTCAAGTTTGAATCTCCTTAGAGCCTTAGGCCAGGGACCTCACCTCTCTGAGCTTTAGTGTTCTTACGTGTGAGGTAGGGACGGAAATCCCTATGTGCTGAAAGCTGTAGCGGGCATCACTGTTGTTACCGGATGGCAGCAGAGAGGTGTCCTCCTCAAGGGGGTCGCCTTCCTCAAGAATAGAGTGGTGTGGACGGGCTCATGTGGTGAGAGGACTTAGAGGAGAAGCAAGTATCCAGCCATAAAGGAGGTGGGATGGGGGAGGTTGACTAAGGGGGAGACAGTGGGTTGTTTTGGGGGGGGGTGTTTCATTGTCCATTTAAGTACTTGTTCCTCTTCCTTTAACAAATGTACGCTGAGCATCTCCTGTGTGGAGGACTATGTGCCAGGCACTGGGGAGACCCATGAAGAAGAGCCGGTCCCTGCCTTCACACGGGGTGGCGGGGGGGGTGAAGAGGTAACTTACGGGAGTCCAGCTGGGTAAATACCGGCGTCGCTTAGAGGCAGGGGCCCGGGTATCGCAACGCCAAAGGGGCTCGGCAGCCCTAGCAGTGGATCCTCGCCAGAGCAGAGCGCGCAGGAACGGGGAGCCATCTCCACCTATGGCTGAGATGGTTCTGGTGGGGAGGGGAAATCGGTCCTATGAGGAGGCAGGGGGATGAGGGTCACGTAAGCGGGCAGTCGAGAAATGGTCATGAGGTTTGACAGGGTTCCTCTGGAACTGGGCACACGCATCTGCCAGGAATCAGACAATTCCCCAAATTCACTGTCTGCCAAGCCTGTCTCTGACCTCTGACCCTCCCGTGGGCTGGAGAGCAGTGGCACAGGGTGGATCTGTGTGCCATGTTCAGAGGCCGGGGGACACTCACCAAAGTACAGGACACTGCCGTCCTTGAGCTGGGAGCGGGCACGAGGCCGGGGTTAAATGTCAGGATTGGGGGACCGTGTGCATCCCTGGTGGGGGAGGGCCAGGGAGGATAAAGGTGACTGTTTCTTAGTTTGACAGATGGCCACACAGCCTTGGGAGGGAACAAGGGGCTCTCGGAAGAAGCCTCTCAATGACTCTGCCTCAAAGACCTGGCCAGGAAGGTAGTGAAGTCTCATGAGTTAGGATTCGTTTCCCCTGCACTTGCGTGGCAGGCCTAGTGATTCCAGTCCCCTTCATTCCCCCACTGGCTGAGTGTTTGCCGTGCGCCAGAGATGGAAGGAAGCGCGCCGCGGTTGGTTGGCATATCTGGTTTTGAGGGCCTCCTTTGTATCAGGCACTGTGCAAGCTGCTGGGTGTTTGGTGCAGAACAGGTGCAATGTTCGCCCTCAGTGGAGTGCAGTGGAGGTGGAGGCAGGGAACAGACCGGGAAGCACCTGCTGTAAACCATCCAGGTGGCGGGCATTGGCGTGAGCAGGACACGCAGGCGCTTGGAACACACGCGGGTGGTAAGGGCGGGCCTCTGAAGAGGTGACCTTGAGGCGAAGACCTGAAGGGTAGAAAGAAGCCGGCCTCATAAGTTGGCAGGGAGAGCAGAGGTGCAGGGGACCATTCCCAGCAGAGGGGTAGCTCTTGTGAGGGCCTCCTGGTAAAAGCCCCCCAGGGTGGTCCAGGAACTGAAGAAAGGCCAGTGTGATGAGGGGCACAGGCTGAGTTTGGTGTGGCAGACCCCACCCCTGTTGGTTGTGCAAATAACTGTCATAGATTCCTGGGCGGTAGCTGCTGTTACCATTCCCGTTTTTAAAGGCTGGAAACCCAAAGTCAGAGACATCAGGGGTCCTGGTCTACACCGCACAGTTATTTAAGAGGCAGAGCTGGGATTTAGAACCAGATTTCAGGGTCTCCAAAGTCCTTGCGCGGTGCCACTAACTCCCTGAGTCATGTGACATCTCCCACCTGCAGTGTATTTTCTGGTTTTGACACTTTCTGTCTGTTCATTCGTTCATCCGTGCCTTCAGCAGCTTCTTCTGATTTGTGTAACGACCACAGCAGATACCATATTTTAAGAAAACCAGATCTCAGAGACAGAAAGAGAGTGACCTGTCCAGAGTTCCAGAAATAGGGAGGCTGGGCTCAGACCCAGATGTTTGATCTCTCCTCCTCCGTTTACTGCTTTTGGGGCAGAGGGGGCCTGTTCTCCCCTCCCTGGGATGGCAGAAAAGGAAGCAGGGGACAGAAGCTGACATGGGCCCTTTACTCAGTCTTTGAGCCCTTGGCAGTGGAACTCCACCCTGGTTCCCATTTTTGCCCTGCTGCGCCCAGAGGCGTAGGTCACACCGCAGCCGCGGAGCTGGCCGGCAGCTGCCAGGCATTACGCTGGCACACAGGAGCCCAGCGGGTGCCGCCAGCAGAGTCTCGCTCTTCCCCCAAGCCCGTGCCCAGCACTGTCGACTGGCAGCCTTCCCAGCCCGGGGGCTGCAACTTGGCCAAGCAGGTCTTGGAGGCTCCAGCAGAGAAAATAGCAACCATAAGATTATGGATTGTGACAAGTCTCACAGACAAGGCGACTCCGGAGCCCTGGGTCCTGGGCCAGGGGAGAGCTTCCAGCCCAGCCAACTTGGGGAAAGAGGATGGGCAAGGCCACAGGGGGTGAGCCTGCAGGAGGAGCCCTGGCATTCGGCGTTTGCAGATCACTTAGTTCCGCGGGCCTCTTTTTTCCCCATCTGTGAAACGGGAGGTTGGGTTAGATTTAGTCTTTATGGAGCTGCCTATCCATTGGACATCCACAGTTTGGGGAAGTTGCTTCCAGATCTGAGCACACAGTTCTGGGAATCAGGACGTGTTGGTGAGAAGTTAGGCGCATAGAGAGGTCATCCTAACAGCTGTCTCGCTGGAGCAGTCCTTCTTGATTGGTGGAGGTTGGTAGCGCCGTCAGTGTTGGTTGGGCATTGTGGCCGCTGGAGGCTGGCTTTTATACATCAAGGGTCCCTTTGGTGCAAGGCCCCCAGCCCGTGGTTGGTCAGTGGCCTGGAACAAACCCAAAACGTCAGGGGAGACACGCATTCCTCGTGTGGGTCTTACCTGCCCTGGCCCTCAGGAGGCATACTAGGCCTCACCTTTCCCTGCCCTTCTTCCTGTGCCCTGCCTTTGTATTACAGGGTGGCCCGGCCAGGGAGCTGGAGGGAGCTCCCGGGCGCTTTAAACTGCTTAGCATGCATTTCACAGCCTCTCTGGGGCCAGCTGTTCCTTTCTCTGCTCTGGGGCCTGTTTGCTGATCCCCTCCCCACCGCCCTCCTCTCCCTCAACCCCTCCCAGTCCCTGTGCAAAATTGCTTTTGAAAAGATCCACTTTCTGCTTAATTAAACAATGAGGAGTGTCCCCTGCACATCTGTAAACCTCCTTCTGAGGCCAGTTTAGCCCACAAACTGCTCCATTCTTACCCCCATTCACTTGTAAATAGACCCTCTGATGTTCCCTCTACCCTCTCTTCTCCTTTACTCCCCCCATCCCTGCTCTTTCTTCTTCCTTTTCAACTAAGGCCTGGGGTGGGCTCCCAGAAGAGCCTGGAGCCTGGTGGACTTGGTGGGAACTGGAGCGGTTTAACCTTATGGAGGAAAAGACTTAGGGGGTCTGGCTCTCCCAGAGCTGAGTGGTGTGCAGAAGAGGGGCCACTTTTGTTGGTGTGGTCCCTGTGGACCAACCAGGCTCATTGGGTGGGAGTGTCAGGAAGATAGATTTCTGGTTGGGGGCAAGGTTCTCCCTGGAGGTGATCAGAGAGAGGCTGGATGCACGGGTCTGTTGCAGGCGGGTTCATTAGCAGACAAGACCTTGGAGTTGTTCTCTTTCAGCCCAGGAAGCTAGGATGGACCCCAGTGGGCGGGCCCTGCCACAGTGGCTGGTCAGTGTCCCCAGACAAGGACAAGTCTACTGGGGTGAGCGATCCTGCTGGAAGTTTTCGTAGGTGCTGTCTAAGAGGGGCGTGCGTGGCGCCCCTTTGCCAGCAGCCTGCAGGAAAGGGGTCTGGCAGCCAAGGAGATAAGGAGCCGCGAGTCACTGTGCCCAAAGGACATTGTCCTGTGCGGTTGACACTCCACAGGGCCTGCTGTGGCTCTCTTTATGCCTGAACCCTCACGGCAACGCTTTGGGGTTTGGACTGCTGTCCCCATGTGTCAGAGGCTGACACTGAAACCGGTGCCTTCCCAGGGCATGTAGCAGCAGCTCAGGGCCCCCAGCTCCAGAACCCGCACTCGTAACCACTCTGCCGCAGAGCCGCAGCCCCCAGTACTGCTGTTCTCCAGATGGGCGGCCAGGCTCCCTCACGCCTTGTGTCAGGTGCCCATCCGGCACCGGCACTCTGGCCTCCCCAGCCTCAGAATGGGATTCCTTCCACCTGGGCTGTTCTGGGAGCATCTTAGGGGCCTGAACATCTAAAATGGAGGGAAGGGAACACCTGGCTGGCTCAGTCAGCAGAGCATGTGACTCTTGATCTTGGGGGTTGTGAGTTCAAGCCCCATGGTGTGTACAGAATTTACTTAAAAAACTGATTTTTATTATGTGGAAACTAATTTGACAATAAACTATTTGTAAAAAAAAAAAACAAAAACTGATTTTTAAAAATAATAAAGTGGAGGGAAGGCCAGTGTCTGGGGTCCCCTCACTACTCCCTACGCTCCCCCACCATTCCCCCATTTCCTCTCCAGCTTCTGATGGCCGTGGATCCCACAGAAAAGCCCAGCCAGTCCTGGCATCATCTGTACTCCACCCCCGGCCACATCTCCAGGTCGCCAGGGGCCCAGAGCATGTAGAAGCTCAGGACACTGGGAGAGAGCAGAGGGTATGGGTTTTCTTCTGGATCACAGAACAGTTACAGCACTGACGTGCCAGGAACTTTCTATGGATCGTCTCATTCCGTCCTCATGACCACTGTGTGAGGCGCTCTTACCTTCCCATTTCCCAAAGGAAGCTGCGGCTTAGAGAATCCTACAGCCAAGGTCATAGGACCAGGGAATAATGGGCCTAACCTCAGAACTAGGACTGTGTGTTCTCAACCTCTTCTCCCTCCATAGTCACCCACACGTTCAGCAAATATCTCAGGTGGGATCTGTGTGTGAGATTCCGTGCTTTACGCTGTGGCCACGCCAGGTCCTCAGAACACACTCTAGTTCCAAGTGGTTATGCCGTGAATTTGAGCTGAATTTTGATAATGTGCGTAGCCAAAGAAATAGGGAGCACCAGCCCAGGCAGTGTGGGCTCTGTACCCACAGGGCACATTGGGGTACAACGAGGAAGAAGAGGCCTCTTCTGGAGAAGACCTGTCCCAAGGTCCCTGCGTGGTCTGGCCCCTGGCTGCTGCTTTGGCCTCATCTGGTGATCTCCTTGCCTTCTCTGTTCTATTACTTTGAACTTGCCAATGTCATCCTGCCTTAGGTCTTCATGTATATTCTTTTTCCAGCCTCGGATCCTTCTCTATCCTGCCCTCCTCATTCTTCAGGCCTCAGCATCAACATGAACGTCCTGAGAAAAGTTTTCCTGCACTTACACAAAAGAGATAGCATTTATCACAACTAATGAATAAGTCTTCCCCGCTGGCCTGTTAGCTCCATGAGGATAGGCTCTGTGTCCTTGCTCACCACCGCCTTCCTAGCACCTGGCACATAGTAGTTGCTCAATAAATATTTGTCTTACGAATCCCAGGAGGGAAAACCACCCTCAGTGGGAGCGGGAAGGCAGGAGGACATAGAGGAGGAAGGTGGACGGGAGATTCCCCAGAGCCACCAGTCCCTGACTCTGCTTAACCCTTCCTCCTCCCCTGGGCGCCTTTGGAAGCCGACCATCTGGCTTGGAGATTATTTGCATATTGTCTGGGCCTCAGCAAGCCTAGCAAGATGTCCCTGGGGGTGTGTTTCAGGCCAGGCCGAGTGGCCCTTGCAGGCCTCCTTGTGCCGTGAGTTCCACCTCTCCCCACCCCCAAATCCAGGCATGGGGGAACAATACGGCAGCCTCACCATGGAAACAGGCTATCAAGAATGTGGGCAGGCCTGGGGGGGGGGGTGCACAGAAGAGGGAGGGAGTGACCTCAGCAACAAGGAGCATCATGATAAATGAGCCCGTACCGACAGCGGACTCACCCCCCAGTCCACCCCTCTGGGACTCCATGATGGTGCCATCACTTAGATGACCCCGACATGACCACTAGTCCTCTCCCCCCCCCCCCCCCCCCCCCCCCCCCCCCCCCCCCCCCCCCCCCCCCCCCCCCCGACCAGCCTATCCAGGGCGGAGCAGAAGCCCCTCTCCTATTGGAGGGAACCCGGGCCGTTACCCAACGGGGTCCTGGTTCTGTACCAGCCAGCCCGGGCCGCGGAGGTGCAGCTGGTGGCCCTCAGGCCAGGCACTGCCCAGTGCCTCTCAGCTCCTCCACGCACACAGGCACAGCCCCGCCTGCCATGGCCGGCTGATGGATGTGTCAGACCCCGGCGGCTGTATCGAGCGGCAGCAAGATGTATGGGCTGGCGGCCCACCAGACAGTGCCAAGATGGAGGCCAAGGGGAAACCTCTGAAACCAGGCCTCAGGGAGAAACCCAGCCAAGAGTCCAAACGGACCGCAGCTAGTTGGAGGCTACGCTCCCCATCCCCTATCTGTTCCAGGGACCAGGGGGACTCGAATCTGCTTTGTTTAAAGGCAGGACTTGAAATTGAAAGGGCGGCAGCCTCAGACATTGGACACTTTGCCCATGGCCCTGTGCTCTGCTGGCGTACGATCCAGGGAAGTTGGCATGGAGCAGAGTGAGTGGGTCCATCCAGGGTGTCGCCTGCCTGCCTCTGAGAAGGGTGGCATGCAGGTCCGGAAGAATGCCTTAAAGCGCTGTCCAAGGCTGATGCCATGGTCGGGACACGCTGCTGGGCCTAGATGGGGCAGAACTGAGCTTCTCCTTGTCCAAGTAGACTTTCCCTCACCTGTGCGCCGGGGCTGTCATTCTAGGCAGAGAAACCAAGGCACTGCCTGCCTAGGCCCTTCTCCAGCTTTACCCCTGAGCTTTGTCTCAGGCATGGGTCCAGGACAGCAGACCCTTCTGAGAGTCTAAGTCAGGGATAGGGGTGGCTAGCTCCAGGCCCCGCCGATTTCCCAGAGACTAGTTGTCTCCCCAGGACTTTCAGTCATCAAATGGCCTCCGGGAGAGAAGGAACTCCTGCAGCCTTAGGAGACTGTCTACTGGAGGCGTGGATAGTTGGGAGCCATAGGCTTTGAGGACTTTATAGAGCCAGATTTCCATGTGCCATGGCCTGGGACCCTGATTCTAGGAAAGGAGAGGTGACCCCGGGGACAGGTGGCTCTGAGCCTCCACATGATGTGCAAAGAGCTTGGTGGCTGTCCCAGAACTACAGAGTGGCACCACCCAGTGTCCAGCTGGGCAGGAGAGGCCCTTTCAATCCTGAATCTCTTTCCTCTTCAGCATGGTCGTCCCTGGCCTGGGGGGCTCCGTGAAGGTGGGGGTAGTGGGACAGTGATTTGTCAGCGTCTCTGGCGGGTGAAGGATCCTTCTCTCCCTCTGCCAGAGGAAATTAACTGATGTTATCGGCTCAGCAATTGTTTTTCTTCCCTCACAAAGGGAAATATATGCAGACCCCTCCACGAGCAAAGCTGCATCCCCCCCTTTGGGAACTGGCTGGAGAAAGAAGGGTGGAGGGGGCCCTTCGAGGCCCTCTCAGAAGCCTATCTGTGGCAGCTTGGGACCACTTCCCGGCACTTGTGGTGGGGGTCTGTCTCCCAGCCCTTGCACACGCGACAGTCCCTCCGGCTGTCTGTCTTGAGGCCCCATCACCCCTTTAAGCGTTGAGCAGAGCCACTTTCTCTGAAGACCTCTCCGGCAGGGCACCAACCTCCTAACCCATTTCCTCACCTTGAGAATCCACAGGTTCTGGGGCCATGAAAGCCTGGTCTAAAAGAGGCCCCCAGAATCTCATGTCCACTTCTTTCTGATCCAGGCAAGGCTCTGGGGGCCAGAAATTACTGGGGTTTGGCAATAGTTTGTTCTGTGCCTTCCTTTCCAGGGGACATCCGGAGCCTCCTTGTCTGGATCAAGAAGAACTTACTAAAAGAGCGGCCAGAGTTGTTCATCCAGGGAGACAGCGTGTGAGTCCCTTCCTCCTCCTTCCCCAAGGAGGGCAGGCGGCGGTGCTGGGGGGGAGCAGAGGTTTGAGCCCCTGTTCTTGGGTTCAGCTGCAGCCTTCTCGGGGTCCTCCTCCCTTTATCCTCCCTCCATCTCTGGGCCTCAGCTCTTCTCTCTGTACAGAAAGTACTGAGAAAAAGATGCTGCCCAAAGTCCCTTTCTTCCCCTGACAATTTGGGACTGTCGCCCCGTAGAACTTTCTGTGATGATGCAAACGCTGTGTATCTGTGCCATCCAGTAGAGTAGCTGCTAAGCACATGAGTCTTTTGAGCCCTGGGAATGTGAATAGTGGCTCGTAGACAGGTGCATCGGAGCGCACAGGTCTGGAATTCCAGGGAGTCACTGTGCGCGTGTGTACACACATGTGGATGCACACGCGTGCACACGCACACAAGCATGCACGCACATTTGTGCTCACTAGGGACACCCCTACCCTAGCCCAAAGCTTCTATTCCTGTCCCAGGCCTAGCCAGGCCTCCTGGGAAAGGAGCCACGTGCCAGGAAGTCACTGTGCTTCTATAAGAAGGCCAGCCTAGGGTGTAAAAGAGGTGGGCAAGGCGCTTGTGGGACTCGGTCCTCTCCGTGAAGCGGAGGTCACCAGCAGGCCCTGGGGGGGTAAGGCTGCCATTCAGCCCCTGGCTCTCGTCACCGTCACCGTCCAGCAGTCATGGAAGCTGCCCCCAAGGACAGTCGCACTCCTTGGGCTGCTGCCTGCAGGGGCCGGACTGGTACCTGTGCAGACGTCAGCCTGCCCTGCTTTACACCAGACAGGGCCGCCCGTGGGCTTGTGGCTGCTGGAGGCCGCTGGCAGCCCCGCCTGAGTCCGAGGAGCCGAGATAGTCTCCTCTCCGGGACGGGCATGCGGGAGGCCGGGGAGATGAGGTGAGACCCCTGGAAAAATACGCTGCTACCAGTGTCACCACGATAGGCACACCTCGTCCCGTCTCCTCTGGCACAGACCCAGGAGGACGGCTGTGTGATTCATGCCATTTTCACATGAGGACACTGATGCCCAGAGACACAGATGAGTTGCCTGCGGTCTGGGAGGTGGTGCTGGAATTTGCACCTGTGTCTTCCACGTCATCCCAAAGGCTGTGACTGTCTGGCCTGGTTTCCCGTGGGCTCACAGTGTCCCCTCCTCCTCCTGGCTGATCCTTGATCAGAACCTCAGGAGAAAACTCTCCCACCGCACCGTCCTCCAGCCCAGGTGTCTCAGCCTCCTTACCCCTGCTGCCAACTGCCTCCTGCCCTTCACCGCCTGCTCCTCACCCCCTCTCTCCCACAGGCGGCCAGGAATTCTGGTGCTGGTTAACGATGCCGACTGGGAACTGCTGGTCAGTACCTTGGGGGGTATCCCTCCCCTCCCCGCATCCCTAGCCTCGGGCCCAGAGCAGGTGGCTGCCTAGTCCTCTGTCCCGCTTGGCCTCCAAACTGAGGCCACTCAAGTCTCCCGCCCCAGGAAGGAAGGAACGGGTAGCTGGGGGAAATGGTGTGCTATCCTCCGTCCCGGAGATGTGCAAATTAACATACAGGGCGCCTGTTTTTCTGGTGGATTTTATCCTTCTCTCCCAAAGCAGCCAGGCCCCTCCCTCCCTCCTGACAGCTGAGGAGAAGCTGGAAAAAGGCCCCTGACCATCTCCTCCTTTCTCTCCTGGACCAGGGCGAGCTGGACTACCAGCTGCAGGACCAGGACAGCATCCTCTTCATATCCACGCTGCACGGCGGCTGAGGGCCCCGCACTGTGCCCGGGCTCCCTTGGGGTGGGGAGCAAAGAACAGTCAGGCATCCCCTGGGGCCCTGCTTCCTGTCCCCCTGTCCCCCTTGGCCGCTTTCTTCCCTGCTCTGTCCCCCGAGCTCCCTCCAGGCAGGGAAAAGAGGCCAGGTGCTAAAAATGAGCCTTTCTCAGGCACGTGAGTGGGGGTGGGCAGGCTCAGCCCTGCCTCCCTCCCCAGCAGCCGAGGTGGGGGAGGGTGCCCCTCTGGTTTGTCACAACAGGAGGGGGCTGCGCGGCCAGGTGACCCTGCTGCCTCCCACTTCTTGTGTCTCAGTCGAAACACTGAGTGGCCACTGACGTGCTCTAACTCCCGGGCTGTAGCATCTTCGTGGAGAAGATGAACGGACCCAAAGAGCTTACAGGAGGCCCCTCCCTTCTCGAAGATGGGAGGAGTCTCCGCCTCAGTTTCCCCATCTAGACAGCAGAGGGCCCTGGCTGTCCCCCACTGATATCATTATGGAACCCCAGCTGGGGTCCCCTATTCAGTGCTGACTCTCCCCTCCCAGCAGCTGCTCTTCCAACCACACCCCTCCTCCTGCTCCCCCAGCCCCAGCCCTTGACCCTGGCTGGCCTTCCCCCGCACACACAGGCCACCAGATGGGCTCCTGAGACCCTCCCCCAGCAAAAGGCTGCCTGCAGCTCATTCTGGAGAGAGAGAGTAGGCAAAAGCTTGGACTGGCAGACAGAGGCCTGAGCAGTCAGAGTGCCTCAGTTTCCTCCTCAATAGCAATTGAGTATTTATAGTGTCTGAAAGCAGACTTGATACTTGATGGCACAAATGTAGACTTCATCTCTTTTCCCACCTCCTGCAGGAAGCAGGATGGGGGCAGGCAGCACCTGGTAGGCAGGATGGGTTGCCCCTCCTCCCTCCATCCCTTCTGGAAGTCTTGGGGCCTCAGTGCCTGCAACAGCTGGCCTTGGGCAAATAAAAGACTAGGTTGTTTACTAGCTTTGCCTGGAGCTTCATCCTTAGAAACCAGTGGCACCCCACATCCCCCCCGGCCGTGGTCCCTGGTCCAGTCTGTGCCCCAGCCGAGGGCTTTCAGAGCTGCCCTTCACCCAAACAGAGGGCAGGGGTAGAAACCCAGACTACACAGACCGTCTGGGAGGGGGTGATCCGACAGGGCCGTCTGGAGAGGGGGACGGCAGAGCCAGTCTGTGCTGACCAATCTGGGTCCCAGGACACTTCTCTACTTTGTCTGTCTGAGGCTAGGCTTTGTCCCACCAGCTGCAGCCAGCGGCCCCAAACCCAGAATGGGGGTGGCATATGAGACTGCTGAATGTCCCTTCCCATGACCTGGAGGAAAAGCTTGGCTGGAGGGAAACCTCAAAAAAAAAAAAAAAATTAGGGCATTAACATCCTCCCACCCAAAACACTGCTTTCCATTAAATGTCGATGATTTAAGGTGGAATTTCTCTCGTTCTTTGGAGATGAAAGTGCCAAGTGGTTGTCTCAGCTGCATTGGGGATAGAGGGGATGTGTGTGCACATCATTCCCAAGGTCTAGGGGACACACAACCCCTGGCTTCTGGGCTTCTTTCCAGTGCTCTGGGGGTAGAGACCTGGGTATGTGTAGGTGAGGCCAGCCATGTTGGAGTTATGAGTAGGAGCTGCTCTGAGTGCGAATTAAGGCCAATCTTGGGGTCCAAGTGCTGTTTAGAAAGGCCGTATGACCAACCTGCACGAGGTGCCGAGGTCAGGGTCTCCATGTTGAGGAACAGAGCAAGGGATTTGAAATGGCCCCCTACAGTCTCAATGATTCCTGTAACCTGGAGGCCCCTCCCGGCCTCTGGCCCCACTGGAATGGCCCATTGTCCCACCTGGGATTCCAAGTCCTGGAGACTGGACTGTAGTGTTCCTTTCCTGCCTGCCCCGGGAAGAGGGAGTATATTCAGGGTATCCCTTCTGCCAGGGCACCCCAGTTAATGCTGAGGAGTAGGGCGGGAGGATGCGCTGAGAAAACCAGGTTCCTTGTGGGGAGGGATGACAGCGCCACCGCCGAAACTGGCCCAAAAGCTCCCCCAGCATTTCGGGTCATTTTCAGTCCCCATTGGGGCAGGGGTCAGAACAGGTGACCTGGGCTCAGCCCCAGCAACACCCAAGTGCTCCCCCCTCCCCACAACTCCTGACCCCCACTTGTGAGGAAATAAATAAGTAAACCCCACTATCTCTGAAGATTTGTCTTTAATGAAAAGGATTCGTTTGTCCAAGTTCTGTTTCCAAAGCCGAGGCGATTGCCCGGCTGGAGCGCATCATTCCCGACTGCTTCTCCGACTCCTGACTCCTGCCGCGGCTAGAGGAGGCTCAGCCCATCGGTCCATCTGGAGGGGCTGGCGGGAGGGGTCGGTTTATTTGGGATTTAGGGGTCGGTTTAGGCGTTTTTGTTTGGGGGGTATTGGTGGGGGCTAGGTTAAAACCAATTCAAAACGAATTAGCGAGAGCGTTCCGCCGGCATCTTCTTTCGCCCCCGACTTGCTGCGGCTCGGGCTGAGGGCGGACTCCCTGGACCACATCCGTGCCCCGCCGCGGCGTGCCAGCTTCGTTCCCGGCCGAAATTTGAAAAAGGGGGAAACGACGCGATCGACTGGAGGCCCCCGTCAGCCAGGACTCTGGTCACCCGCAGAGGAGGAGGAGAAGGACGACGACGACGACGAGGATGAGGATGGCGGCGCTGGTGGCAGGGACCGGCGTCCCTCCTTTGCGCGCCCGGCCGGGGCCGCGATCCTCGCGCTGGGGCCAGCCAGCCGCCTCCCCGAGGGGTCTCGCCCGCGCCGAGCTCCGTCCCTGCGGCTCCTGCCCCTGTTGCGCCCGGAGCTCAGCCACAGATGTCCAGCCACAATTCTCGGTTGGGCGCAGACTCGTACAAGAATTGCGTTTGGACAATCAGTGGCGAAGCCCCCGAGTTCGGGGCCCTGGTCTCCTGCGTGCGGGGTTCCTCTTGGCTCCTTAAAAGCGCCGGACCAGATCTCCGGAGCTGCGCGTCCCACCACCTCGCAGACGCTCAGCGGGAACGGCCCATCCCGCGGTAAGGTGGACGAGCAAGCACGCGGATCCCGACCCTGCGTGGGGATCCCCATCGCCCCTGGCGTGTGTCTCCTTCGATCGCGGCCCGGGGTCCCTAGAGTAGCCCGCGTAGGGTCTCAGCGCCGCCCTGAGTCGGGGGGGAATCTCCTCTGTCAGGCCCGGGGAACCCCAACTCCCCTCTCCCCGCCCCCCAGCCTGGGCTCCCCCGGCTCGCCGGGAATCCAGAAAGCAGGGGCCCGAGGCCGGGTCGCGTTTCCAAGCCCGGGGTGCGGGCTGCTGGACTCGTGGGGTCCCCGCCCCCGCCCAGCCCCGCGCACGCACCGGCTCGGGCGCTCTCCGCTTCCCTGTGGCTGAGTCGCGGCCGGGGCGCCGGCGCTGGCGGTGGCGGCGGTGGCCGGGGCGGCGGGGAGCGCTGGAATGCGCCGCCGGGTCACCTGCAGGGCCCGGGGAGCCGGACTGGGAGCCGGCGGGCTGGCGAGGCGCAGGGCTGAACCCGAGCGGGCGCCTCTGGCGGCTCGGGGCCGGGGCGGGCTTTTAGTGGGCCGCTCCAACAATACGGGCCTGGCGCGGAGAAAGGGGCTCGGCTGCAATTGGTACTGGATTTGAATAACGCCACGGGGCCATCAATGGTCATTGTGTCGGCGGGTAATGAATCTCCGCTGTCTCTCGGGCTGGCCAGGCAGCTGCAACCTGCGCTCAGGCAGCTCTTAAAGACATAGCGTGCCCCTCCCCGGGGGCGCCCCCCTCCTCTGCACCGGCCGGACCCCTCGCCCTCCCGCCCCCACTCTGTGTCCTCGACTCCCAGTGCCCCGCCTGCTCCCTCGGCTGAACCCTTTGCCCATCGCCTCCTCCCTCGTCCTGGGCCAGGCACCCGCATCTCGGGGCTGCACTCCCATGGACCTGACTCAGACACCCTGGCCTTGGCCGAGCTCCCCAGGAGTGCCTAGGGGACCCCAGAGGCTTTTCAGGCCCAACCCTGGCTCCCTCCTGGCAGCTAAACCTGAGGCCTCTGGAGCCCTCCTTAAGCCGCTGCCCCAGGGACTTCTAGCTGGAGGGTGAGGGGGAACAGTCTGGAGGTCAGAGGGTCACCCCCTTAAAAGGCTCTGCTGAAGGATAAGGGAGGAGGGCATGCAGTCCCAGCCCCCAGGCTGAAGATGCCACCTCCAGAGACCACACCCCCACCAGGGATCTGCCCTCTCCCCAGACCAAGGACAAGGGCTTGATTCCCAGGATACCTCCTGCAGACCTGGATACCTCAGCTCTGGCAGGGGGGGCGGGGGGGAGCAGGGGGAGGGCGAGAGGGGCGTGGATACTATTAATGCTTGTCTTGTCATGTCCCGTCACTGGAGAGCCCACCGGTTCAGGAGGGCTAGGACTCTGTCTAGGTCTGATGTGCCCCCCACCCCCAGCCCAGCCAGGTCTGGTGCAGAGAAGGTTCTTAGTCGGCTGGGGAAATACGTACCAGTTTCTCACCCGAAGAGCTCAGCCTGTCTTTCCCAGAGAATCTCACATCCTGGTGGGGAGTGTGTGGCCATTCCACCCACACATCCTGCCCTCCTCTATCCACCCCAGCATTACGTTCCCCAGACACCCAGAGGACCCCTGTCTACGCCCCCAAATCGTCTCCTTTCCCCCAGTCTGTGGGCCACTTCGCCCCATGCCCCCACTGGATGGTGATTTTCAGTTTGTCTGTTCTCACTGGGACAAGGAGTGGGTCCTACTAATCTTCATGCCTCTGGAGCCTCGTACAGTGCCCCCCCCCATCATTGGATGTCCATTAATATCCATCAGTCGGTTAAACATGAATCGCATAAACTTCCTGGAGTTTCTTACAAAAGTTGAAAAAAAAATATGGCTTCGGGGAGTAGCACTTGAAGTCAGGGTTTCATAGAGAGGGAGCACTGCTGCCCAGCTCCCGGCAATGAGATCTGCTAATAACAATAATAATGGCCACAACAAATGCTTTTCGTGCCACACACTAAACACCTTTAACGTAGTAGTAGCCTGTGGACTCCTCACAACAACCTGGAAAGTAGGTACTGCTAGCAGCCCCACTTCACAGATGGAGAAACTGAGAGTGGCGGCGGCAAAGTCCCTAGCACCTCGCTGGCAGGTGACGGAGCCACAGCAGGAACCCAGGGCTGCGGAGCTCGGTGCAGAGCCGCTTCCAGCCTTGACTCTGCAGAGATCCCGAGGGGACTGACGGACATGCACACGCAAAGTGCCGAGACCCAGGAGACCACCTGTGTCTTATAAATCCAGTTCGGGCCCCGGCCCAGCCTGGCAGAACATAACCTTGACGGAGCTGGCCAGAGAGGTCTCTGCTCCAGCGGAGAGCTCCCAGGCCTGGTCGGAAAGCCACAGTGGACAATCTAATCAGCATTTTCCACCTCCGGGTATGTCAGAGCTATTTAAAGCCTTCCGTCCTGGGCAGAGAAGGGGCAGTTGGCGTCATCCTCAGGGAAACTGAGGAGTCAAGAAGGGTCTTATCGCCAGCCATTGAAAAGATATTTCTGGAATGCCTACTGTGTGCTGGTCGGGGATTCAGCAGCGGCTGGCAGTGTCCCCAAAGGCAGACCAGCAGGGGAGGAGACCCTAGGCCCCGGGGAGTGGGGAGTTCGATGAAGGCGACAGGCCGCTGAGGCGAGCACTGTTCCAGGCAGAGGGAAGGGCATGGCCAAGGCTAACAAGCGAGAAAGAACTGGGAGAGTGGGAAGGGGAGAAGGCCAGCGTGGCTGGAGCGCGGAGAGAAAGAGGAAGTGCCCCATAAAGCGGGGTTGACCCTGCGGGCCCTGTAGGACATTGGGAGGATTTGTGATTTTATCCTAAACACAGTGGGGATCCTGGAAGGTCTGACAAGTTCAGATTTACATTTTTAAAGGTTTGCTGGGGCTGTTGTGTAGAGAATGGGGGTGGGGCGGGCGATGGGGCAAGCAGATTGGCTGGAGACCCATTGAGCTACTACTGCCGGTTAGCAGGTGGCAGCTGGTGGTGGCCTGGGATTAGGGATGGCAGAGCTGGGTCCCAAACCGTGTTCTTGACAGGCAGGTGACCTCAGGCAGGTCACCTGGCGATGAATACCATTTAGTGAGTATCTGAAGTGTGCTCTGTGCCTGAGGCTGGTGGGAGGGCAAAGAGAAGGATGAACCATCTGCCCGTTGCCTCTTGAGAAGTATCCATCCAGAGGCATCAACACTTGATCTCGGCTCAATTCATTATCTTATGGTTCTTGAGATCGAGCCCCACATGGAACTCCATGCAATCAGCACAGAGCCTACTTGGGACTCTCTCTGTCTCTGCCTCTCCCCTACTTGCACTTGCTCGCTCTTGCTCTCTCTTTCTCTAAAAAAAAAAAAAAAAAAAAAAAAGTATCCAGCCGGTGGAAAGGGGACAGACACACAAATAGCCAGCCACCCCCCACCCCCCGTGAAAGGAGCAGGGCCACAGGAAAACTCTTTAACTGAAGTATTAGCAAAGTCCTTGGAGATTGTAGAAGACGAAGGATTCATTCCAACAGGGAGAATGTGAGATCTGCAAGAGGCAGCATTATCTTGGGCAAGTGAATTACAATAGACTGAACTCGAGTTATCGCCTTTGTGAAATGGGGCCATTATGCCTGTCCAGCCTCTCTAGAGAGGGCTGTCGTGTTGGGAGGATCCAAACACCCCTTACATTTTCCTGCAGTGAGATTTTATCACTGCCAGGGCACCTGGGTGGCTCAGTGAGTTGAGCTTCTGACTCTTGATTTCGGCTCACGTCATGATCTCAAGGTTTGTGAGACTGAGCTCCCGCATCTGCTTGGGATTCTCCCTCTTCCTGCTCCTCCCTGGCTTGTGTGCACACACATTTTCTCTCTCTCAAAATAAATAAACTTCTCTCTCTCTTCCTGCTCCTCCCTGGCTCGCGTGCACACACATATTCTCTCTCTCAAAATAAATAAACTTCTCTCTCTTTTCCTGCTCCTCCCTGGCTCGCGTGCACACACATATTCTCTCTCTCAAAATAAATAAACTTTTTTTAAAAAAACCCACATTTTATCATTCCCTTCTAACACACACACGCACATGCACTCGCGTTCACACACACACACACACACACACACACACACACACACAGATATATGTTGGGCTTATACATGCATTCAACTGCTCCTAACCTCCGCTCTGCCTTCTCCCTTACTAAGAGGAGCACTTAGAAGGAGGTGACAAAGTTGTCCACACTGCCAAGTATGCATGGCCTATGTCCCAGGACTATCATTTCACCGAACACTGTGCCCAGCACAAAGGACATGCTCAGTAAATGTCTATTGAATGAATGACGGAATGAATGCTTTATTGGAGTAATGATTAAATGAATAGGTGGACTGACAGAGGGATAAAAAAAAAAAAAACAGATGTAGGGACACTTGGCTGAGAGATGGAATGAGTAGATTGCCTGAGTGTACGAATGTAGCCAATCGGCTGAGGATCTAGATGCAGAGCAGGAGACGCTGCTGTGGGTGGGCTCACTGAAGGAGGGCCACCAGAGGATGCGTGCTGCAGCGTGGACTGTGCGTTTCAGGAGCAGGGCCAGGCCCTGGAGCGTGGCAGACACGCGCCTAAGGGGGCAGCTGTGGCGACAGGGCAGTCAGGCGGCACCTCTGTGCAGAGTATTTCCAACCCTGGAGTCCTGTCCCCAAAGGCTGCTATCTACCCTGGTTTCAGGGTGGGCCCGGGATCGAGGAAGGAGCCCTGCCACTGCTCAGCGTGCCTCCCCAGGCCAGGCCCTGCGTGTACAGAGAGTTCTGGAAGAGCAGCCAGTGTTCCGGCACGGTGCTAGCCAAGCGGCCTGCCTGCATAAATGAACTGACAACCTGACGTTTACCCGTCCTCAGAAGATAACAAAGCCAGGCCACCGTCCCCACCCAGAGGGGACCCTGAGAACCTCTCTGCTTTGCATGGCGTGTTTCGGTTTATAGAAGATGATGCTCCTGGCTGGCTAGTCGGTAGATCATCCAACTCTTGATCTCAGGGTCATGAGTTCAAGCCCCACATTGGGCGTAGAGCTTACTTTAAAAGAGAGAGAGAGAGGCAGAGAGAGAGAGAGAGATGTCCTCTCCAGGAGATGACAGGGCAGAGAAGTGTTCCAAATGAAAGCCACTTGTCTCCATCACACATACCGCTCTGAAATCCTCTTCCTTGACCGGCTGTCTTATTTGTCCACTAGGATGTGAGCCCTATCCAGGGATCATGTCCTGTTCATTGCTATATCCCCGTCACCTAGAACAATGCCAGAGTCTTAGAAGGTGCTAGATTTTATTAAATGCCTGGGTAAAGGGATAAACAGGTGGGTACATGGATTGTTGTAATCCAGTTAATAGCCATCATATATATAGATATGATATATATATGTATACATATATATGTAGATACGTATTTTTTAAAGTTTATTTATTTATCCTGAGAGAGAGAAACGGAGAATCCCAAGCAGCTCAGTGCTGTCAATACAGAGCCCAACGTGGGGCTCGATCTCACAGACTACGAGATCATGACCTGAGCCAAAACCAAGAGTTGGATGCTTAACCAAATGAGCTACCCAGGTGCCTCCTTTTTAAATTTCTTTTTTAAGTTTATTTATTTATTTTGAGAGAGAGACAGAGAAAACACAAGTGCAAGCGGGGGAGGGGCAGAGAGAGAGGGGGAGAGAATCCCAAGCAGGCTCAGCACTGTCAGTATGGAGCCCAATGTGGGCCTTGAATGGTAAGATCATGACCTGAGCTGAAATCCAGAGTCGGATGCTTAACCCGACCGATTGAGCCACCCAGGCATCCCAAGAGCCATCATATATTAAGCACTGGTGCTGGCCTAAACACTTTTCATTATCACTACAGCTTTGAGAAGAATGCCATCACTTGGCCCCCATTTTACAAATCAGGAACCTGAGGCCCAGAGACAGGAAGCTACTTCCCCCAGGTACAGAGCTACTGAGTGACAGAGCCAGGATTTAGACCCAAGTCTGTAATCGCAAAGCCCACGTTGTTAACCATGCCACCATGATACCTGATACTCTGTTACCCCAGTACCCGGTGAGGATGGAGCCACTTGGAAGTTAAGAGTTAAGACTGAGACATATTATCTGATTCCATTTAAATTTTTGTTAATGTTTATTTATTTTAGAGAGAGAGAGAGACAGAGAGCGAGCAAGGGAGGGACAGAGAGACAGGGAGACAGAATCCGAAACAGGCTCCAGGCTCTGAGCTGTCAGCACAGAGCCCCGCTGTGGGGCTCAAACCCACGAACTGCGAGATCATGACCTGAGCTGAGGTCGGACACTTAACCGACTGAGCCACTCAGGCGCCCCTGATTTCATTTACAGAAAAATCCAGAGTAGGCAAATCTATAGAGACAGAAAGCAGACTAGTGGATGCCTAGGACTGGCAGGAGGGGAATTGAGAGAGAATGGGGAGAGAAGGCTAATGGCCACAGGGGTTCTTTTGGGGTGATGAAATGTTCAAAATGGATTGTAGTGATGACCACGCTGTGAGCACACTAAAATCCATTAAATTGTATATTTCATTTTTAAATTTTTTTAAAGTTTACTTTGAGAGAGCGAGAGAAAGGGAGAGAACCAGTGGGGGAGGGGCAAAGAGAGAAGAGAACAGAGGATCCGAAGCAGGCTCTGGGCTGACAGCTGAGAGCCCAATATGGGGCTCAAACAAACCGAGCCATGAGATCATGACCTGAGCCAATGTCGGATGCTTAACTGACTGAGCCTCACAGGCGCCCCTTCACTGTCCATTGTAAATGGGCGATTGCATGGTGTGTGAATTACATCTCAGAAAAGCTGCAGAGGAGAGAGGGATGGGGGAAGGGCAAAATGGGTGAAGGGACGTGGAAGGTACGGGCTTCCAGTTATGAATGAGTAAGTCACAGGAATCCGAGGCACAACATAGGGAATATAGCTGATGACAGTGTAATAGCGCAGTTGTATGGTGACAGAGGGTGGCCGTGCTTGTGGTGGTGCAGTAACTATAGAGATCTTGAATCCCTGTGTTGTACACCTGAAACTAATGTCACAATGTGTAACTGCACTCGGATAAAAAAAACTTTTTTCAGCAAAAAGACTTGCAGGAGGCGCCTGGCTGTCTCAGTCGGTAGAACATGCAACTCTTCGTCTTGGGGTCATGAGTTCAAGCCCCATGCTGGGGCTTAGAAAAATAAAATAAAGGGGCTCCTGGGTGACTCAGCCGGTTAAGCATCTGACTCTTGATTTCAGCTAAGGTCATGATCTCAGGGTTCATGAGTCAGAGCCCTGCATCAGGATCTGGGCTGACAGTGTGGAGCTTGTCTGGGATTCTCTCTCTCTCTCTCTCTCTCTTTCATTGCCCCTCCCCCACTTGCACTCTCTCTCTCAAAATAAATACACATAAGCTTTTTAAAAATGTGTAATTTAGGGGCACCCGGGTGGCTGAGTCGGTTGAGCATCAAGGTCAGATGCTCAGGTCATGATCTCGCAGTTCGTGGGTTCAAGCCCCATGTCAGGCTCTGAGCTGTCAGCAGAGACAGCAGGAGCCTGCTTTGGATTCTGTGTCTCCCTCTCTCTCTGCCCCTGTCCCGCTCATGCTCTGTCTCTGTCTCTCAAAAATAAATAAAATGTTTAAAAAATTTTTTTAAATGTGTAACTAAAAAAATAATAATAAATTAGTTAAAAAAGAGTTGGGGCTGAAGTTCTCACCTGCCATTTACCTAAAAGTGCTTGGCAAGTCACTACCTGTCTCTGAGTGTCAGTTTCCTAACCAGTAAAAATGGGAAAAATAAATGTCTCTTTGTGTTGATGTGAGCATTAAATGAGATAGTAATACATGTTGGTATCCCCATTTTATCGAGGAGGAAACTCAGGCCCAGAGAAGGAAAGTGATTTGGCCTCAATGTAGAGCTGGTGGGTGACAGGTGAGGGCTCGCCTGGGCCCCTTGGCATGATTCTTTTACCATTTATGTGGACAGGATCCGCCTCTCTGCACCCACCCACCCCCATCACTGCCACCACCCCCTTCCACCCTCCACTTTCTCTGGGGCTCTGAGTCTCCCCACTGCCCAAGCCCAGAGCGCACCAAGGTAGTGAGGTCCCCCCAGAGCACAGGACGCCCTCTCCCCAGCCCCCACCCTGCTCCCCTCCTGGGGCCATGATGCTGTCTTGCTTTTGCTTGTAATAAAGAAAATATCTCAGCTACCCTTCCACAGTTGCTTGGCAACCCCAAAGGGGGGTGGGGGGAGCCAAGGGGAGGAGGGAAGGGGGAGGACTCTGGAGCCAATCTGGAGACAAAGAGTAGGATTTCGGTGACATGGAGCCCGTTTTAGTGCTAACCTGGCCGGCCGGGAGGTGGGCGGGGGTGGGGGCTTCCTCCCACCCCAGCGGCTCACACCAATAAATATGCATTAGGGAAGTGGGCAGAGTTTTTCCCACAGACCTGAAAGGCCACAGCTGACCTTTCTACCCTCTTTATGTACCAACGTGACAGTCAGAGAGAGCAAAGAGCAAGACCCCCTGAGATGCCTCCCCCGTGGCCTTCTGACTTGGGGAAACTTTTCACCCTCCTCCTTCCCCTGGCCCCAGACCAGGTCACAGCCTGGCAAGGGTTTCAGGTGGGAGTCTGGAGCTCCCAGCCTCAGGGTCGGCCTCAGGGCTTAAGGGTCTTGGTGGCACGGAGCTGGGCCTGAGGCTCTGGCTCAGCCTGTAAAGGCTCTTCCTGCCTCCTGGGCCAGTCCCCCTTAGCTCCCAGGATTGTGCCGCTCCCGCCCCACCTCTGCCTGAGGCCTCCTCCATTGGGAGCCCTGTTCTTCTACCAGTCCCTTCCATAGTGCTCTGTTCCTCTTCTCCTTTGGGGTGGGCCCTCTCTTCCCCATCTTCCCTACTTCTGCAGTGCCCCCCTTCGAAAACTAGGAAGCTGTCGTTTCCCTGAAGTGAAGACGGTATTTGGGGGGTGCAAAGGAAGGAGGGTGGGGGTGGTAATCTCTCTCCCTGGTGTCCAGGCTTGCTGGCTGCTGGCCTTGGGTGGAGAAAGTCTGCTCTGAATGGAGTCAGTGTAGAGACAGGAAAAGCAAACACCTCAGCCTGGGCCCTGCTGGCCTGTTTGGGGGGGGGGGAGGGTTGGGGATAGGATGGGGCAGGGGCCTGGGTTCATCTCAGCCTCTCCGGATCAGCCCTCCCCTGCTCCTGAGAGCCCATGGCTTCCTGGACCCCTGGCGCACAGCATCCAGAAAGGAAGTGGGTTAGGGGGCTGTGGACAAGCCCTCTACGAGACACCTTCATCTGAATCTTTCCCTGCCCCACTGCCCAGCCCCCAGCCAGTGCCCTTCCTGTCCGGCAGAAGCCAGGAAAATCTGTGCTGGGGCAGGGCGGGCTGGCACCTGAAGGCCTGCTTGACCAGCCCTTCGCAGCAGCAGGAACTGGGTGGGGAAGGCACCTTGTGCCAGAGACGGCCCCAGCAGCGCCATCTGCCTCCGGGGCCGAGGGGACCCCAAGATGCTCTGCCCAGGTGAGTTCTCCTCTGGCTCCATAGCCAGAACGGGAGTGAGGGGGAGGCTGGGACCATCCCCCACCCCCCCGGGGAATCTGTGACATTTTCCGCTAGGCTGTCTCACCCTCTGTGTGTGATGCGTGTGTCACTGGTACTTGGGTGAGGGGAGCTGCGGGGAAGGATGGTCGAAGAGGCTGGAGGCGAAATCTGAAGATGAGGAGAGAGAGGAGGGGCTGGAGACGGGGGAGGAGGGCTCTGGCCTCCAAGCCAGCCTTTTGATTAGACTTACGGAATCACAGAGGCTCCAGTGATGGTCTCCTTTGAATACTTTGGATTCTAAAAGACTCTGGAACGAGCTCAGAGAGGGGCAGCAACTCAGCCTGGGTGACACAGGTTGGCAGAGCTGGAACTCAAGCCTACCAGGCTCCCTTACCACACCGAGGACAGTGCTGGTGGTACCCCAGATGCCGCGCTTGGCCACCTCTCCTTTGTTTTCCAAGTACAGTTTGGTCCCTCTGGATTTCAGGGGTGGAGAGGGGCAGACTGTGGACAGCACCTGCCAGGGCCTCCTTCCCTTCCTGTCCTCTCCCAGGCTGGGCACCGTGCCCAGGGCTGGGCCACCCCTGCCACAGTCTCCTCTGACCGCCCCTGGGATGCCATGGTTGATCTCTTTGCCTTAGGGATCCGGAGAACAGGTCCCCTTTGCTCGAAGTGTCTAACCACAGTCCCTCGTGCTGTAATCAAAATCCAACCACTCCCTGGAAAGCAAGGTCAACGGCTGACTGACTGCCACAGGGCCCTAGCAGTGCCCACCTTGAGGTGCCCTGGCTATGGGACTTGGCTGCCGGGATCTTGCCGGATAGACACGGGCAGCCCTCACTGAGTCAGGCGCTGTTCTAAGGCCTTCTATGTACCTCACTGAATGGTCACCACTCTCCTACAAGGTGAGTTCGCTTTTACAGGTTGGAAAACTGAGGACAGAATGTTGAAGTCACCTGTCCATGAACACGCTACCAGGAAACATCAGAGTGGGGATTCGAACCCATAACCTGGCTTTGGAGCCAGGGGCCCTTAAATGTTCTATCCTGCTCCTAATTCCTAGGAGGTCTCCACTAGAGGTCATTTCGTCCAGTCCCCTGCATCTGGGTGTCTGCCCAGGCCATCCTCTGTTCACAGACAAGAATCAATCTCGTTTTTTAAAAGCACCTGCTCCAAGGGTGGGGTTCCCCCTGGGGGCAATCAGACATTTATTTATTCATAGCCTTCTGGCCGGGGAGGAGAGGCCCTCCCACCCAGAACTCCCCGGGGACCAGCTGCCTCATTGCCTCTCTTCTTCCCACTGCAGTGTAATCAGAAGAGAGCCAGCCCTGCCCGGGGTCTCAGCTCCACAGACTCCAAGCTGGGTGGCCCTGGACAAGTGCCTCGGCCTCTCTGAGCATCAGCTCTCCGCCGTAAGCCAGAGTTAATGATGCACCTGTTTTGTGAGGTTGCTGAGGATCAAGCGCTCAAAGAGGATTAGAAATGCTGTTTTCAGGGGTCATTTCTATCCTCTGCCCCTGACAATTGCAGTTTCTCTGAATGTCTAGAACCCCAGAACACAAGACAGGCAGGAGGCAGCCTTCCCTCCTCAATGGGAAACCAGCCTTTGGTGTTGCTTCCGCATCTGCCACTTGCCATTGATAATTGTCTTTCTCTTCCTTTGGGAGAGCAGGAGAGAGGGGATGGCACTGAGTGGTCTCTGTCATTAAAAAAAAATAATAATAAAAGATGAGATCCCGGAGAGGGGTTAGCGATCACAGCGCCTGGCGCCGACTGCGAAATGCCCAGAATGAAGGGGTGAACACTTCATTCTCGCCACTGTCATCATGGAAATCCATCTGCTCCCAGATCAGAGCCTCATGCTTCGGGCCTTAGAGTTTAGCCTCCTCGTTACAGAGGGGGAAACTGAGGCGCAGAGCGGGGAAGGACTTGCTGAGGGTAACCTGGCAAATTGGTGGCAGAGCAAGAAGCAGCTCGCAGGCCCCTCGATCCACAGTGGAATCCCCATCACTTCTCCTTCGCTCCCTCCCCAGCTCAAGCCCTCCTCCGGGGAGCCCGGGGGTCCAGCGCCCTGGCACCCAGTCCGGCCCAGGCAGAGCCCCGCAGAGAAGTAGCAGTGCTTAGAGGAGTAGGCACAGAAGCCCGGCGCGTTCTCAGCCCTGGCTCTTTGTCTGCTGCTTTGTGATGGTAAGTGCTCCCCCTAAATCAGTTCTGTGACACTGTTATTGTTGCCCAGGGCGCAAAGAGTCTAAACTTTTCCCCTGAGGTCAAGAATGTGGCCGGTCCCCAAGCCGCCAGGAGCAGGGGCCTGGGTGGCTGGGGGTGGGGCTGGGGCCTCACCCCGAGCTGGGGCGAGATGTGGAGGGGAGGGGGTCAGTAGGAACAAAACGCTTTGAAATGCCTCCTCTCCATCACTGCCAACATTGTCCGCTGCCCGCGGGGGGCCTGGCACCGCCTCGCCGGGGCTCCGGCCCCCAGCCCTGGCCAGGCCCGGCCCGGCATCTGAAAATGGACAGAAGGTTATTGTCCCTCCTCGCGGTCCTTTGTCTGCCCCAGTTCCAGATGTCTAGGCTGGGACCAGGGAGCTGACCCATGGTGGGCAGGGGGAGAGGACAAAGGGAGCGAGCACGGGTCACTGCATCCTGAGGGGTCGTTCCCAGACCCTGAGATCCCACCCAGCCGTGGCCCAGTCACCTTCTGGGCCGTCTCAGCTCCGGGATTGTCCCCGTCCCCTTGTCCCTTCTCCCCCTCCCACCAGACCAGGTTCGGGCCACAGGAGGGAAGGCCACGGGGGTGCAGGAGTTAAGAGCGGGAGGCCCACAGCTCGACCCCAGTAATTGGGATCTTGGGCAAGTTGCGTCTCTCTGGCAGACCTGGGTTCAGAGCCTTCTTATGTGCCAGCTCCCTGCTGGGTGCGGGGGTGCACGGTGCTAGGTGGGCCACTCAGATCCTTCCAGATCCTTCCAGATCGTGTTAGTAGTCACAACAGTAAGGGGTGATATTTCCCACCCCTCTCCGTGTTGGGTGCTGGGCTAACCACCTCACCTACATTATCACCGTCCTTTGCACAACAAAATCAAAGACTCAGAGTATTGTTCTTACATCCATTTTGCAGCTTTGGACAGTTGATATTGAGATGTAAAGTCACTTGCCCAAAGCCAGGCTGCCAGGAACAGCAAAGCCGGGATTCTAGCCCAGGCTGACCCGCAGCCACCCAGAGGAATGATCTGCTAATGAATACTTGGAAGGTATTGAGCACAGAGCCTGGCATGGCTCCGGGAGCCGGCGTTGACGCCACCCGTTAGTGACCCCATTTCACAGATGGCGCTACCTGTTAATGATCCCATTTCACAGATGGCTCTACCAGATACTCAGACCACCAGGAAAAGAAAGTGGGGGTGGGGGTGGGGGCGGGCAAGGCGCTCAGGGAAACTTCAACAGCAACAGCGCCAGGGCTGGGGAGAGAGGGGAGGCAGCCCAGTTTCAAACTTCAATTCCGCTTGGGCGTGGGCAAGCAACTTAGACTTGCCATGCCTCAGTTTCCTCATCTGTAAACTGAAAACATTCCTGACTTCACAGGACTGTGGTGAGAATTAAATTTGATAGGGGCGCCTGGGTGGCTTAGTCGGTTAAGCGACCGACTTTCGCTTAGGTCATGATCTTGCGGTTCGTGGGTTCGAGCCCCGCATCGGGCTCTGTGCTGACTGCCAGCTCAGAGCCTGGAGCCTGTTTTAGAGTCTGTCTCCCTCTCTCGCTGACCCTCCCCTGCTCACGCTGTCTCTCTCTCTCTCTTAGAAATAAATAAAACATTAAACAAAAAAATTTTTTTAAAGAAAATTAAATTAGATAATGCATTTAAAGCACTTAACATAGGGCCTGGCACATAGCAGTTAACGATAGCTATTATTATTATTACTACTACTATTATTGTTGTGAATGGGGCTAACCTTTGTCCCTTTGAAACTTCCCCTTACCTGAGGTCACCTGAGGACAAGGCTCCGTTGAGGGGAGGGGATGTCAGGTTAGCAGCTGTTGAGGGGTGGGGAAAGCAACGCTTGGTCTTCTGGGGGGTCTCTGGAAGTCTGGCACAGGCTACTCCCACGGGGTGGGGGCTGGGGTCGCGGACGCAGAAAGGAGCTGGCTGGGCCCAGAGGAGTTAACAGCTCCCAGGCCCTGGCCCAGCGGGGCTGCCACGCTGCAGCCCCAGCCACAGCAATGATTTTCGCGGAGGAGCCAGGGCTCCTTCCTGATGGGCAAAACAGCTGGCTGCCCGGGGAAAACAGCTGGCCTCGCCCCAGCTTCCTGAGGACGGAGGCAGAGCCTCAGAGGAGGATAGCTCCCCATCTGGGGTCCTGGGAGAGGAGGGCATGGCCAAGAGGGAGAGGGTGGTTCTCCGGAGTGGGTGTGGGCGTTGGGTGGGACCCCTGGAGAGGAGAGGGTGTGGGCAGACTCCTGGAGCAGAGGCCAAGGTATGCTAGGTCTATGTAGAATGGGCAGAGTGACTCCAGCTGGGCAAGGGGGTCTCGGGCTCCCCTCAAAGAGGAAAGATGAGGGCCAGGGGAGCCAATGGGGGTCGAGCCTGCACTCAGCTCAGCCCTGGGTCTTCTTGGAATGGGGCTTGGAACCGGAGCCAGGAAGGAGCACAGGTGGGTCTCCTGGACTCCTATCTACCGAGCTGCACCCAGGACCAGAAGCAGGGCAGGAGCCCCTCCTCTGGCCAGGATGCTGGGCTCCCTTGGCCGCAAAGCAGGACAGGGGCCCAGAGAGCCCCCAACCCAGGAGACGTGAAGCTGGCAGCTGGTAAGAGCTCCATCCAAGCAGCCTCTCTGCCATGGGCCCCTGTTCCCAGCTTGCTTGGCTGCCAGGCTATGATGATGCCCAACTTTGGGGCTCTGTCTGGGATCTGGGGTTCCTCCTGGCTGCCCCCACCCAATGGCAGGGAAGAAGCACCTGAGACCTCACATGAGGTTGGGCAGGGTAGGCAGAGGGTTAACGTGGGTATAACCAGAGTCCACTGGATCAGAGCCACCTGCCTGGGCTTCTGACCCCCAAGGCCACAGGCCAGACACCCCTAGTTTCTTTCTGACCAAGGGGGCTTCTCTAACCCACCTTCCTAACCTGCGGGAAGAGGGGGCTGGCCCCTGCCTTGGGTGTGCCAGCCCCTCTCCCAGATGAAGGCCATCCTGCAAGGCCTTTGCCAGCGGATAGGCCTTGAAGCAGAGGCTCCCAGCAGGGAAGAAGGCGCAGGGGAGGGGGGCAATTCTTCTGAGGTCTCTAGCTCCCAAAGCCAGACTGAAGCCTAAGGCGCTGGCGCCACCACCCGGCTATGCCCGGAACCACAGTGTCTGAGGGATGGGCGTGAAGACTGGGAGTCCAGGTGGGGTCGGCATAGCCCAGAGCCCAGTTAGGTGTCGGCCCCAGGGTGGTCTGAACCGATTCAGCCAGAAGGGCCCAAACCGTCCTTTTTCCCCAGGCATATAGTCTACACGGCCCCGGGAATGAGGCCATAGGCCCCATAGAAGCGCAGCTTCAAAGTTGAGCCTGCATGGAGACTGCCTGGCAGTCTTGTGGGTTTAACCTCCGCTCGCACAGTTTCTGACTCAACAGGTGTGGGGAGGGGCCGGAATTTGCATTTCTAACAATTTCCAAGTGAGGGTGATGCCGGCTGGTCCAGGGACTATGCTCCGACAACCACTGCTTCAGCATTTCCGTGACTCTGGCCCACTATTACCTCTATGGAGTATGTCCTATTATTATATTTGGGGGCAAAAAAAATTAGTGGAGGTGGAAGTACAGGTGCATGATCAGCCCATCTCAGTCGGTGACCCATCATTTTGCTACTGAGAGCCCACCCTGGGTCCGGCCAGCCCTGCTCTAGGGCTGGGGATAAAATGGTAAAGGAGGTAGAAGGGTCCCTGCCTCAGAACTCACAGCCAGGAGGGCCTGGCATGTGACCTTCCCACCTGGGAGTCTAAAAGGCAGCTCAAAATAAGGTCCAGACAGACCTCGAGTCACACTCCACCAGCTTCATCTCGGGTCTTCCCCGTTCAGTAACTAGCCTGCCAGCCAGTCTGGCTGCAACCCTCAGGTCACCCAGATCCCTCGCTCTGTCTCCCACATGTAATCCCACAAGGCTGGGGGCTCGGCCACCACACTGTGTCTGCACTCTGCCCACTGTCTTCTCTCCCTGAATGCCAGCTCCTGCTTCCATCCTCGCCCCCGTGGCCCACCCTCCGCGTGGCAGCCAGAGGATCTTTGGTTACTTCTCGGCTTACCCTCTCCAGTGTCTTCCTTTTTTTTTTTTTTTTTTTTTTTTTTTTTTTTTTTTTTTTTTTTTTTTTTTTTTTTTTTTTTTTTTTTAATTTTTAATGTTTATTTATTTTTGAGAGAGAGCGTGCGTGTGAGCAGGGGAGCGTCAGAGAGAGAGAGGGAGACACAGAATCCGAAGCAGGCTCCAGGCTCTGAGCTGGCTGTCAGCACAGAGCCATACGCGGGGCTCGAACCCGCGAACCGTGAGATCATGACCTGAGCTGAAGTCGGATGCTTAACCGACTGAGCCATCCAGGCGCCCCATCCCTCTGGTTTTATTTTGTTCATAGCATTACTGTCCTTTGAAAATACCTATTAGTTTATTAGTTTGTTTCCTGTCTGTGCCCTCAACCAGGATGTGAGCGCCCTAGAAGCAGAGATTGTCTTATGTGCCCCAAAACCTATACTTCTACCTGCACATAGTATGCGCTCCATAAATACTTGCTGAATGAATGGGATTACTTAGGATGCCATGTCGGGGTAAGTGCCCCAGACATGACACGGGGAACGCTTTCCAGAGGAAGTTAGTTTAGGCTGAGACGGGAGGGCCCATAGGAGTATAGGCAGGGGTGGGGGGAGGGTGCGGCGGGGGAAGGATGTGGGACAGTCCTAAAGCCTGGAGTATTCAGGAAAGCTGTAGATAGTCCAAATTGGCTGGAGCAGGCGATTAGGGGAGAGGAGAGGTCAGAGGAGTTAGAGACGTGCCACACAGGCCATGCAGGGTCTCACTGCTCCGTGAGGGGTTTGAGCCCTATACTGTGGGCAATGCGCAGTCCCTGAAGCGTGTTAACCCCGGAAATTTAGAAAGAGTGGCTGAGGGCGGAATGGTTTCTAGGCAGACAGTGTAGGGGGGCAGGTCCCTGGGAGATGCTGTGGGCCAGGTGAGCAGGACTGGTGCCCAGCGCGCAGGGCGGGGGGGGGGGTTGGGCCGGGGAGCAGCGGTGCGGAAGAAAAGAGGTGGCCAAGTGCCGGGGACGTTGAGGTGGTGGTCCTGCCAGGATGAGGTGATGGAGGAGGTTGAAAGAGGGACACCTCTGTCATCAGTGACACCCAGCTCTCCAGCTTGAGGGGACCAGGTGGCAGAGGAGGTACCATTCTCTAGATTGAGGAGGTCGCTGGAGGGGGAGCAGGTTGGGGGGAAAGGGTGGGGTTCTGTTGTGAGTGGATGGAATCTTGGGGCACCTGCCTGGCTCAGTAGGCAGAGCATGTGACTCTTGATCTCAGGGTCGTAAGGTTGAGCCCCACCCCTGGGTGTAGAGTTTAACTTAAAACACACACACACACACACACACACATGGAATCTGGGTCCAAATGGGTAGTGGAGACACAGGTCGGTTTTCCAGAAAGACAGAGTGGCCTGCATGGTCAGCTGCTAAAGAGAACCCTCTTCTTGGTTGAGGAGATAATATCCTTTGTGGGGAGTGGCCGGCAGGACTCTGGTCTTGGCAGGAGCAGTTTGGCTGAACGGAGATGAGGAAGGAAGCCTTGGAGCAAAGCACAGATCCTAGTTCAAGAGGTTTAGAGGGAGAGAGAGAGGGAGAGAGAGAGAGAGAGAAGGCTGCAGCTGGGGGCCGGCAAACAGCTTGGAGTGTTCCTATTTTAAACTGGGGGAGATTCAAGTCAGAGGAAGCACCCGGAAGAGAGGGGGGGCTGATGATTCCAGGAAGCACAAGGGCATTTGGAGCTTAGGGGCCGTTCCATCCTGCGGAGGGGGCGTCCCTCCCGCGGTGCCAGGCGGTGAGAGCTGAGGCAGGCTTGGGGGCAGGGGACAGTTTGGAGGCTGGAAATGAGAGCTCCCAGGGGAGGGCTTCTCTTTTTCTCCAAAAAGTAGCCGGGAGAGCCTCGCTGGAGCAGAGGCTGTGAAGTGCCACTGAGGAGAGGGGACAGGGGCACAGGGGAAACGGACCGTTGGGCCTGGTCACAGTGCAGAGGGGAGTGGAGGTCCTGTCTGCAGTAGCCCCAACATGCCAAAAAGCAAGATGGTTGGAGGGGTTTTTCCCAGGCAGGGGTGAGGGGAAACCCACAAGCAAGCGAGGCTGTGACAGCTGGATCACTGGATGGACTGCGGAGAGAGGAAGGGGACAATGGGAGGGGTCAGTGCATTCAGAGGGGGAGGAGGAGGAGGAGTTGAGGCCAGAGAGGAATTTGGAAACCCCTGTGACCAATAGGATGGGCAGAGGCTCTGGGAGGGCTCCAGGATGGGAGAGGTGGGGCACGCTGCTTCTCTTGAGAAAGCGAACCCCCATTCTGGCGCTGGGAGTGCCTTCTGGCCAGAGGCTACCATGCGAGGGAAGGGACTCTTCCACGGGGCCTCAGACCTTTCATTACAGGGCCACTAGCCCCCTAGAAGATTTGACTGGGGGTCTGGTGGAAGCTTCGGATCGGGGCTGCAGACCTGGCCTCCTGGGTTCATGCCCCCACAGACTGCCCCATCTTCAGGCAAGTCCATCCCTTGCTGATCCCCCCCCCTCCCCCAGCAGAGAGTGCGTAGGGGCTTAGCCCTCTTCCCTGACCCTGGGAGGAGGCCGAAGTGAGACCCAAAGGGGCCATAGGAAAGTAGGCCTTCACGGTGAGTGGGAGGTGAATGGAAGGGGAGCTTGGCTGCTTCTCCAGTCCTGTCTTTCAGCCCCGGCAGCTCTTCCTGCGGCCAGGCTCCATGCCGAGAGAAGCCTGGAGTGTGTTCAGTGCCTCAAGGAATCCTTGCAAACCCACCCAGAGGAGGTCCAGAGGCTCAGGGAAAGTGATACTGAGCTGGAACCCACCGCTGGTGCCTTTGGGCCCCTCCCTTTCCTGCCCTCTCCTAAGAGAAGCTGGAGCCCCCTTCCCATCTCAGCGGGGGCCTCAGGAACCCCCCTCCCCCGGCTCTGCCCCAGGGGAGGCTATATATACCTCCTGCTTTGTACCTGGCTGGGTTACGGTGCGGGCTCTGTGGTGCCCCCTAGGTCTACACTCAGCCTGAGAGTGGGCTTTGCTCTCTTCAAGGGCCGGAGCAGCGCCGGCGCTGGCGGCGGAGGCGAGGACGACGCCGCGTGCAAGACGCCGCGCTCAGGACGCAGCTGGATGGCGCGCCCGGGTCCCGGGGACCCCAGCCCCCCGCCCCGCCCCCCAAGCCGGAGTCGCCGCGCAGGTCTGAGAAGTTCCGCGTGGGCCCGCCAGAGGGCGTCCGGGGGTGGGGCGGAGGAGGGGCGGGAACCGGGGAGCCCGGCTAGGGCCACTGCCGGTCGGTCCCGCCCCGCGGGGCTGCGACTAGGTTTCCGAGGGTCGCATGGGTGGCCAGGGAATCCGGACTCAGGGGCGTCGGACGCTCAGTGGAGCCGGGATTCCGGGGGCTGAACGCTCCGGGCTTCGGAGTGGAGCGTTCTCGGGCACCGGGGCGGCTCGGATGCCGTCCCCCGGGACCCTCCCCTCTGCTCCCTTCCCCCCGCCGGCGCCCAGCCGGGAGGGCGCTGCTCCTGGGTCGCGCGTGGGGCGGGTCTCCGGGCCCTGGCCCTTCGCTGCCCCTGGCGGAGGAGAGGACACTTGAGAATCGGCGCGTAGCGGGTGGGAGGGGGAGCCCACTCTTTGGGGGTACGCCCCCCTTCTCCGGCCGCCTCGGCCCCGCCCCGCCCCCACGCCCCGCCCCGGCCCGGCCGCCCCGCCCACTCCCCTCGGCCGGGCCAGAGCCCCCGCGGCCGCCGCCGCCGCCAGAGCGCCCGCCATGCGCGCCGCCCCCGCCGCCCCGCTGCTCCAGCTGCTGCTCCTGCTGGGGCCGAGGCCGCCGGCTGCGGGAGTCGCGGAGCCTCCACTGCCCGCCGTGGTCCTCACCATCCTGGCCCGCAATGCCGAGCACTCACTGCCCCACTACCTGGGCGCGCTGGAGCGGCTGGACTACCCGCGGGCCAGACTGGCCCTCTGGTGAGAGAGACCGGCGGGCATTGGCACCCTCTGGGCGTGAACCCCCGGGTCCCACGGACAGCTTCCACCCCAGATGGGCCCGTCTGCTCCGTCCAGACACCACCCAGACAGGCCCCTCCCCTGGCCGACAGGCCCTCCGCAGTCCTGAGCCCCGGGACGGAACCCCCTATCCCCTTGGCCCTGCGGAGTGACCTCTAAGGACTTAGGGTGACCCCGGAACACTCACCCCGGCCCCTACTCCTCCAGTGGGGACCTCCTCTGGGTTTAAGTTGGGTTCTCTCGCCCTAGCTTCAGAGCCCAAACTCCAGCCCCCTGAGCCCTGTGATTGGCTTGACCTGGAGTGGAGCAGACAGGAACAGCTGGCCTTCCCTGGGTCCCCACGTGGCAGAGATCAGCGGGACCGGGGATCCTGGGGAGCAGGTGAGGGGGCTGGCAGTCTGGCTCCCCGCTGCTCTGCAGAGGGGTCAGACCTGATCCTTCCCTGGGCTGGCTCCAGCCTCTCCGTGGAGGGCGTGGGTCTTGCCATCCGAGGGCAGAGCCCCTTCTCTAGAATCTCTCCCCCAGGCGTCCCCACAGGGTACTGGGATCAGAGGCCACAGTCTGTGGAAGCCAGAACAGGGAGGAGTCGCCAGCTGAGGTTGGGGATAAACTGAGAGAAATGACAAACTGCCCCCCAGGACACACCAAAGTTGGGCTTGGGGTGGAGCCGTGGCCTGGGGAGGCCGCCCACAATTACCACAGTTTGGGAGTTAGTCAGTTCCCACCCCGCCAAGACATGACACGAAGCTAGTCCTCACTTCTGGGGATCTGGCTTAAAGGGGCAGGATCACCTAAAACCTTGGCTCGTGGCTTAGCCGTCGGTGCCCTCCTCTGTCTCCAGACTCTCTCCCGCAGAGGTTATGCTCCGTGGTGACGGAGCTCGGTCCCGTCAGCCCTTCTCAGGGGTGTTTGAGTAGCGCTTGGTCCTCGTTACAGCTTTCGGGCAGGGGAGAGAGCAGCCCTTCTGTCCCGCCCTGAGAGGGGAAGGGACTGACCTGCGGTCTCCCGGCACGGAAGGAAGGTATCAGGGACATGTGGCCGGTGTGTTCCTCAAAACTGAGGTACTTTGCCTTTCAAATGCATTTGTGTCCTGTTGTCGCAGCCTGTGAGCCAGGCAGGACAGCTTATAGTTGTTACAGACGGGGAAAGTGAAGCCCAGGGACGGATGGGACTTGCCTGAGGCCACACAGTGGGTCACAGGCCTGTGACTGGGACCTGGCTGCTTGCCTTACTCTAAAAAATTTTTTTTAATGTTTTATTTATTTCTGAGAGAGAGAGAGAGAGAGAGACAGTGTGAGCAGGGGAGGGGCAGAGAGAGAGGGAGACACAGAATCTGAAGTAGGCTCCAGGCTCCGAGCTGTCAGCACAGAGCCCGACGCTGGGCTCGAACCCATGAACCGTGAGATCGTGACCTGAGCTGAAGTCAGAGGCTTATCCGACTGAGCCACCCAGGCGCCCCTTGCCTTGCTCTGTAGCACACCTCCTTCCCCCGTAGCACCCAAGAGTCTAGCCTCACAGATGTCGGTGCTCCAGGGGTCAAGGTTGCCTTGGGGTTTGGCTCTTCTGTGGCTGTGCCCCCTCACCCTGCTTCTGTGTCCCCAGGTGTGCCACAGACCACAACACGGACAACACCACAGGGATGCTGCAGGAGTGGCTGGCCGCCGTGGGTGACGACTATGCGGCCGTGGTCTGGAGGCCTGAGGGGGAGCCCAGGTGGTGATCTGGGGGGAAAGGTGCTTGGGAAGATGGGCAATGGCTGTAACCTAGAGAGGAAAAGGGACGGCCCCAAGGACAGCCTCCAGGCCAGGGCTCTGTCCACTGCTCTGCAGAGAGGAGGGCCACACGCACCTGCCCCATGGGACCATCTCATCTCTTTACCCTCTCAGGTCCTACCCAGATGAAGAGGGTCCCAAGCACTGGACCAAAGAAAGGCACCAGTTTCTGATGGAGTTGAAACAGGAAGCCCTGACCTTTGCCAGGGACTGGGGGGCTGACTACATCCTGGTAAGAAAGCCTGGCCAGGATGGAGTTTCCCGCAGGCGGTGGTATCTGCCCCTGATAGAAATCTTGCTGTGACATGACAGCATGTAGGCCAGATCCTTTAGCTAGCAACCTGGCTCAGAACCCAGACCAGATATTGAGCTTGGATCCCCGTGTTTGAGTTCACACTAGCTACTAAGTCTGGATCCCTGAGACAGATTGCAGGGTATATACTGAGCCTAGATCCCTAGGCCAGAGCCCAGAGTATAAACTGAGCCTGGTTCCCTGGACTAGAACTCAGAGTAGGTCTTTGGTTCTATTCCCTAAGTCAGACCTAAAATAAAGTTCTCATTGGGGGTGTGGGGAGCTCAGTCGGTTAAGCTTCCATCTTCGGCTCAGGTCATGATCTCACTGCTCATGTGTTCTAGCCCCACATCAGGTTCTGTGCTGACAGCTCAGAGCCTGGAGCCTGCTTCAGATTCTATGTTTCCCTCTCTCTCTGTCCCCCCACCCCCACTCGTGCTCTTTCTCACTCAAAAATATAATTTTAAAAATTTATTAGGGGCACCTGGGTGGCTCAGTCAGTTGAGCGTCCGACTTCAGCTCAGGTCATGATCTCATGGTTCGTGGGTTCGAGCCCCACGTTGGGCTCTGTGCTGACAGCTAGCTAGGAGCCTGGAGCCTGCTTCGGATTCTGTGTCTCCCTCTCTCTCTGACCCTCCCCTGCTCACACACTCTCTCTCTCTCAGAAAAAAAAAAATTAAAAATTAAAAATGTATTGATTTATTTTGGAGAGAGAGATAGTGTGAGTGGGTGAGGGGCAGATAGAGAGGGAGAGCAAGAATCCCAAGCAGGCTCCATGCCGCCAGCACAGAGCCTGATGTGAGGCTTGAACCCATAAAACCGTGAGATCGTGACCTGAGCCAAAACAAAGAGTCCGATGCGTAACCGACTGGGCCACCCGGGAGCCCCCATCTCTCTCAAAAATATAAATAAACATTAAAAATGTTAAAATAAGGTTCTTAGATCAGCAACTCAGGTTTAATCTCTGGGCCCAATCCATGAGCCAGTGCTCCAGACTAGATCCTTGGTCCAGACACAGACCTACTGGTTTATAGGTTAGAACTTTCTAACGGAACCCACTGGACCCCAGGAGACACGCGGGGTCGTTGGCAATCTAGAGACTGCCCCTCTCAGTGAATCCCTGGGGGTACAGCCTAGATAAGGCTGGGACCTGAGACGGCCGCCTCCCCAAAGTTCGCAGATACAGACAACATTCTGACCAACAACCAGACGCTGAGACTTCTGATAGAGCAGGGGCTGCCCGTGGTGGCCCCAATGCTGGACTCGCAGACCTACTACTCCAATTTCTGGTGTGGGATCACCCCCCAGGTAAGGCTGGGGATGAAGGCCTTGGGGTCTGTGGGCCACAGCGGGGCTCCATCACAGCTCAGAGCAACCCCTTTCCCCAGGGCTACTACCGCCGAACAGCCGACTACTTCCCCACCAAGAACCGCCAGCGCCGGGGCTGCTTCCGTGTCCCCATGGTCCATTCCACCTTCCTGGTGTCCTTGCAGGCCGAGGGGGCGGCCCAACTCGCCTTCTACCCCCCTCACCCCAACTATACCTGGCCCTTCGACGATATCATCGTCTTCGCCCATGCCTGCCAGGAAGCTGGTGAGGACCCGTTCTCCGTGAGCATTCCTGGAAGCCTCTAGGCCTTTGCACACGCTGTTCCCTCTGCTTTGCACACCCTCCTCCAGTCTCCAGTTCGTCCTGTTAAACTCTTGTTTGTCCAGGTCGTAGCCTTTCTTGAGCCTGTTGTCCCAGTAGGCTAGATGTCCTTCTTCTGGCTTCCCAACGTGCCACTTTCACGTATTCTTTCATTAGGCAGATGTTTGTGGAGCACCCACCATGTGCCAGGCACTGGGGAGACAGTGGTGAGTAAACTCAGGCAGTCTCTGCCCTCTTGGAACCTCCGGTCCAGTCGGCCCAAGGATCTCACAGACTAATGTTCAATCACAGCCATGACAGAAGGAATGTGTCCTGATTCTAGGTGCTCAGGAAGCTTAGACCAGAATAGATCTGGTCAGGGAAGGCTTCCTGGAAAGTATGAACTTTGAGGCTGAGATCTAAGGTATGGGAAAGCATCAACAAGAGCAAGAAAGAGCATTTCAGGCAATGGGACCAGCAAGTGCAAAGGCCCTGTGGTAGCAGGGAACGTAAGAAGGCAGGTGACAGGAGCCGAATAAGTGAGGGAGACACAGTACGGGTGGAGGCACTAAAGGTAGGCAGGGGCCAGCCTATATGGACCTGACCTGCAAGCCTCTGGTCTTTAACCTGAAAACACTGGGCAGCCATCAGAGGATCAAGTGATTGATTTCACACACTGAAAAGAACACTCTGGTGTTGGCGTTATTTTTAAGTTGGAAATTACTGGAGAGTGTTTGGGCGGAGCTGGGCTAAATCCAGTCCTGAGGAAGAGTCAGAAAGGAGGGTGAGACAGAGACACCAGCGTTGGAAAGAGAATCTTGAGAAGAGACTAATTCAGGGAGAATGAGAAGTGGCCATCTAATCCAGAAATGCCGCGTGTGAGCAAGGGGTGTGCAAAGAGTTTCCAGAGGGGAAAGTGTGGTAGCTGGCTTTTTCGTGCAAGAGGTGTTGGCGGAGTCTGCTGCAGACAGGCCAGCCAAGAGATCTTACCAAGTGCAAAAGGTGAGCGAAAGAAAAACAGAGCCATGGAGAATCGATGGGAAGAAGCCGAAGTGTTCAGTTTTCAAGGCCACCACTGCTTCGAGGGACAACCGCTTGAAAGAATTTTGTGAATCGGGTTTCGTCGGTATCATCCAGGCACCCAGCTACTGAGTCCCTGCTCTGGACCAGGCTCTGTGCTCCCTGCTGGGCATGGGATTGCTTCTCCCTCCCCGTGATGCTCACCACCAACGCCCAGCACCCGGCCGGTGCCCTAGACACATCTGTGGAATGAACAAACCATCTCAGCAGAAAGGCCCCTTAGATACTGTTTGAGTAAAGCCCTTTCTCCCTCCAGCCCCATGGTTGGGACACTGAGTCCCCGAGGGGACACGTGCTTTGGGGTCTGAGGGCCCTGCCCCCCCCACTCCAGCACCCACTCGGCCTCTCTCCACAGGAGTCGCGGTCCATGTGTGCAACGAGCACCGTTACGGGTACATGAACGTGCCCGTGAAATCCCACCAGGGGCTAGAGGACGAGAGAGTCAACTTCATCCACCTGATCTCGGAGGCGCTAGGTGAGGGCCGGGAGGCGGGGCCCTAGCCTGCTGCCGCTGCTCCCCGCTGCCCCCTGCGCCCCTTCTCCCAGGCCCTGAGCCTGGCCGGGCAGTGGGCTCGGGGTCGCAGCCTTACCTCTAACTCATTCCTTGTCTCTGGGCAAGTCCTTTCCCCCGCTGGGCCTCAGCGTCCCCATCTCTACAATGTGATCCCCCAGGGCTCTTTTTGCTGGGTGTTCTGCCGAGGGGGCAAAAATGAGGTGGGGGCGGGGCTGAGACTCCAGGGTCCCTGCTGGCTCTTCACGACTGGGGGTGCTTTCCTCTGCAGTGGACGGGCCCCCTATGTGGGCCTCCGCTCACGTGTCCCGGCCACCAAAGAGACCCAGCAAGATGGGGTTTGGTGAGGTAGGTTCCCTCAGCCCACAGGATGGGGGTGAGGAGGCGGGTGGGCCCGCCCCTCCCTCTGCACCCACGCCCGACCCTGCACCCACCTTCCCTGCCTCCTCCAGGTGTTTGTCATCAGCCTGGCCCGCCGGCCCGACCGCCGTGAACGCATGCTCAGCTCGCTCTGGGAGATGGAAATATCTGGGCGGGTGGTGGATGCTGTGGACGGCCGGTGAGGCTCCCTGGGGTGGGGCCCTGGGCGGCGGAGGGCGGGGGTGGTCCTTCGGAGCTCCCTAGGAATGGCAAGAGCAGACAAATGGATGGAGGGAGTTTGCTGTTCCAGGAGGTACTCAAACAGGGCCTGAGTAATTGCGTCTTGGAGAATCCAAATAGGACAGGATGACTTCCTTCAGCCTACGGAGGCAGGAGAGTGAGTGGTTAAGGCCCAGAATCTGGAGCCCCCGGGCTTGCGCTCCAGCTCTGCCGCGTGCCAGCTGGGCGATCTCTGGCTCATGACCGCCACCCCTCAGCCCTGCCGTGTGAATGGCAGACAATTGTGTCTCCCTCTTAGGATTTACAAGGGCTCAGCGAGGATTTAGCGCAGGGCCTGACACATAGTAAGTACTCCAGATATTATCATCAGGCTTATTTTTTTCCAAGGGTCCATGATGGGTGGGGGTGGGAGCGGGCCTGTCATGTTGCCCTGGGAAACCAGAGGTCACGTGGCTGCACTCGCCCACTGCTGTTTGCCACTCATGCCCCCCGCCCTTCAGACGCTGGGATGTCCCATCTTTTCCCTGGGCTTCTGCCCAAGAGGCCGATACTGTGTTCCCCCCATTGATTCTGGGGAACATCCGCTGATAGCTTCAGGCCCCATGAAGCGGTCACAAGGCTGACACCTCCTTCAAACTAAACTCCAGTGTGACTGCCCCCCACAGGCACAGGCCAGCGCCCCTGGATGGGTCCCTGGCAGGCACCCCTCACCCCATGACCCTCATTTCCCTCAGGACACTCAACGGCAGTATCATGAGGAGCCTCGGCGTGGACCTGCTCCCCAGCTACCAGGACCCCTACTCGGGTCGCACGCTGACCAAGGGCGAGGTGGGCTGCTTCCTCAGCCACTACTCCATCTGGGAGGAGGTGAGGAACCCCCTTTGGCCCACACCCCCACAGGCAGAGCGGGGCCACCCTATTCACTGCTCTGTGCTCAGCCTTCAAGGGACCTATGGGTGAATGAATATATTAAAAAAGACCTGGCCAGCAGCTTTTTTGTTTTTATATATATATTTTTTTAATTAATTTATTTTTAATTTTTTAGTGTTTTTTATTTATTTCTGAGAGAGAGAGAGAGACAGTGTGAGTGGGGGAGGGTCAGAGAGAGAGGGAGACACAGACTCTGAAACAGGCTCCAGGCTCTGAGCTGTCAGCACAGAGCCTGACGTGGGGCTCGAACCCATGAACTGTGAGATCATGACCTGAGCCGAAGTCAGACGCTTAACTGACAGAGCCACCCAGGCACCCCAAGACCTGGCCTGTAGCTTTAAACTGTGTTCATCCCTGTGCCTTATTCATTCTGTAGCCTCTGTTGAGCACGTACTCTGTGCTAGGAGATCTTCTGCTCTGAGAATATAGAGACAAACCAATAAAAGGCCCTTCTGGTTCTCTCGGGGCTCCGGGACCAGAGGAGGGCACAGAAACCAAGCTTGCCATGGAGGGTAGATGTACAGGCTTGTCCTAGAGTGTGGACTGGCCTGGATTCCTGGCCTGGTGGGTCAAGTGGCATTGAAGGGCAGTGAGAAGAGCGTTCTGGGCAGAAGTAAACAGTAGAGCAAAGGCCCTGAGGCAGGAAGAACTGTATGTTCAGAAGTGGGAAGAAGAAAGGCCTGGGACTTGGCCAGGAGGCCTCGGCTTAGGGCTGCGGGTATGGGTGCGGGTGAGAGGTTGCTGCCTGGTCCCTGAGGAGGGACGAGGGGCCTGGCCCTGCAAGGGGCAGGCGCGCCCTCCAGGCACCACCCAGGCCGGCTTCTTGTTTTTATTTTCTACCGCAGCCAAAATATATGCATGTGAGCTCATAGTTCTCTTTGTTTCCTACTGTCTCTGAACAGACTGAAGGATGAATTCCATTTCACCGTTTACTGTGCCGATTTCATTTTTTTTTCATGTTTCCAGAAAGAAAAAGTACTTTTTCTTAGGGATCGTGGGGTCTAGGGTCTTCCTTTGGGGAAGTTCAGAAGGCCCAGTGAGGAGCTGAGCCTGGAGTCCAATAGATGCAGGTTCAGGTCCCGGTTCTGCTGTAGGCTGTGTGCTTGGACAAGTGCTCATACCTTCCCGTGTCTCCGTCTCCTTATTACAGTACAGGGACATCGTGCGTCCTGCCTCTTGAGGGTCCCCGGATGAGCAGTAGTTCGTGGCCCCCGGGCTATGGCAGCGCTCTGTGAATACAGCAGAGGTTACCATGGCCATCACGATTCTACTTGGCGAGCTAGACCTGGGGGGGAGGGGGCCTGGAGGGCCTTGAATGCCAGAGCCAGATGTTGGGATTTCAGTCCCCAGGCGGTGGGAGCCCCAGCGGGCTTTGGAGCAGCTGAGTGACCTGGCCAGGGCTGAGCCTTTGGCATATAACCGAGGCCAGAAAGAGTCTGTCACAGGCAGGGAAGGGGACAGCCTGAATCTAAAGAGCCATCCCCTGTGTTGTGTCCCCTTCCCCCGCACCACAGGTGGTTGCCAGGGGCCTGGCCCAGGTCCTAGTGTTTGAGGACGATGTGCGCTTTGAGAGCAACTTCAGGGGGCGACTGGAGCGGCTGATGGAGGAGGTGGAGGCAGAGGAACTGCCGTGGGACCTGATGTAGGCAGCCTGCGCCTCCAGGGGCCGGGAAGAGGGGCGGCCTCGGGGGCTCTGCGAGAGCCTGGCCTGTGGGGTGCGATTGGGGAAGGGGTCCTCTGACACCCTAGGACCCACAGTGACTCCCGGGACCCTCGATGTCACCCATAGCTACCTGGGCCGGAAGCAGGTGAACCCGGAGGAAGAGGCAGCCGTGGAGGGGGTGCCGCACCTGGTGGTGGCCGGCTACTCCTACTGGACGCTGGCGTATGTCTTGAGCCTGGCGGGTGCTCGCAAGCTGCTGGCCTCCCAGCCCCTGCGCCGAATGCTGCCCGTGGACGAGTTCCTACCCATCATGTTTGACCAGCACCCCAAGTGAGTCGGGGGGGGGGGGCAGGCAGGGCAGGGTCCTCTCCTCCCGGGAGCCCCCGTCTGCAAGTCTTAAGTCCCCCTGCTGGGCAGCTGGGGAGACGGGGGCTGGTGAGGCTGAGTCACTTCTTCGAGGCCACCATGGAGTAGCCCAGCCTCGCTCTGGAGTCAGACCAACCTAGGTGTAAACTCTGTGCTGCCCATGTGGTTTATAGTCAAGCCACTTCCCTGCGCCGAGCCTCGGTTTCCCCCGTCTGGGAAATGGAGATGATAGAAACCCTGCTTCTCTGAGTTGGTCGTGAGGTCTTGAGGGGGGAGGGCAGTGAGGTGCTTCGGGCAGGTGAGGTGCCCGGCGCCAGGCCTCCTGAGCCTTCCCCCCGCCCCACAGTGAGCAGTACAAGGCGCACTTCTGGCCGCGGGACCTGCGCGCCTTCTCTGCGCGGCCCCTGCTCGCTGCCCCCACCCACTACGCAGGGGACGCGGAGTGGCTCAGCGACACGGAGACATCCTCGCCCTGGGACGACGACAGCGGCCGCATCGTCAGCTGGAGTGGCTCTCACAAGACCCTGCGTGGCCCCCGCGTGGACCTGGCCGGCAGCAGCGGGCACAGCCTCCACCCCCGCCCCCGGGATGAGCTCTAGGTGAGGGCGGGGCTGGGAAGCGCCTCCTGCGGGCGGCGGCGGGGGCGGGGCGCGCGCCTCCGAGTTCTCTCCCCTCCTGGGCTGAGTGTGTCTGGGTCTCTGTTTCCCCTTCTCAGCCTGCCTCCCCCCTCCCTCACAAGGGCTCTGCCCCCGCCTCTGTGTGTCTGTGGCTCCCTGCTTTTCTCTGTCCACCTCCAGCTTTCTCTCTCGGCCTATCTGTCTCTCAGACCTCCTCTGTGTCTTTTCCTGCCTCTGCCTCTGGATATGCCACTCCAGTTCCCTCTCTTTCTCTCTCCTCGCCTCTTCTGTCCCACCAGGTCCAGGCCATGACTCCGGAGGAGCTCAGGAGGAGGCCGACCTGGAGATCGCTGGCAGGGGCCGCCACCAGGACCCACAGACCCCACAGAGACCCGACTGTCACCTGAGGCGTGGCCGCTCTGCCCTCTGGCCCCACCTTACATGGGGAGAAACCACTCAGATGGGACCCCCTTCCCTGAAGGTCACATGGCCAAAGGGCAGGGCTCCCAGGCCCTGTCACCCTCCTGACTCAGGGCCCTGGGGGGAGGGAAGAAGGGGGGCTCACCAGCCTTCAGTTCCAAGCTGGGCAGACACCAGGAGCCCTGCCCTCCCTGCAGACCCGCTGCTGGGGCCCCTCTGCCATCTTCTACCTCCACCTCAGCCCCTTTCCCGCTCTCGACACCTGGGTCTCACCTGCCTGGGCCCGCCCTCTCCCCTAGCCAGTGGGAAGTACATAGTAGCTTCCCTCAGCACATAGTAGGCCCTCAATAAAAGCCAGCTGATATTTGCACTTTATATATTTATCTCCTGGATGAGCCTCTTTGTGTGTCACAGAGGTCTGGGAGGGAAGGGTTCCCAGTTTGTGGATAAGCAGTTGGAGAAACAGAGAGGGGATGGCAGCCTGGAGGAGGCGTCAGGCTGACCGGGCACGGCCATCTCCTTGCTAGGTGATCTTGCGTGGATACCATCCCTCTCTGGGTCTCAGTCGCCTGGTGGTGAAATGGACATGGAAGAGAAGGGTCATGGCTGGGTGGGTACAGAATGGCCTGGTCTGGCCCACAGTGAATGCTCACCCACTGGGACCATCATGTGCATCACTAGCCTCACCCTGATGGTCAGGGGGCACCCAGACCTGGTCCCCTTGAATCTTCACTTGTGCAACCCCGACCGGCCCACCTACAGGTGGAGATCCGGGACTCCCCTCTGGCCCTAACCAGTGTGGCCGCCAGAGGGCGAAAGTAAGCAAGAACATGGACCCTGTGGGCCAGGGTCGCCCTCTGCTGGTGCGGGGCCAGCAATGGGGAAAGGAGCCTGGGGCACTTGGAATCACCCCCTTGTGCTGCTGGGCTGCCCACAGCAGCTCCGCCTCTTCTGCCCTTCTGCTTGGGGACCGCTGGCCTTCCTCCCTCTCCACCCGCCCTCCATAGGGTCAGCCTTCTGGACCCAGCAACTGTCCCCAGCAACTGTCCCCAGCTGGAGGGGGTCGAGCAGTGGCTCCTTGCCTTGGCCATGGCTGCCTTGGCCTCCACCAGTACAAGACTGTGGCACTGGCATGCCTAGGCCTCCTTCTTCAGGGGAGCCTCTCTCCCCTGGCAGCTCCTTGACTTGGTTGTGGAAGCACCAGCGTCCTGGCAGAGTCGGACAGGCACCCCCTGAGCCCAGGCTATTCCTTGGTCCTCCCCTGGGGATGAGGTCCAGCTGGCCTGGCTCTGGTCCCAGGACCTGGCATGTCTGTGAGAAGGACTTTGGATTAAAGCTATAGGATTGGTGCTTTGTTTGTTCCAAGAGTGAAAGGCATTGATTTCAGATGGCTATGACCTTGAGCAAGTCACTTTTCCCCTCCAGGCTTCAGGTGTCCCCTTCGCTCATTAAAACAATTATTTGTAGAGCCCCTCTTATGGGCCAGGTTTAGGCATTAGGGATACATCAGTGAATAAAAGTAACCAAAAAATCTCGGACCTGGTGCAGCTGACATTCTAGGAGGGAGGTAGACAAAACTAAACGAGTAAATATTAGAGAGTGGCAGGTGCTATAGAGCAAAACGAGAAAGGAGACATCAAGTATGGTCTGAGAACACACACACACACACACACACACACACACACACACACACACACACACACCCCTTGCCCCTCCCTCGCTGGTTACCTGGGAAGCTTGTTAAGATGCAGATTACTGACTTCTCCCCCTCCCTGTTTCCCCCACCGGTTCCGTCTGATTCTGTTGGCTGTGGGTGAGGCTTGACTTTCTGAACAAAACCATCCCAGGTGATTCTGAGCAGCTGACAGCTCTGGGAACTCCCGCTAAATTGACACACAGTAAAATTGATGCTGATGAGGGGCGCCTGCGTGATTCAGTCGGTTAAGCGTCTGACTTCAGCTCCGGTCATGATCTCAAGGGCTTGTGGGCTTAAGCCCTGCGTTGGACTCCCCACTGGCAGCGCTTAGCCTTCTTGGGATTTTCTCCGTCTCTCTCCCCCTCCTGTCCCCTCTCTCAAAAATAAATAAATAGGGGCACCTGGGTGGCTCAGTTGGTTAAGTGTCCAACTTTGGCTCAGGTCATGATCTCATGGTTCGTGGGTTCGAGCCCCGCGTCGGGCTCTGTGCTGACAGCCAGCTCAGAGCCTGGTGCCTGCTTCAGATTCTGTGTCTCCCTCTCTCTCTGCCCCTCCCCCACTCATACTCTGTCTCTGTCTCTCAAAAATGAATGAATGTTAAAAAACATTTTTTAAATTTTTTTTTTTTAATTTATTTCTAGGAGATAGAGAGAGACAGCGTGAGCAGGGGAGGGTCAGAGAGAGAGGGAGTCACAGACTGAAACAGGCTCCAGGCTCTGAGCTGGCAGTCAGCACAGAGCCCGACGCGGGGCTCGAACCCACGAACCGTGAGATCATGACCTAAGCGAAAGTCGGACGCTTAACCGACTAAGCCACCCAGGCGCCCCTAAAAAACATTTTTTAATAAATAAACTTTAAAAAAGTTGACTTTGATCTTTTACAAATGTAAGCAGTCCTGTCACCACCATGACAATGGAGATGTGGAATATATACATCTCCCCACTAATTCCCCCGTCTGGTCAGTACCCTCCTCCCTACTCCAGCCCCTGGAAACCACGGGTTTGATTCCTATCTCTATGTTTGTGCCTTTTCATCGTTTGGGTGGAATCATACATTATGCGGCCTCGTGTGTCTGCTTTTAACCAGTATAAACATTTTATTTGGAAGTTTCATATGAAACTGAGCTTTAATGCCTTCGCTAATAAGTTACATTATGGTCTTTCTTTCTTTCTTTCTTTCTTTCTTTCTTTCTTTCTTTCTTTCTTTCTTCCAACGTCTATTTATTTTTGAGAGAGAGGGTGCAAGCTGGGCAGGAGCCAGGAGCGAGCAGAGGATCCAAAGCAGGCTCCTCACTGTCAGCGCAGAGCCCAACTTGGGGCTTGAACCCACGAACCAAGAGACCATGACCTGAGTGGAAGTCAGACGCTTAACCGGCTGAGCCACCCAGGGGCTCCTACATAATGGTTCCTAATTCCAACATATTATGAAGCATGTGTTATGAAATTCTCATCAAGGCTTCCAAATACCTCCCAATACCCTTTGCATTACTCAGATGCTGTATGAATATTTTGGTTTTCTCTGTGCGCCCCACTGTGAAATGTTGGGAAGTTTTGCCCTGAGGCATACCTGCTGCTTGGAGGAGGCAGGAGAGAGGGAGAAAGCAGGAATGAGGGCCAGGGGGCAGGAACCGGTTCTGCTCCCTCCTGGTGGACTGCTTCTAAACTGCTCTGCCCCACCCCCCAAGGTTGGTACAATTGTTTGCAAACCAAGAGACAAGAGGCTTTCCTGTGAGTAAATGGCAGTTAGCCTTGGAGCATTGGCTGTTTGCCAACTGTTTTGCCTGTTCAAGATTAATCTCTCCTTTCTGGTTTCTCAGCTGAATTGTAGGTGTTGGGGAAGAGCCCTCCCTGATGGTGGCAGTCTCTGCAAACCTCAGTGTGCTCCCGCTGGCCATGGCATGGGCCCCTGCGGTGGGGGGTGGGGGTGGGGTGGGGTGGCTAGAAAATTGGGTTGAGTTATGCCTGCCCTTTCTAGCCCTATGACTTTGGACAAATGTAATGAGCTTTCTCTGGCCTCAGTTTTCAGCTCTGTAAAATGGGGTGAACACTGGTGTCGAGCTCACCGGATGTCGTGAGGCTTGATTAGCTCACGCAGGTGAGGGCCCTCCCTCCCTGGCACAGAGGGAATGGTGCGCTGATGGTTGCTGGCTTCACGGTAACCGTCCAGGCGGGATGGGCTTAGGAGGTCTGCCTGGGTCAGAAGAGAGTCAGAGCGGGGGAGGGGGGGTGTCTCTGGAAACAGATCATCTAACTTCCAGTTTCACCTTTGCCACTTGAGCCAGGTCCCTCTCCTCACTTTAAAAGCCTTCAGTTTCCTCCTCTGTAAAATGAAGAGGCATGACTAGATTTGCCCTCCAAGCTTGATGGTCTGAAAAGTGGTTCTCAAACTTTAAAGTAAACCTGAGTCACCCGCAGAACTTGTTAAAACACAGGTTGCTGAGCCGCATCCCGAGAATTTCTGATTCCCTATGTCCAGGGTGGGGTCCAAGATTTGCGTCTCTACCAAGTTCCGTGGTGGTGTTGACGCTGTTGGCGTGGGGACCACACTTCGAGAACCACTCGTTTAGGCAGCTGCAGAATCAATACGCTCAGTGAGGCCAGAGGCCCTCCAACCTCCCAGGGGCAGGGCCAGTGAGGTCCAGGCCAAAGGGTCTAAGAGGAGTCAAGCCTTGATAAGGCCTAGGAGAATTTTCTCTTCTGGCTCCACCCATAACTTGAAAGGAAAATCCAGGCCCACTGGGGAGAACAGATTCCTTCTCCCCAGGGCAGGGCTATGGCAGTTGCATCAGGGCCCTGGAGGAGACTCTCCTGGATGGAAAGAACTGATAATTAGGCCCTTGGGAGAATGGAGAGACAGGAGCCTAAGCCAGGGGTGGCGGGGCGGGGGGGGGGGGTTACACTCAGGGGCGCTCCTCCGCTGTGAGCTGCTGCCAGGGCTGGGGCTCAGTGCTGGGGCTGACACCTAGCTCCCTGACCTGTGGTTGTTTCTAACTAACAACAACAACAACAACAACAACAAAAAAGCCCACATTCGTTGTTGAAATTTGAAAAATAGAACAAGGAAAATCAATTGGGAGTGTTAACATTTTGAGATAGTGTCTACTGGTTTAAAACCAAAAAAGATAGGGGCGCCTGGGTGGCTCAGTCGGTTGGGTGTCTGACTTTGGCTCAGGTCATGATCTCATTGTTGGTGAGTTAGAGCCCCGCATCTGGCTCTGCGCTGACAGGTGGAAGCTTGGAGGCTGCTTCGGATTCTGTGTCTTCGTCTCTCTCTGCCCCTCCCCGGCTCATGAGCTATCTCTCTCTGTCTCAAAAATAAATAAACATTAAAAAAAAAAAAAAGATGTTTTAAGTAGCCACTCAGTGCAGAGACTGATGCAGGACTCGAACCCACGAATCATGAAATCATGACCTGAGCAGCGACCAAGAGTAGGTCTCTTAACCAACTGAGCCACCCAGGTGCCCCTGCTCTCCCTATTTTTATTTATTTATTTATTTTTTTGAGGAACCTCCATACTGTTTTCCACAGTGCCTGCACCAATTTACATTTCCATCAACAGTGCGAGAGGGTCCCTTTTTCTCCACTTCATCAACACTTGGGTATTTTTTTTTATACTATTCATTCTGACAGGTGTAGGATGATATCTCATTGCAGGTTTTTTTTTTCTGTGTTTTTCTTTACATTTATTTTGAGAGAGAAAGAGACAGAGAGAGAGAGAGAGAGAGAGAGAGAGAGAGAGAATCCCATGCAGGCTCTGTGGTGTTAGTGTGGAGCTCTACACAGGAGTTTGATCTCATGAATTAAACTGTGAGACCATGACCTGAGCCAAAATCAAGAATCCGATACTGAACCAACTAAGCCACCCAGGTGCCCCTCTCACTGTGGTTTGTATTTGCATTTTCCCACGAGGAGTGATATTGAACATCTTTTCATGTGTGATGGCTATGTATATGCCTTCTTTGGGAAAAATGTCTGTTAAGGTCCTCTGCCCATTTTTTCAGTGGATTATTTGGGGGCTTTTGGTGTGGAGTTGTATAGGTTCTTTATCTATTTTGGATATTAACCTCTCACCGGATATATCATTCACAAATATCTTCTCCCGTTCGGAGTTTGTCTTTTTGTTTCGTGGATGGTTTCTTTTACTGTGAAAGCTTTTTATTTTGGGGTAGTTCCAAGAGTCTTATTTTTGCTTTTGTTTCCCTAGCCTGAGAAAAAATGTTACTAAAGCTGATGTCAAAGAAATGACTGCCCGCATTTTCTTCTGACTACTGTCTGTTTGTAAATGCGGTGTACCACACATCTTTGCACTACCTTCCAGGGAGAAATACTACGCACAGAGTGTGCACTAGGCAAATGCATACTGCCTGCTACTAATTGGCTCCCCCCCAAAACCCCACAAAACTTCCTGGTCCATGTGGGGCCCTCTTTTTGCCTGAGCTATAGACAAGCCTCAGGGGACACCTCTTTCTCTTTTCCCTGAGTCTCTCACCCCTTTGGAAAGGTAAGGAAGGGTCAGTCCATAGAGGATCACACAGAGGAAAAGAAGGGCTGAAAGAGAATTCTCTTTAAGGTCTAAATCCTTGCATACTTTTTTTTTTTTTTTTCCTGAGAGACAGTGTGAGCAGGGGAGGGTCAGAGAGAGAGGGAGACACGGAGTCTGAAGCAGGCTCCAGGCTCCAAGCTCTCAGCACAGAGCCCGATGCGGGGCTTGAACCCACGAACCGCAAGATCATGACCTGAGTCGAAGTCCAGTGCTTAACCAACTGAGCCACCCAGGCGTTCCACATACCTTCTTGATTATTATGATATAGTACATTCCTAGGGCAGCCTGGCTGGCTCAGTATGTAAAACATGTGACTTTTAACCTAGGGGTTGTGAGCCTCACAATAGGTATGGAGATTACTTAAAAATAAAATCTTTAAATAAAAAAATAGAAGGGCGCCTGGGTGGCTCAGTCGGTTGAGCGTCTGTCTTTGGCTCAGGTCATGATCTCGCTCACGGGTTTGAGCCCTGTGTCAGGCTCTGTGCTGACAGCTAGCTCAGAGCCTGGAGCCTGCTTCAGATTCTGTGTCTCCCTCTCTCTCTGTCCCTTCTCTGCTCATGCTCCATCTCTCTCTCTCTCTCAAAATATTAAAAATTTTTAAAAAATGTTTTAATATAAATAAATACATATACATGTATGTCAAAGAGGATGTTAGTGTTTAAGGCTTTTAAAATATAATGGCTAGGTGTTCTGTCAAAGATTACATCAATTTTAATCATACTTGCAAAGTATGAGATGCTTGCTTTCCAACGTCCTCATCAGTGCTGAGTATTGCCCTTTATCTTATGTTTTATTTAAATAATCTTTATTTCTTAAAAAAATTTTTTTTCATTTATTTATTTTTGAGAGAGCGAGACCAGGAGGGGTGGGGGGCAGAGAGAGAGGGAAACACAGAATCCAAAGCAGGCTCCAGGCTCTGAGCTATCAGCACAGAGCCTGACGTGCGGCTCGAACCCACAAACCGTGAGATCGTGACCTGAGCCAAAGTCGGACGCTCAACCGACTGAGCCACCCAGGTGCCCCTAAATAATTTCTTTCTTTCTTTCTCTCTTTCTCTCTTTCTTTCTCTCTCTCTCTTTCTCTCTCTCTCTTTCTTTCTTTCTTTCTTTCTTTCAATTTACATCCAAGTTAGTTAGCATCTAGTGCAATAATGATTCCAGTAGAATCCAGTGTTTCATCCCCTATGTATAACACCCAGTGCTCATCAAGTGCCCTCCTAATGCCATTTACCCATTTAACCCACTCCCCCACCCACAGCCCTTCCAGCAACCCTCAGTCTGTTCTCTGTATTTAAGATATGTTTTGTTCCTCTCCCTGTTTTTACATCATTTTTAGTTCCCTTCCCTTATGTTCATTTGTTTTGCATCTTAAATTCCTCAGATGAGTGAAGTCATATGATAATTTCGTTTAGCATAATACCGTCCACATAGTTCCATCCACGTAGCTGCAAATGGCAAAATTTCATTCTTTTTGATAGCCGAGTAATACTCCATTATATATATATCCCACATCTTCTTTATCCATCCATCGATGGACATGTGAGCTCTTTCCATACTTTGGCTATTGCTGATAGCGCTTTTATTTATTTTTGTTTTGTTTTTTTGTTTTTTAAATTTATTTGTGAGAGCGAGAAAGAGACAGCGTGAGCAGGGGAGGGTCAGAGAGAGAGGGAGACACAGAATCCGAAGCAGGCTCCAGGCTCTGAGCTGGCTGTCAGCACAGAGCCCAACGCGGGGCTCGAACCCATGAACCATGAGATCATGCCCTGAGCCGAAGTCGGCGCTTAACCAACTGAGCCACCCAGGTGCCCCGCTGATAGCGCTTTTATAAACATTGGGGTGCATATGCTCCTTCGAAACAGCACACCTGTATCCCTTGGATAAATACCTAGTAGCACAATTGGGGATTTAGGGTAGTTCTATTTTTAACTTTTCAAGGAACCTCCATATTGTCTTCCAGAGTGGCTGCACCAGGTTGCCTCCCGCCAGCAGTGCAAAAGAGATCCTCTTTCTCTGCATCATCGGCAACATCTGTTGTTGCCTGGGTTAATTTTAGCCATTATGCCTGGTGTGAGGTGGTATCTCATTGTGGTTTTGATTTGTATTTCCCTGATGATGAGTGATGCTGAGCATTTTTTCATGTGTCTGTTGGCCATCTGGGTGGATGTCTTCTTTTGAAAAGCATCTATTCATGTCTTTTGCCCATTTCTTCACTGCATTATTTGTTTTTTGAGTTAAATTTATTTTTTCAGAGAGGGAGTGTGAGTGGGGGAGGGGCTGTGGGGGGGCAGAAGATCCAAAGCGGGCTCTGCACGGAGAGCAGCATGCCCCATGAGAGATCACCTGAGCCGAAGTCAGACGCTCAATGGACTGAGGCACCCAGGAGCCCCTGGGTATTGCCCTTTAATTTTTAAAAATGTTTTTATTTATTTCTGAGAGACAGAGAGACAGCGTGAGCAGGGAAGGGTCAGAGAGAGAGGGAGACACAGAGTCTGAAGCAGGCTCCAGGCTCCAAGCTGTCAGCACAGAGCCCGACGCGGGGCTTGAACCCACAAACCGCAAGATCATGACCTGAGTTGAAGTCCAACGCTCAACTGACTGAGCCACCCAGGTGCCCCTGGGTATTGCCGTTTAAAAAAAAGCAGTCAGGGCGGGGGGTGCCTGTGTGGCTCAGTTAAGCAACCGGCTCAGGTCATGATCTCGTGGTTTGTAAATTAGAAGCCTGGGTTGGGTGCAGTGCAGAGCCTGCTTGAGATTCTCTCTCTCCCTTTCTCGCTGCCCCTCCCCTGCTCCTTCTCTCTCTCTCCTCTCTCAATAAACAAACAAACTTAAAAAAAAATAAAAATAAAAAAAAGGTGGTCAATACTGGCCAGGCTCAAAGTGGCTTGTACTCAGAAAACATGGTTCAGGGCACCTGTGTAGCTCATCGGTTAAGCGTTGGACTTCGGCTCAGGTCATGATCTCCTGGCTCTTGGGTTTGTGCCCCATGTCTGGCTCCATGCTGACAGCTCAGAGCCTGGAGCTTGCTTTAGATTCTGTGTGTGTGTGTCTCTCTCTCTGCCCCTGCCCCACTCATGCTCTGTCTCTGTCTCTCAAAAATGAATAAACATTAAAAAAAATTAAATATGCTCCTTTTCTTCTCCATCCCACATCTTCCACACACTACAGGTGGTTCTGTACCTGTCTTTGGTCTCTCTTCTGCCACCCCCCCCCAACCTTCTGAGAAGCTTTTCCTCTTCCTCCTTCCTGTTACTCAGTGCTATGTGTGTGTGCACGCGCAAGCGCGCTTGCACGTGCGGTGACCTCTTGATTCTGTCCATTCTCAGATTTTCCATCACAAAAGCCCCAAAGAACTACACTGGTTGGGAAGGGCCCTCTTCAGATGGTGAAGAGGAAGAAAATCATGGCAAAATCCTTCAGTGAGTGGAGAGCGGAAAGCTTTAACCATGTCAGCTGGTCATGTCTGAGAGGTTGGCTGTGTGCTCCTTGAAGACTCGGTAGGGTGTGTTGGTTTAGGTAGGGGCGTTGAACTGGACTTAGCACACAGCAAGGACCTAATAAATATTGGTTCAGCGAATGTGGGAGCACTGAGAAATGATCAACAATTCTGTGCTGGGGGTAGCAAGAGACATTTTACTAAGATCTTTGATCTAGGCCCGGCAGCAAGAAGTTTACCTTGAGCAGCAAGAAGGACATCACTTCCTCTGAAGGGAAGAACTAAAAGATGGTGAGGACGTGGTGGGGAGGGGGTAAAATGGGGGCAGGTAGGGAGAAGGTAATTCTACTTGATGGCTTTATTTTTCTCCATGAAAAAGGAGACTTGGGAGTATGAGATGGGAGAGGCAAAGGTTTGGAAAAGCCACTTGGGAAGAGGAAAGGGATCTAGAGACAAATGGAAGAATTCTGGGCGGGGATGAGGGCTCAGCTGAAGGTGGAGGCCATGTGTAAGTTTCAGCCTTGCAGAACCTCAGGTGGTTGAATGATAGGTTATAGGGGACCCATCATTTATTCAACAGGTAGAAGATGAATGGACGTGGAGGGCTCCCTAACACCGGGGAGCGAATATGGTGGCCATTAGCCGATGAAAGCGAAGCCAGGAAAGCCGGTACAATGTGGAGAGCAGGGAGCTATTTCCGATTTCACGTGGGCCAGTTGCGTGACCCCGAGGGTGCATGGCTGAGGTGCAAGGGAAAGTCATGGACATGAGGATGTCAAGTGACCGAGGCCAGGTTGGCGTGAGGATGTTAAAGTCTCCCACAATCCAGGGCGGCACGGCGAGCCACGTGACAGCCCCCCTTGATTGGTCCACAGTGAAGCATAGTCGAGAAGATGGCGGCCCAGCGAGAACCTCATCGTGATAGGTGTGTACACACAGCAGCACCCAGGGTGCAGGAGGGCGGTGAGGAGCGAGGGGAACGCGGCCTGTTCCTCTGGTCTGGACAAGGGAAGAGGGGGAGCTGTGGGAAGGGGCGAGAGTCAGAATATGGGTCTTGTGCACCAACAGTGGAGTCCTGACGGGCGGGGCTGGATTTCAGAGGCTGCGCGTGGCTCCGGCCGCTAACTTGTTCTGTGTCCCCCAGTTGAAGCCCAGTTTCCTAACACGTTTCAAAGGGCCCGGAGTAGAGTTTTAGCGCTCCTTCCAGTTGGGGACCTCGAGCTTGGACCGCGACCGGGTAAAAATGGCGGAGGGTCAGCCAGGCCTTGAACGGCGGGGCAAGCCGGGGCAAGGCCCTCTAGTGGCGTCTCGCGTCTCCACGGCGACGGGGCGCATGGCCCGGACGTGGGCGGGGCTTCGTGTGGGGCGGGGCATCTCTGTGACGCCAGGGGCTGGGCCTAAATGGCGAAACCCGAGAGGCTCCCGGGGGGGTTTGAACTGGCCAATGGGCGAGCTGCCGACCGGGTGTCGGAAAAGGAGGCGGAAGCGGGGAGGAGTCGCCGCGGGAGCTGGACTGCATCCGCCGCGGCGTCTCCATGGCACGGCCCTGGCCTCCGACTTCAACGACTTCATAAGGAGGCGTTTCTGGGCGCAGCCGTGTCGCTCCTGGTGAGATGCCGCCGGCAGGCGGGACCCCGGGCGCTTCGGGGCGCCCCGCCGCCGGGCTGGGTCCCCGAGGGAGGGATGGTCCCTGCCGCTCTCCCTCCCCTTCGGCCGCCCCTGCTTCCAGCCCTCTGGCAGGCTCGTCCCGCTCCAGTCAGAATGTGGCCCCTGCCCCGCCCCCCCCTCCCCTGGCGCGGGCCCTCTTCTCCTCGCGCTAACGGGCGGGCCGGCAGCCTCCCACCTGGCCTGGCCTCCGGCAGGACTCTACTGCCACCTCTGCCTTCCCCGGCAGGGCCTCGCCCTTCTCTCTATGGGCAGAAACTGGTCCCCTCCTGCCCGCCGTCGGAGACTGGCCCCCCGCCCCCTGCCCGCCGGTGGGCGTCGCCCCGGCCGCCTCTCCTTCCCGGCCGGCTTCGGTTCGTCAGTTATTTGTCCGCGCTTCGTAGGCAGCGCTGTTCCCGGAGGGCCGTCCCCCGGCCGCCCGACCCTGCGGGAGCGGGACCACCAGTCCAGGGGGCCTCACCGGGGGTCCCGTCCCGCCCCCGGCACCACCCGGCGTCTGACCGGCTCTAACTCGGATACTAAGTCCCAGCGGCCGCTGGCTGTTGCGCCCGGGAGGATTTTGCTTTCGCCGTCGGGGGTACCCGCTTGCGGCGCGAACGCCCCTTTCCCGTGCGGCTGCCGCCCCTCCCGCCTTCAAATACTATTGGTTCTCTCTGGGTTTCTATTCTGTCGGGAACGCCCCCTTCTCCTAGGAGACAGTTGCTCTGGCCCCGCCCGGAATATTCCTCCAGCTCCCTTCGTGGGTTCCGGCCCTTTGGGGCCCTCTTGGGGACCTAGCCGGTCCCTCGCTCCACGCACGCCAGCCAACACCTCAGGTTTTCCCTCTACTGGGCACCCACTTCTCCTGGGTGGGGCCTGGGCGTGGTGGTCCTTGCCCTCGAAGTCCCGCCCCCTGTCCCTCCCTGGGGAGGGGAACTCCCCCCGCCCCGCCCCCCCCGCCCCCTGCGCCCTCTACCCACCTGCCAGCCGTCCATCCACTGCCCCGCAGGTCGCTCAGCCTCTCCTATCTCCCCCCACTTTGGCAGGACAGTTGCTGTGCGACTTGGACAGTAGAGGAGCGCCTCCCAAGTTTTCATCCAACTGCCACCCCCAAAGCTTCCACCCTCCTCCCCTCAGAGAGGACGTTTGATGCCGGGCCCCTGAGATTCTCATTGACAAGCCCCTCTGGGTCCCCCTGAGCAGAGCCTGCTGACCCAATTGCCCACCTTTGCGGCTTTGATGCCTAGCCATGTCTGCCTCATCCTCAGGCGGCTCCCCCAGGTACTGCCAACACGGGGGGCGCCTCGGCGGAAGGGCAGGGAAAGGTGGTCAGGGGCCCGCAGGCCAGGCTCACCGGAGGCTTCTCTTTTCAGCCTCCCTGTTCTGCGTGTTGAAAGTCTGGTTCATGACCTTGAGAAATCATTTCTAAAGGGGAGGAGGGGAAAAGTACACGCAGGCCATCCCAGCTCTGGCTCCCCTTGCCCTCCCTCCCCAGGTGCCCTATTTCCCCGGTGGCAAACAGGGTCACCATTGTTGTCTTCATGGAGCACTAGGCGTGCCTGTTCCTTTTGAAAGGAGGCTGCATGCAAATAAATCACAATGATGTGGGAGGTGGCAGTTAGCAAGGTGCCGCTGCAGTCCAGGTGATTAGATGTCAAGCCTGATGAGGGAGAGAGATTTCCTAAATCTCTTGGCTTTTGAGTGAGGAGGGGGGAAAAACAAACAAACCCGTCTATTCACTCAGATTTGGTATTCCTTGCCCAAATGATGATGAGGACGCAATAAATATTTTTTTCTTTTTCATCAAGGTGTAATATACGTACAGCAAGATGCATGCTAAAGTGCTCCAGAATTTTTTATGTTGCATCTTTAGGTTACATTATTTTCCCAGAAGTATTTGTGGGGAGGGTGAAGCCGTATTTTGGGGCTGCCAGGAGGTAGTAGTGGGTTGGATCAACTGAATTTTCCAAGTCCCCTTCTGTCGGGGCATTCTTGGATGCTCCGCTACCAAATATTGGAGATTAAACTTGTGTTGTATTTGCAAATCTGGTGATGGGGTTGTTTACATATAAGCATGATGAATTGCATGTATATTATTAAAAAAAAATCTCCAAAACAAAACTAACCCTGCTCCTCAAGACTTTAAAGGGTAGAAAGAGGTATATTTGGGGAAAGAGTAACTTTTCATCATCTTGTTTGTGTTAATTTCATGAAATTTGAGTTATAGGGACTTTGTTCCTGAGCCTACTGTTTTGTTGTTGTGGTGGTGGTGGTGGTTTTAGAGAGAGAGGGAGCTCTCAAGCAGGGTAGAGGGGTATAGGGAGAGAGAGAGAGAAAGAATCTTAAGCAGGCTTCACGTTTAGCTTGGAGCCTGAAGCGGGTTCCATCTCAGGACCCTGGGATCTTGACCTGAGCTGGAATAAAGAGTTGGCTGGCTGGCGGACTGAGCCTCCCATACACTCCCCTGCTGCTCTTTTTATGACGGTCATTCGCGGAGCATTTCTCCAGGGCCACCTCTGCTCTGGGCATAGCCCTGGGCGCTTTCACCCTTGGCCAGACCAGTACCTTGCCTGTGGCTCCCGCGCTGCCTGCTCTTTGCCACTTGACAGCCAGCATGACAGCTGGGCTTTTCAGCCAAAGGTCACAATACGTGTGATGCGATGGCAAGTTACCAGGTCAGCCCTGTGAATGCCCATCACTCCCTGTTTCCATCCCACTGCTGGGCACACCATGCGTGCTCGGTGCTCATGAAAAGGGGGCCAAGTGATTCCAGACTGGTTCTCCGAGCCCTAAGCTTGTGTGTGATTTCGGGAGATCTAAGAACTAGAAGAGCCATATTTTTCCGCTTACAGTCTGGTTCTTGTGCCTGGGTGCAGGTTTCCATCGTGTGGGAAGAACGGAGTTACAAGTCTCACGCAGAAAAAGGTTTTGAGGACACCCTGTGGCGCACCCAGTGTAACTGTGACGGTAGGTGACGTGCCCACGGAGCAGCCCTCGGATCTGCGGCCCCGCCTCCAACGCTTCTGCGCCCCTTTTCCAGGACCTGCCTTTCCCTGCTGGCGCCGCTGTGGCCCATCGCTCTGCTAGGTGCTCTGGCGCCTGGCCTGCTCGCTGATGGGGATGGTTTTTGTTCTTCGGCTGCTGGGTGTGAGGAGGTTGCCTTAACCCGACCCTTCCGAGGTCCAAAAAGTCTCGAGAACAACTTTTCCAAAAAAAAAAAAAAAAAGAGTAGAAGGAACGAGAAAAGCAGGGGGAAGGGCTAGTTGCTGGGGGTGGGGGGCGGGCGGGGGCTGTGCAGCTGGGGGGGGGGTCTGCCCTGCTCCTCTTTTCCTCGGAGTCTATGCAACCTTCTCAGCTCAGCACTTCCTCTCGCTTTCTGTGGCCGTCCTCTCTCTCCTGCCTACTGCCTGATTCGCTCTGTGCTCGCTCCATTCCGCGTGGCCCCCCGCGCTCATCTGCACGCCCAGTTCAGATTAGGGCGCAGGAGGAGGTCCCTGCTGTCCCACTGGGCTCCGCTAAGTCCCAGGGAACGTGTGCATTCCAGCAGGCTTAGATGGAGATGCAGCCCTGGGGAGCCCGGGGCTGGCTTTGGGCTCTTCTGTGGGACGGGCGGGCCTTACAGACCCGTCTCTTGAGCAGACCTAGGTCTCCGCAGCGGTCTGCGGCTGGCATCTCTGCAGGAGCCTGCAGGAATAGCATTGCTGCCTTGGGTCCCGCCCGCATGCTAGTAGTTGGTAGCTGTCCCGCTCGCTTGGTGGCTAGGCTTTCCCAGTGGCCCCCAGAGGCCGTGAGCTCTGTTTTTTATGCCAGTTTACTCGTCCACAGATCAACCTTTTTTGTGTTGTCCTCCCCCGCCTGCCAGAAGCGAACCATGAAGGACCGCTCTTCAACTCCCCCCTTACATGTCCACGTGGATGAGAACACTCCTGTCCACGTCCACATAAAAAAACTCCCGAAACCGCCAGCAGCCAGCAGCCAGGTAGGAGCGTGCCGGGCGGGCGAGGCCAAGGCCGCGGATCTGGGGGAGTCACCTCCCGGCCCGGCCTCCTCGTGCTTCGAACTCCAAAGGTTCCCGAGGCAAATGCACTTGCTCTCAGAGGTCAGCTGCCTGGTTAGAAGGTAGGCAGCCCTGTCATCCAGAAGCGGCAGCTGTGGCCTTAGTCAGAAGAGGCTCCCCTGTGGAGCTGGAAGTGGATGCCACCAGTGTGACGCCACGGCCAGCTGTGTGGGGAAGTGACCCTGGGTTTGTCCCTTTCCACAGAAATCTCATAAGCGCGGAATGAAAGGGGACACCGTGAATGTGCGGCGGAGTGTCCGGGTGAAAACCAAGGTACCTTGGATGCCCCCTGGAAAATCATCCGCCCGGCATGTGGGATGCAAGTGGGAGGTAGGCTCATTCTCGTTCAGGCTTTCCTTCTCGGACTGGTCAGGTTCTAGCAGGCCTCAAACTCGGTAGGATTCAGGGTTGGCGGTAGCTCTTAGAGAGGGCCCAGTTGGCCCAGAGAGGCCCCGAGCGCCTTCCGCACCCCTGCAAGCACGGGACGTTCTCGGGTCCTTACAAGCCTGCGGTGTGGTAGGTCGTGTTCTCCCAATGTACAGATGAGGAAACTGAGGTTCAGAGAGACGAAGCCCCAGAGAAAGCGGCAGAGCCGGAGCTGGGGCCCAGGGGTGTCTCATGCTAGATGGTGTGCCCTTGGCCTCTCTGGTTTGCACGTGTGGAGCCACACGTCTTTTCCCGTGTGACTGCGATAGTATCTGAGGCGTAATTTAGAGAGACCTGTGCCAGAAACGTGCCCGTCTAAGAAAGCAGCGCCTCTTCTGAGGCGGTCCCCACAAGAGCTCATGCGTGTACTCCACGGGTGTCCTCCAGCCCGCTTCTGGAGCCATCTCCTGGTTAACCGGTGCCTTCCGTATTAGTTGTGAAGGTGCCAAGAGAATTACAGTCCTTTTTGTAGCCATGCCGCAACATGTTTTGCATGTCCGTCCGTCCATCCACCCATCCATCCATCCATCTGCACAGTGATTCTCGCGGCCTAACTTTTATTGAGACTTGGGCCAGACGCTGTCGGGCACTGTGGGGACAGCCTCCGGCTGGCAGGCTCAACCTCCTTAGGCTTACATTCTAGTCAGTTGCGACAAGAAACCTCAGTGACGAGGAGACAAGACCTTTTGGCTGCATTTTACGCAAAGATCTCATTATTGGGGCAAAAGTAAAAAGGACCTGAGGCTGCTTCCAGATGATGGCTGACCCATTTGGAAACAGTCTTTTGCTGATAGTTTATTACTTTTTTTTGATAGTTTATTACTTTTAAAATTAGAAATAAAAAGTAAAAGGAATTACTCTGAAGTCCTACTTCATGGGGTTGACTGCCTGATTTATCAGTTTTCCCGAAGAGACAAAGGGAGAATGGGGTATTCTAGGGAATAAATGAAAAGTGTTCTGACTTGACTTGTGTGTGTGTGTGTGTGCGCACGCGTGTGCGCATAAGAAAGATTGGAATTAGTGGTGCCTGGGTGGCTCATTTGGTTAAGCGTCCAACTCTTGGTTTCTGTGAGCCCCACACATTGGGCTTTGTGCTGACAGCACCGAGGCTGCTTTGGATTCTGTCTCCTTCTCTCTCTGCCCCTCCCCCACTAGCGCTCGTGCACTCTCTCTATCTCAAAAATAAACATCAAAAAAAAAAAATACATGAATACACTTAAAAACTTTAAATGCCTTTATTTTATTTTATTTTTAAATGTTTGTTTATTTTGAGAGAGAGAGCACATGAGCAGGGAGGGGCAGAGAGAGAGGGAGACAGAATCTGAAGCAGGCTCCAGGCTCTGAGCTGTCAGCACAGAGCCTGATGCAGTGCTCAGACCCGTGAGCGAGATTGTGACCTGAGCCAAAGTCGGATGCTCGACCGACTGAGCCACCCAGCCACCCTAAAAACTTTAAATGCCTTTAAAAAAGAAAAGGGAAAGAAAGTTTGGGATTAAAATGCGGTCTTCCATTTTTTTGCTACATGTACCTGACTAATCAGTTAGTTGTAAATGAAAAACAACTGTTTTGAAAACAAACATGAGCTCTCATTTTTGTTGAATGGCGTATACTGTAGTTGAAAAACTTACTGACCTCTCTCCTGTTGGCAAGTGTAGGAGAAATCAGCAAACTTTTTTTATACTGTTTGGAGAGGATTGGTGAAATCATTTAACAGTTCTGGAGCATTTATGAAAACATTGATGCTATAGTTTTGTAAAATTAAAATTTTTTTAAATTTCTTTTTATTTTTAAGTAATCTCTACGCTTAGTGTGGGGCTTGAACTCACAAACTCAAGATCAAGAGTTGCATAGTCCAAACACCCTAGGGATGCTATAGTTTTATACCTAGGAATTGATGCTATAGTTTTTTTTTGTTTGTTTTTGTTTTTTAAGTTTATTTCTTTTGAGAGAGAGTGAGAGAGAAAAAGAGAGAGCAAGCAGGGGAGGGGCAGAGAGAGACAATCCCAAGCAGGCTCCCTGTCAGCATGGAAGCCCAATGCAGGGCTTGATCTCCTGAACCTCAAGATCATGACCTGAGCTGGAATCAAGAGTTGGCCGCTTAACTGACTGAGCCAGTGCACATGAGTACAGGGATCATGTATAAAGATGTTTGTAAGAGAGAAAAATTGGAAGCTACCTAAATGTCTGTCAGGAGGGTATTGGTTAAATTATGATATATGCATGCAGTGGAATAGCATAGAACTGTTACCGTGATGGAGGTAGATATTTATATGTGATCATGAAGCATGGAGCCGCACAGCAAGTAGGGTTTGGCCCTATTTGTACAAACAAGGGCATCTGTGGGGCACCTGGCTGACTCAGTAGTCAGAGCATGACTTTTTTTTTTTTTAATGTTTATATATTTTTGAGAGAGCGAGAGACAGGGTGTGCGGGGGAGGAGCAGAGAGAGGGTGGGAGACACAGAATCTGAAGCAGGCTCCAGGCTCTGAGCTGTCAGCACAGAGTCTGACGTGTGACTCAAAATCACACACTATGAGATCATGACTTGAGCCGAGGTCGCTTAACCAACTGAGCCACCCAGGCACCCCTCTTTTTTTTTTTTTTTTAAAGTTGAATTATTTTGAAAGAGAGAGAGATAGACAGAATACCTGCTGTCCACATGGAGCCCAATGCAGGGCTCCATCTTACGAACCTCAAGATCATGACCTGAGCCGAGATCAAGAGTCAGACCCTTAACCTACTGAGCCACCCAGGCGCCCCAGAGCATGTGACCATGTGACTCTTGATCTTGGAGTCATGAGTTTGAGCCCCATGTTGGGCGTAGAGCTTCCTTTAAACGAATGAGAAAAAAAAAAAGGACATCTGTATTGGTGTGTATATATGTGTGTTTGTATATGCATAATATTTTCTGGAAAGATATATAAAAAGTAGTAAGCAGTTGGAGGGCCCTTAATGGTTTATTTTTTATTGTCTGCTTGAAACTCAATATAACAAGCATACTATATTTTATAATTAAAAGTGGTTTTTAAAAAACGGAGAAGACTTGGTAGTTTTTGAAATATACATTAAAGATCTGCCACTATGGAAATTGACTTCCCTACTGACCTAGGTTGCTAGAAGCTACGGCCCCCTCTGGAGAGCTCAATGACTGCTTTCAGTCCTGGGGCCATGGACTCCTAGAAATAGAGCTCAGAGAGGTGACTTGTCTCTCAAATAATAGCTGTATTTGATGATGTCCCCTCAAGCCAGTGCCTTTCTCCTTCCCAGTGGTGCTCAGTTTCTGGGAAGACCCAACCTGACCTTTCCATTATGGGCAAGGGAGAAAGATTCTATGATGAGGAAACGCGGGGTGAGCTGGACATGGACCCCAGAACACATGCTGTGTACCTGTGGGGATTCTTGTTTGATTTTTTTTTTTAATGTTTATCTATTTTGAGAGACAAGAAAGAGAGAGAGAGAGAGCAGGGAGAGGGACAGAGGGAGATTGAAGAGAGAGAGAATCCCAAGCAGGATTCGTACTATCAGTGCAGAGCCCAATGTGGGGCTCTATCTCACTAACTGTCCAATGTGGGGCTCTATCTCACGAACAGTGAGATCATGACCTGAGCTGAAATGAAGAGTCCGTCACTTAACCCACTGAGCCACCCAGGCGCCCCTCTTGTTTGATTTAAAATTTTTTAAAAAATTTTTATTTAAAAAGTTTTTCTTTAATGTTTTATTTATTTCTGAGAGAGAGAGACAGCGTGAGCAGGGGAGGGTCAGAGAGAGAGGGAGACAGAGAATCTGAAGACAGGCTCCAGGCTCTGAGCTGTCAGCACAGAGCCTGACACGGGGTTCAAACCCGTGGACCATTAGATCATGACCTGAGCCAAAGTCGGACACTCAACCGACTTATCCACCCAGGTGCCCTGACTGCCCTGGGACTCCTGGGTGGAAAGAAGCTTTCTGATCTTTTCTTAGAAAGAGACTCCTTGTTTTGTTTTTTGTAACGGTATCGTATTTTACTTATTGTATTCTTTTTGGACACATTTTGACTATATTTGCAATTGTACCTTATTGTTTTTTAAAGCAGTATTCATTGTGGGTATATTTGTACCATGATGTATTTAACCAATACTGTCTTGTCATACATTTATCTTTATCTTTGCTATCCTTGCCTTGATATTAAATATTGATTCATATTCTTAGATATTCTTTTATTTTTTTTAACATTTATTTTTGAGAGAGAGAGAGGAGAGAGAGAGACAGTATGTGAGCAGGGGAGGGGCAGTGAGGGAGGGAGACACAGAATCTGAAGCAGGCGCCAGGTTCTGAACGGTCAGCACAGAGCCTGATGCAGGGCTCGAACCCGTGAACCATGAGGTCATGACCTGAGCTGAAGTCAGACGTTTAACCGATTTAGCCCCAGATTCTTACATATTCTTAATAAGTCCCTAGAAATAAGTGACTGGGACAGAGGACACATGCATTTTAAAAATTGTACCCTGTAAGTCCTACTTGTTTGGCATGAGAGTTATACTTTTTTAATTTTTAAATGTTTATTTTATTTTTGAAAGAGTGAGAGAGAGTGTGTGCATGGGGGGAGGGGATGGCAAGAGAGAGGGAGAGAAAGAATCCCAAGCAGGCTCTGCGCTGACATGGGGCTCAGTCTCATGAACCACAAGATCATGACCCGAGCCAAAATCCAGAGTCAGACACTTAACCAACTGAGTGCCCCGGCGCCCCGAGTTATAGTCGTATTGAATACTTTTATTCCTGAGAGTCACCCTCTTCCCTTGGAATCTGGTACAGAGGTTGGCCACTTGGGCTTAAAAGGAACAGAACTGTACAAATAATGAGAAATAGCAAGTGCTTAATGCACCAGAATAAACCTAGAGACTGAGAGAGTCAAGTTCAACATATCAAAAACCCATGGAAACCCTGGTTCCCAGATCATAATAGCTTTCTTTCTGGAGTCTTACATGCAAAGGCTCATACAGCTTTACGTAATCATTTTGGAGGGGGTACATGCATTTTGTTTAAAAAATATGTTTTGATGCTGATGTATTTAAATATTTCCAGACATCATACCATTCTACCCCTAAAGCATTCAGCATGCATTTCTAATAATATGTTTCTATGTAACCGAAATAACAACAATTAGTCCTAAAAGCTGTATTTCTTCTTTTCATATATCTGGTCCACACTCACATTTAACCACTTGTCCCCAAAGTACCTTTTATAATAAGCAGATGTGGGTTACTTGCAACGGCCCACTGTTATGCATTCGTATTCATTTAAATTTTTTTTTTTAATGTTTTATTTATTTCTAGGAGAGAGAGAGAGAGACAGCGTGAGCAGGGGAGGGTCAGAGAGAGAGGGAGTCACAGACTGAAACAGGCTCCAGGCTCTGAGCTGGCAGTTAGCACAGAGCCCGACGCGGGGCTCGAACCCACGAACCGCGAGATCATGACCTAAGCGAAAGTCGGACGCTTAACCGACTAAGCCACCCAGGCGCCCCACATTCGTATTCATTTAAAAGGCTTTTGACTTAGTTCACTTCTGCCCTCAGTAAATGAAATCATTCACCGCCCCCAACTTCTGCCAGCTTTGAGTATTGTGACTATTTATGTCAGCTTGTTCTGTCCTTTATTTTAAACTTGACATCGTAACACAGGCTTATTTTTTGGGTCGAATAATCTTTAGAAACGTCACGTAAACGGGTAGGTGACGTTCCATTAAGAAGAAGCCGCGGTTGTTCTCTCCTTCCCGGGGTCCCCGTGGTCGGCCCTCGGCGTTTTAGCCCTTCCTGCTTCCGCAGGACAAGCAGGTGGTGCTCGAACTGACGGTTGTGGCTTTGCCTTATGAGTTCACGTGTCTCTCCCTCCTCTGCATCAGAATCCTCCTCATTGCCTGGAGATCACGCCACCATCTTCAGAAAAGCTGGTCTCGGTGATGCGGTTAAGTGACCTCTCTACAGAAGATGACGACTCGGGTCACTGTAAAATGAACCGTTATGATAAGAAGATTGACAGTCTAATGAACGCGGTTGGTTGTCTCAAGTCTGAGGTGAGGAAGGTAGGGAGTGGAAGAGCTATTGGCCTGAGGACGTGAGGTACCCCGCAGGCCGGGTCCTGGTGGCCCACATCTTTCCTCGGTCCCCTCCCGGCAGGCTGCCCAGGGCTTTAGATGCCCCTGAGGAGGCAGCCGGGGCAACCTGGGATCCCTCTCCACTTACCCCAGGCCTGGCCCTGACCCCGCCTGGTGCTTCGTATGGCTGCCCTGGTTGGATCTGTCACCGCAGTAAATGAAGCTGGTGGTGGTATTTGTCCCTGTTTTGGAGACGAAGTGACGGGGACACCGGGACCTGTTTCCCAGTTGACACAAAAGTTTTAAAAAAGAACAAAGCCCCAAAAGAGGTGAAGGAAGTTTGTCCTCAGTTGGTGGGCCATGCCCTTAATTGGGAACAACCTGGAAGTCCACGGCCCTGGCCCGGGAGGGTGGCGGGAGCTGGCGTGAAAGTCTGGGTCTTGAGTGCTGACGTGGCCCGTGTCTTGCTGACATGGCCTGCCTTTAATCCGCCACCCTGTCCCTGGGGCCCGTAGGCCCTCCTGGAGAAGCTGGGGCTGGCTGCCCGGCAACAGCCCTGTCCCCACAGCGGGCAGTGCGCGGGCCTTCTTGTGACACCTCTCCTGCGGTGTGCCCACCGAACCACGGTTTGTATCCCGGCCCTGTCCCCAGCCAGCCAGGCACTTGGGCCCTCTGCACCCGGTTTTCTCAGTCCCGAGGAAACGAGATGAACAGCGTCCGCCCAGAGTCTGTGTGATGATTAACTGAGATTGCAGCCAACAGGACCTAAGCACGTCTGTGCCTGTCAATCGGAGGCGCCCTTATCTGGCCCAAAGCGATGGGCCTGGCGACGAGCCTCGGAGGAACCGTCCCCTCAGTGGCCCCTGCCTGCGTGCCCCCCTGCACAGGTCAAGATGCAGAAAGGTGAGCGCCAGATGGCCAAAAGATTCCTAGAGGAGCGGAAGGAGGAGCTGGAGGAGGTGGCCCATGAGCTGGCCGAGACCGAGCACGAGAACACCGTGCTGAGGCACAACATCGAGCGCATCAAGGAGGAGAAGGACTTCACCGTGTAAGGCGGCCCGGCCCCAGAGCGCGTTCCCCCCGCCGCCGCCCCCCCCCCGGGTCCCAGCACCCCCGGGCTTATGGCCGTCTGCCAGTCACATGGCCAGCTACCAGAAGGTGCCCGTGATTCACGCTGGGAGGGAAGACGAGAACCCCTCACAGAGTGCAGTGGGGGCAGGGAAGCCTTTCTGGAAAAAGCGACGTTTAAGGAGCGTCCTGCGGGGTGGTTAGGGGAGGCGGCCAGTAGGTGCTGGGAACAAAGGATGCTGGATCTGGTGTGAAAGCCCCCAGGGAGGCGTTTGCAACCCAGAAATGGAATGCAGGCCTGAAGGAGCAGGGGAGAGGGCAGGGGGCGCCATGGAGGTTGGCGGAGGCCGCTCTTAGCGGTCGTTTGGAGGAGTGTGCCCTGAGCAGCCACGGAAGGGTGTTCAAAGCAGGGAGTGGTGTGCGGCCAGGCTTGGCTCCGCTGTGAAGAGTGGATGGGGAGGCTCAGAAGCGGATCTGAAGGTGGCGGTTTGAAGGCTGTGGCAAGGGCCAGGGCCAGAGGTGACGCTAATGACTAAGAAGCCAGCAGGGCCGCGGTTGCCATCACATCACCTGAGGTGGAGGCCCTGCTGTGGCGCCCAGGTGGCCGCCCGGGAGCCATCCCTCCCCCTCCCCCACTGTCCCCTGACCGGAGATGAGGCTCGCAGGGCATTGTGAGGCGAGCCTCAGAGCTCTGGGTGGGCCGTGGCCTGGGAGGGCTCATAGAGCCCTATTCTCTCTGGCCCCAGGCTTCAGAAGAAACACCTCCAGCAGGAGAAAGAGTGCCTCATGTCCAAGCTGGTAGAGGCTGAAATGGATGGGGCTGCTGCCGCCAAGCAAGTCATGGCCTTGAAGGACACCATCGGGAAGCTGAAGACAGTAGGTGGTGGGACTGGGCCCAGAGAGGGGCAAGCTGCAAGCTGGGGAGGGGTCTTTACGCAGTCATCAGGCCCACTTTGTGACATCCCTGGGCCAGGGGAGAGCACGCTTGACGCCTCAGCCCCCACCCCCACTCTCACTTCTGGGGCCTGATCCTCGAGGATGACCTCTGGTGGCCAGGGTTTCTGAGTTGACCTCATCATGGGTCTCCTGGGATCACAGTGAGTCAAGGCCTAAGTCTGATTCCTGCAAGTTTCAGCCACAGTTTGATTCCTGCGAGTATCGGCCACCAGGTGTCGTCCTCCTCTTCCTCCACTTCTTCCAGGAAGCCTGCCTTAACTGCACTTGCCCACGCTGGGCGCCCCAGCCCTTGTCCCTCGGTCGCTCTCAGCTCCTGCCCCATCCTTCCAGGTCCACCTCCTCTGGGAAGCCTGCCCTTGACCACTCTGGCCCCGTACACAGCCCTGGGCTGCTTACCTGGGCTTCCTGGCTCCAGCGCCTCTTTAAAGGGGCCTGGCTCTACCACGTGCCCCCTCCTCCCCCTGTACCGTGTAACACTGCTTGCTGTCTTCCAGGAGAAACAAATGACCTGCACGGACATTAACACCCTGACGAGGCAGAAGGAACTTCTCCTGCAGAAGCTAAGCACATTTGAGGAGACCAACCGCACCCTCCGAGACCTGCTGAGGGAACAGCACTGCAAAGAGGTGAGCTGGGACTCGGCCACGTCCCGCGGCACCAAGGGCCCATCTGCTGCGAGCCTCCATGGCCCCCTCCGCCGTTCCTCATCGGGGAATAGAATGAACTAGCAGTGCCGGGCCCGAGGGGGCCGTGGGAGGATCTGACAGGATGTTCACGGGATGCGCTGGGCACCCCTGGTAGACGGGCGCTGCCTTAGTTGTCGAAGCTGGACCTGGTGGCGCAGGAAGGGACCCGAGGAGCCCGGGATGAGCTCGGCCCCTGGGTGAAGGGAGGATGGCTAATGGCTGGCACCAACCGTTGGGCTGCGCTTTTCTTAAAAGGTGGTCTCTGGAAGATATTCTGTATTAGCAGATGATTCTGGAAAGACTGACGGCCCAAACAGCCATCTTCCTGTTTGGTTCACATCAGAGACCATAGTGTCTTTTGTTTTGTTTTGTTTTATGTTATGTTTGCATTGTGAACTTCTTGTTTTTATTTAAAAGAATTAGTATTCGGGGCGCCTGGATGGCTCAGTCGGTTAAGTGTCCGACTTCGGCTCGGGTCGTGATCTCACGGTTCGTGGGTTCGAGCCCCACATCAGGCTCTGTGCTGACAGCCAGCTCAGAGTCTGGAGCCTGTTTCAGAATCTGTGTCTCCCTCTTTCTCTGACTCTCCCCTGCTAATGCTCTGTCTCTCTCAAAAATAAATAAATGTTAAAAAAAAAAAAAGAATTAGTATTTAATTCATTATTTAGTTTTTAAATTTTTATTTAATTAAAAAAAATTTTTAATGTTTCATTTATTTCTGAGAGAGAGAGAGAGAGAGGCAGCATGAGCAGGGGAGGGGCAGAGAGAGAGGGAGACACAGAATCTGAAGCAGGCTCTAGGCTCTGAGCTGTCAGCACAGGGCCTGACGTGGGGCTTGCACTCACAAAGCATGAGATCATGACCTGAGCTGAAGTTGGACGCTTAGCCGACTGAGCCACCCAGGCGCCCCTAAATTTTTTAATTAAAAAAGTTTTTAATGTTTTTTTTTTAATATTTTTTATTTATTTCTAGGAGAGAGAGAGAGACAGCGTGAGCAGGGGAAGGTCAGAGAGAGAGGGAGTCACAGACTCTGAAACAGGCTCCAGCCTCCGAGCTGGCAGTCAGCACAGAGCCCGACGCGGGGCTCGAACCCACGAACCGCGAGATCATGACCTAAGCGAAAGTCGGACACTTAACCGACTAAGCCACCCAGGCGCCCCAAATTTTTTAATGTTTATTTTATTTTTGAGAGAGAGACGGCGTGAAAGTGGGGGAGGGGCAGGGAGCGAGAGACAGAGCAGAGACAGAGACAGAAAGAGACTGACCCAGAATCTGAAACAGGCTCCACGCTCTGAGCTGTCAGCACAGAGCCTGATGTGGGGCTTGAACTCATGAACTACAAGATTATGACTTGATCTGAAGTTAGATCATGAGTTGATGCTTAACTGACTGAGGCACCCAGGTGGCCCTATTTATTTGTTTTGAAGGTAGGCTCCACACTCAATGTGTGGCTTGATCTCACAACCCGAAGATCAAGAGTATAGTGCTCTACTGATTGAGCCAGCCAGGTGCCCCACCCCCCAGCTAGTATGTAAAATAAGGAATAGAAGTGGTATGTTTATAGACCAGCCTTCCAAACAAAATCTTGTCCATGTAGTTAAATGTCTCCTTTGGTGATAAGCTTATCAGAGGGATCCTTTAGCTCCAATCAGATAGTTTGCATCACTTACGTATGCATCACTTAGTATACTATTGTTTAGCCTGTTTTCAAACCTTATGGAAATGATAGCGTTCCACATGTATTCTTTTGAGTTTGTTTTTTCACTCAAATTAAAAAAAAATTTTTTTAATGTTTACTTACATATTTATGAGGGAGAGAGAGAGAGACAGCGCGTGCCTGTGTGCAAGAGAATGGGGGAGAGGCAGAGAGAGAGGGAGAGAGAATCCTAAGCAGGTTCTGTACTGTCAGCACAGAGCCTAAATCGGGGCTCCATCTCACAAACTGTGAGATCATGACCTGAGCCGAAATCAAGAGTCAGACGTTTAACCTACTGACCTATTCAGGCTCCCCGTTACTCAATAGTTTTATAAGATCCATCCAATTTTCTCCTGAGACCTAAGGTAGTTAACTTTCACTGCTATATTCCATTTTATGACTAATCCACAACTTATCCTTTCTTCTGTTGATGGACACTATTTTCAGTTGTTTCCTATTAAACAAGCCCTCAGGGCGCCTGGGTGGCTCAGTCGGTTAAGCCTCAGATTTCGGCTCAGGTCATGATCTCACAGTCTGTGGGTTCGATACTGGTGTCGGGCTCTGTGCTGACAGCTCAGAGCCTGCAGCCTGCTTCAGATTCAGTGTCTCCCTTTCTGCACCTCCCCCGTTCGCTCTCTGTCTCTCAAAATAAAATAAAGACATAAAAAAAATAATTTATTTTGGGCATTCATGTACACTATCCTGGTGTATTTGAGAGTTTCTAGACTATATTTCTATCAATTTATTAGTCATAGCTAAATTATTCTCTTAAAATGGTTAATACCTATTTAACGTCTGGCTCAGTATACTTGGCTGGGGAATTCTTTCTTAACTGCTATTTTTTTTTTTTAAGTTTATTTTGAGAGAGAGAGAGAAAGAGAGAGGGGGAGGGAGGGACAGAGGGAGGGAGAGACAGAATCCCAAGCAGGCTCTGTGCTGTCAGCGCAGAGTCTGACACGGGGCTTAAACTCACAAACCGTGAGATCATGACCTGAGCTGAGGTCAAGAGTTGGAGGCTTAACCAAAAGAGCCACCTGGGTGGGCACTTTTTAACCTCTCTGGGCCTCAGTTTTCCCACCTGTGAAGTGGGACTAGCATCTTCCATGTGGTATCATGTGAGGACATAGATGAGGGACTGGCATGTTGCCTGGCGCATGATAGCTGTGTGGTAAGTGTTAGGTGCTGCTGCTGTTTGTCCTGGGACTGGGGCCCCCAGAAAACCCTCTTTCTTCCCAGTATTTCTCCTTTGGGACTCCTTAGCTTCTACTGTCCTGGAATTCTAGAATCTCCCATTGGAGATGAAGGGTCAGCTAACCTGGGCTCCCACCCACGGCAGCTACTCTCCTTTGAGTCCCAGGCTCTCCTCTCCCCCTGCCCACGTGGCTCTTGGGCCGGCCCTCCCACCTCGGTGCTTCCTATGCTCCGTGGATGAGAGTTTCCTCTGGCCGTGGGGCCAGTTGGCTTAGGGCCCAGCTCTGCCGTTTGCAGCTGCGTGATCTCGTGCCGCTCACCTCACTTCTCCCAGCTCGGTCTCCTCCTCTCGAAAATGGGGGCGGTCATAGGTCGCGGCTCCTTCGAATGCGGGATTCGGTGAGATTGCGTTTTCGCTTGGGTAGCGCCCCCCGGAGGCTCGGAGGACACGGCGTAAAGGGCAGTGCGAGCAGCTCCACGCCTTAGCTTCCATCCCGTGTTCTTTGCCTCCTCCCGTTGCCCGAGAAACCGTGACGCCGGCCTCTCCGCTCCCAGGCCTGCCGTGGCTTGTGACTGGGACCTGTGAGCCGGAGAGGAGAAGGGAAGGCGAGCCGAGCCCGCTTCTAGGGAAGAATTGAGCCGGTTCACAGCCACGGCCTGTTTGGGAAGATGGGCAAGGGCGTGAGCGTGCAGGTGGGGAGGAGGGAGCTCAGGGGCTGATAAACATATGAGTAACGGGGAAATGCAAGCTAAAGCAGCAGCTGGAAAGACTGGCCGCTGCCCAGAGCCCTCCTCCTGCCCGTGGCCATGCAAACCCGCGCAGGCATTTTGTAGGTCATTTCAGCTGCCGCAGATCACAGACCTTCAGGCTCAGGCACTTTGTACACGCCTGGCCCAGCACAGCACTTCGGTACAGTGCTGGCATTTCTGTGACCTGGGAACACCTTCCTTGCCCAGAGGCCGTGCAAGGGCAAAGGTTAAAAATACAATGGTCTGTTAGAGAAAGAAGGCCGATTAGATGCTGCTGAGGGGATGGGGGTGGGCGGGGAACGAGACTGTTTTAACAGGTCTTTCCGTTGGGATGATGGAAATGTTCCGGAACTAGGGAGTTGTGGTAGTTGCACAATATTTGAAGGTACTATATACGCCACTGGATTCTACACTTAACAGTGGTTAAGGGGCGCCTGGGTGGCTTAGTCAGGCATCTGACTTTGGCTCAGGGCACGATCACACGGTTTGTGAGTTCAAGCCCCACATTGGGCTCTGTGCTGACAGCTCGGAGCCTGGAGCCTGCCTGCTTCAGATTCTATGTCTCCGTCTCTCTCTGCTCCTCTCCTGCTCACACTCTGTCTCTTTTCTCTCTCTCTCTCTCTCAAAAATAAATAAATGTTAAAAAAAAAATGAAAAGGGTGCCTGGGTGGCTCAGTCGATTAAGTGTCTGACTTTGGCTCAGGTCATGATCTCACAGTTTGTGAGTTCAAGCCCTGCTTCGGGCTCTGTGCTGACAGCTCAGAGCCTGGCGCCTGCTTCGGATTCTGTGTCTCCCTCTCTCTCAGCCCTTCCCCCACTCATGCTCTGTCTCTGTCTCAAAAATAAATAAACATTTTTAAAAAATGGTTAAAATGGCACGGTTTATGTTAGCAATGTGTTACCACAGTTTAAGAAATTAATAATGGAGTGTGCCACAAACCATTGAATTGTGCATTTTATTTTACTTATTTATTTTTAAATGTTTGGTTTATTTACTTTTGAGAGAGAGAGAGAGAGAGCAAGCAAGCGCGCTCAGGTAGGAGAGGGACAGAGGGAGAGAGAGACCCAGAATCCAAAACAGGCTCCAGGCCCTGAGCTGTCAGCACAGAGCCCGACGTGGGGCTTGAACCCACAAACCACGAGATCATGACCTAAGTCGGAAGTTTAACTGATTGAGCCACCAGATGCAACTGAATTGTGCAGTTTATTTTATTTTATTTTTTTTAATGTTTTTTATTTATTTCTAGGAGAGAGAGAGAGACAGCGTGAGCAGGGAAGGGTCAGAGAGAGAGGGAGTCACAGACTGAAACAGGCTCCAGGCCCTGAGCTGGCAGTCAGCACAGAGCCTGACGCGGGGCTCGAACCCACGAACCGCGAGATCATGACCTAAGCGAAAGTCGGACGCTTAACCGACTAAGCCACCCAGGCACCCCTGAATTGTGCATTTTAAATGGGTGGCTTGAATGGTATCTGAATTTTTATCTCAAAAAAGCTGTTGGGTTTTTTCTTTTTTTAAAGATTTTTTTTTTTTTATTTTTAAGTAATCTCTACACCCAACATGGGGCTCAAATTCACAACCCTGAGATCGAGAGTCGCACACTCCACCCACTGAGCCAGCCAGGTGCTCCTCAAGCTCTTTATAAAAAATCAAGTTGTTGGGGCGCCTGGGTGGCTTAGTCGGTTAAGCGTCCGACTTTCGCTTAGGTCATGATCTCGCGGTTCGTGGGTTCGAGCCCCACGTCGGGCTCTGTGCTGACTGCCAGCTCAGAGCCTGGAGCCAATTTCAGAGTCTGTTTCTCTCTCTCTCTCTGACCCTCCCCTGCTCACGCTGTCTCTCTCTCCTAGAAATAAATACAAAATATTAAAAAAAAAATCAAGTTGTAGCATAAAAATACAATATGCTATCATTTTGGTCAAATCACTTATAAACCCCATCGCATCCCTACCCCCCTAAAGATAATATTTCTCTAGATGTAGTGATATATAAGTGCATAGAGAAAAGATTGGCAGGACACTCATCAAACTAATAATAACAATGGGGTGGGGTTTGGAGGTGGATGAGGGGGACTTTAGCTTTACTCGTATTCACGGATTATTTTATAATGAGATTACAATCTATTTATGGCTCCTATAATTGGAAAGTAGTAGTTTTGGCAAAAAGGAAAGAATTCATAGGATGTAGACATCTGGGTTCATTGCTTAACGACCTGGTTCTCCCTGTGTTTTCCCTTAAAGGATTCCGAAAGGCTCATGGAGCAACAAGGAGCCCTACTTAAAAGGCTGGCGGAGGCAGACTCAGAAAAAGCGGTAACACAGCGCCCCCTGGCGGCTCTGGTGGGGTTTAGGCGACGGTGCGCAGAGGGGCTGGAGCGACCCCAGCAGCCCGTCTCCAACATTTCTTTGGGTCTTAGTTTCCTGATCTATAAAATGGGCTAATGTCCCCTTACCCTGCCTGCCCCATGGGGCTTGTCTAGTTGATCAGTCGGGAGCTCGAACCACCAAGCTGAACACCCAACCTGAGGGATGTGGCTCCTGCTGTTGGATTTTCTGACTATCAGTCTTGTTACTTAAATTTCCTGATTTGCATTAAAATCCATCAAAAGGTAGACTTTTTGACTCAACAGTTTCAGTTCTGGGAATCTCTCCCAAGGCAGCACGCTCCAAAGTCTGGTCCCTGGAACCCTAAGTTCCTCGACGATGTTAATGGGCGCCAGGAACAAAGCAGGGGAGTGATCTGCGGCCAGATGAGCTGGGAGACTACTGGCTGGCCTGCACAAAAAATGCACCATGTTAACTCCCCAGAGCTTCTGGAGTAGTTGAGCCATTAGCGCCCACACGAGTCTCCCAAGGGAGAGGGAAGATGGAGACCACCTTACCCCCGGCGTGGCGCTTGGCCCTCGCTGCCTCTCTGAATGTGACCTGGGGGATTCAGCATGAAGAGGGTAACGCCTGAATCTGCATATCCAGCTTGAGAGCCTGGGAATCAAATGATGATCCATCCGTAAATTGAAACTTTTAAGTTGCTGTTTCAAAAGATGTAGAAGATTTAATACCTTTATGGTAAAGGTGGGACTGTGGGTTCTGGAACAAAATAAGCAGAAGACTTCTTTTTTTTTTTTTTTTTATGTTTTTATTTATTTCTGAGAGAGAGAGACAGCGTGAGCAGGGGAGGGGCAGAGAGAGAGGGAGACACAGAATCCGAAACAGGCTCCAGGCTCTGAGCTAGCTGGCAGCACAGAACCCGACGCGGGGCTCAAACCCACGAACAGTGAGATCGCGACCTGATCTGAAGTTGGACACTTAACCAACTGAGCCACCCAGGCACCCCCACAACTAATATTATTTAATTTAATTTAATTTAATTTAATATTTTTGAGAGAGCGGGAACACGGGGGGACAGAGAGAAAGGGAGAGAAAGAATGCCTGGCATGGAGCCCCATATGGGGCTCAAACTCATGAACTGTAGATCACGATCTGAGCCGAAATCACGAGTCAGACGCTTAACCAACTGAGCCATCCAGGCGCCCCTATCTTTATTTTATCTTGCAAGATCAATGCGTGTGTGTGTGTGTGTGTGTGTGTGTGTGTGTTTTTTTTATGTTTTTATTTATTTCTGAGAGAGAGAGACAGCGTGAGCAGGGGAGGGGCAGAGAGAGAGGGAGACACAGAATCTGAAACAGGCTCCAGGCTCTGAGCTAGCTGTCAGAACAGAGCCTGATGCAGGGCTCAAACCCACGAACCGCGAGATCATGACCTGAGCCGAAGTTGGATGCTTAACTGACTGAGCCCCTCAGGTGCCCCTGCAGAAGACTTCTTAATATCTTTTAACAGTGGTTTTCTTTGCCCGGGGGATTATGGGGATTCTAATTTAGCATTTTTTTGTTTTTCATTGTTTCCCACGACTAATTATTAATATTATTATTAAAATATTTTTTAACATTTTTAATCATTTTTGAGAAACAGAGAGAGACAGAGCACTAGCGGGGTAAGGGCAGAAAGAGAGGGAGACACAGAATCCGAAGCAGGCTCCAGGCTCTGAGCTAGCTGGCAGCACAGAGCCCGACGCGGGGCTCAAACCCACGAACCGTGTGATCGTGACCTGAGCCGAAGTTGGATGCTTAACCGACTGAGCCCCCCAAGCGCCCCCATATTTGTTGTCTTAAATGTTCAGTACAGATATTGGGTGCTTCCTGCCAGGGTCTCTGTGACTTGGGCTGGTGTGTTTGGGATCTTGGGCTTCCAGGCACTCGGAGGAGTGGCTGTCCCCCCCGGGCCCGACTCCCTCACTCTTCCCAGGGAACTCATGATAGTGTGTGTTCTCTCCAGCGCCTGCTGTTACTGCTGCAAGACAAAGACAAGGAGGTAGAAGAGCTTCTCCAAGAAATACAATGTGAGAAGGTACCATCCCTGACAGTTGCTCCTCCGTATGGGCCCGTAGAGTTTAGTGGGGAGACTGTGCTCTGGAATCAGGGACCTGGGTTCAAATGCTGACTCTGCCACTTTCTCCATCTCTCCCAAGGCTCAAGCGAAGACAGCATCTGAACTTTCTAAATCCATGGAGTCTATGCGGGGGCATTTGCAGGCACAGCTCCGGTGCAAAGAGGCAGAGAACAGTCGCCTGTGCATGCAGATCAAGGTACCTGCTGGCCCCACAGGTGGGAAAGGAGGGGCGGGGGCATGGCAGTCTCGGCGTGGCGAGCCCTACTCAGGAAGGCTTTGCCTCAGTGGTGTATGGGGCACTTGCTGCCCAAGCACTCCTGCTTCAGAGAGACTCTGGGACGGTGGCATGCGCAGTGGACCCGGAGGCCTCAGGTGCCCTTTGCAGGAGTGACCGGGTTTGGTGCCATGACCCTGAGCCGGTCACTTAATCTCTTAGGCCCTCGGGTCTTATAACTACCCCTGGGGAAGGAATAGTCTCAATTGCTGCTTGCCCATGTGAGCTCGGGACCGTCTGAGGTCATAGCTCTGCTGAGTGACTGAGAGAATCTTCTGATCACCGCGCTGGGAGCTGAAGGAAGAATTCAGAAGGAAGAATGTTAATGTGCTAACATTAAGAGCCAGTGGGTTCAGTGATTCAGAGAAGCGCCGCGGGGAGCTGGGAACGGGCCCCCCTCCCTGGCCCTAAGGCCCCACCCAGTTGGTGACCCATTTTCTCTCTCCCTCCCTCATCCCCTCTCTTCTCTGCCCTCCCTCTCTGCCTCTCTTGTCTCTGTTCGCCACCCCCCCTCCTCCACCCCTCCCTGACCCTACCTTCCCAGAACCTGGAGCGCAGTGGGAACCAGCACAAGGCAGAAGTGGAAGCCATCATGGAGCAGCTGAAGGAATTAAAGCAAAAGGGAGACCGGGACAAAGAAACCTTAAAGAAGGCCATCCGAGCCCAGAAGGAACGAGCTGAGAAGAGTGAGGAATATGCCGAGCAGCTGCACGTGCAACTTGCTGACAAGGTGGCGGGCCGGGGTGGCCCTGAGGGCGGCCGAGGTGGCAGGTGGGTGGCGGGGGTGCTGAGGGACGGTGACGGCAGAAGGGTGAATGAAATGGGGGCCCAGGGGACAGTAGGTGAGTCAGTGGGTAAAAGGATGACAGCAGGGTGGCTGGAGAAACGACTGATTAGGGGGGACAGTTTAGCCAAGTCAGTATCGTGGGTGGGAATTTCGATGGCTGAGGAAGGACCCGCGAGCAGGGCACATGCGATTGCTAGACCTCGAGGAGCTACCTCTGGGCTCGCATAGTCCCCCTGGGCGCTCTCTGCAAAGGGACTGCAGGGCTGAAGAGTCGTCCAGGGTGAGCCCAGCCCCCAGCTGCCTCGGCTTCGGCGCTGACCCCAGGCTGACGGGCCCTGTTGTCCCACGTCCCCAGGATCTTTATGTCGCTGAAGCTTTATCCACTCTGGAATCATGGAGGAGCCGCTACAATCAAGTTGTGAAAGATAAGGGAGACCTCGAGCTCGAAATTATCGTCCTGAATGAGTACGTGTGTTTAGGCGACAGCGCGTGGGCTGATGGAGGGAAGCGGTGGGCAGGCAGCCTGAGTGGGGGGTGGGGGTAGCGTCTCCAGTCAGGGGCCGCGCTGGGCTGAGGTGTGGCGGCGCCAGCGGGGGCTGTGGAGGCTTCTCTGCTCACAGAGGGCCAGTAAGCCTGTGCCGGTCCCTGGGCCGAGCTGGGTCCCGGTGTGCACAGCATGGGAACCGGGCACACAAACACTGGCACCTTCATTCCTGTTCTGGGGGGGATGGAGCAGCAGTGGACCCACATGTCTTCTCTCTGTTGTCTGCCCAGCACTCGGAAGGTCAGAGGAGGAGGCCAAAATGGCGTAAAGTTGCAGGGCATCGAGCTCACACCTTTCTCACCTCTAGGCACCAGTGACCGTTCAAACATTCTCAGTGTCACCCGTATTCTTGTGTTTGTTCATTTGAAAAATATTTCTTGAGCGTCTACTCACTATCTACAGATAATGAAGGCAGAAGGACACATGATACAGATAAGAGGGATTGGGGAAGAGGTGCCCTGAGAAAGGAAGTCTGAACTGTTTTTTTTTTTATGTTTTTATTTATTTTTGAAAGAGAGAGAGAGAGCGCATGCGCAAGGATGGGAGGGGCAGAGAAAGAGGGAGACACAGAATCCAAAGCAGAATCCGAGCTGTCAGCACAGAGCTTGATGCGGGGCTTGAGCTCAGGAACAGTGAGATCATGACCTGAGCTGCCGTTGGACACTTAACCAACTGAGCCACCCAGGTGTCCCTGAACTGGGTGTTGAAGGCTGAGGAGGAGTTTGCCGGGTAAAACAACGGGATATGTTTGCTCGGGCCCAGTCTGTGCTTCGCAAACATTTGCCGAATGAACTGTAATTGATCGTTACTGAGAGCACACACCGTGTAAAGGTTCTGTATTGGATCTGTGAGGCCTGGGTCCTCCGTTACTGGATTCTAGCCCTGCTGAGTGACGGAGGGGGAGGGAGGGAAGGCAGGGGCAGGTGGCTTCTCTCCCGTCGTGCCGTGTACATTCACTGCAGCCCCCACCTGTGCTGGGTGAGTGTTCACACCTCTGAACAAGGAAGAGTAATGTCTGGGAGTGTCCTTGACCACCCAGCCTCGGAGTTCTGTCCTAACTTCAAGACCTACTGGACTAAGAGATCCAGGGGATGCCATGGAGAGCGGGGAAGAGAGACCCCATCTCTGGGTCTTGTCTTCTGGGAATGTCTTGGCCTCACGGGAGGATCAGAACGCAGAAGGCCTTTGGAGGGGGTGGGATGGGAGACCCTTCTGAAGGCTGTTAGAAGAGGAGGGGTGCGTGGGAAGGCCACAGCGGCGGCGCCGGGGCAGAGCAGGGGAGCTGCTTTCTGGGGTGGAGCCTGGGGAGCGGCCAGGGCACCGAGAGATGGGACAGGCTGGGGAGGAACAGTGGGCCCCCCTCCACACCAAGCCCTGGGCTCCTCAGAACCCTTGCACTTGCTTCCCTTTGTCTGCTTTCACTCTGCGACCTCCCAGCCGGGTGACAGATCTCGTAAACCAGCAACAAACGTTGGAAGAGAAGATGCGGGAAGACCGGGACAGCCTGGTGGAGAGATTGCACCGGCAGACTGCCGAGTATTCCGCGTTCAAGCTAGAGAACGAGAGGCTGAAGGTCTGTGAGGAGAGCAGGCCGGCACCATGGGTGGGGGGCAGCGGGGTCGATGGTGGGGCGCTCCCGACGGGGCCCCGAAGATGACTCCGGGAGGGGTGTTTTCAGGGGGTCTGGAGGCCGGAGCGTGATTAGAAGGGCGTGCGTCAGAGTCAGGCCAGGATTCAGGTCCTGACCGTCTCTTGCTAGTGCAGCCCCTGGGTTAGACGGTTCGTCCTTGGTCACTGAGGTGACCTTAGCGGGAGGAAAGGATGGCCTGGTGAGAACGTGGCAACGCATGTGAGACGCTTAACACGCCCACTCAGCCATCGGAGGTGGGCACGGACTCCGGGGGCGCTGCTGGTCCCTTCATGTGCCTCCATTCTCCCTTTAACCTCCTGATAATAGGGTGGTTGTCTCTGCTTTATAGAATAAGGAAGCAGGCTTAGAGAGCGGTCAGGTGCGTTGCCAAGATTGTGCCCTTGGAAGTGTTGGAGTTAGGGTTTGAAGCGGATTCTTTGGCTGAGCTTCGGCTCTTAACCACTTGCTGTGCACCCAGCATGGCAGGGACGAGACGCACCTGAACCAAAGTTCATGTTTCAGACCCAGGTTGTATCTCATTAATTGATCTGGGCAATGACATCTGGGTTTGTTTGTTTATTTTCTAAAGTATTTTATTTTGGGTGCACCTGGGTGGCTTAGTCGGTTAAGCGTCCGACTTTCGCTTAGGTCACGATCTCGCGGTTCGTGGGTTCGAGCCCCGCGTTGGGCTCTGTGCTGACTGCCAGCTCAGAGCCTGGAGCCTATTTCGGAGTCTGTATCTCCCTCTCTCTCTGACCCTCCCCTGCTCACGCTCTCTCTCTCTCTCTCTCTCTCTCTCTCCTAGAAATAAACAAAAATATTAAAAAAAAATAAAGTATTTTATTTTTATGTAATTTCTTTCAATTTTTAAAAATTTTATTTATTTAGAGAGAGACAAAGACAGAGTGATCGGGGAAGGGTCAGAGAGAGAGGAAGAGGAGAGAGAATCCCAGGCAAGCTCTGTACCTTCAGCGCAGAGCCCGATATGGGGCTCGAACTCCCAAAACCTGAGATCATAACCTGAGCCCAAACTGAGAGTCAGATACTTAACTGACCAAGCCACCCAGGCGCCGTGTATTTTTATGTAATTTCTACACCCAACCTGGGGCTCAAACTCACAACCCCGAGATCAAGAGTTACATACTTTACCGATTGAGCCAGCCAGTTACCCCTAGATTAATTTTTTTTCTTTTTACTGGTTTATTTGTTAAGATTGATTTTAGGGAAATATGACATATGGCAAGGTACACACATTCTAGAATTTTCATTAAGAACATTTTTGTGCATCACCCCCCTTGATCCAAACCTTACTAGCACCCCAGGGACGTCACCCGCTTATAAGCCTCCCTGCAAAGGTGACTGTTATCCTGATTTTCACCACAGATTATCTAGCTTGGTTTTGAATTTTGTGCCTGGCTTTCATACAGCATTATGGTTGCAAACAGTCCGTGCCATGTGGCAGGTCTCGTTCTTGATGCCATCCGGTCTGCTGTCGGCCACACCACGCTATATTTATCCATTCTACTGTCAGTGGGTGTCTTTGTGTACCTTTGGGTGCACCTATTTGGTGTATTTTATTATTTTTTTTTAATATTCATTTTTTAAAAAATGTTTTATTTATTTCTAGGAGAGAGAGAGAGAGAGACAGCATGAGCAGGGGAGGGTCAGAGAGAGAGGGAGTCACAGACTCTGAAACAGGCTCCAGGCTCTGAGTTGGCAGTCAGCACAGAGCCCGACACGGGGCTCGAACCCACGAACCGCGAGATCATGACCTAAGCGAAAGTCGGACGCTTAACCGACTAAGCCACCCAGGTGCCCCAATGTTTATTCATTTTTGAGAGAGACAGAGCACGAGCAGGGGAGGGGCAGAGAGAGAGACACACACACAGAATCCGAAGCAGACTCCAGGCTCTGAGCTGTCACCTCCAAGCCTGATGTGGGGCTCGAACCACAATGGGGAGATCATGACCTGACCCAGGCGCCCCTGGTGTATTTTTATAAATTCTGTACCTTGAGGTAGAATTGCCAGGTCATCAGATGGGGAGCATAGATTCAGCTTTGGTAGCTGTCACCACAGAATAAGGTAGTTGTACGAATTTACCCTCCCGTCAGGGATGTGTGAAAGGTACGAGTCGCTCCTTGACTCCTCGGGGACACTTGGCACTGACAGCCTTTCCCCCTGGAGCCACTCTGGGGGAGAGGCGGCCCCGCATTTGCTGTGGTGCGGTTGCTGGGGAACGAAAGGCAGCCTCCGAGCCTACCAAGTGGTTAGGGATCGGTTCCAGCATGTGGGTCTGTGGAGCATGACACAGTGCGGCCATTCAAAATAATGTTTGTAGGAGTCCGTTGTCTTAGACATTATGATTACAGAGTTCACAGTGAGCGTTTAACACAGCACACACACATGTAATGCGGAAGTTGGGTTCTTTATTCACTGTTGATAGGTATTTTTCCCGTTTTTTCCCCCAATACTAAGACATTCAAACCTATATCACACCCATTCTTCTGCAGCTTGCTTTTCTCATTCAGCCATAATACTTACTTCATGGATATCTTTTTAGGTCAGGTTTGGGTTTTTGTTTTTTTTGTTTTTTTTTTTACGTTTATCTGTTTCAGTGACTGCATATTGTTATTGTATGGAGATACCACTTTTTCTTTTGTTCCGTCTACTAAGGTGAACACTTAGGTTGTAGGAGGACACTTGTTGACTTGAGAAGTAGGTCTAACATCACTGTTACTTGAAAAAGCATGTTGCAAAGCAATAAGTACAATATCATCTCATTCTTGCTGGACGAAAAAGGTATCTAACTCAGCTACTGACAGAAGGCCAGAAACCAAGGCAATCCTCGGTGCAATCATCATGCATCATGAGTAGTTTTCCCTGGTCTTGTCTCCATTGTCAATAACAGTTATGTATTGCTTTTGTAATAAGAACATGAAAATACAGAGGTTGTTTACTTGCATCTACACTTGACCCTTGAACTGTGTGGTTCTGCTTATATGCGGATTTTTGTGGATAAAGATAGCTTAGTACTATAAATGTATTTTCTTTTCCTTATGATTTTTCCCAACATTTTCTTTGCTCTAGCTCACTTTATGGTAAGAGTACAGTATCTAATACATGTAGCGATCGAAATAGGTATTGATCGACTTTTTATTATTGGTAAGTCTTCCGGTCAATAGTAGGTTACTAGAAATAGTTAAGTTTGGGGGGAAGTAAAACTTTTTTTTTTTTTTACAAATAGTTTATTGTCAAGTTGGTTTCCATATAACACCCAGTGCTCATCCCCACAAGTGCCCTCCTCCATGCCCATCTCCCCCTTCACCCCCACCCATTAGTCCTCAGTTTGTTCTCAGCATTCAAGAGTCTCTCATGGTTTGCCTCTCTCCCTCTCCCCCACTATTTCCCCCCTTCTCCCCCATGGTCCTCCGTTAAGTTCCTCCTAATCCTCCTATACGTGCAAACATATGGTATTTGTGTTCTCTGCCTGACTTATTTCACTCAGCATAACACTCTCAAGGTCCATCCATGTTGCTACACATGGCCAGATTTCATTCTTTCTCATTGCCATGGAGTATTCCATCATATAGATAAACCACATCTTCTTGATCCATTTGTCCATTGATGGACACTTAGGCTCTTTTCATGTTTTGGCTATTGTTGAGAGTGCTGCCATGAACATTGGGGTACATGTGCTTCTATGCATCAGCACTCCTATATCCCTTGGGTAAATTCCTAGTAGTGCTATTGCTGGGTCATAGGGGAGTTCTATTGTTAATTTTTTGAGGAACCTCCACGCTGTTTTCCAGAGGGGCTGTACCAGTTTACATTCCCATCAATAGTGTAGGAGGGTGGGGGGGCGAGTCAAAATTTATACATACATATATATTTTTTAATTTTTAAAAAAAATTTTAAAAAATGTTTTATTTATTTCTTAGAGAGAGAGAGAGAGCGTGAGAAGGGGAGAGGGTCAGAGAGAGAGGTAGACACAGAGTGAAGCAGGCTCCAGGCTCTGAGCTGTCAGCACAGAGCCCGACGCAGGGCTCAAACCCACAAACCATGAGATCATGACCTGAGCCGAAGTCAGACATTTAACCAACTGAGCCACGCAGGCGCCCCTATTTTAATTTTTTTATAGTTTATTTATTTTTTGAGACAGAGAGCATGAGCAGGGCAGGGGCAGAGAGGGAGGGAGACACAGAATCTGAAACAGGCTTCAGGCTCTGAGCTGGCAGCACAGAACCCGATGCGGGGCTCAAACCCACGAACCATGAGTTCGTGACCTGAGCCCAAGTTGGACGCTTAACCGACTGAGCCACCCAGGCGCCCCATAAAGTTATATGTATATTTTTGATTGTGTGGGAGGTTGGTGCCCCTTGGCCTCCCATTGTTTCAAGGGTCAAGTTCTTTATTTTACTTGAGTTGCCCAGGCGCCTAGACTTGGGGGGGTGGTGAGGAGGCGGGGCTTCCCCTGGTTGGCCACTTGCAGTGGGGAGGGGTGAGGGTGGGATGGCTATCCGCTCCGGGAACCTTCCTGTGGGTTACTCACTAGCCACCCCTTCTAGGCTAGTTTCGCCCCGATGGAAGACAAGCTCAATCAGGCGCACCTCGAGGTGCAGCAGCTGAAGGCGTCGGTTAAAAACTACGAAGGGATGATTGACAACTATAAGAGTCAGGTAGGCGGCCTGTCACCAGGTGGACCAGGAGGCCTCTCCCAGGAAGGGAGGTTGGGTGGGAAGGGTGTTTTTCGCTGAAACTCCGCCCAATGCTTTGGCGGCCCCTAGGTGATGAAGACCAGACTGGAGGCTGATGAAGTGGCTGCCCAGCTGGAACGCTGTGACAAAGAGAACAAGATCCTTAAAGATGAGATGAACAAAGAGATCGAAGCGGTACTGCTCCACTTCCTTGCTCTCTTCCCCTACCCGGTCCAGTCCCCCTGGGCCTGTGAGCCTCTTTGATTTGGACCAGGAAATTAACGAGTTTCCCGGTTGCTGGGCTGGTCCACACTACCGTGTATGTGCCTTCTTGCGCGCATGCTCGCTCGCTCTCTCTCTTTCTCTCTCTCTCTCTCGCTGCTGCTTTATCCCTTCTCCTCCTGGTTTTCTTATTTCCTTAAATTAATCTCCCTTGCTTAGAGCAAATCCAAGCAGATTCAGATGCTAAGATCTGCGAGGTCTCGGCCGTGCTGGTTTCGTTTCTGCACCAACTCAAAGATGTGCCTTCCCTCCCTCCTAAAGAGCCTTATTCTTGCAGAGGCAGCTTGGGTGTCTAGAGACAAAGGGATCATCATATTAACTTTATTAACTCATATTAACTTTAGAGATGGGCTGCATCCAGGCCCAGCCACTAACCTGTTGTATAGCCTTGGGCGCATCCCTGCCCCATTTGGTCGTCAGCCTCCTTGCTATTACAGGGATGGACTCAGTCAGAGTTTGGACCTTCTCCTCTGACCTGTAGCGTTGGGATTGCCTTCCTAGGGGCTTTGGAGTTAGACTGGACCTTAATCCTGGCTCTACCAGTTTCTTTCCTTCTTTCTTCCTTCCTTCCTTTCTTTCTATTTATTTGGGGGGAGGGACAGAAAGCGAGGGAGAGAGAGACCGAGTCCCAAGCAAGCTCTGCACTGTCAGTGCGCACTGTTAGCCCATAGCCCGATGTGGGGCTCAAACTCACAAAGTATGAGACCATGACCTGACGGAAAATCAAGGCGCTTAACCAACCAATTGAGCCACCCAGGCAGCCCTGTCTCTATCAGTTTCTACCTGAGCAGTCTCAGGGAAATGACTTTGCTCCTTTGATCCTTAGAGGCCTTCCACTGGGACAATAGCATCTACCTGATAGGTGGTTGTATGAATTCACTGAGTAATTCAGAGAGCCCTCAGCATAGTAACTAGGTCCTGGTATTTGCTCTGTGATTGCCATTGTTATTCAGTGATGAAAGGAGTGGCTGGCTCAGGGGGCACATCAGGGTCCAACTCAGAAACCAGCCAGAATGCTGCCAGTGGCCTGTGGGGAGGGCAGGCCACATTCCTGCTTGTGATTCTCACAGGATCCTCCTCTGGGGACCCGCAGGTGGCCCTGCCCTAATTCCAAAGGACTCTGCCTATCCCACCAGCAGCGGGGGTGGGGGCCCTTCCCAACGGTGGGCTTTTCTCTCCCACTGCAGGCCCGTAGGCAGTTTCAGTCCCAGCTGGCTGACCTGCAGCAGCTGCCTGACATCCTCAAGATCACAGAGGCTAAGCTGGCCGAGTGCCAAGACCAGCTGCAGGGCTATGAGAGGAAGAACATCGACCTCACAGCCATCATATCAGACCTGCGCAGCCGGGTAAGGGACTGGCAGAAAGGGTCCCACGAACTGGCCCGAGCAGGGGCCCGCTTACCGAGATGAGCTGCACGCCCCCCCCAAGGGAGGACCGCTTCCTTTTTCTTGGCTGCCGCTTTCTGAAAGGAGTGAGCTATCATCAGTGCTGTGAAATAAAAGTCTGGTGTGCCAAATGCCTTGTGTTTGCACAAAGTGATTGTAGTCATAGGAGCCGTCACTCTCCTGTGCTGCCCCGCCCCCTGGTGCTCCGAGTCTCCGCCTGCCTCTGCTGTTCCGAGCTCTGCTGCAGTGCTGGGCCGCACCCCCAGGGGGAGACACCGAGCCAGGGGGTGTTCTTTTCTCCCAACTTTCTCTTGCTCCAGCTGCCTTTCCCTCCTCTTACCAGATCCATTGCCTGAGGTTCTGTCCAGAAAGAGGGCTCCTTTCCTCCCAGAAGCAGTCTGCCTCTGGGTTACTCGAATCCTGCCTGTGGTCTAAGAAATCACATGCCTCTTGTTTGCAGCGGGACCTTGGGCGGGGCCCTTCCACTCTCTGAACCTCTTTCCTTCTAATAATAAAAGTAGCTATCATTTTTCGAGCACAGACTTTGTGCTCCCTTATTCTCCCCCGAAATTCTCCCAGGAATGTCGTGAGGTTTAGATATTCTTTTTCTCTGCTTTCTAGAAAGCAGCCCAAGGCATAGAGGCATAAATTTCCTGAGGTCCCAGAGCCGAGAGCTGGTGAACAGGGTTTGGAACTCAGCCAGTTACACTTGGTTCCCAAGCCCGTGTTCTCAGTCCTCTTAAATTGCCCACCTGCTCTTAGACCTGAGTGTTCTTGGGGCCTTGTGAGCCTGATAGCCTGAAGCTTCTGCATACGGCAGCCAATCCTCTGGATAACTTCTCAAACTTGCCAGCCTGAAAGACTTGATAGGCTTCCTGTTGCCTTGCCCATATCCATCCCCATTTAAAGGGAGAATGAAGGCAGCAGTGCCGACAGTGTAGTTGGTAAAGCTCCGTGGCATGTCGTGTGGGCCAGTTTAGCCCACCATCTGCTTCTGCCTTCTCATGTCTGCCCTGGATCCCACTGAGTGGCCTCTCCTGATCAAGAAAGTATCGCCGTGGTTCTTCGGGATCAAAGCTGGCTTCTCTACGTGCGGGAAGGCCTTCACGGGAGTTGGGCCTAACCTGTCCCTACTCTCCTCTCTCGTCCAGGTTGTGCGTTGAGACTTGGATGCCTGCTGAGGGCAGCGCGCCTCCCTCCTGGGTGTGGATGACAGGTCCTAGGGGGAAGGGAGGGCCGCGCCGGGAAGTTCCTTCATAAACCAGTCTGTGTTCCTGTCATTTTAGATCGAACATCAGGGGGACAAGCTGGAGATGGCAAGAGAGAAACATCAGGCTTCCCAGAAGGAAAATAAACAGCTGAGTCTGAAGGTGGATGAACTGGAGAGGTTAGAGGCACTTGGTCCCATCTCTGTCCTCTTCCTAGGACCTGAGACTTTCAGCCACTTAGCTGCTTTGGGCTTGGTGTGCAGAAGTGTTTGAGGGACTCAAGGCCCTAGAAGGTACTGGGCAGACCTCAGAGGAAAAGCTGCTTGCACTGCAGTGGTAAGCATTGTGGGAGAGAGGAAGATGGTCTTTTGACTGGGGGATGCTCTGGAACAGTGTGATCAAGTCCAGACCACCCACAGGCTCCACCTACCAAAACTGCACGCTTAACCGGAGCAAACCACCAGGACCAATATGAGGCGGTGAGGGGGCATTCTGCTCCTCATTTCTGATCAGCCTTCCCCAAGACCTTTCTTTTTTCTTTTTTAAAAATTTTTAATGTTTATTTATTTTTAGAGAGAAAGAAATAGCATGTGTGGGGGAGGGGCAGAGAGAGAGGGAGACACAGGACCCCAAGCAGGCTCCAGGCTCCGAAGTTGTCAGCACAGAGAGCCCTACACGGGGCTCGAACTCACAAACTGAGATCAAGACCCGAACTGAAGTTGGTCGCTCAACCAACTGAGCCCCCCACGTGCCCCGTCCCCAAGACCTTTCTGATCTGATTCTTCTCTTTTACCTATGGACTCTTGGAGGCAGTCAGGTGAAGAGTATAGCTTTTGGAGTCAGAAGCCTTGGCCTTGGGTCCCGGCTTGGCCACTATCCTGCACTGTGATCTTGAGCAAGTCATTGAACTCTTTTGAACCTCTGTTTGCTCACCTTGAGAAAGGGATCAAGGTAGGGATAAAATCTAGCTCACGAGGTTATTGTAAGTCTTCCAGGAGATAATCCTCAAAGGCCTGAGTGTATTATCTGGCATCGAAAGACGCACCATATAGTTAGTGTATATTAGTTGCTATTATCCTAATTTTGAATGTGAGGAAACCGAGCATGGAGAGAGGCTGAGTGACTCGCCCAAGGTGACACAGCTGGTATCTGGCATCTGGCAAAGCTGCGGCATAGCCCCCCCCCCCCTTTACCCCCGATTGTCTTCCTCGAGCTCTTAGCATCTGTAAAATGAGGGCTGGAGCCTTAGTTCTGAGATGAAAGGCCTTTGGCCCTGGGACGCTCTGACTGCCCACGTGGCTCATGCAGTGGGAACTTGGGCTGGACTCCGGGCTCTACCTCTGCTCTGGTCCGCTGGCCTCCAATGTGCAGCTAGACTCAGTAGGACTTACAGCACTTTCAACTGGAAGGTAGAACATTCTGGAATTGCAGTTGGGACCACATGTGCACATCAGGAGTCACTGCAACCCCACAGTGGGTCACACAAGCGGTAGAGGGGGTACCCGCTGAAGTCCTTTTGCTGAGGGGGCAGCAGTGAGCACAAATTGAGGGCTGGGGTTATGGTGACAGACCTGCTGGCTGGGCTGACCTTGGGCCAATGACTTCAGCTCTTGGTGCCTCAGTTTCTTCATCTGTAAAGTGGGAATAGTGGTGGCGCCCACCTTCCTTGGCTGCAAGGTGCTGTGTGATGTGTGCTAACAGGCACACTCCGTCTATGCTTGCCCGCCCACTCTCCACACTGTCCTGAGCTGCCCGGGCTGCTCAGCTCACCTTGCCGATCAACAAATTTCTTTGGTTTATTTCTGTGGTTCCTTGGAGCCTCTTGGTATGATGAGAACCCTGGTCCAGGGGTGGCTGGCAGCCTCCTGGCGGGGTGGAGCAGGACAGATCGGAGTATGGGCAGGATCTGATTAAGTGCTTTCACCTAGGAAACTGGAGGCGACCAGCGCCCAGAATATCGAGTTCCTACAGGTGATTGCCAAGAGGGAGGAAGCAATCCACCAGGCCCAGCTGCGGCTAGAGGAGAAAACGCGGGAATGTGGGTCCTTGGCCAGGCAGTTGGAGAGCGCCATTGAAGATGCTAGGAGGCAGGTCAGTCTTGATTCCATTACTAGCTAGCTCTGTGACCTTGGGCCAAATCACCTGACCTCTCTGAGCCTATTTCCCCATCTAAAAAAAATGGGGACACAGTCATGGCACCTGCCTCACGAATTTGTCGTAAGGATCAAAGGAGCAATTACTGTAAAGGCTTTGGCACTTGATTCATGACCGCTCATTCAATTGCTGCCTGTGTGGGACTCAGCCAGGTTGACCACCACTTAGGTGATGACTCGGGGTGTGGGGGGGAAAGGCAGGTTCAGTGGGCTGCGGAAGTCCCTGTGCTCAGCTCCTGCCACAAGGCACCAGAGAAGCCTCCGCAGTGATGTGTGAACCAGAGCGGCAGTGGCCCAGCCTTCTCGATGCCAGGAGCCCCCCATGTCATGTAAGCCAGCCCCACCTCCGTGCCTTCTGGGCAGGTGGAACAGACCAAGGAGCATGCAGTCTCCAAGGAGCGAGCGGCCCAGAACAAAATCCTGGACCTTGAGACGCAGCTGAGCAGGACCAAAACTGAGCTCAGCCAGCTGCGGAGGAGCCGAGACGATGTGAGTCGGGTGGGGGGGGGGGGGGGGGGGGGGGGGGGGGGGGGGGGGGGGAGGGGGGAGTGGGGGGGGTGCAGAGAGAAGGGAGCAGATAGAGATTTTAGCTTCCTGGGGCTGGCGGGGCAAGGCATTTCATGGTGGTTTTTAGGACTATGACATGGTTTGATTTCTCTCAAATCACTTTCCAACCCCTTAAGGCTATCCCAGGCAGATTCCCTCCCTCCTTTTTTTTAATGAGCAGCTTTGTTAAGATACCATTTACATACCATAAAATTCACTCCTTTCGACTACACAATTCAGTGTGTTTTAGTGTATTCACAGAAGTGTGCAATTACCACCACACCCTAAGTTTAGAACATTCTCAGAAAGAAACCCCATGCCCATTGTCCTGCCCCCAGCCCCTGGCAACCCCTGGTCAAGTCTCTAGGGAGCTCTCCTGGACGTGTCGTGAACTTGACTCCCATCCTTGGACCTCCTCTTAGGCTGACCGTCGCTACCAGAGCCGGCTGCAGGACCTCAGAGATCGCCTGGAGCAGTCGGAGAGCACCAATCGCAGCATGCAGAACTACGTCCAGTTCCTCAAGTCGTCCTATGCCAACGTGTTTGGGGACAGTCCCTACACTACCTTCCTCACCAGCTCTCCCATCCGCTCCCGATCTCCTCCTACCTAAGGCCGCCGGTCTTGGGCCACGAGCCCGGATTGCTGCCACGGGAACCGCAGAGTGGCCAAGCCATAGCTGGAAGGCCTGTTGCTTTCCTCTCGCTTCCACTGACGAAGCGCGTTCAGGATCTTGTCTTAGCTACTGGTTCCAGAAAAGTCCCTGAAGCACTGGGGGGTGAAGACAGGAACCACTTAGTTTTCTCTCCTCTCTGATAGAGTCTCCTGATGGAAATGTTGAATTAGCTTGACAGGCCTTAAATCTACTGATCCTAGGGCACCAGATTTTAATTCACCATGACTTTGCTCCTTCCTTTCCTGAGCAAATGTCCAGACTGGACTTTTTCTTCCGGTCCCCTCACAGCCCTCCTCTTCTGAGGACTCTCTCTCTTGGGCTTGCCTGAGGCGAACGAGCAGGAGCTTAGCCAGAGGTCCTCACCACGCCTCCTGGGCTGTGAGCACACTCGCTATTTAAAGGGCACAGTGTTTTCCCCAAGGCCCTCCTCGCATGCCTGGTGGAAACCTCACGCCCAAGTTTCCTTGGGGCCACTCGCCCCTGAGCACTTCACAACAGACACCGCAGGGCTTGTGTCCAGTGGCCTTTTAAAAGTAGAATCCCCATCCCATTGGTTTGCGTTTCTGTTTGCCAGACTTGTATCTATGGAATGCATTTATTCTGGAAATAATGTGTGTTGTGTTTTACAGAAAGCTTTTCTAGTCAATATTTAAGGCTCCACGATTTCCTTTACCCACCCCATCCCTTTTCTAAAAATGAACTAAGGGCGATGCTGCAGGAGAGCCAGTAAATAAATACTTGGTACATGAGACAGGAGGCAAGGCTTCTCATTTCATTTTGGCCCAGGTCGGTTCTTTCTTCCCTGTGCACCTTCTTCACATCATAATCCTGCGAGATGAGTGGAGGAAACACACTTTGTGTCTGTGGGGGGTGGGGGGTGGGGGGCGCACTTCAGGAATGGATAGGATAGATGAAGATAAGAGAGGTATATATTACTATTTTAAAAATGATAGTTGGGTTCCTTTTTTTAAAGATCTTTAAATTTAAAGATTTTATTTTTAAGTAATCTCTACACCCGACGTGGGGCTCAAACTTACAACCCCAAGATCAAGAGCTGCATGCTCCTAACTACTGAACCATACAGGCGCCCGTGTTAGTTGGTTTCTGAATGGTAAGATTATGGGCTATTTTTGTGCTCTTCGCATTTTCCTATATTTAAAAGAAAGAACAGGGGCGCCTGGGTGGCTTAGTCGGTTAAGCGTCCGACTTTCGCTTGGATCATGATCTTGCGGTTCGTGGGTTCGAGCCCCGCGTCGGGCTCTGTGCTGACTGCCAGCTCAGAGCCTGGAGCCTGTTTAGTCTGTGACTCCCTCTCTCTCTGACCCTCCCCTGCTCACGCTGTCTCTCTCTCTCCTAGAAATAAATAAAACATTAAAAAAAAAAAAAAAACAACACATTCTTCAGAGAGGTGAACAAATGGGGTACTGTGCTGAACCCTAACCTTTCTGTTTCAGCTCGTATTTGCCTTCTGGGTGATGCAGTCTTGTTCTCTCCGTCTACTCTAAGTCAAGGACGAAACTCCAGAGAATTCCCCTATGTCCTCAAAAGCAATGGACCTCACACAGGCGTCTAGCGTCAGGAAACCTCCTTCCTCCCTTAAATTCTGGGAACATTTGTAGTTTCCAGCTTTTAATTTTGCCGAGGGAGAGATCACTGCAATAACAAGCATCAGCTACCACTGCCACAAAACCAAGGCTGTTTTCACAGCTTTCATGATAAATGGACTTGAACTTACAATGTATGAAAGACCTTCTCGGTGCAGCTGGGTGGCTCAGTCAAAGGTCTGACTTGGGCTCAGGTCATGATCTTCCGAGTTGTAGGTTCGAGCCCCACATGGGGCTGGCTGCTGTCAGCCTGTCAGGGCAGAGCCTAGTTCAGATCCTCTGTCCCCCTCACTCTGCCCCTTCCCCCTCACTCTGCCCCTTCCCCACTTGCACTACCCCCCCGCCCAAAAAAAAAAAGAAAGTCCTTCCCAGGAAAGGGCAGGTGGCAAACTTACACCAGTGTGGCACATATCTGTATAACTCATTTGTATTTTTGCCAAACTAATGAAAACTTCCTTCGTGCAGGGCACTGCTATTTACATCGCTGGTGGGAAACACCTCTGTTGGAGTCTATGCTGGACTCTCAACAATGCTGTATTTTTCTTTGTAAGGTTATTTTTTTTTTTTTAGAGGTCTGGGGGAGAGGGGCAGAGGGAGGGGGAGAGAGAATCCCAAGCAGGCTCCACACCATGGAGCCCAACACAAGACTCAATCCCACAACCCTGGGATCATGACCTGAGCTGAAATCAAAAACCAGATACTCAACCAACCGAGCCACACAGGCACCCCCGTGTAAAGTATTTTATTACAAACAGTCCCGAGAGTTTGTAAAAAAAATAAAAATAAAAAATTACTTAAAACTCCAGAGTGTTCTATCTCAGATCCCATAAAATTCATCCTTTTAAAGTGTATAATTCAGTCCCTTTCAGTATACTCACAAAATTGTGCAGCCATAAACTTTATCCAGTTCCAGAACATTTTCATCAACCCAAAATGAAGCCCATGGACGTTAGTAGCCACTCCCCCACTCCCCCTCCCCACAGCCCCTGACGGCCACTAACCACCAGGAGACTACAGTCTCTAAAGATATGTTATTCTGGACATTTAACAAAAATGAAACCCTACAATATTGTGGCCAGCGCTTTCAGGGTAATATTTTCCGAGATATATCCATGTAGTAGCATGCATCTGTATTCTATTTTATGGCCAAATAATATTCCCTTGTATGAACACACCCTATCTTATTTACTCAATTAGTTGGTGGACATCTGTGTTTCTACTTTTTAGCTATTATGAGTAATGCTGCTAGAACATTCTAGTTTTCTCGCGGATGCATATTTCATTACTCTTAGGTATATACATACTTAGAAGTAGAATTGCTGGGTCAGTGGTAATGCTAGCCTTTCGAAGAACTGCCAGACTACCCGGGAGCTGCCCCATTTTAGAGGCCCCCCTCCCCATCCCCCAGCAGTGGTCCAATTTCTCCACATCCTCGTCAACACATACTGGGCTTTCTGAAATCCGGGTACTCCAGCCTTCAAAGGTTCCGGTTCTCGGATCCCAGCAAGAGAGCTTCAGGGACCAAATCCTGACGGCGCAAGCGCGCTGACGAGCAGGCCCGGGGCCGGAGGCGGGGCCATGCAGCGGTTAGGGGCGGGGGTTGCCCTGCGTGACTGCGTGCGCGCCCCGGAACCGGAAGCCAGGGCCCGCTTCCGGGCGGCTGATTCGAGGACTTGTTTTGTCACAAGCCGAGCCTCTCTGAAGAGCGCTCTTAGAGCGGGCCATGCCGTCCGAGGGTCGCTGCTGGGAGACCCTGCAGGCGCTGCGCAGTTCCGAGAAAGGTCGCCTCTGCTACCACCGCGACTGGCTGCTGCGGGGCGAGGTGAGGGGGGGGCCCGGAGTTGGGCGGTGCCCTTCCGGCTGCTCGTCAAGGTACCTGCTGTTGCCTAGCCTCCGGCTCGGCGTGCGCGGTGAACTCGTGCGTTCTTTCCAACAGCGCGCATTAGTTTCTTGATTCTTGTGTGTGCATCACCCCGTCCCAGAGTTACTGCCCTCTCCTGCCTATTCTGGCCTTTCAGGGAGCTCCCATAGTCTTAAAGGTGCTCTACTCTCTAAAGGCTTCGTCGCTGCCCCCACCGCCAGCCGTGTTGTCTAAGCAACCCATTCAGTGTCAGTTGACTTACTGCACGTCTCTTGTGCTGCGAGGTCCAGATTTAGTGGTGAACGATGAATATGGCCCAGCCTGTTGAAAAGACCAAAATCTTAGATGACGTTGGGTGGACTTGGAAAGTTGGATGGGGGCGTGGTCACTATTGAGGTTTTGCAAAGCCGTATACTAGACCACAGGAAGGCGGGGGTGTAGACAGGTTAAGGCCGAGACAGTACCATGCTGGTAATTAACTACAGGTAGTATGCTGTCCTGTCTCTTTAGACTTACATGGGAAACCGTTCTAAAAGCATTTCCCTGTCTTTTCTGTTTCTGACAGTTTTAGGGAATACACACCTTACATTCTGTAGGATGAACCCTAGCATGGGTCTGTCTGACGTAGACTCACCTTATGCATTTTTGGCAGGGATCCCATAGAAGTGATGCTGTGTTCTCAGTCATATACCTCAACCTCCCCCAACACTGGCGATGCTAACCTTGATCACTTGGTCGCATTGTCATCTGCCAGATAGCTGCACTTAATATTCACTATTTTTCCTTTAGAGGCCGATTAGTATCTTGTGGGGAGGTAATCCAGGATCACATCAATATCCTTTTCCTTGTCAAACCTCCACCGTTGGCATTCATTATTTCTGCCCGAATCAGTCTCCCTTGTGAGGGACCCGAATGGCATTTCCTTAATGTCAGCCGTTCCTTCTGTGTTTGCGAGTTGGCATTGTCCTGTAAGGAAGAGCTTTCTTTTCTCCCCTGTTCAATTATTGGTATCATTATTTACTCATGGGTTACTGTTTTGTGAGTTGTAATCTATTACTTGTAACCTTGCGTGTGAATATTTGCATTCTGTGGGAAGTGTGTCTTCAGGGTAAGCTCTGAGAATTGAGATTGTTGGGTCAAGGATAAACAGATGTCTCCCCACCCCCCCAACAGATGTATCAGATTGCCTCCAGGCAGCAATGCCTGATCTCGCCTTTTTGCCCACTGCTTTATCAACAGAATGTATTATTATACTTTTAATTTTTGCTTTTCAAATAGGTGAGAATGAGATCTCAGGATGGTTTTGCAATGCCTTTCTCTTTTTATTGAGATTGAACTTTTTTTTTTCATATATTTGAGAGCCAATTTTATAGCATTTTATTTTATTTTTTTTAAGTAGGCTTCCAATGTGGGGCTCGAACTCATGACCCTAATGTCAAGAGTTGCACACTCTACCAGCTGAGCCAGCCAGGTGCCCCTCGAGCCAATCTTATATCTATGTGAATTGACAGCTTATGTCTTTTGCTATTTGTAGTTTTCTTTTTTTTTTCCTTTTTTTAATTTAAAAAAATTTCTAATGTTTATTTTTGAGAGAGAGAAAGCACGTGTGCAAGTGGGGGAGTGGCAGAGATAGAGGGAGACACAGAATCCGAAGGAGACTCCAGGCTCCCAGCTGTGAGCACAGAGCCCAATATGGGGCTTGAACTCACAAACCTCGAGATCATGACCTGAGCTGAAGTCAGACGATTAACCCACTGAGCCACCCAGGTGCCCCGCTACTTGTGTTTTTCTTTTGGAGTGTTTTTCCCCCCAGATTTTACAAGTTCTTTATGTATCAAGGATAACAATAGCCCTTTATCTGTGACTTATATTGCATATATTTTTTTCTAGTTTGTCAGTTGAAATTTTTTCTGTTTATGGTGGTTTTTTTTCTTTTGATTTTTTATTTTAAGTAGCCTCCACGCCCAACGTGGGGCTTGAACTCATGACTCTGAGATCAGGAGTCGCATGCTCTATGGACTGAGCCAGCCAGGCACCCCTGTTTATGGTTTTTTGGGTATGGTAGTTTTATTTTTTTACATTTGAATCTTTAGCCCTGGAATATATTTTGGTGTAAGGAATGAGAAAAAAAGGCATGGTCTCAACGTTAATTATGTTTGAAAATAAATTTCATTACTTCATAAAGTGTGCATATAACCTGTTTGCTTCTGTGCCCGTACTCTTCTCCATAGGTTGAATGTCTGTTTATTGCACGTTTATTGGATGTGTGCCTGCGATCTAGATCAGTATTTCTCAGCTGCGGCATTACTGGTATTTGGGGCTGGGCTGGACTTCTGTGTCATGAGGGGCTGCTGGTGCTTTCCTGCGTTGTAGGATGTTTAATAGCATTCCTGGCTTCCACCCACTAGATGCCAATAGCACCCTCCCAGTTGGGACAACAGAAAGTGTTTCCAGGGGCACCTGGGTGGCTCAGTCGGTTAAGCAGCTTTCTCCAGCTCAGGTCATGATCTCACAGTGTGTGAGTTTGAGCTCTGTGTTGGGCTCTTTGCTAAGAGTTCAGAGCCTGGAGCCTGCTTCAGATTCTGTGTCTCCTTCTCTCTCTGCCCCTTCCCCACTCGCTCTCTGTCTCTCTCTTTCTTGCTTAAAAATAAATAACAAAAAAATTTTTTTTTAAAGGATAGGAATCAGGGTCAGTACCAAGAAACTACTTTCTCTTCATCTCTAATTGTTAATACAGTTAGTTTAGGTCTTTGATTGTATGTATGTATTTATTTAGGCCTTAGATTTTCAGTGAGGCAGGTAGTGGCTTATAAGGACAAAATTATTTTTGATTGCTTAGATCAGTTAACATGCAAGTGGGGCTTCACCCTCTTCTCTCTAGGATGTTTTAGAAGAATGTATGTCTGTTCCCAAGCTGTCTACGTACTCCGGATGGGTGGTAGACCATGTCTTACCTCACATGCAAGAGAATCCATCATCCTCTGAGACTTCAGAATCCTCTAGATCCGCTTCAGACCTTGGACAACCTTCATGTGTTCCCAAATCTCCCGTCAGAACCCCCGCCTTCTCACCAGCTTCTTCAGCAACACCAGAGGGAGCCGAGGTAAGGTTTTCGATTAGCTTCAGCATGGAGGCCCCGGTGGCTGAGAAGTTGAAGTGGTTAAGGGGCCCCTGACTGGCTCATGTGGGAGGGCATGTGATTCTTGCTCTCTGAGTTGTGAGTTCAGGCCCCATATCAGGCTTAGAGATTACTCAAAAATAAAAATCTTGGGGCATCTGGGTGGCTCAGTTGGTTAATCATCTAACTCTTGATTTCAGCTCAGATCATGATCTTGGGATTGTGAGGTTGAGCCCTACGTTCAATGCTGCACTGATGGCATAGACCCTGCTTGTGATTCTTTCTCTCCCTCTCTCTGCCCCTCCCCTGCACACACTCTCTCTCAAAATAAATTTAAAAAATAAAAAACATAAATAAAAATCTTAAAAATAAAAAACAAGTTTAAGTGTGGAACATTGTCATACAACAGTGACCTGACCCTGGGGAAAATAATGGTGGCTCCTTCTTGTAGCTGTTTTAATGATGCCCTTTACTACAGCACAGTGTTCCCTTTATGAAGAGCAGAGAGGGGTTCCCCTCTATTCTTAGTAACAATAATAGTAATGAATTTCATGAGCAGTTGGACTGTTTGTTTTTTTTTTTAGGAACATCGCATGCATTTAACTAATAAGGTCTCCCTTTCTGTGTTGGCTGTTGGAGGCTTACAGCAAAGTTTATACTTGCTTTCTAGATGTATGTATCTTATCGTTGGTTCTGTAATTTATTAAAAAAAAAAAAAAGGCAAAAGCTTTTCTTGACTCTTATTTTGTCCCAGCCTTTGCTTGTTTCTCTTCCTTAAAAACAGTTAAGTTGTTACTGGTGCTGTTCTGTTCCTTCTTTCTCTTTTTTGGGACATGGTGAGTAATACTTCCAGAAGTAGTTAGTCTGTATACGAATATAAAGGAACCTACTGTATGATTCCATCCCTTTAACATTCTTGAAAAAAGAGCATTTATAGAGAGCACATTAGGGGTGTGAGGGCAGGTGTGGCATAGGAAGCCTGTGGTGGGGCAGGTCTGTACCGTGATTATGACGGCAGTTAGGCAGATCTACGTGTGAGATAAACTTGCACGGAACGATATGCATACACAAAACAATTCCTGCACAGCCGGCGAGATCTGAAGAAGCTCTGCGGCCTGTACCACCATCAGTTTACTGTTTTTGCTATTTTACTGTACTTGATGGCTCTTACTATTGGGGGCGATTGAGTGAAGAGTGCATCAGCCTCTCTACCTGTTTTCGCAACTTCTGTAGAATTAGAATGATTTTAATTATTTTTTATAGAGGTAAAAACCAATTTTTTAAAAATTTCTGTAAGTGCTTCCCAGTTCCGGTTCTGCAAACACTGTGACATGCGCACAGGCATCTTTCCCTCCGGAGGGCTCAGTCTCTTCATCTGTAAATCTGGTACTGGTCCAGATTGCTAATGTCCTCTCCAGGTAGAGAATTCCAACATTCTTGAGGTTTGGGTTTTTTGTTGTTGTTTGTTTTTTGTTTAATTTTTTAAATGTTTGTTTATTTTTGAGAGAGAGAGCGCGCGCGCACCCGCGCACATGAGTGGGGGAGGGGCAGAGAGACTAGGAGACACAGAATCCAGAGCAGGCTCCAGGCTCTGAGCTGTCAGCGCAGAGCCCAGTGTGGGGCTCGAACTCACAAACCATGAGATCGTGGCCTGAGCTGAGGTCGGATGCTTAACCGTCTGACTGACCCAGGCACCCCTCATACTTGAGGTTTAAATAAACTTTTAGATGGCTTTATATAATGAATTATTGTGTCATTTAGGAATTTTGGTTTTTAACAGAAACCCAGTTTAAACTAGCTTAAGCCCAACAAGAGGAAAAGGAATTAACTAATTAGCTCACATAACCAGGAAGTCTGTAAATGCATTTAGAATCGGTTAGATCCAGGCAGTATACTTTCTGCTTCTTTCTGCTTTACATTCTTTGTGACTTGATCCAGTGACCCAAACACAGGGCTCTGTCTGTATTCTCTCAATTCTGCTTAACTCTTCTTTCTTGGTTCCATTCTTCATATAGACTTTGTATGGCAAGATGGCCATTAGTAACCGTAGACACACATTTTCTTAGTTTAGCATCCTGAGAAGTAGAAGTCCTTCCCAGATAACTCCATCCGAAAAGTCTAGAATTGGGAATCTGGCCTAGCTTGGGACATAAACCTCATTCCTGAAGTAGACATTAGGTCACAGAGGCATAGAGTACTTTGATCAGTAGGCCGGTCACATGATTACCCCTGAGGAAGGAAGGTGGAAGAATTGGGGATATGGGTTGGGATGGCTCCATTCAAACCGCCTCAGCACAAATTGACTCCTTGTGGAGTCAATGGGGAAAAATTTGCTGGGCAGAACAAAACAAGGAAGCCAAAAAACCGACTAAAACAAACTAGGCAAAGAAATAAGTCATTTATTGGTTTGTATATTACATAACTTAAGTTATTCCCTTTACAAAGGAAAACGATGAGAACAAGATCAATATCACGAAAAGCACGCTGGTTCTAACCTACTTTGTTCTGTTGTTGTTCTTATGGGTTGCTGTTTATAGGTAGGGATGTGGTTTTCATCTAGAAGGGATAGCATTGACTTTACCATCCTAAGTGCTTAATTTTTCTGTTTTCTGTCTGTCCAGGCCAAACACGAGTCCCAGCACGCAGAACCTATGGCTCTTCAGTCCTCGCGGGGGGTCAGAGTGGAAGGCTGCATCCGGATGTATGAGCTGGTGCACAGAATGAGAGGAACAGTAAGTGACGCATGGAGTAGGGCAGGCTTGGCCGAAGGCAGCCGCATTTAAATGCAGTTCTTTAGGCATTATGGATGACCGCCTTGTGCCAATCATTGTGCCCCACGGACTAGTAGCTCCTGATTCACTTGGGAAGAGAGTGTAACGTGGCATTTAAGAGTGAGCTCTCTGGAGCACGTGGGTGGCTTAGTTAAGCATCCAATGTCAGCTCAGGTGAGGATCTCACAGTTTGTGGGTTTGAGCCCCACGTTGGGCTCTGAGCTGTCAGCACAGAGCCTGGAGTCTGCTTCAGATTCTGTGTCTCCCTCTCTCTCTCTCTTTGCCCCTTCCCTCTGCATTCTGTCTTTGTCTCTCAAAAATGAATAAACATTAAAAAAAAAAAAGAAAGAAAAAAAAAAAGAAAGTGAATGAGCTCTCTGAAGGAAGATGGGGTTCACATCCTAGCTCTTCCATTTTGCAAATGACTTTGAGACAATTCCTTAGGCTCTCCTGGCTTCCATTTACTTCTCCAGAATTTGAAGATGATCTGGGGTGGTCAGATAAGGTTATACTGAGAAGATGGATCTTAACAGCCTCTTGAAGAAAGACTAACTGTTTTAATAATTTATTTGACTTTATTATTTTTTTTTTCATGCTTTTCCAATAAAAATTAGAAGGATTTTAGGGGCGCCTAGGTGGCTCAGTTGGTTAAGCGTCTAACTCTTAATTTCAGTTTGGGTCATGATCTCACGTTCATGAGTTCAAGCCCGGCACTGAACTCTGTCTCTTTCTCCCTCTCCCCTACGCTCTTGCTTTTAAAAAAAAAAAAAAAAAAAAAAGATTTTAATTCCCAGGTCTTTTGAGAAAGCAAAATTAATGCAACACAAATCAGAATGTCTAATTAATAAATTTAGCGACAAACCAAAGTAATTTTGTTACGAAAATGAACCCCTTTATTATAGGCTAGCAGTGTTTCAGTGGTGGAGCTTCTACTGGTCTTTCACCTCCTTCAGTCTGATGGCAGACTCTACTGTGATGGCAGAAGTGGCCGTGTGGCTCCAGGCATCCTTGGCTGCCGTTCTCACGCAGGCACCGCGATGCCAGATCCCCGCAGCTTGTCTTCTCATCTTGGTTTTGCCACAGGAGGAGCACGTGGACTTGGCCTGCTGGCCTGTCTCAGTCTTCTTCACCATTTTCCTGAGAGAGGCACAGTAATGGGTCCCGTGTTTACGGAGGATTCCAACCATCTTGGTGCCTTTAGCCATGTTGCCTACGCCTGCTCCCAGGGAACTGACTTTATGATTTTGTAATTAGAAAACCAGTGCGTGGTTTTGTAAAAATTTCCACAGATCGTGTGAGTTCATAAAGTGAATGTCTCCTTCTAGCATCTACCCTCATTCAGTCATTCGTTGAGTCAACAAATAGTTACTGAGCACTTATGTGCTTATTGAGCACTTAGATGCTATTCTGGGTCTAGATAAAACAGGGAGCGATGTGGACACGAATTCGGGCCTTCCCAGAGCTTGTGTACCGGTGAGGAGCCTTCGACGTAAACGAGAGAAATAAGTAAGATGTAGGGAGAAGACTGCTGTCCCCGTGAGGGAAAGGGGATGGTTGCTTCCCCCTGGGTGCTGCTGTGCGGACGGGGAGGACCGCTCAGGTCCTGGTCCGAGGAGGCCTTTTCAGCTGAAGACGACAATGTCCTTCATCTTCGGGAAGCTTTTCCCCTTTGATTAATTTCTCTTCCTCTCCGTTGCCTTTTTTCTCTCAATTTGCGAACTTTTATTGGCTATTGGATCTTCCAGGTTAATTTCCTATTTCTCTTATCCTTTCTCTCATTTTTGTTTTGTCTTTTTCTGTTTTCCAAAAGGTTTAATTTTTATCCTTCCTTTGTTCATTGAAAAATATGTATATACCTATTTTTTTTAATTATGTGTTTAATTTTCACGGGCTTTTCCTTCTTCTCCACTTGTCCTTTTTTCAGAGCATTTCATTCTCATTTCATATCGTATTGTTCCTTTTTCAGAGCATTTCATTTTCATTTCATATCGTACTGAAGTTCTTTTTCAGATTTAATTGTGTTCTTTGAAATAATCTGTTTTCTCTAGATTCATTATTCTAGGGTATAGAATTTTCTCAAATATCTAATGACCGTTATTTACCAGTGGTTGGACCAGGGCTTCCAGGTGTCTTGTCAGGAACAGCATTATTATGATTTTGGACTTCTGAAGTGTCAGAATTCCTAGGGTATATGTTCTGGTATACCAGCCTCCACACTAGCTGACCCAGTTATCTCTGGGTAACTTACTCATTTTCTCATAGGAAAGAGCGCTGTTTTTTGGCTGGGAGTGTGCATGAGCTGCTGTAGTAAATTGCCCTTAGACTGTGGCTCGCAGCACTACTGACCTCTCATCACTGTCCTTCATGCTTCTGGAGGTCGACCCGTTCAACTAGGTGGTTCTCACTTGGGGTCTCTGATTGCAGTGACTGGGCCTGGAGTTCTTTCGGAGGCTCCCTCACTGACCCGTGTCGCCGTTGAAGTTGGTCATTAGCAGGAGCATCTGTCCTCTCCGTGTGGCTGGGCTTCCTCGTAGCATGGAGGCCGGGTTCCAATAGCGAGCATCGCAAGACCTACTGGCCGAGCTGCACGGCCTGTCCCAGTGCAGTCTCAGAAATCGTGTAATGTTACTACCCTTCCCCACATACTCTTAGTCAAGGCGGTCATGAGGGCTGGCTCCGGTCGAAGTGGAGGAGATGGGAGGGTGTCAGAGAATGTGCAGCAGTCTCTTTCACGTGCTCTCTCTCTCTCTTTTTTAAGTTTATTTATTTAGTTAGAGAGAAAGAGAGCATGCAAGCAGGGGGAAGGGAGAGAGAGAGAAAATCCCAAACAGACTCTACCCTGTCAGCATGGAGCCTGATGTGGGGCTCAAACGTACTGTCAGATCATGACCTGAGCTGAGATCAAGAGTCAGATGCTTAATTGATTGAGCCACCCAGGTGCCCATGTGCAGATCTCTTTTTTAACCATTACACAGTACACAACAGTAAAAACAAATCAAGTACAGAATGGACAAAAGACAGAGATACTTTATACCAAAGGTACAAAGAAGCACATGAAAAGAGGTTTTCAGTTTATCTTGTAGGAGAGTGCCACTTGGGGAGGGACAGAGAGAGAAGGGGACAGAGGATCCGAAGTGGGCTATGTGCTGACAGCAGACAGCTCGATGCACAACTCATGAACCAGGAGATCATGACCTGAGCCAAAGTCAGACACTTAATTGACTGAGCCACCCAGGCACCCCAAAAACATGTTTTTAAAAAATCATTACAGGGGTGCCTGGGTGGCTCAGTCAGTTAGGCGTCTGACTTTGGCTCATGATTTCACGGTTCGTGGGTTCGAGCCCTGCGTCGGGCTCTGTGCTGACAGCTAGCTCAGAGCCTGGAGCCTGCTTTGGATTGTGTGTCTTCCTCTCTTTCTGACCTTCCCCTGCTCATACTGTCTCTCAGAAATAAATAAAACATTAAAAAAAATTTTTTTTTAAATCATTACAACATCCAAGCCTGGCTACTGACTCTTCTCATGATTTGGGGGGTGGTGGAGAATTGATTGTTTTGTCCACAAACATTCAGCTGATCTTTCTGTTTTCAGCCCCATGAACCCCACCTGATTCAGACCTGGCATTGCCCAGTCCTCTTTGAGGTTCTGGTAGCTTGGTTCTCTCTCTCAGAGATGTAGTCCACTTGTGAGTGCGTGTGTGCATGCGCTCTCACGTTTGCCCAGCTCTGCTGTCAGTCCACACTCCTTCACAGAAACTTTGTCTTCCAGAAGCATGGCCCAGATTTTTCCCTGCTGACAATCCCATGTGCTCTCTGCTCTTGGGTCCTTTTTCCCGTCCCAACTCCTATAACTCCACAACGTCCAACTTCAACAGAGTCTCAGAGGAGAGGTTATAGATGCTGTGTTCACTTTGCCTTCTTCCACTGGAAGCTTTAAAATAGAATAATATAACATCTTAACAATATATTTTGCCATGTCTTCCTGCCAGTATATGTAGCATCTCGTCCTCTGTAGAGGCTGCGGAGTGGTCTCTTAGTCTTACCTACCGTGATAGGTGCAGTCAATCCCCACTTAATGTAAATTGTTGTAAATTTACTGCCATCATCAGCAGGGCTGCAGTGAGCATCCTCGTTCATACATCTTTGCACACGCATGCGAATATTTCCTCGGGACAAATTCCTAAAATTAAACCAGTGTCAAAGGATATATATACCCTTTAAATTTTGGTAGTTAAAATGTCACATCTCCCTTAAAAACCAGATGAAAATACTCCCGAGAATAATAAATGAATACCTCGTACCCTTAGGAATCTAGGAAGGAGACTTTCCTAAGTGGAGGTGGGGGAGAAAATGTAGGCAGAAATGATAAGGTGAGAAAAGGAGTAGTTAGGACTGTGCATACCGTGTTTATGGAGAATTTCTGTTGATTACTCTGAAATCAGAGTACACAGGAAGGAGGCTCTTGGACATTACGTTGGCAAATACCTGTCCTGTCCCAGCTAATACTGGAGTGATGAATCACAGGGGGCAAATTGGAAGAGCTTTCCAAAACAGCTGAGTTTAAACATCCACTCAGAGGGCAGGGGCGACTTGAGCATAGTTTCTGAGAACTAGATAGCTGGTTCCATGCCCGGGAGTGTCTCTGATGGAATCAGGACAGACGGGAGGCTGTCCGTCGGTGCCGATGGAGCTGCAGAGAGCGGGGCTGATTCTTTCCAGGAGGGCCTGAGGCAGTGGCAAGAGGAACAGGAGAGGAAGGTGCGAGCCCTCTCTGAGATGGCCTCTGAACAACTGAAGCGCTTTGATGAACGGAAGGAACTGAAACATCATAAAGAATTCCAGGACTTACGGGAAGTGATGGAGAAGAGGTGAGCGGGAATGTCGGGCTGCTCAGCTGGCCCTCTTTCCCAGCATGAAACCCCAAGGGAAGCAGTTGGACTTCTTCCTAAATAACGAAATAAAATAGCCAGTGAAGCTCATAGTCTAGAACAATGACCAGCCTTGGAGAGGTGACCAGTGTATCACAAGGAGAGAGGGAGGCTTTTGGGAGAGGTGACGTAAGACCGATTCACAAAGCCTCCCTGACCATTCTGCCGTTTTTCCTGCAGCTCCAGAGAAGCCCTGGGCCACCAAGAGAAGCTGAAAGCTGAGCATCGGCACAGAGCCAAGGTCAGAGCCTTGGAGAATTCCTGTGGATGTGTCCACATCTGGCTCTTACCTGGGTCCTCCCTTCCTGTGACTCACCTTGGGCTGTCCTTTAACTGCTGGGGGTGGGGGGCTGTCAGTAAAATATGTAGCCCACTTAGGGTTTGGGGGATGTAGAATCAGAAGGCCCAGGGCACCTCGGAGAGAGGTAGCCGGACCCCCCCCCCCCCAGTAGATTCTCAACCTGAAGCTGCGGGAGGCCGAGCAGCAGCGCCTGAAGCAGGCGGAGCAGGAGCGGCTGCGGAGGGAAGAGGGCCAGCTCCGCCTGCGGGGCCTCTACGGGCTGCAGGAGGAGGTGCTGCACCTCAACCAGCAGCTGGACGCCTCTGAGCAGCACAAGGACGCGCTCAAGGAGGACCTGTCCGCCTTCCGGACCCGCGGCAACCAGCTGTGCGGCCTCGTCTCGGGGATCATTCGGGCCACTTCCGAGGTGAGCAAGCTTCCAGGAACCTGGTCTTCTGGCTTGGAAATGGAGAACCTTAAATGCAAGTTTTCTGACTTAAAAGTAGTGCCTGAAAAAAAAATGCTTATTGTAGAAAATAGCAAGATCATTTGTTAGAGATGATACTCACTGTTGGCATTTTCTCTGTCTTCCCCGACAAAGAGTGTGCGTGTGGGGGGGTTTCCCCACCCCAGACTGGACTCTTACACATCCAGAGACTTTTATCTTTGGTTAAACAAATAATTGTTTATTCTGATTGCAAAATACTTTAGTTCATTCGGTAATATTCTGTTGAACACCTGGTGTGCTATGGTAAAAAATTAAAACCTTACAGCAATGTATAATATAGCTCTTTTCCAGTTAACGTTGTATTTTGAACATATAATTACTGTAATCACTAAAAATATTCTGATGTTTTTTGTTTTTTAAAAAAAAATTTTTAATTTTTTTTTTTATTTATTTCTAGGAGAGAGAAAGAGAGACAGCGTGAGCAGGGGAGGGTCAGAGAGAGAGGGAGTCACAGACTCTGAAACAGGCTCCAGGCTCTGAGCTGGCTGTCAGCACAGAGCCTGACGCGGGGGTTGAACCCACGAACCACGAGATCATGACCTAAGCGAAAGTTGGACGCTTAACCGACTAAGCCACCCAGGCGCCCCTGTTTTTTGTTTTTTTAAAGAATTTTTTAAAAATGTTTATTTACTTTTGAGCGAGAAAGAGGAGGAGGAGCAGAGAGAGAAGGAGACACAGAATCTGAAGCAGGCTCCAGGCTCCGAGCTGTCAGCACAGAGCCCGACCTGGGGCTTGAACCCACAAACCATGAAATCATGACCTGACCCAAAGTCAGACCCTTAACTGACTGAGCTGCCCAGGTGCCTGATGTTTTAATTAAAGCAGTGTTACCGCGACACATGGCAGATATTCAGTATCTGATGAACACGTGGAATTGGATACTTCCCACGTATAATAAAACCAAAAATGGTTAAAAAGACATGCCTAATGTTGAACATTTAGGTTTCTGTGTTTTCACTACCATACCATAGCACTTTAGTAATATTCTATGTACATCTTATTTGTATTTCTTTCAGATAAATTTTTAGAAAAGGAATTACTTTGGCAAATAATTTTAAGGGTCTTGATTCTTACCCAAAAGTTGTACCAATTCATAGTTCTATGAATTTTATGTTCTTACCCTTAGTTCTTGTTTCTTCTCAAGTTTTTGCTTTAAAAAAATCAGGAGAGGGTCTCAGCTGGCTAAGTGTCCGACTCTTGATTTTGGCTCAGGTCATGATCTCACAGTTCATGTTGGGTGTAGAGATTACTTAAAAGCTTTAGCAATAAATGAAGGGGCGCCTGGCTGGCTCACTCAGTGGAGCATCTAACTCTTGATCCCGGGGTTGTGGGTTTGAGCCCCACATTGAGCATGGAGCCTGCTGACCTACCTACCTGCATACGTAGATGTATACGTTAATTAATTAATAATTTAATAAATGGGGAGGCCTCGTTGATTTAACAGACAAAACTACAAAAGACGTTTGTAGGACGATATACAAAATGATGCAGCACTTCTCTATTCGTCTTACAAGTCTGGTAATCCTATTCTAACGAAATAGCACACTGAAAGACATGGGGACGTCACTCTGGTTTATATGCATTCTCATTTATGAGCAGAAGTTCTAAAGAAAAGATAAGTAAGGACGCCTGGATGGCTTATTGGTAATAGTGTCCGACTTCAGCTCAGATCATGATCTCGCAGTTCATGGGTTCAAGCCCTGCGTTGGGCTCTGTGCTGACTAACTCAGAGCCTGGGGCCTGCTTCGGATTCTCTCTCTCTCTCTCTCTCTCTCTCTCTCTCTCTCTCTCTCTCTCTCTCTGTCTCTGCCCCTCCTCCGCTTATGCTCTGTCTCTCTCTCTCTCTCTCTCTCAAAAATAAATAATAAACATTAAAAACTTTTTTTAAATTTTTTAATAAATAAATAAAAGGTAAGTAAATCGAATTCATCAGTGACTCAAAAGAATAATGCACTATAACCAAAGAGGTATTATTATAAGGATAATGAAAAGCTGGCTCAATTGTTATGAAATCTTTTCATGAAATTAATTTCACTAATAGGTTAATGGAGCAAAGTCATATGTTTATCTTATTAGATGTTGTAAAAGTATATGCTGAAATTCTATATACTTTCCTATTAAAAAAATAGCAAATTAAAAATTAAAATGTATTCCTGGGCTCAGTTGGTTGAGCGTCTGACTCTTGGTTTTGGCTTAGGTCATGATCTCATAATTTCATGAGTTCGAGCCCCGTGTCACACTCTGCGCTAGCAGCACAGAGCCTATTTAGAATTCTCCCCCCACTGCCCCTTCCCTACATGTGCTGTCTCTCTCAAAATAAATAAATAAACTTTAAAAAAATATGTTCCTCATGAACATGATAGATTATGTATCCATTTAAGACTACATTTTAGGGGTGCCTGGGTGGCTCAGCCAGTTGAATGTCTGTTGATACTGGCTCAGGTCATGATCTTGGGCTCCTTGCTAAGTGTGGAGTCTGCTTGAGATTCTCTCTCTCTCTCTCTCTCTCTCTCTCTCTCTCTCTCTCTCTGCTCTCTGTCCCTCTTCCCTGCTCACGCAGTGCTCCCCACTCCAACAACATTTTAAAAAAAATGGAAAACTGGGGGCGCCTGGGTGGCTTAGTCGGTTAAGTGTCCGACTTTCGCTTAGGTCATGATCTCGCAGTTCGTGGGTTTGAGCCCCGCGTCGGGCTCTGCTAACTGCCAGCTCAGAGCCTGGAGCCTGTTTCAGTCTGTGACTCCCTCTCTCTCTGACCCTCCCCTGCTCACACTGTCTCTCTCTCTCTCTCTCCTAGAAATAAATTAAAAAAAAAGGAAAACTGGACTACATTTTAGATATGCCATTAAAATTGGGAAAGAAATAAAAATATGCCATGTTGGTACAATAGTAACAGTCTTGACTGTTAACGGAAGTTTTAAGCAATACAAATAATATAATAAAACAAAGGAGAAATACTTAACTGAGAAAATGTAATTTGATAACAATATGATTGTCTACCTAGAAGGCCTAGAGTAAAAAGTTCAGAACTATTAAATTTTTTTTTTAATGTGTATTTATTTTTGAAACTCAGAGTGTGAGGGAGGGAGGGTCAGAGAGAGAGGGAGACACAGGATCTGAAGCAGGCTTCAGGCTCTGAGCTGTCAGCATAGAGCCCGACCTGGGGCTTAAACTCATGAATCACGAGAACGTGACCTGAGCCGAAGTCAAACGCTTAACCAACTGGGACACCCAGGAACTCCAACATGGTATCTATCTAGACCATTGTCACAGCCTTTAAAGAATTATCCCAGCCATTGTTGGTGAGAACATGGAAAAATCCATACGCAGGTGTCAGACGTCTGTGGACGTGACGGTTAATCAGCATTACCTTTATGAGAACAGGAAAGCAGTAGGTTTTGGCATGGTGAACGTGGGTGCTCCATTGGTGCACCAGTTCCGATTTAGAGATGTATTGTGTGAACTGTGATTCGGCTTCGCGGGTATCTAGGGGATAGATGCTAAGCTCTGCCTCTGTCACCCTGACAGAACGGCTTCCCCACAGCAGAGGACCAGGCTGTGGCTGAGAGAGCCCTGCAGGAAATGCGTGACCTCCTTACAAGCTTGCAGCAGGAGATCGCCAGGGCCTGTGAGGACAAGCGGAGGCAGGAGGAGGAGGCCCAGGTAAAGCGGCAAGAGTCACACATGCAGCAGGGGCCAGAGGTCCCCGGAGAGACCCCAGCTCCCAGCCAGGGCACAGGAGGGAAACAGAATGAAGGTGGGTGTTGGTGTGGATACAGTCCTTTAGCCCAGAGTGTTAAAGGGGACAAGGACGTGTTTGAATATCGTGTTAAGCTTCAAGACAATTTACCGGAACTGTTGCATAATGCAAAACTCTGTACTTTCACTGAAGGGCATTCACTTTGGTTGATGCAGAGCTTGACTTCAGACTCTAGCACCTGCCATGAAGACTTGACATTCTGTGTAATTGTAGTAGATATATTATCCTAGGTTTTGCTGCTCTGCTTTATTAAAATAAATCTTACACAATATTTGCTCATTTAATACATAAGAACCCGTCGAGCATAACGGTTGAGAATGCTGGCTTTAGAGCCAGATCTGTGGGAATGTGGTTTTTCTACTTCGTGCCACTGTGACTTTGGCAAATTAACCTTTCTCTGCCTATTTCCTTATCTAGAAAGCGAAGATGATAATGATATCTATTTCATAGGGTTCTTGTGACAATGAAAGCCGTTACTACCTGTATCAGCTGATTAGAACAGTGCCTGGCTCACGTGAAGTGTTCAGTGAGTGCTGTCACGGGAGCCTCTCTTTCCTTCCTCAGACCTCCAGGTAAAGGTACAAGACAGTACAATGCGCTGGTACCAGCAGCTGCAAGATATTTCCAGTCAGTGTGTGTTGGCCTTTGAGGAGCTGACCAACAGCAAAGACAGTCAGGTACGGGGGGCTGTGAGTCGCAAAATCTCTGGGCCCGGGAGCGCTCTGAATGGCCCCGTGTCCCAGAGGAATGTTGCTAGTGCATCACCTTTCCTAATCCTGCCCGCATCTACGCAGCTCTTCCAAACACCATTTGCCCCCTCGCTGTTCTCTCCTGGCAGGCCAAAAAGATAAAGATGGACCTCCAGAAGGCTGCCACCATCCCAGTGAGCCAGATCTCTACCATTGCAGGTTGGTCAGAGCAGTTCAGAACATGGCCCTTCGCTTCCTTTTGTTATTTTCTTTTTTTTTTTAATGTTTTATTTATTTCTGAGAGAGAGAGACAGCGTGAACAGGGGAGGGTCAGAGAGAGAGGGAGAGACAGAATCTGAAATAGGCTCCAGGCTCTGAGCTGTCAGCACAGAGCCTGATGCGGGGCTCGAACCCACGAACTGTGAGATCATGACCTGAGCTGAAGTCGGACACTTAACTGACTGAGCCACCCAGGTACCCCCGCTTTTGTTATTTTCTAAGACTCCAAATCTACTCTTCTGTAAGGTTCCTGTAGACAGAGTCTGTTCAAACAAATGATGTTGGATCAGGCACGTATAAATTATGTCTTCCTCTCCTTTGTTTACTCTTCAACACGTGGAAGACAGTCATTACGTGTTTGTTGACTTGTTTTATAAATAAGCTGTATATGTTACCAGTAAATTATTGAGGAAGGCTCTTACGTGAAGTTGAAAGTTACTGCTGAAGGAGCTCCTGGGTGACTCAGTCATTTGGCTTCTGGCTCTTGATTTCAGCTCACATCATGATCTCACAGTTTGGGAGTTGATCCCCACATCGGGCTGTCTGCTGTCAGCATAGAGCCTGCTTCAGATCCTTTTCTCCTCTCTGACCCTCCCCTGCTTGCACTCTCACTCTGTCAAGTAAAATAAACGTTAAAAAATATATCAAGAATCTGTATTTAGAAAAAAAAATAGAAAGTTACTGCTGAAAACATCACTCAGGGAACATAGGATGTGACATGCATTTTTTCCTTTTGTTCTACAATGTAAGCCATTAGCTTGTCTAAGCTTGAGACTGGTCTTAATCCTTTTGTTTTGTCTTTATTTTTGAGAGAGAGGAGAGAGAGAGAGAGGCAGGGCATGAGCAGGGAATGGGCAGAGAGAGGGGGGGACGCAGAATCCAAAGCAGCCTCCAGGCTCTGAGCTGTCAGCACAGAGCCTGACAGGATTCAAACTCACAAGCTGTGAGATCATGACCTGAGCCAAAGTCAGATGCTTAACTGACTGAGCCACCCAGGTGCCCCTAAACCTGCCTTAATACTTTGGAACATCTTCCTTTTCTCTCCAGAGACTGAGCTTTAGAGAGTGAGAACCAGACAGGGAAAGTCCCTTTTTTCTCTTCATTCTGAAACAGAGGTTCATTTTTGTAGACCTCGAGATGTGGAAGCCTCCAAGTTACAGGCCGTGCTTCCCGGTGCCTGGGGGGTGTGAACAGCTGAAAGGCTGCTCTGACTTAGCCTGGGTCCTGCTTGCCCTGGTTCACTTGTGGCCTGGAAAGCGTAGAGAAGTTGTAGTTCCTGCCCACGAGAGGCCCTGTGACAGAACTTACGGATCACCCTGCTGTTTGCAGTTTTCTATGGATCAGGGCAGGTATAAATAAATAACCACATATCACCTTCTTGGCTTTAAAGTGCCATTTCCTAGGGGCGCCTGTGGGGCTCAGTCGGTTAAGCGTCCAACTTCGGCTCAGGTCATGATCTCACAGTTTGTGGGTTCGAGCCCTGCATTGGGCTCTGTGTTGACAGCTCAGAGCCTGGAGCCTGCTTCAGATTCCGTGTCTCCCTCTCTCTCTGACCCTCCCCTGCTCATGCGCTCTCGCTCTCTCTCTCGCTCGCTCGCTCGCTCTCTCTCAGAAATGAAACATTAAAAAAAATAAAGTGCCATTTCCTTTGCTGACAACAGGGGTGAGGTTGACCTGACAGCCACCCCTTCACTGCTCTCCTTAGGCTTGTCCCCAGTCCTACCCCCTCAGCCGACCACAGATAGCGTTGCTTCCTCCTTTAGCAGGAAAATCCACCGGGTGGGATCCTCGGGTGCCAGCCTTTTCCATGCGCACATGCATATACACGTGCCACTTTGTCCGCGTCTGTGTGTGGAGGGAGGTTGGGTGCTTCCCTTTCTGCCTCCGCCTTTGTTCCCACCCTTCCACCCCCTTCAAGACCTGCCTTATCGCTCATCACCTAATCTCCTGTTTTTTGCCAAATTATTCCTTTTTACAGGCTCATTTTCCTTTAAATATGCTTAAGTTACTCATATGCTAAAGTATGTTTCCTTTGGTTCAAGATCTATGTCTTTTCTAGCCTCCTCACGTTTCTGTTTGGTACAGGTGATGATTCCCTTCTTTACAAACTCTGTTCCTTTGGCTTCTGTGGCAACATGAATTCCCAGGTTCTCCTGCCACCTCTTTCTCCTTTGTGGGTTCCTCAGTCTCCTGTCCCCACCCTAATCCCTAACTGGGGGTGCTTCCCGGGAGTCCGATTTCACCCTGGGTTCCCAGTCTACTTACCCTCGGGGCTGCAGATGTGGCCTCCATGCAAGGGGCTCCCCGGTGTCTCTCACGTGCGCTCTTTCCACAGAGCTTCAGAGTCCCCCGCTCTTGCTCCTGGGGGCCATCTGCCCGTGTTTGTCTCCTACCCCACGTTCAGGGTGTGCAGACATCAACTCCCCGTCTTCCTTTATGCCCGCTCTCCCCCTGTTTGCTCTCAGGAACCAGTAGCCCCGCTGACAGCTCCGGCACCGTGGCTGGAACCCGGGGAGTCTCCCTGTGGCTGCTCCCTCTGTTCCATTCTCCGCATATGATTAAGCCTCTAGTTGGGCTGCTCTTCACTTTTCTGCATATTTCTTGACTGTGTTCCCTTTGTCTGCACCATCACTGTGAGTCTTTGAAGAGCCAGATGTAGACTTGCTCTAGATTTCGTGCTCAGTACATGCTGAATGATTGGAAAAGAAATGATCTCATTCCTGCCTCTTTCTTTGTTTTGTTTTTTTTTTAATTTTTTTTTTATTTATTTCTAGGAGAGAGAGAGAGACAGCGTGAGCAGGGGAGGGTCAGAGAGAGAGGGAGTCACAGACTGAAACAGGCTCCAGGCTCTGAGCTGGCAGTCAGCACAGAGCCCGATGCGGGGCTTGAACCCACGAACCGCGAGATCATGACCTGAGCGAAAGTCGGACGCCCAACCGACTAAGCCACCCAGGCGCCCCGATTCCTTCCTCTTTAAAGGCAGTGGTTAGATCTGGAGCAGAATTTAATCTCTTTGGTGCTGGTGTGGCATATGGGACGTAGGAGGCCATGCCAGGCCTAGGGTTGGGGGTGGAGAGACATGAAGGAAGGAAGTGTTAGGGAATTTGGCCAGTGGGGTCCTTTGAAACCATCTGTAAAGTAGTACTGAAGTATGACTTAGCGGAAGTGGGTGCTACTATTTTGACAGCTCAGTAAGTTTTGAGTAATGGAGACCAATTCAGATTTGCATAGGCCAAAAAAAGAAAAAAGTTTTAATCTGAAGATAAAGGGGTGTTTCTCAGAATCTACTGGCAGGAATGGGAAGTTAGAAACCTTCAGACTCTTTTCTTTCATCTTTCTCCTGTATCTCTCATCTTCTTAGGTGGACCACTGTTCTTTGGTCCACTTGGCGGTTTAGTTCCCCGGTGTTCATGAGCGTGTGTGTTGCGGGACAAGCCACCTCTAGGATGTGACTCTGTGAGCTGGCCGATTGGTTCAGCTGGTCTACCCCTAATCAAACTGTAGCCAGTGTGGGCATGGGGCTCACAATGTCTGGAATACAAATATAGCCATCAGGAGCCTGCTTCTGTGCATCTCAGGATGGAGGGCAGGTCCCAGAGTGGGGAGTCATCACTGAGAGCTGGGAAGATCCTTTATTTTTTATTTTTAAAATTTTTTTATGTCTTTATTTTGTTTTGAGAGAGAGAGACAGGAGTGAGCAGGGGAGGATCAGAGAGGGAAAAACAGAATCCAAAGCAGGCTCCAGGCTCCAAGCTGTCAGCACAGAGCCCGACATGGGGCTCAAACCCACAGACTGTGAGATCATGACCTGAGCCAAAGTCAGGTGCTTAACTGACTGAGCCCCTCAGGCGCCCCTGGGAAGATCCTTTAGAACGGTTTTCCTAAAGGTGCAGATGACGACTTGAGGGACGCCAGCGATAGCCCACAGGGCCTGTAGCCACTCAACAGCTCTTTCCATCCTGTTTGTCTCTGCTATGTTGATTTCAGAATTTGTTCGTCTCCAACTAAGGAATTCCTTTGAAATAGTACCAGGTCTTCTGTACTCCCGCATCCCAGACAACATTCATCTGCTTGTCAGCTCTTTTTCTGCAATAGTATTTTGACTTTAGACTCTGACCTTGTGTGAGGCCACACGGCTGGGTTTTTGTGGAGCCTTGCTTATTGCAATGATGAGAAGCAGAGTGCATCTTCTAACTGACCAAATCTCCTCTTACCCAGGCTCCAAGTTGAAGGAGATCTTTGACAAGATCCACAGCCTGCTCTCCGGAAAACCCGTTCAGTCTGGCGGGCGCTCCGTGTCCGTCACACTCAACCCACAGGGCCTGGATTTTGTCCAGTATAAGCTGGCAGAGAAGTTTGTGGTGAGAAGCCTTGTGACCAGAGGTAGGGGGAGAGGCTGGTGTGCCGCCTTTAGGTGCCTCTCCAGAGTAACCCAGTGGTCCTGTCTCTGCTCCCACAGAAACAAGGAGAGGAGGAGGTGGCCTCTCACCACGAAGCGGCGTTCCCCATTGCAGTTGTGGCATCCGGGATCTGGGAGCTCCACCCCAGAGTGGGTGACCTCATTCTTGCTCATCTCCACAGGAAGTGCCCCTACTCTGTTCCCTTCTACCCAGCTTTCAAGGAGGGAATGGCTTTGGAAGACTACCAGAGGTGAGGTGGTTTTTCACCCTCCCTATAGGCTGAATAAAGTACAGAGAGAACAGGGGTTCACTCTCCCTCCCTCCCTTCACAGCTCCTCATACATACCTCAAACATTCTGTCAGGGAATCCAGTGTCTCATGTAGACCGGCTGCTTTGGGAATTTGTGGATTCAGCTGCAGTAATCAGTATAGTTTAGGGAAAAGAATATTGGATCTAGAATTGAGGGGTGGTGGGGGGATTGTCTTAGAATTTTGCCCTGCTTAGTCATTTAATAGATTTGCAAAATGGGTTTATCATGTCACCTCTTTGATCATCACATTCCTTATTTGCAAATGAGGGTAGTGACATCCGTTAATCCTGTGAGTTTGGGGCTCCTGGCCGGCTCTTTCAGTAGAGCACGCAAGTCTTGATCTCGGGGTTGTGAGCTCGAGCCCCACGTTGGTGCAGAGATTGCTTAAAAATAAAACATTAAAAAAAATTCTGAGTTTACTTTGCAAGGCTTATGGGATGCACAGATGTGATCGTGGATGTGTGTGCTTTGTAAACAAAGTATTCTATAGAGGTAATGATGTCTAATTATGTAGGAAGGATAATGCTAAAAATGGGCACCTGGCTGGTTCAGTGGGTAGAGCACACAACTCTTGATCTCGGGGTTGTGATTTCCATCCCCACACTGGGCCTAGAGCTTACTTAAAAAAAATAGTAATAAGGGGCACCTAGGTGGCTCAGTTGGTTAAGTGTCCAACTTTTTTTTTTTTGAGAGAGAGAGTGTGAGCAGGGAAAGGGCAGAGAGAGAGAGAAACAGAATCCGAAGCAGGCTTCAGTCTCTGAGCTGTCAGCACAGAGCCCGATGTGGGGCTTGAACCCATGAGTTGTGAGATCGTGACCTGAGCCGAAGTCGAATGCTTAACTCACTGAGCCACCCAGGCGCCCCAAGTGTCTGACTCAATTTTGGCTCAGGTCAGAGCGCCTGGGTCACTCAGTCGGTTAAGCGTCCTACTACAGCTCAGGTCATGATCTCACGGTTTGTGAGTTCAAGCCCCGCATCAGGTTCTGTGCTGACAACTCAGAGCCTGGAGCCTGCTTCAGATTCTATCTCTTTCTCTCTCTGTCCCTCCCCCACTTGTGGTCTGTCTCTCTCTCTCTCTCAAAAAAAATAAACATTAAAAGTAAATTTTTAAAAAAATTTTCGGCTCAGGTCATGATCTTATAGTTTGTGGGGTTGATTCCCATGTCAGGCTTTGCTCTGACAGCATGTAGGCTGGTTGGGATTCTCTCTCCCCCTCTCTCTGTGCCTACCCCCTTAAAATAAATAAATACTTAAAATAGCAATAATAATAATAGTGCTCAATGTAGTAGTACTAGATTGTTCCTTTTAGCCATAAAAAATAAGTGATTTGTCACCCTCACTTGGCCTTGTACCCTGAATTTTCTCTTCCCACGCAGGATGCTCGGCTACCAAGTGAAGGACTCCAAAGTGGAGCAGCAGGACAACTTTCTGAAGCGCATGTCTGGGATGATCCGCCTCTACGCCGCCATCATCCAGCTCCGGTGGCCGCATGGAGGCCGGCAGCAGGTAGTAGAAAAGAGACTTGCTCTCAGGAGAGAGGTCAGATTGTGTTCGTGTGTTCTGTCCACGGGGACTATTGCCCTTCTTGCCGAGCAGGCAGTCTAGCTACAGGGTGATGTATTGCCGCCCCTCCGTAGGTATGTTCTGGAGAAGTGGATGTTGATTATTAGGAAACTTTTGGACTTTTAGAACCTTTTGTTCAATGATTGGCTCGGCTGCGGCTTTAAAGAACTGAGTTTATAAGAGGGTCTGTGAGAGGAGAGTCTGTTGTAAACCAGTCATTAAATGTAAACCAGTTAGGAGATTCTGTTAGAGTGAGCCTAAATGACACAGTGTTGGGGCACAGGTGTGGCTCGGTTGGTTGAATGTCTGACTCTTGATTTCAGCTCAGGTTATGATCCCAGTGTTGTAAAATCAAGCCCCATGTTTAGCTTCACACTCAGTGCGGAGCCTGCTTAAGATTCTCTCTCTCCCCCTCTGCCCCTCTCTCCCACCTGTGCTGTCTCTCAAAATAAAAATGACACAGTGTCATTTTACTATTTATTTATTTCTAAGTAATCTCTAGACCCAACATAGGGCTTGAACTCACAACCCAGAGATCAGGAGTCACTCACTCTGAGGTGTCTGGGTGGTTCAGTCAGTTAAACCTTCAACTTCAGCTCAGGTCGTGGTTTCATGGTTCATCAGTTTGACCCTGCATCGGGCTCTGTGCTGATAGCTTGGAGCCTGCTTCAGATTATGTGTCTCCCTCTCTCTCTGCCCCCACCTTCTCCCCCCACTCAGGCTCCGTTTCTCTCTCAAAAATTAATAAACGTTTTTGGTTTGTTGTTTTTTTTTTTTTTTTTTAGTTTTTATTTATTTTAAGTAATCTTTAAAAAAAAATTTTATTTTAGCGTTTTTTATTTATTTCTGAGAGAGATAGAGAGACAGAGCCTGAGCAGGGGAGGGTCAGAGAGAGAGGAAGACACAGAATCTGAAGCAGGCGTCAGGCTCTGAGCTTGCTGTCAGCACAGAGCCCAATGCGGGGCTCGAACCCACGAACCGTGAGATCATGGCCTGAGCGGAAGTCGGACGCTTAACCGACTGAGCCACCCAGGTGCCCCTATTTTAAGTAATCTTTACATCCAGCGTGGGGCTCAGACTCAACAACCCTGAAATCAAGAGTCACATGCTCTACCAACTGAGCCAGCTAGGCCCCCCCAAAATAAATAAACATTAAAAAAAAAAAATCACTCGCTCTACCAACTGAGCCAGCCAGACACCCCATTACTGTCATTTTAGACCTGGTTGGTGCCTCACATCACAGATGAGCAGATGGAGTCCCAGCGAGCTATAGTGACACAGAGTCGGTGACAAAGCCATGGCTGGGGTACAGGGCTTTGACTTACCAGCCTGGTCCTTTTCTCAAAGGTTACAGATTAGAGATGGAGAAGTTAATGTACTTAGAGACCTAAAGAGAAGGGAACGCATGTTGATTGAATCCAAGTTTTTATCATGTGCCTGCTATGTCCCACGTTCTGTGCTAAAGGTCCCAAGAATAATAAAATGCTTGTACGGTTAACTGTTGGCCAGTGGAATTCCTGAAACCAGAGGTGCCAGATGTAGAGTAAAGGGGTCCCCTAGAGAATGTGTGGGTTCCAGTGTGTTGGGACATTTGAAAATAGAATTTGTTCGGCTTGTGCTATGTCTGCCCTGCGGCATGTGCTGGACTGAGATGATGTGGGAGTTTGCGTCACTTAGAAATGGCTGGATGATAACCTTGGGAGCTCAGGTCTCCGGATACAATGAGAGTAAATCATGACCAAGTGTCTTCCCTTCCAGGTTCACCCTCACGGCTTAAATCATGGCTGGCGCTGGTTGGCACAAATCTTAAATATGGAGCCCCTGTCAGATGTGACAGCCACCCTCCTCTTTGACTTCTTGGAGGCAAGTAATGCAGTTGTCACACAAGAGGGGGACAGTGGTTGAAGCAGCCTTGCGCCACTGCGTGGCGTGAATCGGGAAGCCATGTAGAAACAGGCTATTGGTGACCAGCACTGGGATCCAGTCTTACACATTTTTCCCGAGTGCTAAAGACAAACCTGGCTTTTGGGTTTTCTTCCCACTGTGCTTGCCTTCTCTGTGTGGTTGTGTTCCTGCTGTAAAGGAAAAACTGTACATCCCAGCACCAGCAAAAAGGGATGCTTGCTTTAGGGATAGAGAAGTGACTCTCAAAACCAAGGGTAGGATGTACAGTTGACTCTCGTGTGGGCCCGGAACTAGGAACCAGAATGTTCCCAGGTACCAGGAGTCCCTCTGGGGCCACATGGTCTTCTAGTGCTCTTCCTGTAGGCTGCCTCGTTCTTGTTCCTTAGGCCCGTTTTCTCTACATCTCTGTGCAGTGGAGAAGATGGCCATCCTGGGCTGTAGTTCTCTGCCTCAGTGCTGTCACAGTATAGTGGCACTGGCGTCCCACCTTTGCGATCCCTCATTCCCAGGAGAGCAAACATGATCAGCCAGCTTGGGCCATGTATCTCCCTCATCCACAAGGTTCTGTGCAGTCCAGTCGGCCTAGGAGGGACCACCGCTGTAGAGTGAGGGTAAGGGTTTCTGTGGACAGGGACGTTTCTTACAGCACATAGGGCTTAGGGCACATACCATAACGGATGTGGGCCATCGGGCCTGTAGTGCCAAATGCCTCCAGTCTCCCTGGAGCTTCGGAAGTCACAGGACATGAGCAGAGACACGAATAAATTCGAGCACGTGGTGGTGCCCTGCATACTAAGGTTGGGAGGAATGCCAAACCTTTGGAAAGGTTCCCACTCAATAGAATTGAAGAAGAAGAATTAAGTTAGACTTACGTTGTCTGATTTACAAAAAAACCTGGTTTCTTGGCAGTCTGATTTCATGGAGGTAGTGTCTCATATGGAGAAATGCTTCAGAAGAAGGTTGGGTCTTTCTTTTTGTTCCCTTGCTCAGCTAGCTAAGTGGCATCGTGACTGAAATTCTTGGTAGGAGGGAAAGGCAAAGGGCTGCTGTGCTTTATGGGGTCTTTGGGTGTCTTGCCTGTGAATTTGTGTTCTCTGCTCTGACGGTGCCTGTCTGTCCCTGGAGGTGTGTGGGAATGCCCTCATGAAGCAGTACCAGGTACAGTTCTGGAAGATGATCCTTCTCATCAAAGAGGACTACTTCCCCAGGTATGTGACCCGTTGAACAGACACCATGGATTCAGTGAGTAAAACACATGGCGTCAGATGCCCTTGAATACCGTGACATGCTGGGTTTGACTCAGTTAAAAGTAGTTGTGTTGAGGGGCGTCTGGGTGGCTCAGTCGGTTGAGCGTCCGACTTCGGCTCAGGTCATAATCTCACGGTTCGTGGGTTCGAGCCCCACGTCGGGCTCTGTGCTGACAGCTCAGAGCCTGGAGCCTGTTTCGGACTCTGTGTCTCCCTCTCTCTCTGACCCTCTCCTGCTCATTCTCTCTCTCTCTCTCTCTCTCTCTCTCTCTCAGAAATAAATAAAACATTTTAAAAAATTTAAAAAAAAAAGTAGTTGTGTTGGGGCACCCAGGTGGCTCAGTCAGTTGAGCATCAGACTTCGGCTCAAGTCATGATCTCACAGCTCAGCTCATGATCTCACAGCTCAGCTCATGAGTTTATGAGTCCCTCATCGGGTTTTGTGCTGACAGCTCAGAGACTGGGGCCTGCTTTGGATTCTGTGTCTCCCTCTCTGCCCTTTCCCTTCTCGCACTCTGTCATTCAAATAAGTGCTTTTGAACTCTAGTGAGAGTCTTATAGACATTATTGGCTAAATGAAAAAATGAATTAGGAAGATCCTGGATTCAGACACCTGACGTGTCTATAACCCTGTCTGCCAACTCCCCCCAGCTAAGCCGGATGGTGATTACATGCAGTCGTAAATTAAACCCAAAGAGTCAAGCTCCCTTAATAAATCAGGTGGAGAAACTGATCTGTCAGCCAGTTTGCTTGACTCTGTCATGGAGTCCGCCCCTGGGTGCCCCTCTTCCTCTCAACACTGGCATTTCGGGTGGGGAGAGGCCTTGGCAGCGCCCATCCTGCCTGCTCACAGAGTGTCCCCTCCTTTATCCCCTCTTGCAAAGAAGGCCAAGACCATTTGGAAGAATGACCGCATCCTTGGTCCAAAAGACCTCTGCGCAAGTCACTCGATCTCCCCCTTCTCCCCCTTCTCCCCCTTCCCGTAGGTCGGCAGTGCCCCTAACTCCTCTCTAAAAGAGACGGGGGAATCACAGCTCTGACTTGCATATTGTCCTCTTTCTGCAGGATCGAAGCCATCACAAGCTCAGGACAGATGGGTTCCTTCATACGCCTCAAGCAGTTCTTAGAGGTAAGATGTCCTTAGACATGTCTCGAGCTGTCGTTGACCTTGGAGGCATCTGTGTCTGACAGAGGTGCTTCCAGCTGGTAAATGTTGGGAGGTGCGTTACCAGAAAATCATTGTTTTCTCCCATCTTTCCCTGGCCAGAAATGTTTGCAGCGCAAGGAGATTCCTGTCCCCAAGGGCTTTCTGACCTCCTCCTTCTGGCGCTCCTGAAGGCCCCCAAGTGGCCACCATCTCCGTTCTGTTGCAGAGAGACTGTAATAAAGCACCTGAAAGCAGCTGTATTTGGGAGAAGTCATGTCAGATTTAGAAATCTACCAGCCTGTGCTTTTATATATTTATATCCGTGACTAGGAAAGGGGACTGTTCAGGGGTCCCAGAATCTAGTATATGTGCTGCCAAGGTGAGCACCAGGGGTCCCAGAATCTAGAAGGTCTCTTATAGGCTGGATGGTCCTTAAGGGATCCGCACGGCAGAGTAAGTGGAATCAGCTTTTCTCATGTCTACAGATGTGATGAGAAGAGGTGTTTCGTTCTTGGTCTCATTCTTCATTTCCTTTGTCTCTTTCAGTACCTTAACCGTTTCCCTCTGAGCTGAAGTGAGCCCCTCACTCCCACTCCCCTGCCCTGCCGCCCCGGCCCAGAGTATGGGTTAATAGTTGAGGCCCAAATCCTTACATGCAAGTCTGGGCTATGGTGGTTTTGCTTTTTCAGCTTATGGACTAATTATAAATTCAGAGGAAATGCCAGATGCAGATGGGATTAAGCCCCCAATTGTATCAGAAATAGCTTAGCATCCGGGATTAGGACTGTTAATATATGTGATATTGAACAGGGAGTACTGTTTGCCCTTTTAATTTGGTGTTTGTCCCTGAAGGACTAGGAATGCATGAACCAGAGTAGGTGCGGTGGGGCGGAGGGGGGGGGGGGTGTTTGTTTGTTTCTGAATTTGAATTAAGTTGGGCTGAGATGGGCTCGCAACATTATACAAGAGCTGAGCCTCTACAGGCAGTGATTCAGAGGTTAAATGAAGGTGTTCGGGAGGAATTGAGAACTGCTTTATAATTGTTTACATGCCCTGAATGAAGAATGATGACAGATTTGCCTGACTAAAGCCACAACAGAAACTCAGAGCCCAGCTGTTCAGATAAGAATTGAGGTTTGCTTTACGAAGGACTCACCATCTTGCAGTGCAGAGGCAGGGATCTACCCCTCTGTACCACATGCTGTGTGCGGGGATGTGTTTTGGCGGGTGGGGGTATTCCCCGGTACTCCTGAGTGGCCTGAAGCAACACATTCTATGAATTGTTGACTATGGTGCCAAAGAGTAAGTAATAAAGCTTGATTTTAAAACACCCATTGCTGGTGTCTGGTTGGTTGATGTGACCCATTTCCTCTTCTTTGAGCTGTGTACGTTGTGGCTGTGTGTATGGTCATACACAGGCCTACCTATAGAATGGCACACGTTTCTCCCTCTTTCGTCTTCTTGACCTTCACCGTGGGAACATTTTTGGGTCTCCTGTCATTCCTTTTCTGGAATTATGTACCAATAACTGACGTCGTTTTATCTAGCAGAAATGGAAAAGTATTGAAGTCTTTTCGTGTGGATACAACAGAATGAATTCTGGGGAAGGTGTCAGGGGACTTGGTGCAATTCCCTTTTAGGTTTTGTGGCCTTGGGTGGGTCATTCATCTCCTCTGAACCTCAGGTTCTCCCCCCACCCCCCACCCTTCGAAAACACAATGTGTGGTTTAGTCATGAGATGGGCAGCTCTCAGGGCTCTGTAGCTTCCCAGCCAGTGCGTCAGGGCGTGGATCTTAGCCCCACCCCCAAGGCCCCCAAGGACATTGCTGTTCTCACGTCCCCTCTTACCTGCGCTTTACAGATGGCCTTATCTTCTGTGTATCACGACAGGAGACAGGTCAGGGAGCACTGACCTAGTGTTGTGTGGCCAGGGCCTGGTCCTATAGTCAGGATCAACATAGGGAGGCTTTGTGCACTTTTTAAAAAGGCATCCCTTCCTTTAAGATGCTACTGCCATCTGCTGGAATAGAACCGTGAATCCGTGGTAGCCCAGGGTGCAGGGGTTCCAGAGAGTCTGCAGCTCACATTCTGCATGGCTTTAAGTGGAGCCTAAGGGAACCCCGTGATCCTCTCTGCCACAGCATTTTTGCTGTGGGTGATATATGTTGCAGTCCTAGGTACGATCTTATATGGGAAAGTTTCTCCAAAAGCAAAAAGTGAAAAATCACTGGACAAAATGAGGGCTGTCCCACTTCGAAAAAAAAATTTGTTTTAGTATTTTATTTATTTCTGAGACAGAGACAGCATGAGCAGGGGAGGGTCAGAGAGAGAGGGAGACACAGAATCCAAAACAGGCTCCAGGCTTTGAGCTAGCTGCCAGCACAGAGCCCAAAATGGGGCTTGAACCCACGAACCATGAGATCATGACCTGAGCTGAACTCGACCGCCTAACCAACTGAACTGAACCACCCAGGTGCCCTAAAAAAAATTTTTTTTAATGTTTGTTTATTTTTGAGAGAAAGTGCCAGTCGGGGAGGGGCAGAGAGAGCGAGGGAGACCAAGAATCCATCCGAAGCAGGCTCCAGGCTCCCAGCTGTCAGCACAGAGCTGGACACGGGGCCCAAACCCATGAACTATGAGATCCTGACCTGAGCTGAAGGGACATTTAACCAACTGAGCCACCCAGATGCCCCTGTTCCACTTTGAATCTACCAGTCCACAGAAAACACCTCTCCTAATATTTGAATGCTCTCTCTCCAGACATGTTTAACAGTCTTGCACATGTCACTCGATGCTTGGAATTCCTGATCGGTTCTCGATGGTAAACCAAGAAAGGAGAGCATTGGGGAAGCCAGGTTTTTGATACTCACTGATAGTGTTGCCTTCAGAGATACTGATTGCCAGCTGATAGATGCAACCCCTGGTGGCCAGTAGCATCAGATTCCTTTGAGTGGAATACTAAGGCCTGCATCCAGTTTTTAAATTCAAGTACTCACTTGCCTGCTCGCTTACTTTGAAGCCTGACCTCATTTCTCAGGCTGACTGCCCATGTTTTTGTTGTATCATTGTCCTATATCTTTTTAAAACAAATTTGACGATGAGTTGAAATTCCAACAGGAGAGAACCCCTGCATATCCCTTGAATAAAAGAATGGAATTGTTCTGGAGAGTTCCTTCCCCTACTCCAGGCTCTGAGCTGTCAACACAGAGCCCGACACAGGGCTTGAACTCGTGAATTGGCCAGATCATGACCTGAGCCAAGTCAGACGCTTAACCGACTGAGCTACCCAGGCACCCCTAAACTCCGTTTTTTGTTTTTTTATTTTAAAAATATTTTTTTAATGTTTTATTTATTTCTGAGAGAGAGAGAGAGAGAGGCAGCGTGAGCAGAGGAGGGTCGGAGAGAGAGAGAGATAAAGAATCTGAAGCAGGCTCCAGGCTTTGAGCTGTCAGCACAGAGCCTGATGCGGGGCTCGAACCCATGAACTGTGAGATCATGACCTGAGCCAAAGTCGGACACTTAACCGACTGAGCCACCCAGGCACCCCTAGACTCCATTTAAAAAAAAAAAATTACATTTATACAGAAGATGTATTGAAGAAACATTTTTCTTTTAGCTTCTTCAGGATGCTTGCACTAAATACAGTACATGACTGAGTTGGAACGTGTAACAAAAAAAAAATCTTTGTGTGTTTGTCTTATAAAGGACATTGGGACAATTGGCCAAACTTAAATAAGGTCTTACATTTTGAAATGTTTATTTTTTAAGAGAGAGAGAGAGAGAGAAAGAAGGATCAGGGGAGGGGCAGAGGATCCAAAGCAGTGTCCGTGCTGACAGCAGACAGCCCGATGCTGGGCTCAAACTCATGAACCGTGAGATCATGACCTGAGCTGAAGTTGGACACTTAACTAACTGAGCCACCCAGGTGCCCAAAACTTGAATAAGGTCTATGAGTTAGGTAAAAATGTTATGTCAAGATCAATTTCCTGATTTTGATCACTGTGCTGTGGTCATGAAAATGAATATCCTTGGGGCACCTGGGTGGCTTAGTCTGTGTCCGGCTTCAGCTCAGGTTGTGATCTCCGGGTTCGTTAGTTCAAGCCCCACATGACTCTCTGCTGTCAGTGCAGAGCCCGCTTTGGATCCTCCCCCCTCCTCTCTCTGCCCCTCCCCCACTCTGTCTCTCTGTCTCTCAAAAATAAACATTTTAAAAACATAAATATCCTGGGGCGCCTGGGTGGCTCAGTCAGTTAAGCATCCGACTTCAACTCAGGTCATGATCTCACGGTTCGTGAGTTTGAGCCCCATGTCAGGCTCTGTGCCGACAGCTAGCTCGGAGCCTGGAGCCAGCTTCAGATTCTGTATCTCCCTCTCTCTCTGACCCTCCCCTGCTCACGCTCTCTTCTCTCTCTCTCTCTCTCAGAAATAAATAAAAAAAATTAAAAGTTTTCTAAAAAAAAAAAACCATGGGGTGCCTGGGTGGCTCAGTCGGTTAAGCGTCCGACTTCAGCCCAGGTCATGATCTCACAGTTCGTGCGTTCGAGCCCCGCGTCGGGCTCTGTGCTGACAGCTAGCTCAGAGCCTGGAGCCTGCTTCAGATCCTGTGTCTCCCTCTCTCTCTGACCCTCCCCTGCTCATGCTGTCTCTCTCTCAGAAATAAATAAAACCTTTAAAAAAAAAACACATAAATATCCCTGTTCTTAAGAAATACTCAAGAAGTATTTGGGAGTAAGTAAATATGTCTGCAACTTATTCTCAAATGATTCAGAGAGACAATATGTATCTACCAAGTAGGTAAGTATATCCATACATAGAATAATAAAGCAAATGTTTTCAAATGTTAACAAATGGAGGAATCTATGTGAAAGGTATATGGGATTTCTTTTTATTCATGTAACTTTTCTGTAAACTTGGAATTATTTCAAAAGTAAAAGATAATCAGGGCTCCTGGGTGGCTCAGTCAGTTAAGGATCCAACTCTTGATTTCAGCTCAGGTCATGATCTCATGGTCCTGAGTTCTAGCCCTGAGTCAATCTGTGCATCCAGGAGCCAGCTTGGGATTCTTGCTCCCTTTCACTCTGCCCCTCCCCGACTCATGCTCAATAGCACATGCACTCTCTCTCTCTCAAAATAAATAAAATTTAAATTTTTTGAAAAGATAAAAGATGATCCTTTCCCCTACTCCCCTCCAAACTCCAAACAAACAAAAATCTTGGGTACAGTTTTGATGAAGTGACAAAGTCAAGCTCTAGAACAAACAATCCTGAGAACAAGGCTGTGGTGGTGAAGATTACCTCGAAGCCATCAGCTTATGAACAGGATGGAAAGTTGAACAGATTTTGCAAAATGGTTCCTACTTAAAGTGAAATAGGTGACTTGGTAAAATTTTTTAATTTATATTTAAGAAAGAGAGAGAGAGAGCTTGAGTGAGGGAGGGGCAGGGAGATGGAGACAGAATCTGAAGCAGGCTCCAGGCTCCAAACGGCCAGCACAGCTGGCTTGAACCCACAAGTAGCAGGATCATGACCTGAGCTGAAGTCAGACGCTCAACCAGTTGAGCCATCTAGGTGCCCCTCTTTTTTTGTTTAGGTTTATTTTAAGTAGTCTCTGCACCCAGTGTGGTGCTTGAACTCAAAACCCTGAGAGCAAGAGTCGCACACTCTGAGCCAGCCAGGAATCCCTGCTTTGTTTATTAATTATGGTAAAATATACAGTGCTCAAAAATTACCATTTCAGCCATTTCTTTTTTTTATTTAAAAATTTTTAATGTTTTTATTTCTGAGAGAGAGAGAGAGAGGGAGACACAGAATCTGAGGCAGGCTCCAGGCTCTGAGCTGTCAGCACAGAGCCCGACACGGGGCTTGAACCCACGGAATGTGAGATCATGACCTGAGCTGAAGTTGGACGCTTAACCCACTGAGCCACCCAGGTGCCCCAGCACATTGTTGTATGACTGTCACAGTGGTTCACGTCCAGAACTTTTTCTTCTTGCAAAACTGAAACCCTGTACCCATTAAACACTCATTCCCCCATCCTCTCCCCCCTGCCCCTGGGAACCCCTGCTCCACTTTCTGTCTCTATAAATTTGACTATTCTAGGGGCCTCAACTAAGTGGAATGGTGCAGAATTCATCCTTTTGTGTCTGGTTTATTTCACTTAGCATAATGTCCTCAGGGTTCATCCACTCACTGTGTTCGTTGCCAGCTCTGACGCGGCAAAATGTCACCTGGGAAGTACAGACCTGTTGCCACTGTAATTCTCAGAATTCCTTTATGGGGAGGAAAAATAGTGGAAGTGCTTGGCGCTTGCTGACTGCCTTGCAGGTGGAGGGGGAGGGAAGCTGGGAGGGAGAGATGGAGACCGGGAGAGGGCGATTCTCCAGGGAGACTGGGCGAGTAATTTTCCATGGCTGGAACAAGGAAAAACATCATCACATTTTGTGTATTTCCAATCAGTTGACCTCTTGAACTTGAAAAGGTATTTGGACTACCTGGATGTCTAAGCGTAGGGTGCATATCAAACTTTCAGAAAACTGGAGGAATAGAAAAAGGAGCTCCGGAATCCAGTCCCCACCCTCTGCTGATCAGGAGGTCACTGAGAACATGGAGCTGATTGCCATACTGTCCGGTGTTTTTGCTTTGTTTTTGTTTTCCCTGAATGAGTTTCTCTCCAAAAACAAAGAGGGCCATTATCTGCTGTGTCATCTCCCTCTCCCTACACCTAATAGAGTGTTTAGGCATCCGGTGAAATTGGTGGGAGGTGAGGTAGGCAGACAACAGAACACATGAAGAATGGCTTTTGCAGTGTCTCATTTCCAGTGCCAAGTGCAGATCGGGGTGGGTAAGTGAGTGGGATGCGTAGAGGGCCAGAGATCATGGGTTTTGGCCATGTCTCAGATCAGACAAAGGATCAACGAGTAAGATTTTAGTTTCTGTGCCAATACCAAAGCTCTCAAATCTGTTTTGCAACTGGTAAAAGCAGCAAAACCCCCATTTCACCAGGAGGCTGGAGTGATTTAAAAGAAAAAGCCTCCCTTTTTATAGCCCCTGCCCACGGCCTTGAGATCCATTCCTTGCTGGAGCGGGTCTTAGACATTTTGGAGAGCTATGATTGTGTAAGCCATTTTGTACCCAGAGCTGAATATGTGATTAAACATTTTGCTGCTACCCCTGGAGAAGAGGCTGTCGACGCCATCAACTGTTCCAGAAACGCACACCCCGGGGAGGAGTTACCCAGTCCTGTTTTCTCTATATAGAAGATTGCAGGAAATGCCTCTTAGCTCCTATGTTTTTCCTCCAGATTCTGCAAAGTTGCTCCTGGGGTGTGGCCACTCCTTTTCTTTTCTCTCTACTCCGATGGGATGAGAGAACAGGAGAATTTTTCCTATCATCGCCACAGCCAGGGTGGCTTAGAAACCAGACTCTGGATCCCAGGCACAGGGGAAGAAAGACCAAACTGCAGAGGACCAGGAAGCGGAGGGCTGGGCCTGGGCCCGGGCCCAAGTTCTGGTGCAATGCCCAGTGCTTTTGTATTTCCTTGAAGAGGAGGGCTGCTTGGTAACCAGGAGGCTGAGGCCTTGAACTGGAGGGCTCCTGGTCTGCCTGACTGCACAGGAATGATCTGGGTGTTACTCCCAAAGGCTGCAGGAGTGGGGGTGGGGAAAGGGCTTGCCATAGAGGGCTTTGGGCTACACTACAGACAGAGTTGAGCCAGGCCCTTGAACAGCTAAGGCTGTAAGGAGCAGAAATGCCAGAAATCCTCTTGGTTTTCTTTTTATAGCAGCTCGGCATCCACCATCGCAGTGCCCCCCTTTCCTAGGAAAAAGGCAACAGAGCATACTGTTTAAGAGAAGGTTCTGGGGTGCCTGGGTGGCTCAGTCAGTTAAGCGTCTGACTTCGGCTCAGATCATGATCTCACAGTTCATGAGTTCGACACCCCCTTCCCATTGGGCTCTGTGCAGACAGGTCACAGCCTGGAGCCTGCTTCAGATTGTGTCTCCTTCTCTCTCTGTCCCCCCCCCCCCCAGTGCTCTGTCTCTCTATATCTCAGAAATGAACAAACATTAAAAAATTTAAAAAAGAGAAGGTTCTGACTGTGTGGATCCAAATCCTAGCTTTTCTTCTTCTTAGATGCCTAACCTAGGGCAAGAGACCTTCCCTTCTGTGCCAGAGTGCTCACTCATGAAATGGAGACATGATACCTACCTCATAAAGTTATTGCACAGATTAAAGAAAAAAAAAGTAACATGAAATGCTTAGCATAGCTCCTGGTATATAAGGAAAGTTCAACTAATTGTGGCCGGAAGAACTTTAATGTCTTACTTACAAAATAGGACGAACCAGGCACCTGGTTGGCCCAGTTGGTTAAGTGTCAGACTTCAGCACAGGTCATGATCTCCTGGTTTGTGGGCTCCTGCCCCGCATCAGGGTCTGTGCTGACAGCTCAGAGCCTGGAGCCTGCTTCAAATTCTGTGTGTGTGTGTGTGTGTGTGTGTGTCTCTGCCCTTCCCCCACTTGCACTCTGTCTCCTTTTTTTCTCAAAATAAACATTAAAAATGTTTTTAAAAATGATGTCTCCAAATTCCAAATGACACGCTTCATCTGCAAATTAGTCTTTATTTTTTAGGATTCGATTTGGCCTTTTCTTACCACCTCCTCAAACCTGGAGCCTCAAATTATCCTCGGTTTCTAGACCCCAGCCCCAGAATAGGCTGACTTGGGTCTCAGCCTCAGTCTTCTAGGGAAAGAGGCAAGAGAAAGGAAGTCCTGTGGCTGACCTCGCCCTTTGGGACTGGGCGTTTTTCGGACCCGGGCGCGCAGCATCCCTGGCCAGCCTGCAGCGAGCGCTTCTGCCCCGCCCTTCGCTGCAGTCCTGGAAGGGCTCCCATGGGCGGAGGGGCGGGGTGGGGCGCCGAAGATTCTCTGCAGGGCGGGGAGGGGCAGGATTGGAGGATCCGAGGTGCGGGGAGGGCGGGGCGGATGCAGCATCTCGGCCCGCCGGGGCGGAGGCAGTGACTCCACTGCACCACTGGCCCCCACCCCTGGCGCGCGCCCTCCCTTCCCATCCTCCGGCCGCGGTCCCCCGACTCGGCTCTTCCCCCGCAGCGGCGCTTCGGCTCTTTCCGGGAGCGCTCGGCCCTTTCCGCCGCGCGATCGGGAAGCGAGCCGGCGGGAGCTCCGCCCCCATAGCTCGGATGGCGCTCGCCCCCGCCCCTCGCGCCGCGCCCCGGCGCTTCCCCCGCGCTCCCGCCCGCCCGTCGCCGGAACGCGCGTGGCCGCCTATAAAAGAAGCGAGGCGCGCGCGTCGCCGCCACTACCCGCTGCGGAGCGAACGGCGAGGCGGGAGGCCGCGGAGGCGCGTCGGTCCCTCAGCAACCCCCCCAACCCCCCCCAGCCCGGAGCACCTACTGCCCTCACCCCCCTGGAGCCGGTGAGAGGGGGAGCAGGGGAGCTCGGGGAGGGAGCGGGGCCTGAGGGCCGCAGACCCCTGGGTGGGGAGCCGGGCAGCCCCTGGGGTGGTGGGGCGGGGCCAGCTCGCGGACAGGTGAGCCCGGCCGGCCTCGCAGCTCCCTCCGGCGGGCGGGGACCGGTCTGGCCGGCCACGACCCGCCTGTGGCGCGTGGGCTGCGGAGGAGCCGCCCGGCCGAGCCTGGGCGCCGGCCGCTGGAATGTCATTGACTGGGCTGAGGGGGGGCGAGGCCACCGGGTTCGTCCCGCTCCCCCACCCCCAAGCCTGGTGGCGGCTCCGCCCTGCCCCATCCGGCTGCGGCAGGTGGGGCGGGGGCTCCTGGCAGGATGGTCCCCATCCCCCTCCCTGCAGAGCGCTTCCCCCAGCGCCCCCAGTTCCTTTCGTGGGTGGGGAGCGACTTCAGCTCCTTTTCCTGAGTCCCCACGGCAGTGCCGACCCAACCCTTGACGGAAGAGCCAAGAGCATAGAGGAAAGGGCTGTTTGACCTCAATTTCATCCTGTATGGCCATTCTTGGCCTTCTCTCTAGACGCAGAAAGGTCTGAGACTGCCCATCTCCTGTTCCTTCAATAAACATTTCTCCCCCACCCAGTTGTGATTTGCTTGTAAAAGGTAGATTCGGCGCTTTCTTTGTGTGAGACTCAAATCCAATAACTTAATAGCTTTCGAGTTCTTTCTCCCTGCCCCACCCGACGCCAGGTCTTTGGATTTGAGGACCTTATATTATTTGTCAAAATTCCGCAGCCACGCCAGTATTGAATGATAGAGCAGCCTTTTGTTTGAAAGCTAGCCCTGCGAATTGGATAAGATGCTTCCTAAAGAAAATTGCCTTTCAGAGCTCTTTGATGTATTGGGATAAAATATTTTAAATAAGGTGCTTGTTCAGGTTAAGGGTTGCATATGTTTTAAATTAAAAACCTCAAGAGCCCAGAAAGCTGGATCGAGATGATTTAATTGCCACAACACCTTGTCAGACCTCTTTTATATAATAGATTCTAAAATACGTAGGCTCTTTGTTCTGCCTTCATCTTGGTATTTTAGAAAAACTTAACCATCATGGCTGGTAGGGAAGAGTAGAAAAGAGACTATCTGAAGTATTTTAATAACGTGTTGAGAAATTGCGGAGTCATAGCAATTGGACCTAAGTAAAACAGACTGGATCAAAGATGGAAGCGGGAGGGGGGGTGACTTGCAGCCAGAAACAGAAAATCTTAGGAAGAGCAGTGGGAAAACTCAGGTGCGTGAAGCTATGGAGTCAGGGTTCCAACTCCTTAAACTAGTCATTTTCCCTTTTGTTGCCGCTAAGGTCTTAGGTTTTCAAAGGTCAAATTGAAGTCAAAGTTTAAAAATGTGCCGTTGGGAAAAAAAAATGTGCTGCAGTAAGGGCCTCTGCAGGAAATTAACAATAAGCCTTTTTTAGTAACTGGGCCAATAATTACTCAAAGGGACCCTCAAAGTGTGTTAGCTGTTACCTAGGGACCTCCATGGAAGGATGAGCCTCGGAAGGAGGATTTGCCCTGTACTGGACAGGTGTGAGGCAGTTCTTAGAGTAATCCACCAGCCGAGTAACATTCTCGAATATGCTTTTGGTCTTGGCAGCGTGTTTCGTAGTGATCTAACAATTGGAGAAATCTGATCTGTCCCAGGCTCTACTATGAGCTTGTCAAATAATCTGATGAACAGGGTTAGGTCGGGGGAGCTGGTTTTTAAGTCTGTCTTTTGGTTCCCTGGGTTAGAATTTGCTCTGCTCTGCCTCACCTGCCTTCATCTCAAAGGGAGGGGCCAACCAACAGACCCTGGGCGGTGGGTGTCAGGAGCGGTCCACAGTCCTGGCATTGCTGAACCTGCACGAAGGATAGTAGGCACAAAGCCGGCCTGGTAATCCATCCTCCGTGGGCTATGCAAGGACTCTGCTAACTATGCGGTCCGGGCTGCTGCAGCTGTGGTCAGAGTAGGTCGAAGAATGCAAGGGCCCTGATGGCAAGTGCTGACTCTGGGAATGCAGAGGAGGAGCTCAGAGCCCTTGATCGCCGGGGGCTGAGGAGGCAGGCTGGCAGAGCTGTGCTGGTTACCTCCCTCCTACCTTTTTTGCATATCCCTCTCCTATGGGTCTTGAACAGGAAGTAAGTGTCTTGGGAATATACCAGTAAACTAGGGCCAAGTCAGATCTCTGTAGGTGGAGTTCTTTCTCGTCTCTGAGGTCCTGCAATCATGCTATTTTATTACTGAAATGGGATTTAGGAATCCGCCAGTCCTGGGAGTGTCAATTTATTGGACTGTGGGATCTGGGGAGGCCTAGCTACTGTGTCAGAAAGCATAGTCAGTATTATTACTTTATTTGGAAAGTGGGGAAACTGAGACCCAGAAGGGGTGTGGCTTGGCCAAGGCAGCACATCCTGATAAACAGGGACCGCTGAGACCCCATTTTAGATCCCCGGTGGGATTCGGAAGCTCTCCAGAACGAGAAAGGCGCTGGGAAAACAGTGGGAATTTGGGGTGTACTTGTCTTCGTATATTCCTAATGGTCTGTTTTCTCCATTTTTGAAATTACTTTGTTCGGTTTGCCCTTAGAAGCTTGTTATCTTGCTCTTCCCCCTCCCTCTTCAGACTCCACATTCCTCCATCATGTTGTCATCGTTTCGTAAGCGCAGAGTCCAGGTACTTGACCAGCATGCAGCAAACGTGTTGCTTTTTCGGTTTTGCCTGGCTTGCAGTGGAGACACATTTGTGTCGAAAGAAAGTGAATGATCCAAAGAGAGGGGAAAAAAACCCTGCCTGCATGACCTTTCTGTTAAGCGAATTGGTTAGGGCTTGGGTTTTTTTCCTTCTTTTTTTTTTTCTTTTTTCTTTTCAGAAGTCTTAGCCAGTTGATTCTGAAATTTCCAAAGCCTTCTGTTTTTGACCTTCCTCTCTTTCAGGCATGAACATATTAATTTCTTCTCACCCGAGTGGTGTTTGCATGTAGCGTTTGCTGATTTTTTTTTTTCTTATTGGTGGTTACTTGGTTCTTAAGAACCAAGGGACTAAACAGATTGTCTTAGATATTTGGGGTAAAAAATAATCTGAAAACGTGTAGTGAAAGTAGTATCTTTAAATTGGACAAGTATCGTAAACTTGGGTTTGTTTCCTGTTCCCATTGACTTATTTTTTTTCTGTCGCAGGCCTTGTAATGAAATGGAACTTGCATTTTCTTGGCCGAAAAAAAAACAAAACCAAGCCATCTAAAAAGCTCACTATATGTGTCTTATTTGTGTATAGTCTTTGAGTGTTTGCTAAATTGGACCTTTTTCAAAAAGAAAAATGCTTTAAACTCCTGTCTTGATAACCCCAAAGGAGAAATCAAAACTTGGCAAATTTCTAGTGATTATGGGTGATAAATCCAAGGCAAGCCCTTTTATAAATCAGACCGGTGAATTGCTGAAACGAGGTTTATAAAAATGGGCCATGTTGCAACCTTTCCCTGTTTCCAATGTCTGTAATAATATTTTGCATTTAAATACCTCTCATCTGAATTTTACAGGTTAAGAGGTAAGTAACAGCGAGATAGTATTGGGGAAGGATTCAGAAGTAAGTTTTCTTAACGTCGCTCTGCATTTCTGGATTTTGATGCAGTGCCGTGTGAATCTTTTGCCTTCTGAAAGCTAAGTCCCTGCTCACCTCTGCAGAAACGTGCTAATGAGTTGAAATGAATTAATCAGTCTGAAGGGTGACATGCCGGTCCGCAATCCTGACTTGAATGTGGCTTAAGCAGAAATATTTGTTGTTTTTATTCATGGTTAAAACTCTTAATTTGTGTATCATTTCTCTCTCTGCTTACTATCAGACCTGCCTAAAATCTGCAGCTCAGCTGGTTTTGAGTTCATTTGCTGGATCTGAAAATCACTGGATACAAAACGTTAATGGGTGCTAGACAGGTCTCCGGGTCTCCGGTGGGCTGCTCTCCGGAGAAGTCCTTCCACACCTGTGGCTGTGACTCTCCTGCTTTGCCCACGTTAACATTTGGTAACAGGGTGGCTTTCCAAGCCGTGGAAGACACCTGCAGACACCTGCATTGTCGGTTCTGCACCTTTGAGCTCTGACTAAGCAACAAAAGTCATTCTGATGAATGGTTTTTCTGACCTTCCGCTTTGGGCGGTGTTTATGAATTTTCCCACAGAGCCAAATGACCTGTTCATCCCCCAAGTGCCTTTCCTTGCAAAACAGTGTATCTGGTGAAATTGGAGTTTATCGTGGAGTTTTCCAAATGCCTCCTACATCCAGCTCGTTGGGTGGCAGTCCCGGGGCTTCGTCTTAAATGGTGACTCATCTTCACGATGAGTTTATTCTCTTGTGGGGGATCCACAGAGAAATCATCAGTTCTTCCCCTCTCCCAAGAGCCGTGTGACGGCGACCCTAAACTATTTGCTGCAGGTGCAAGGTTCGCAGAGCCGGAAGCCCTTGCCCTTTGGCCTGAGAACATTTCTGTCTGCAGTGATTCTCCCCTCCTGCCTTCCGCATCCTCCAGAGGCAGATCCCCTCGTACAGTGGGGCGTACAGCTTCTGTAGATGAGGTCAAGGCATTTACAAATTCCCTCAATACCAAGAACTGCCTCAGACAGCTGTCTCTTGGCATTTGCAAGAAGACAGGGTTGTTAATTAGTGTCTCTTTTGTGGGAATCCATTTTCAGTTGATGATACATGTAAATTTGTGTCAGATAGGAGGCGTCACTCTCAGGCGTGTTCTATCTTTGGATTAAACTAGAACTTTCTACCCAAGATTCATATCTTTAGACACCCCCCCCGCCCCCTTTTTTTCTTCCCAGAGATCTGGCAGTATTGTAAGAATGCTGACAAGTTCTTTTTATTTATTACAATAGAGGACATAGTTGTAATTCCTGTTTTGTCCCCTGAGATCAATTCAGGTCTCTTGCTGAATGATGCAGCTAACATTCTGACTGCTGCATTGCAGCATTTAAAAATAGCCCGCATCTTCAGGCTTCTCAGAATATTTACAAAAATACGACCTTTTTCTTTGGTTATCTTCAGTGGGAAGCTGTCCTTGAGCATACAGAGAGTACATTTAGCACTTCATTTCCCCTCCTTGATGCTCCATGGACAGAGACCTGATTGGCAAAATCAGAGTTAATAGGCTGCTTTGAGATAAACAGTCCAGTGCAGTCTTAGGGAGTTGGTTCTTTTGTGGGTTTTTAGGCAGTGAATGGAATAGATAGATAGGTTAGTGTGGTTACAGATTGTTTTTCTAAGGGCACATTTCCCAAAGTCTTCCTTTCCAGCTCTCAAAAGGCGTTAATCCCATTATGGCCGAGAACGGCCTGGAACGTTCTCTGTGGAGTCTGCCTTATCAGTCAGCGGCATATTTCAGGGCAGGGCTGGGGTTCCTGCAGCACTGCCTCAGTCCTGGAGGGAATGTTGTGCGCACGGCCAGGGCCCCAAGGAATTCGATTAACCGTCTCACATAGTTTTGGGCAAGAGGTTGTCATATCTACCAGTGGCAGTAGTTCTTGGTAATGGGAACGTTTTCCCCGTGTTCAGTATAATCAATGGAGATGACCCTTTTAGGAGCAAAGAAACTGGACCTTCTGTAGATAAACGAGAGACCACTCCCTCTCGGGCTAAGGGGTGGGGAACTCTCATTAACTCATGGTCTCAGGCTCCCGTAACGATGCAAATGAGGATCCTGACCGCTGCCCACAGCATTGGGAGAGCCTTGATGACCTTCAGATGCCCAGCTCCCCAGGGACAGCCAGTGGTGGCTTGGCAGAGCTCCCACCTACTGACGTCAGCTGATCTGCAGGAAAGAAAAGTCCATTATTGCCTGACCAAAGCACTTGGTATAGAATTGACTTGTTCTACTTCACTGGGGTGACAAAGAGGGCCATTTAGGTTGGTTAATTTCAGCAGGGCCTCCCTGGACTGTCTCCTGGATTGGTAGGGTCAAATCAGCGAGCCAGACCAAGCAGGGCAACCTGCCTAGGTGGAACCCTTGCAGCGTTGGGTTGGGGATTCTTTTCTTCATCATAAAGGGCTCCTCCCCAGTGTGACTTCTTAGAAATTTCCACAGCAGCTAAAGGATTTTAGAAATGCCGTGAATGCTGTGTGTGAAGGGGCAGGATGCACATGCCATAGGCAGTAATCCGAAGACTTAGGCATCTTGCAGGAACTCATGTACCATGGTGGTTTTATAGTAACTGCACCTTCCTTGGCAGATTTCTTTGCAAGAAAATTCTGTGAGCGAGCAAATTAGACACAAATTCCTGCTGTTTATCCATCTTAAACTGTCCCGAGGAGTAAAAACAAAGGAAATCTATAACTTCTTAATCCTAATTGTTTGCTGAGTTAAGAAGATTAAGTCTCACATAAACAACACCAATTTTTTTTAAAGTTTTTAAAATAGAGAATTGAGGTTTTTATTTATTTTTTAACTGTTTATTTTTGAGAAAAAGAAAGAGGGTGTGAGTGGGGAAGGGGCAGAGAGCAAGGAAGACAGAACATCCCAGGTGGGCTCTACCCTGACACCAGGGAGCCTGATTCGGGACTTGAACCCACGCACCATGAATTCATGACCTGAGTCGAAGTCAGTCGCTCAACTGACTGAGCCACCCAGGCGCGCCCCGAGTTTTTATTTAAGTAATCTCTACAGCCAATGTGGGTCTCAAACTCAAGACCCCGAGATCAGGAGCCCCATGCTCTCTCAACTGAGCCAGGCACCCAGTTTTTATTTTTCGAATAATTTATTCTCCGCTCCCTTTCTTCCCTCCAAAGTGGTGATAGAAAAGATAAGAGAGAGTGAAAGGAATTAATAACCAAACAGCCATGAATAAAGATTATGCCGGCTCTAGCCATGCGCCGAGTGTCTGGTGCTGCATAGGAGTCTGGGAACCGGAGGACCCATCCCAGCCGGAATGGGCTTTGTGACTTGATTATTAGATGACCTGTATCTCCTGCCTACTTGATAATGAAGTGACCTTGGGGCGCCTGGGTGGCTCAGTTGGTTAAGCATCCGACTTTAGCTCAGGTCATGATCTCATGGTGCGTGGGTTCAAGTCCCGAATCAAACTCAGGTTCAAGCCCCACATTGAGCTCTTTGCTGACAGCTCAGAGCCTGGAGCCTGCTGTGGATTCTGTGTCTCCCTCTCTCTCTGACGCTCCCCTGCTCACGCTGCCCCCCCCTCTCTCTCTCAGAAATAAATAAAACATTTAAAAAAAAAATTTTTTTTTTTTTAAATAATGAAGTGACCGCAGTTTCCCTGTTTCTAAGTTCAGAATGTTATTGGCTCTAATGTGTGCCCAGTTTTGTGGTCAAAGTGAGAGGAAGATAAGGTCTTTTTTTTTTCTTCCTCAGTATGTGTATTTGAGGGAGAGAGTGCAGGTGCACGTGGGGCGTGGGGGGGGATTCCAAGCAGGCTGCGCTGACAGGGCAGAGCCTGACACGGAGCTCCATCTCGAGAACTGTGAGAGCGTGACCTGAGCCTAGAGCAAGAGCCACCCAGGTGCCCCGATAAGGTCTTTTTTATGTAGTCCCTTAGGAACTCTAAATTTCCTACAGAACTTACAAAAATGGCAGGGGGAAAGCCATATGAGGCGGAATGTGAGGGTGCTCTGGGAGGAGCATGGAGGCAGTGAGGACTTCTGATTGAGGACTTCAGAGAAGACAGGGTCATTGCTTTAGACTTGGGAGAGCTTTGTATGGTATTAAATGGCAGAGCTGGGAGTGGGAGAGGACGTTCCTGCCAAAGGCGACCTTCTGAGCTGTCACTTGGGGTTGGTCAGGCAGTTTGATAGGAGATGAGGCTGGAGCCGGCAGTGCAGGTAAGTGAGTTTTAGTAAAGGTAGCTGAGGACGGTAGTGAATCTTGTCAAGATCCCTGCCAGAAATACGCCTTCTCCCCAGAGACTGAGATTCTTTTTTTTTTAATATTTTATTTAGTTTTGGGGAGAGCACAGTTGGGGGGAGGGGTAAAGAGAGTGGGACAGAGATCTGAAGCAAGCTCTGCGCTCACAGCAGAGAGCCTGACATGGGGCTTGAACTCATGAACCGTGAGCTCATGACATGAGCCAAAGTTGGACGCTAACCCACAGACCCACCCAGAAGCCCCTAAAGAGGCTGAGATTCTTAAGGCAGCAGTGTGAACCTGAACTGCCTTGCCATAATGAAGTATTGTCACAAACTCCACTAAGAGCAGCTGTGTAATTTTTTACTGCTACCCTCAGGTTTTGGTTTTAAGGATTGAAAATACTTTTCTCAGACACAGTTATCTCGATAATAGAATTGCCGCCTTTTTTTTTAAAATACTATTTATTTCAAGAGAGAGTGCGGGAGAGGGGCAGAGAGAGAGGGAGAGAATCCCAAGTGGGCTCCACGTTGTCCTTGCAGAGCCTGATGCGGGGTTCGATCTCACGAACCGTGAAATCATCACCTAAGCTGAAATCAAGAGTCGGACACTCAACCAACTGAGCCACCCAGGTGCTCCCCCAGCCATTTTTTAATGTTTATTTTGAGGGCGAGAGAGTGCGGGGGAGGGGCAGTGAGGGAGAGAGAACAGAACCGCCTTCTCGAGCTCTGTTTCAGCAAGGGCTCACCCTGCCAGAGTGAAGACACCAGCTCCTTCCTCACAGTGGCCTGCCATGTGCCATGTGCTCAGTCCAGGATTAGAAACGCCCGTTTGTTCAGTAGGTTGACACCTACTTGTGGGCCTTCATTCTTCCTTCGCAGTTGTCACAGTCCTGCTTTTATCTGGGTGGAATTCCTGCTTGACAATATGGAAAATGTCACTCGGGTGGGTCACTGAATACGGATGAACTCCGAGCCCCTGCGCAGCAGACACAGCGCTCAGCATCTACTCGGTCATTTGTCGGCAAACATTTCTTGACGACCTGTGTGCGCCCGAAGTCGGAGATCCGGAGACGAGGTTGCTCAGTCTCCTTGTACCGCGGGAAGCATACGCAAGTGCTTTGGAAATCTGCAGAAAGTGTGATTACATCTGAGAAGAGGGAAGGGGGGGAGCATTGAGTACAGTTTGGTGAGGAGGCAAGATCGTACAGCTTACTCATTTCAGCTGGGTGTTGAGATATAAATAGGAGTTATCTGGGCAGAGCAGACACAGAACATTCTATACAAAGGCAGCTTGGGAATAGCTAAGAGCCTTTTAGAGAGAATCCTGTATTTGGAGGAGAAAGAATACTTCAGTATGCCCAGGGGGCAGGGGACATGGGTGAGAGATGGTATCAACCAGTTAGGTGTTTTGGGGGCCAGATCAGAAGGTCCTGCTAAAGAAGTGGATTTTTTCCTCTCTCAGAAGGGAGCCATAAAAGGTTTTAGAGCATGGGAGTGACGTGGCACAGAATAAGTTTCCCTTTTTAGTAAAATAAGACTTTGAAGGGAAACCAAAATACAGCCAAAATAACTGGTCGGTACGTGGAGACTAATTTGGAAGGGACGGTGACAACTAGAGTCCCCTCCTGTTCTCTCCATTAGGAAGATGGTGTCTTCATAGAAAGGTAGTCCTCCGAGTTGACCAGGTGCAGACGGTGCTTTCTCGCCGCTCTTGAAGCTGTTTTAATTCCTGAGTTGGAAACTTTGACCTCACCTGCGTCTCCCCAGTGCCGTTTCACCTCCCTGGATGGCGGGGCCGCTGTCACCTGTCCTGTTAGCCCGGCCAGGTGAACAGGAAGGGCTCTCAGGTGTCTCCCAGGCGACAGACACAGTTTTTATCCCGTGTCTAAATTATGGGACAATAGCCGGAGATGCTAGAAAGTTTATCTGGTCTGCTTTTTTACCAAACGAACCTTCTGGTAGAATGTAATTTTACTTTTAGAAGGGTCCTGAGAATGCCTCATTTTTACCTGCCACTTTTAGTCATTGTAGGAAACTGAGGCATAGGAAAGTGACTCCTGCAAGGTCACGTGGCACTGACACATTTAGAAGCTCTGGGTCTGTACTTCTTTCCCTCTGTGGTCCGTCGGTTGGAGGAGATCAGGCTTACTCCCTGATGAGCGTGGGTAGCATAGTCTGGGTTTTGCCCATAAATAGATCAGATTTTCTTTGACATGAAAATTTGGTGAAAGTGTCCAGAAATCTGGGGATTTACAGTTGGGGCCGATTGAGAGCTGCGGGGAGCGCTGCCTCCATCAGCCTGCAGTTGTGGGGAACTCGAAGCGGATGCTGAACTTGCGCAGTGTCCTGGCCACAGTAGGAGGGGGGTGTAGAGCTCGGTACGCCTTTGCACCTTCTTGTTCTAAATTCCTCTGTTTTTTAGTATTACATCAGATTCAGATCGAGACACACGACTACCTGTTTAATAATTGCTACTAATTTTTTTTATGTAGACAAAGCACCCATTACTTTAAACTGTATTGAACACAAGCATTGTGACCAAAGTCTACATTTGTTTTAAATTGTAGTGTAGTTAACGTACCATTTATATTAGTTTCAGGTGTACCACTCCCCACCCCTGTTGTTTTTAAGATGCACCGCGAGTTTGTTTTGTGTACATTCACAGGTAACGCAACCTCTTCCCTGCTCAGGCACTCCGGCAGCCCGAGGAAGAGCTGTAGTACCTGAGAAATCAGGGGCTCTGACTAGGTAAATTCTATTGGTTATTGACATTAAGGATTCAGTTACTTTGTAACCATCCCCTTTTCTTCATTGAATGATAGGCTGGGACCTGGAGAGAGAGAGAAAAGCTGATTTAAGTAATAGTAAAGTCCTTCCATCTGGTCTCTGCATTCCATCCAGTGGAGATGAGAAGGACTTTACTATTACTTAAATCAGCTTTTCTCTTTTGAATGGCTTTTTCAGTAATTCTTTTTTTTTTTTTTACATTTGTTTATGTATTTTGAGAGAGAGAGAGAGGGAGAGAACGAGCAGCGGAGGGGCAAAGAGAGAGAGAGAATCCCAAGTAGCCTCTGCACGTTTAGAGCCCAAGAGGGGGCTCGAACCCACAAACAGTGAGATCAGTGACCTGAGCTGAAATCAAGAGTCGGATGCTTAACTGAGCCACCCAGGTGCCCCAATAATTCCGTTTTTTTAAGGTTTATTTAATTATTTTGAGAGAGAGAGGGAGAAGGCCCTAAGGAAGCCCCGCACTGCCAGTGCAGAGCCCAGTGTGGGGCCCGAACTCACAAACCGTGAGATCATGACCTAAGCTGAAATCAAGAGTCAGATGCTGAACCGAGGTGTCCCTCGGTTCAGATGCCACCCAGGTGTCCCTCAGTATATCCTTTGTGTATCGATTTGGTATTTCCTTTGGATTCTCAAAGCCTTCGTAGAATTGCTGGTAAACTCTTAGTTCTCACGCTTGAATCTTTTTGCTGGGTTTCACTGTGGTGTTGGTTGGGGGGGGACCCATGTAGGCAGGTGTTGCAGGCGAGTAGATGACCAAGTTTTACAAAGGAATAGAATCTGGGCTCACTGTTCGATCCTGAGGACGGACGACTTTCTTTCATTTGGCTGCCTGGGCTGTCTGAGAATTCTTGCCTTCGGAGAGGCTGAGTCCATTAAATCCCCTCTGGTCTTGTGCTTATTTCGGGGCATTCTGTCTTTTCAGAAAATGGACCCAAGTGGGGTCAAAGTGCTGGAAACAGCAGAGGACATCCAGGAGCGGCGGCAGCAGGTCCTAGACAGATACCACCGCTTCAAGGAACTCTCAACCCTTAGACGCCAGAAGCTCGAAGATTCCTATCGATTCCAGTTTTTCCAGAGAGATGCTGAGGAGCTGGAGAAATGGATTCAGGAGAAACTTCAGATTGCGTCCGATGAGAATTATAAAGACCCAACCAACCTGCAGGTGCGTCCCCTCTCCCTGAGGTTCCTTCCAGAATTCAAGAGCTCCAGTGTTTTTGCCCCCAGATCACACAAAGTCATTGAATTATGACCTTGGGAGATTGGACAGCAAGAAGGATGTAGATCAGACACAAGTCAGGACTGACTCGCTGTTCTGAAAACCCCTTGGGGTAGCTGTTAATCCGTACGCGCTCAGGGCGCGTGTGGAAGCTGGAAGGGAGTTCTCTTTTCTGGATGCCTCGAGCTGATGGTTCACAGACCACTGCCTTGCAGCCGTCGGTGACCCTTCACCATTTTTCGGGGAGAGTCTGGGTTGACCTCTTGGAATGTGTGTTTTCAAGAAAGGCACACTAGCAGTGCAGCTGGTGGCAATTCATAGTTAGGTGTCTCTTTAAGCACCTCACTGGTAAGTCTTAATCAGAAACAAACCTTTGAAATCATTGGGTTGGAACTTAAATTTTATGTTATAAATCATGCCTCAGTGAAGTTTTTTTGTTTTTTTTTTTAAGGACAAAGCCTTTCTTCTCTTTGATTTTAGTGATTTTATTTATTTGTTATCAAGTGGAGAGCATGGTTCCCTTACTTTACTAGAGTCGTGTAAGAAAAGCATCCTATCATGAGTGAAGGCAGATGGATTATTATTCAAGGGCAGATTGTATGTGCTAAGAAAATTGTCGATACGGCTCTGTATTTCTAAATTTAATTTTTTTTTGTTTATGAGAGAGAGAGAGACGGAGCATAAGTGAGGGAGAGGCATAGAGAGAGGGGGCGGGGAGACACAGGCCCCAGGCCCCGAGCTGTCAGCACAGAGCCTGATGCAGGCCTTGAACCCACAAACCATGAGATCATGACCTGAGCCGAAGTTGGATGCTCAGTCAGATACTGAGCCACCCAGGCACCCTGGCTGTGTATTTCTAGAGGGGATTGGATGTCCACACAAAGACTAATTTCCTGGTAGACCATAAAATTAGACACTGCAAAGTTGGTGGTTTTTAGTGGCCAGACTCCCAGAAAGCCAGGATAGATAAGGTCAGAAGACTTGAGTAATGGAGCAGGTGAGGGGATGGGGGGGAATGCTGAGGGTCTGTAATTAGAGAAAGTAGGATTCAGGAGGGAGAGCAATCAGGGGGCCGGGGATGGTGGTGGGGGGCAGATGGTGAGTGCTGTGTGGTAGCAGCTGCGGCTCACTTCATGGTCCCCCAACAGGGCAAGCTGCAGAAGCACCAGGCCTTCGAAGCTGAAGTGCAGGCCAACTCAGGAGCCATTGTTAAGCTGGATGAGACTGGAAACCTGATGATCTCAGAAGGGCATTTTGCATCTGAAACCATAAGGGTGAGTGGGAGTAGTGCCTGGTACCGTGGCCATCTGGTGCTGGTAAGGTTGGCTGTCTGGTTGGTGGAAGAATGGATGAAATGCCAATTAGGGTTTCTAAAAAAGACTTTTCTAGCTTTTTAAAAGAATTTGTGAAGTCTCTGAAAGGAGTTACCCAAGTCTTGCCTTTGTAATACGATGATTCAGTATGAATACAAACAAGTATGTGTCTTCTCAGTGGGGAATTAATACTCTTTTGTAGAACAAATTAGAATGCAATTATACTTTCAAGAAGATTACATAAATTGAACTTGAATTTACAGGTGGTAAATAGACGGGAAATTGGTGAATTTGTGGATCAGGACACAAAGATCAATAGGATTAATCACAGACATCATAAAGTTCTCTGTTGGCAAAACTCAACGTCTGGATCTTGGTTTGCTGAGACCCAGTGAGCAAGCGAGTTCAAGGTCCGGCAAGCAGAGGCTTGTGGCACCTGTTGGTGGCCACGGTGATAGAGCCATCTTTGAAGGAGGTGTCCTCACGTTCTTTGATTTGACTCGTTTGGTGCCTGTTCACTGGAGCTGGGGCAACAGTTGATCTTTCCCTGCACTCCCATTTTCAGCATTAAAGGGAAAGCAGACCTCTTGAGGATAAAGTGTGCGCGCTTAGTTCCTCATAACCAGATGCTCTTATCTGCTCCCGACTTACGTCATACCTGTCTGTGTGTCTTGTTCTTTGTCATCCTGAGTCATGTTCCACTGAGGGACTGGCCTTTTCAGTCCTTACCAGTCAAGGCAGTTGTGAAGATTTCGATGAAAGCTACATTCATAAGCCGCATCCAGAAATGTCACGTCCTTTGCTGTTTTCCTGACCCCCTTGTAGAGCTTCCGTTCCCTTAGCATCTGGTCTAGTGGTTCTGCAACAATAAATACTTGTTGTCTCTCGTTTGCACGAATGAACTCTGCAGCCTCATATTGAAGACTTGCAGTTAGCTTATTATTGATAATTAACCATTACTAGTAATGACTGTAAGTAGGAAATAAGAGTAAATTCTAAATGCCATATGACCAACTGTTTAATCACATTCAGCCCATTCAGGTAATGTAGTCTGTGTTTCTGCAGTTAAGAACAAGTGTCTTTCTGCTCATTTTCCCACTGTTTTGTACACGGTCCTACAGTAAACGAAGCAGCATGCCTTACTAATTCCTGGATAGAGGCTTTTCCCGGAGTGCATGGCTTTTTTCTGTAGCGGTATAACCAGGCTACAGATAGGGAATAGGAGAAGTAGATCAAGTGTTCGACTTTCTAGTAGTTAATCTGGAGAGGAGGCCACCCAATGCTCACTTCACTCTGCTCTGTTAGTAAATAGCCTCCTCCCTGTTTGGAGGTCTTATTAAAGCAACATTTAAAAGTACTATTAGCTGCTGTTTGTCGCATAACTGTTAATGCACACTTTGACATGGGACTTGACACATGTATCTCTGATCTTGACACTCCCTAGGCAGCCCTTATCCCCACAGAATGGAAGGGAAGAAACTGAAGCTCAGAGGATAACTTCTCCAAACCCCACAGCTAAGAGGCGACAGAATTGGGGTTCCAATCTATGCCTTTCTTTGCTGACAACTATTTGCCTTATTTCTCCAAGCTGTATTTCATTCCTGTCCGCTTTCTCTGCCAGCTGCTTCTCAAAGATCTGCTGTTTGCTCGTGCCCCCATTGAGAAAGCCACCTGAGTCAGAACCAGGGTTTCATCTCCACCCTGTCAGCTTTCATTGTGTTTCCCGAGTGCACCTGCCTGCCCGCCCCTCCTGCTCTCCAGCCGCAGTGCGCTTGGGCAGCTGGGCTCCAGCCTGCGGTGTGTACGAGGTCAGAGGCACCTGGAGCAGGAGGGCCGTTCCAGCCCTGGAGTGGGCCCTGCCCTAGTTCTTTAACTGAGCGCGTGAATATGAAATCTGTGGGAGACTGACCATTGACTTAGGGGGTGAGGTTTTTTGAGGAGCCTTCGGTGGTCTTGTTTTTAATTTGAGCACAGGGCTTTCATTTAATCTTTACTGTCTCGTTCCCAGTTCCCACGGTGATCCCGGCTTGGTGCTTCATCTGGCTACATAAGTCAGTAATCACGTTTGGCAGGCAGGCTGACGTGGGGGCGGGGGGTGGATTGTGAGGATTGTTCTATGTCCTGGATAACCTGTCTGTCCTATGTCCTGGATAACCTGTCTGTCGCCGGTTTAGACTTTCACACCGTACCGGACGGCGTGGCGCCCCATAGTCACCGCCACCCACATCGGGTCCCACATCCGAGTAGGTGGAGTGTTGAGTTGCTGCTGCTTGCCTGTTCCTTCCCCTCTGCCCTGGAATGCCTTTCACTTCCGTCTCGTTGGCGGGGCTCCTTTGTAACCTTCGGTGGTGGAAGTGAATTGTGTGAGCGTTTCTTTCCCCTGCTGTTTTCTCTTTTCACATGAAACCCACAGCCGTGTTTCTAAGACAGTCCACCCATGTTGGCTGCCCCTTGGCTTTCAAGTTTTAGCTGGCTGGGATGGGCATCTCAACAATGGGTGGATCGCAGACTTCCATGCCGTGAGTGTCCAGACCTTGTGGTTTGTTTTCTGCGTGTCTGCCAGTGTTAACACGGGAACTCCCAGTATCTTGGGGTAGGCCTAGTCAATACGTTGAGATTGGATTCGATACCGGAAAGCATCACTGAAGCTTGAACTGATGATCAATCCCCCCTGCCCCCGGAGTTCTTGACAGGTCCTGTTTAGGACTGTGTGTGAGAACCCAAAGATGCTGGGCAGTGAATATGTTTGGGCCTGTGGCTGCCACCTGGGTGAGGTTTGAAATGAACCTAACCTGAGTCGTACCACAAACTATCTTTTCATAGAAGTGCCAAAACCTTTTCTGCCAAGAATCCTTTTCAATTGCTGATTATGTTTCAGGACCCCTCCCCCACCTTTTTTTTTTTTTTGAGAGATAGCAAGTGCATGCATGTGCACAGAGGGGGCGGGGCAGAGAAAGAATCCCAAGCAGGCTCTGCTCTGTCAGTGCAGAGCCCGATGCGGGGCTCGAAACCACAAACTATGATATTGTGACCTGAGCCAAGATCAAGAGTCGGACGCTTAACCAACTAAACCGCCCAGGCACCCCCTCCCCATCTTTTCTAATTTATGTGAAGGTGTTCCTATTTATTTGTGCCTCATCATTGTTTCTTTGCATTCATGATGCCCATATAGGACCTTTTGTTTCATTTTTTCCCCTCTACCTCCACAGATTCATAGTAACCCTTAAGCGATTTCTGCTGTTCCCATGTTAATTCCTCATCTCTTCTTCCCCAGTTTTCCGACCCAGGAATCTCACTTAATGATTTGATTGTTAATCAAATAGTAACTAATTGTTATTTATGCATTTGTATAGCTTATATAATAGTTGATGATAATGATTAACAATTCCCTGAAGTAAACTAGAATAAATCCACCTGTGATAGGTCAGCTATTTTGTTAAGACCTACCGAACCACTGTAAAGTGGATGCTGTTTCCTATTCTCACACTTAGGTTTCCTCTTCGTTTGGGGGTTATATTTGGGTGGGGGGAGGTTATCTTTAAAAAGACGTGTTCCGGGGCGCCTGGGTGGCTTAGTCGGTTAAGCGTCCGACTTTCACTTAGGTCATGATCTCGCGGTTCGTGGGTTCGAGCCCCGCGTCGGGCTCTGTGCTGACTGCCAGCTCAGAGCCTGGAGCCTGTTTCAGTCTGTGACTCCCTCTCTCTCTGACCCTCCCCTGCTCGCGCTGTCTCTCTCTCTCTCTCTCCTAGAAATAAATAAAAAAAAATTTTAAAAAAAGACGTGTTCCAGCCTCTGGTTTGTGGGGTTTCTAACGTGCGGGACGGTCGTGATCTCCGGGGCTGATCTTTTTACCCGCAGACTCGTTTGATGGAGCTGCACCGCCAGTGGGAACTGCTCTTGGAGAAGATGCGGGAGAAGGGGGTGAAACTGCTGCAGGCGCAGAAGCTGGTGCAGTATTTGCGGGAGTGCGAGGATGTGATGGATTGGATCAATGACAAGGTACGTTTCCGGGAGGAGGGTTTGCTGAGTCATTAGCGAGAGCACGGGAAGAGCATCTGCGTGCCCAGCCGAGGGCCAGTGTGAGCAGCAGAAGGCGCTTGGTCGTGTGGGTGCTGCAGCCCCGGCTGCTCAGCAGCGCGCCCTTCTGTAACTCTGAAACCTGGAGTCAGCCGATGTGCCCTGAGCTCAACCTTTTAACTAAGAGAGGAGCTCAGATCACAGAGGACACGGAACACTGCAGCCACGAAAGCTAACATGGCCCATCCTGGTGGGCCTTGCTCGTGACAAGTGTTTGGGAGCCATGGTCACCGAGTGTTGGTTGGTGACTGAGACTCTCTTGGGTTCCTGGGCAGGAAGCAATTGTGACTTCCGAGGAGCTAGGCCAGGACCTGGAGCACGTGGAGGTTTTACAGAAGAAATTTGAAGAGTTTCAAACAGATATGGCTGCCCACGAAGAAAGAGTTAATGAAGTGAACCAGTTTGCTGCCAAACTCATTCAGGTAGGTGGCAGAACGCTACGTTCCTCTTCCCACATCATGATATGAGCTTTCTGGTGTTTCCAGAAGAAACTTTTGGTGATCAGTTCCCTGAGTCCTGTGTGAGCGCAGATTGGGAAGCATGTCTCGGAGTTTTGTTTTGATAAGGGAGCAGTGCTGATTACTCCTGAGTTAGAAACTGCATTCTGACTTGCGGCCATGGGCAGGAAGGGCCACGTTCGTTTGATCTGTGTCCTCCACCCACTTTTGGGTAGGGCTCAGTGGTGCTTTTACGGGGCTGCTGAGGCTGGATTCCGGGACTCTCAGGTGAGGGTGTGGTGGTGAGTCCTTCTTAGAGTTGGCAGGCATCCACTGACGCCTGCCTGCTCTTCCCTTTCCTTTTTGATTTGAAGCTTCCCAGGGCTCTCTTGGGAGCCTGGGGAACCTTGTAATGAATAGGCTTTCTGCTGGCTGTTCTGAGCCATCGAGAGGTGACAGTGCAGCCTTTCCCCTTTGCCTCTGTGCGCATTCCTATGAGCTGCTGCTCTCTAGCTCCGGCTTCTACTATAGGGATCAGAGTGCACACATAGTATTTACGGCTTGATGTACATCCCTCTGACTTACATTGCTGCATTAACCAATAAAAGTGGAAATCTCTCCTTGGCAGTCTCTCCAGAGACTTCAAGTATTAGGAACTGGACTTTCCGCTTTCAGGGAAATTTGATTTGGGGGCATATCAATCTTAAATTTATGGATCCGCTTCAGGGCTGGTACTTGTTGCCTTTCTGGCCAGTGATGAAAGAAGAGCCAGCATTCCTCAGAAATGCCTCATCCTTCCACAGCGAGAGATGTGCTCTGCCCTCCCTCCTCCCCCAGAATCTTGGGGCCTCCCAGGGTCATGCTGACAAGAGCAGTCAGGCCAAGCCTAAGATCTCGCAGATGGATCCCAGAATGCTTCATTTATTACTTCACATTTTTGTCAAAACAAAAACCAAAATGTGGTTTGTGGGGAAGAGTACTTTTAAAGACGTAGCTCCAATCTGAAGCCAGGAACACACCGCGAAGACCGTGTGTACGGGCAGGAATGCTCAATAGGCTCACGAGTGTCCGAGGCGACAGATTTTCCAGCACCCGGGGCAGATGTAGTGCACAGAGTTGCAGCTGAAGTGTGTGTTAACATGAAGGTTTTGGTGCTGGTGCCCGGAACCACTTTATGGACTGACCACACTACTCCAGGGGGAGTAATGGCTCTCCCCTTTTTATGCAAGAGGAAACGGAAGCTAGTTTTGAACAAGCTTTACTCCATTTCACGTGTAAAACCAGTGTTGGTTCAGGAGGATGAAGGTTTGCTGAAGCAGGCACTAGTCAGGAGCCCGGGGCTCAGGACCCAGGCCGGTCTGTGCTCTCCCTCGTGTAGGAGCAGCACCCCGAGGAGGAGGCCATCAAGACCAAGCAGGATGAAGTCAACGCGGCCTGGCAGCGGCTGAAGGGACTGGCCCTTCAGAGACAGGGGAAGCTCTTTGGGGCAGCTGAGGTTCAGCGCTTTAACAGGTAACGAGCCACGGAGGGCTGCTGGGTGTGGGGGTCCTGGTGGATATGTGGCATGTGCCACGTGGGTGCTGGAGCTGCCCGGGGTGGCGCTTCCAGCCCTAGACAGTCCCCATGAGTGGTTGCACTGGTGTCTCCTTCCACAGGGATGTGGACGAGACCATCAGCTGGATCAAGGAAAAGGAGCAGTTAATGGCCTCTGACGATTTTGGCCGAGACCTGGCAAGCGTTCAGGCTCTGCTGCGGAAGCACGAGGGTCTGGAGAGAGACCTTGCTGCTTTGGAGGACAAGGTAGGTTTTGAAAGCAGCCCGTTCCATAGAGAAGTTAGCAAGGGGCCGGAGCACAGTCTGATGGGGGCTGTTTCCAGGTCAAAGCCCTGTGTGCTGAGGCCGACCGCCTGCAGCAGTCCCACCCTCTGAGCGCCGCGCAGATTCACGTGAAGCGAGAGGAGCTCATTGCCAACTGGGAGCAGATCCGGACCCTGGCGGCTGAGAGACATGCCCGCCTCAATGACTCCTACAGGTAGGAAAAAGCTCCCCGTGGCTCAGCGAGCCATGCGGTTGGAACTCTCTTAGAGAAGAGGGCAGGTGCGGTTAGGGTCACTTCTGTCTGCTAAGAGCGAGCTGCTGTACGGCTGCCAGGCTCCTGTACGGAGAAAATGCCAGTGACTTTCCTACCTGTATTATGATTGGAGACTTGTAACTCTGTAGTGTGTGTGTGTCTGTGTGCACACGCATACACACACACGTAGTATTTACAACTTTATGAATACTCTTCCCAGCTTCTATCGCTGCATTACAACCGATAGAAGTGGAAATCTCTCCTTAGGAATTGGAGCGCCAGTGAAATATACCTTTGAGTAAATCAAGGATTGGGAAGTGAAAGAATGCTAAATACCAGAGCTCAAACTTGGGAATGCCAAGGAGGATGGAAGTAAGGGACCAGAATGGGGAATTACAGTGATGGACAGAACCCAGGTTTTAAAGGATTGTTTTCAGCCTTCTCTCACTTTCCTGTATAGTCCTCAATATCGCAGGAGAGTTTGCATGCTTTGTTAGACCTCTGAGGACATAGAGTCCGAGGCTTTAGGGAGGCATTTTCCATCCTGGGCTCTCCACTGGGAACACGGAACATCTAATGGCCCCTCTTGGTTTTCCTTAGGCTTCAGCGCTTCCTTGCTGACTTCCGCGACCTCACCAGCTGGGTGACTGAGATGAAAGCCCTCATCAATGCAGATGAGCTCGCCAATGACGTGGCCGGGGCTGAAGCCCTGCTGGACAGACATCAAGAGCACAAGGTAGCGTCTCCAACATCTTCCAGAAGGGAAGACAAAACGGTAGCTTGTCCTATATCAGTAGATCACTCTCACTTAGAGGGGCTGAAACTTTGTTCACAGCTGGCTCCCACCATAGGATTATTGTTAATTTTGCCTTTGGAAACTGGCTCTGCCTGCTTCTCACACATGGTGAAGCGGGTTAAATGTCGGGAGATTAACAATGGTCCGTAAAAGTAAAGAGCTGCACCCTGGCAAGGGAGAGTGCTGCTAGTTTGCACAACAGTCAAAGACAGTCTTAAACTGTGTCTCCGTTTAAATGCTGAGTTTCATACTTGGTGTAAGTTTCTTACTCTGGTTTTTCCCCAAGTATATTTCACAGAAAACTAGTTTCATGAGATTTTAATAGGCTTTTCCTTAAAAGGAAAGGTTTCTGGAGCACCTGGGAGGCTCAGTCGGTTAAATGTCTTGACTCTCGGTTTCGGCTCAGGTCATGATCTTGAGGTTTGTGAGATGAAGCCCTGTGTCGGGCTCAGTGCTGACAGCATGGAGCCTCCTTGGGATTCTCCCTCTCCCTCTCTGTCTTAAAACAAATAAACATTAAAAAGAAAAAAAGAAAATAGGGCACCTGGGTGGCTTAGTTGGTCGGGCATCCGACTTCGGCTCCAACTTTGAACCGATCTCATGGTTCGTGGGTTCGAGCCCTGAGTCAGGCTCTGTTCTGACAGCTCAGAGCCTGGAGCCTGTCTTCACATTCTGTGTCTCCCTCTCTCTCTGACCTTCCCCTGCTCACTTGGTCTCTGTCTCTAAAGAATAAATTAAAAACATTTTAAAAAATTTAAAATAAAAAAGGTTTCTATGGCTAAGTAATTTAGGAAAACACTGTGAAACAGGATTTTTGAAAGGCTAGTATAACTCTAGCCTTCTGAGAGCTTTTTAATTTGGTAGATGTAAAAAACAAAAAATCGGTATAGAAACATCAAATATGTCCCTCTGTACTAGCAACAGTTACAAACATGATTTTCTCAAAATGTTGCTTATATCAGAAAGTATGAAGTACTTGAGAATTCATGGAGCAAAAGTGGTCTGAGACATTTGTGGAGAAAGCTGTTCGGTTTCTTTGAAAGACTAAAGGAGGAAAGTCTATGGTGGAATGCCATACCTCGTACATGGATGGAATCACCTTGTGTAAAGGTGGAAAAATTCTCCCCAAGATCTGTACGTTCCATGCAGTTCCACATAGGCCAGCAGGTCTTTGTTTCTGGAATAAGACAAGCTGATTCCAAAATTGACATGGAAGAAAAATAATTCAAAAACAGCTGAGAGCATTTTGAGGAACAGAGTGGGACCAGGGGAGGCACTCGCCCTGCCGGGTGCTGTAAAATTGTAAACCCGCACATCCATCACAGCGAGGGCAGAGAGATCCGGTGGAGCAGAAGATAGGGCCAGACCCTTAATTGTGTGGGAACATGACAGGCTTGAACAGAGGTAGCCTGAAAAGCCAGTGGCAAAGAGGCTTCTGAGTAAATGGTGCCCTCGTGGTTGGTAACCCAGACCAGTGTTAGGGAGCCTAGCCTCATCGTTGACCTTGCTCCGTGGTGGAGATGGGGTATTCTGATTTGTAAGGATTGTTTAAAATCCAAGCACTCTGTTTTCTTTTATAAGTTGCCAGGCATAAATTGTGCCTTTTTGCCCTATAGGGTGAAATTGATGCTCATGAGGACAGCTTTAAATCTGCAGATGAGTCTGGACAGGCCCTGCTCGCTGCTGGGCATTATGCCTCTGATGAAGTGAGGGAGAAGGTAAGAGAGGAGCGGTTCTTTGGGAGTCTCTAAAAATTGGTGTCTGTCCAGGAGTCTCCAGGCTGCGTTCACGGTGGTTCGTGAGAAAGCTTACGTGGAGCCTGTGCCAGAAAGTTCAAGGGCAATTTCTTGAGAGGCTGGGAAAGAAGACATATACGTAGTACTGGTGATTGATCAGAGAAAGTCCCGTTTATGAGGGATGTTTGTGTCACGTTTCCTACCTAAAGGGGACCTGGCAGGGAGCTGAGCCCTGTGTTAGTCAGTTGGAGCTAAGAGGATACAGATGTTTTTCAAATTCTATGTAGGAGCGAATGTGAGTTCCAAGTCTCACCACATCTAAGCATGAAGACGCCTGAGGAGCCTCAGATAATGATGTTTTAATATTGTGTAGACTAAGAAGAGACCTTTCAGAGATATACTTCGTTAACTTTGGAGCCTAAAAGTTAGCTCCAGGGCGTTCCTGAATTGATCACGTTTTATGGAAGACACACCGAGTTGACCTTTCTCAGCTGAGCCCTTACTCCGTTTGTACTGCCTGCCTTTAGACAGATGCCCTTTCTCCTCTGCCTAACGTTTACCTACCATTCTGACCTTGAGTCATCCGTGAAAACGTGGCAGTGTATGTATTCTCGATCAACTCGACCTCCTCCTACGTAGCCTAACCGTACAAGCGGCTGAGGGTTTGTGTGGTTTCCCGTGGCTCGGCTGACACACGCGAATGCAGTTCGTCCCCTTTTGCAAACCCGAGGCAAGTCCCGAAGATTAGCATGAGGCTTAGAGATTCCAGGGCAGCCTGTCTGTGGGCCCGGTGCCGGGACGGCAGGACCCACCCGGCCTCGCGGCCTCCCTGGCCCCTCTCCCCGCAGCTGAGCGTCCTGGCGGAGGAGCGGGCCGCCCTGCTGGAGCTGTGGGAGCTGCGGCGGCAGCAGTACGAGCAGTGCATGGACCTGCAGCTCTTCTACCGCGACACGGAGCAGGTGGACAACTGGATGAGCAAGCAGGAGGTACCGCGTCTCTCCCGGCGGCCGCGCGCTTCCCTGGGGGGCTGGCTCGTGCCCGTGTTGCCTTTGCGGGTCAGGTGACAGGGCCTGCCGATGGTCCGCTGCTGGGGGGGACTGGCCCTTGGGACCGGCCCCGGGTTTGGACAGGAGTCTGCTGCTGTGGGATCGTCTTTCGCTGAAGAAGAGATTTTGTTTTTGTTTTTGGTGTGGGACTCAGCACTTCACGTTATTGTGGAATTCATTTTAAGCGAATCGAAAAGGATGTCACGCTTTCCGAAAGAGATCTAAGAAGTTTAATGGGTGTAGAATCTCCTTGCTTCCTTTTCGTATTTTGGCCAGCATACCCTTCGCTTCCCGGCCTTAGTTGATGAAAGGGCAGGGTGTCGCTCTGAGCGCTTCTGTTGTCTTTCGCAAGGCATTCCTGTTGAATGAAGACCTGGGAGACTCCTTGGACAGTGTGGAGGCGCTCCTCAAGAAGCACGAGGACTTCGAGAAATCCCTCAGCGCCCAGGAGGAAAAGATTACAGTAAGACTCCTTCTCATTCCTTCCCGTGGTCCGTAGAGTCAGCCCGGCTTCCATTCTTCTCCAGGGTTTCCATGCAGATGCGATAGAGGCTCTGTGTGAAGGGCGCTCCTGCGGGGGCTTCAGATCTCACAGCAGCGGCTCACCATCTGGTGGGAGGCCTGCCTCAGCCCATGGGCTGAGGTTTTTCCCTGCTGCGTAAACCTCCATGTTGAGATTTACCTTTCACTAGAAGTACTTGGAGTTCAGGGTGCCCAGCTGGCTCAGTCAGCGGAGTGTGCATCTCTTCATCTCAGGGTTGTGAGTTCAAACCCCACATGGGGCGTAGAGATTACATAAAAATACAATCTTTAAAAAAATAAGTAAGTGGTTGGAGCTCACCTAAGAGGTATTTTTCCTCTGAAAACAGGCTACTAACCTGTTGTGACCCCCGTCTGATCACATCACATGTGTCCTGACATCAGCTGCAGTGAACATCTCCCGAACTTAAGAGAGCTGGCGTAATGTTGTGTGTGACTAATAACGTCAAGCAGAAACCCGGAAGTTGAGGGGTAGATGTTGTCACGGCAAACCTTAGACCTGTGTTACGGTTGAGAGCATTTTGTGACCTGTTCAGTAGTGACTTCGCTCCTGAGACCGAGCTGTGCAGTCGCATGCTTGCCGGTCAAGAGCCCTTACTCTTTCCTCGCAGGCACTGGATGAATTTGCAACCAAGCTGATTCAGAACAACCACTACGCGATGGAGGACGTGGCCACGCGCCGAGATGCGGTACATTCCGTTCTGCCCGTGCCTTCCTCGCTGTCCCCGCCCTCCTGTCCGTGTGACCCCCCGGAGCTGGAAGAAGTCTCTGGGGAGCAGGAGCAGGAGATTCACGAGGCCCCTTTGTCTTCCAGCTGCTGAGCCGCCGCAACGCCCTGCACGAGAGAGCCATGTGTCGCCGGGCCCAGCTGGCGGACTCCTTCCACTTGCAGCAGTTTTTCCGCGACTCTGATGAGCTCAAGAGCTGGGTCAATGAGAAGATGAAAACCGCCACAGATGAAGCTTATAAAGTAAGTTCTGCCAGCGTTGCTGTGTAGCATTTGGCTAGGAAGCTAATCGCAGCTCTCACAGATAAGTTATAGCTAAAGAAAGAAATAGGGAATTCCAAAACTCACACGATTTAATGTAAGCTTACTGTTCTCTGCCCCCTGCCAATAAAGAGAAGTACGAAGGTAATACAGAGTAGTTTGACATACTTGAGTTCAAGGTGCAACCCCCTTCTTCCTTTTATTGGCAGGACCCATCCAACCTACAAGGAAAAGTACAGAAGCACCAGGCTTTTGAGGCTGAACTCTCCGCCAACCAGAGCCGCATTGATGCCCTGGAGAAAGCGGGTCAAAAGCTGATTGACGTCAACCACTATGCCAAGGATGAAGTAGCAGCTCGTATGAATGAGGTCATCAGTTTGTGGAAGAAATTGCTGGAAGCTACTGAACTGAAAGGTAAGAGGACTCTCCCCAGATAGTGTGAGGGATGCCAGGGAGTTAGGTGTCCCTTCCTGGGGAAGGGTTGTAGGGACACACGCCACGCAGGTTGGATGACCCAGGCAGCCTCGGGCTGCGGGCTCCTCTCCTGCGCAGGCGTTCCGTGCCTTGCGCTCCTGATGCTCTGTTAACGTGGTGAGTGTGGCTGACGTGCTGGGTAGTGGGGGCGCCTGAGAGAGAAGGGAGTGATGTGGTCACTCGCCCTTGACTGAACCGGTCCTCGTCGCCAAACATCAGAGTTCAGCTGAGAACCAAGGGCTTTCAGTAATTCTCAAGTGCTCTCTCTCATGGGGGTTAGAAGGCTTTGGAAGGACGTCCAGGGGCACCTGGGCGGCCCACTCAGTTAAGCGTTTCAGCTCAGGTAGTGATCTCACGGATCTTGGGATTCTCTCTCCCACCCCACGCCCCCGTTTCTCTCTGCACTTCTCCAGTGCACGCGCGAGCACAGCGCATTCTTCTCTTTCTCTCAAAGTAAATAAACATTTAAAATTTATAAATAAAGGACATCCAAGTCCGCATTTTGTTTTTCTCCTGTGGGGGAGGGGGTGAAGCAGTGACCGGAGCCCTGACCCTTAGTTCTTCGCTGAGCACCGTTGCTGATGAGCAGCACCGGCAGGGGGACGGTAGTGGACAGGTGGGAAGTCACATTTGCTCCTGTGATCAGGGATAAAGCTTCGTGAGGCCAACCAGCAGCAACAGTTCAACCGCAACGTCGAGGACATTGAGCTGTGGCTGTACGAGGTAGAAGGTCATCTGGCTTCAGACGACTATGGCAAAGACCTTACCAACGTCCAGAACCTCCAGAAGAAGCATGCCCTGCTGGAGGCCGACGTGGCCGCTCACCAGGTAGTGTGACCTGGGGCTGTTGTTTGGGCCTGTCGTGGAGAAGGGCAGTCGATTTCCAGGCCGTTCTTTTTCTGAGGGATAAAAGGTGTTGATTTTCTTAGGCGACCCTGTGTGTTCCCAAGTCAAACTCCTCCCTCAGAGCTTCCTGGGAGCCCAAGATGAGGGAGAGAGAAGGCAGAAGAATTACTCTCCAGGCTGGGCAGACAACTGTGGTGGTTTTTCTTCATACATGACCGAACCACAGTTGAAGTTAAGAGTCAGACCAGTGTGGGGCACCTGGGTGGCTTAGTAGGTTAAGCATCCGACTTTCGCTTAGGTCATGATCTCGTGGTTCGTGGGTTCGAGCCCCACATCGGGCTCTGTGCTGACTGCCAGCTCGGATCCTGGAGCCTATTTCAGAGTCTGTGTCTCCCTCTCTCTCTCTGACCCTCCCCTGCTCACTCTCTCTCTCTCTCTCTCTCTCTCTCCTAGAAATAAAAAAAAATATTAAAAAAAAAAAAAAGAGTCAGACCAGAGCATAGTCGCTGGTGCTGGTCCAAGCTTTCACGGCCCTGTCCCTTTCTGTTCCCAGGATCGAATTGATGGCATCACCATTCAGGCCCGCCAATTCCAGGACGCTGGCCATTTTGATGCTGAAAATATCAAAAAGAAGCAGGAAGCCCTCGTGGCTCGCTACGAGGCCCTCAAAGAACCCATGGTTGCCCGAAAGCAGAAGCTGGCGGATTCTCTCCGTTTGCAGCAACTCTTCCGTGATGTTGAGGACGAGGAGACATGGATTCGGGAGAAAGAACCCATTGCCGCGTCCACCAACAGAGGTCAGTCTGTCTCCATCAGATAAGGTACAAGTTTGAGAAAGGGCTCTACCCTTACAGCATAAAGGAGGTGCATGTCAAAACAAGGAAGGTCAAGTTTGACTTGGAACCCCAGTGGAATCTTAAGAGCGACAGGGCTAACTTTTCTCTTGGTGGCTTAGATGACCAGGAAGCGGTCTCTGCTTTCAGGCAAAGATTTGATTGGAGTCCAAAATCTGCTGAAGAAACACCAAGCCCTCCAAGCAGAAATTGCTGGGCATGAACCCCGCATTAAGGCAGTTACACAGAAGGGGAACGCCATGGTGGAGGAAGGTGAGTGGGTAGCACCCAGGAAGTGGCTTTGCTTTTGGTCTTCTTTTGTTCCGTGGTTGAGTGCGTGGACTTGAGCCAGACTGGGCTGTGGGATTGAGTACCATCCTCAGTCTCTCCTCACTGTACGACCTTGACTAGACCTTGCCCTCTCGGCCTAAAGGTCTTTCCTGTGAGATGCGGGTCTTGACACCTGCTCCTGACATAGTTGTGAGGAGCGAGTGAGATCACATAGGACAGAACGCTGAACAGCCTGACATGTGTCTCAGTGACTGAGGACAGTAGGGGACACTGTTACTATGTCCTTATGGTCAGATCACTGGCACCAGCTTGGGATCCCCGCTTTGTAGCGTCCAGGTAGAGATCGTGGCTTGAGGATGCAAAAGTTGAACAAATTACTTAGAAGGGTGGGACCCAACTCTCTCCTAAAACTGGGGGTTATGAAGGGACCTGGCTTATCACAGTGGTGCAGCAGGGGTGCCGTGGGCACACGGAGGACCTTTTTCTCCAACGACATGTCCGTGTCCTTTGCATGGGCTTCCTTTCTTCTGCCTGCCTTCCAGGCCATTTTGCTGCAGAAGATGTGAAGGCCAAGCTCAATGAACTGAATCAGAAGTGGGAGTCACTCAAGTCCAAGGCCTCCCAGCGGCGGCAGGACCTGGAAGACTCCCTACAGGCCCAGCAGTACTTTGCCGACGCCAACGAGGCTGAGTCCTGGATGCGAGAGAAGGAGCCCATCGTGGGCAGCACTGACTACGGGAAGGACGAGGACTCAGCTGAGGTGACCACGTGTGGGGGCACGTGCTGGGACTCGGGCTGGCACCGTGGGGAAGGTGCAGTGTCTGCGCTGTTGGCTTTTCAGTGTGTTTTAGAGTATTTTGTCCTTTCCATTATGGAAATTTGCCAAAAGGAGAGAGAAGCCCTCCCGTCCCTACCTCCCACCTCAAGCATTTTGCCGTTCTTGTGTGTCTGACTCTGCATGTGCGTGTGCACACATACATACACAAGCGTATTTTTTTGCCAGTAACGGGTGTTTTGAGTGAAACTCTTAGGTTTATTCATAAAGGTCTAGGTGTAGCCCCTGCACCTGCCTCTTTTGCCAGTCTTCACAAAACCCAGAAGAGTAGAGTGGTGACGTGCGCTATATAGGATTCTCCAGGAAGATGGGGGTGGGGAGAGCTGAAGAGCCTTGGGCAGGGTGGTGGTGGCGGATGCTCAGCTGTCACGTGTGGCGAGGGAGAGGAGCATCCTCAAGGCAGGCTCGATTTGTTGGTAATGTTTATTTGTTAAGGTGAGGAGGGGGTCACCAGGTGTGCCCCACTGTGCTTTATCGCCCTTGTATTTTTCCAGCACCGCACGGTCACACGGGGGCGAGAGAAAAGATAATACCACAAGTCCCAATTTCTATTTCCTCCAAATACGATGTTTTGTAGAAATGGGGAAAGTATGGAGCAAGAGGTGGTCAGATCGCCATGTAACTGAACCAGCTATCCGGGCAGGATGGTGGGTCGGTGAGGCAGCATGGACAGGGTGCCCTGGTCCCTTGCACATGGTCACAGTGTGTGATTCTGGTTTCAGGCTCTACTGAAGAAACACGAAGCTTTGATGTCGGATCTCAGCGCCTATGGCAGCAGCATTCAGGCTCTGCGGGACCAGGCTCAGTCATGCCGGGTGAGCCAGGCTTTTGTGTCTGCAGCATAGAGGTTGCCTGGGGGCAGGGGGTAGGGGGCTGCATGGGAAATTGAAGGGCCTGGGTACTTCTGGCAGGTGTGCCAGTCGTAAGCCACATTCTTGTGACCTCACTGCTAAGTCCTGTGACACAGAGATGTGTAAACAGTTTAAAATGAGTAAAGATTCCCAACAGCTTAAGTTCTGGGGTCAGGTGATACTGGTAGCTTCAGAGAAGAACTCTCAAATATGTATGTGGTCCATAGGAGCTGGAGTGTGTCATGTGCTTAGGTGACACGCCACAGACATCCTTTAACTGTGTGTGCCCTTCCTTTGGATTTTTAGCAACAAGTGGCCCCCATGGATGACGAGACTGGGAAGGAGCTGGTCTTGGCTCTCTACGACTACCAGGAGAAGAGCCCTCGGGAGGTCACCATGAAGAAAGGAGACATCCTCACCTTACTCAACAGCACCAACAAGGCAAGGCCCCGGAAGTGGTTGTTTCCTTCCGGGAGCACCACCAGTTTTGCTCAGCTGGGGGCCTGTGAGTCATGGTGTCTAAGCTAAGGCTGGGTTAGAATTTGAGGAGAGACCAGAGTCTCCCAGTCAGTCTCCCCCTTGATATGGGTTCACTTCGTGTACGATCAGGAAGGTGATCTATCCATCTTCCCGAGTGCCCAAAGGCAGCTGTCGAGGATGGCTTCTTTTTGAGATTGAACACCTCGAGGTAGAATCCCTTCTCTTCAGAGCCAGGTCTTCTCAGGACCTTTTCAGAACTGTTGGCTCTTGGGGCACCTGGGTGGCTCAGTCGGTTGAGCGTCCGACTTTGGCTCAGGTCATGATCTCACGGTTTGTGGGTTCAAGCCCCGTGTTGGGCTCTGTGCTGACAGCTCAGAGCCTGGAGCCTGTTTCAGATTCTGTGTCTCCCTCTCTCTCTGCCCCTCCCCTGCTCACGCTGCCTCTCTCTCTCTCTCTCAGAAATAAATAAAACATTAAAAAAAAAACCCAAAAAACAAAACTGCTGGCTCTTAACCTGGACTACGTGGCTCTAGCAGATGGTTGCAGACCGCTGTGACCTCACCCCCTAGGCTCTGTCTTCTCAAAGTCCAGTGCTTTCTGGTTCATCAGCCTTCTTCCCTTGACCTGTGGCTTTGAAGTGAAGCGCATGGCACTCCACGTGTTCTCTGATAAATCCCACAAGGTCGTAGTTAAGGCTAGAGAAGGGTCCACAGCCATTGTTAAGGAGCCCACGCCTGACCCCCAGTTTACCCTAATCATGAGAGTTTGAGGGGAAAAAACCCCAAACCAGTGATTTATATTTTTCTGTTTAACTCCAAACCTCCCTTCTGGTCGGACGCCGGTTTACCCAGCAGCAGCATGCAGTGGACCTTGCTACGCTGGGGGACACTGTGTGTGTGTGTGCTGGCTCTGCAGTAGCTGTTAGGGCCAGTGGTGGTGGTTCTAACTTAACGTTACGTAGCCACGAGTGGCTGGTGGCTGTAGGACTGATGTCGTTCTGCCGTGTCTAACAGAGAAGGATGTCCTTCGTGGTGGGTGTCGTTGTGGCTTCCCTCGTGCCCCACGCCATGCTCAGCAGGTCACAAAGGACTACGGTTCAGTTCTTGTGCAGAGCGACTTTGACACGGTCACAGGGTCCCCCTTCACGCGCTCAGAGCTCTCTTGTTCGTGCGCGTGCACGGGCCTCCTTGGCTTCTCTTTTTCTCAGGAATTTGCTTTCAGTTGTCCGTTTGTTTCCTTAGGACTGGTGGAAAGTGGAGGTGAATGACCGCCAGGGCTTCGTGCCGGCCGCCTACGTGAAGAAGCTGGACCCGGCGCAGTCCGCCTCCCGCGAGAACCTCCTGGAGGAGCAGGGCAGCATAGCCGTGCGCCAGGAGCAGATCGACCACCAGTAAGGACCACGCTGGCGACCACAGAGGTCCCGGTGTCACTCGGGGCTTACTTCACACCCCACACAGGCCGGGCTTTAGGCGGTGTCCAGAAGCTCTGGAGTGACTGCCCTGGTGCCCGCGTGTGCCCGGGACACCCCGTGCCCACTTTCCCCAGGTCACTTGTAGCGTCCCTGTCCCGTTTGGACCTAAAACTTTTGACCGATACCTTTATTTTCCTTTGTTTTCTTTCTTTCCTGGCTTTTGTAAGATTCTTTTCCTAACAGCGTTTTTCTAAACATTACTCTTGTAACCTTTGTCCTCGAGTCGGGGCGATGCTCTGGAATTGGCTTTCAGAGGTTCTGCACCCCTATAGCTCTGCCCCTTTTCAAAGGCTGTTGAGAGAGTGGCTCTCTCCCGTGCTTTGTGCTCAGAGATGGAGGTTATCTTTTATGAAGTGTCCCTGTCCTCCGTTCCCTGTCTTCTAGCTAAGCCCCCATATTGACCTGTGTCCCTCTTGTAGGGCACGTCTTGCTCAGCTAATGACCTCAACGTTTCAGACACTTGAAAAATATCCAGAAGAGATGTTCTCGCTGGAGTTTAGAACAATAGAATTTTTGTGACCCTGGAAATCCCTGAAAAGATCAGTTATTTGTCCGCTTCCAGACCTTTTCTGTTACCGTGGAGACAGGAGAACAGTTTGGGCCTGGATTGTAACTGTGGGAGCAAAGCAGCCGGCCCGATATGTGACTGGAGGAGCCTGCGAAGCTCTCTGTCCGGGTCTTTCTCACGCTAGTGCTGTTTCCCCCTGGCCTTGCTCTGTGGCTTTACTGGTGCTGCCAGGACGGGAAAGTTGTCTGCTTTAAACATGGCAGACTTTTCGGGAAAATGAAGGTGAACTAACCCCTCTAATGTACTTTGCCGGCTTTTTCTTTACTGATGTCCTTCGTGGCCTGGCTGGCTTCCGAGAGCTTTTGATGGACGCCTCAGTTGCCCCTACTTTAAGCGTCCCGCATCCTGGCGCCAGTCGGAGCTGCCGCTCTCCTTCCCTGTGGATTAATCCCACTAATTCGTGCGTGCTTTTGCTGTGCCCCGTGCAGGACGCGCATAACTAAGGAGGCCGGCAGCGTGTCTCTGCGCATGAAGCAGGTGCAGGAACTGTGAGTAGGCGGGCGGCCTCGCCGAGCGCCCTTGCCCGTTTCCCCTCGGCCGCTTCTCCTCGAGGCACTCGTTCATCCAGAAAGACGAGGTGGGGGGGCTGTGTGGCCTTGCAGCAGCTTCGCTTGCAGGGGAGAGGTCTTGGTGGCCCTGTGCCCGTCGGTGGCCGCTCGCCTCCCCGGGCCGCTTCCGTGTATGGCCGTGTGCTCAGAGTGGTGTTGGTCCCCCCTCGCTGGCTTCGGTGGCGGAGCAGCAGCTGTCAGCAGCAAGCCCGAAGGCCGGTTGCGGGGCGTCCCCTGGTGGGGAGGGCACGAATTCCTCCCTTTGAGGTGCTCTCGTTCTTGGTAGCTCGTTGCTTTTTTCTCCCACCGTGAGCCGCGTAGGTTTGATGGTGATGGTAGCTCTTCTTTAAGCTTTAACTTAGTTCTGCGAAGTCTGTCATTTGCACGTCTCCGAAGGTAGTAAGCAGTTCAGCCTTTCGTGTTTTTGCTCGCAAGGCTTTGAGCCTTCTTCGATTCTTAGAAGTCCTCACCTGTCAGTGTGGTACAGATACCCTGTACTTGACCTAATTTTCCTTCCGAAGTGGCCAAAACTTTTCAAGAAATAGAGCTACCGCTCTAGAAATGGCCCACCGCTCAGAGAGGCTAAGGTCTCGCGTGTGGCTGTTTTGAAGTTCGGTGTCCCTTCCCCCGCCGCCTGGGGCTGCTCAGAGTTGGAGCGGAGCGGGGGCCCCGCATTCATGGTGCTCAGCACACTCATCTCGTCTCTCAGCTCTGCTCGCATGACCCCGTGTTGCCGTGCTAGACGCTTGGTTCTAGTCATTCGTGGTCGTGACGTTGGCCCGGGGATGAGTGTGCCGGGCTGTTCGAGCCGCCGCGCGGTGAACAGCGTGGCGAGCGCTCATCCCTGAGACTGTAGCGCGGGGCCTCGGGGGCTTCACCCTCCCCTGTGTCCTGACGCCTTGTCACCTGGGCACCGTCATTATAAACTCATGGCCTCAGACCCTCATCTCGGAGACGTCCAGTGATGTGGCCTCTGGTTAGCCTCCGGGGGAAGCTGACTGGCCGCCTTGCCCCCTCTTGTCCCCCTCCCCGACGACCTCAGGTACCACTCTCTGCTGGAGCTGGGAGAGAAGCGCAAGGGCATGCTGGAGAAGAGCTGCAAGCGCTTCATGCTGTTCCGCGAGGCCAACGAGCTGCAGCAGTGGATCAACGAGAAGGAGGCGGCGCTGACCAGCGAGGAGGTGGGCGCCGACTTGGAGCAGGTCGAAGTGCTGCAGAAGAAGTTCGACGATTTCCAGAAGGTACGGGAGGGGCTGCAGCTGAGCCGGAAGGTCGTCCGGAGACTCGGCTCTCTGCACCTGTGACTGCAGTTTCCTGAACGAGCCTGGCGCAGGTTGACCCCCCGGGCTGTGTGGGGCCCTCTCTGAATGACGCGAAGCCTTCACAGTTTCAGGGGGCCACGTGCAGTTTTCTCTTTTGGCTTTAAGAATTTTTTTTGGATGTAAAATACCAAAACACGTAGAAGTATTTTTTTAATTGGGGTAAAATTCAAATAACATGCAGGTGACCATTTTAAAGAGTACCGTTCCAAAGCACGTAGCACACCGTGGTGCTGTGTGACTGTCACTTTCTCAACTCCAGAAGGACACTGCTCACCCACCCCAGTGGCCTTGCCCATGACCCCAGCCTGTGGCAGCAAGCAGTCTGCTTTTTGTCCCTGGATTTACATACTCTGGACACTTCGTATAAATGGAATCCTATGTTATGTTGACTTGTGCCGACTGACTGCTCTCACTGTGTATAATGTTTTTCCAGATTAATATTTTTTTAATGTTTATTTTTTGAGAGAGAGAGCGTGAGTGGGGGAGGGGCAGAGAGAGAGGGAGACACAGAATCTGAAACCGGCTTCAGGCTCTGAGCTGTCAGCACAGAACCCAACGCGGGGCTCAAACCCACAATCTGTGAGATCATGACCTGAGCTGAAGTCAGACACTTAACCAACTGAGCCACCCAGATGCCCCCCAGACTCATTTTTGTAGCGTGTATCAGGACTCCAGGGCTTTCTAGGGCTTTCCATTGTTGTGTGTAAACTGCATTTTGTGTATCCATTCCTCAGTTTAATAGTCGTAGAACCAGATCATGTGGGTAAGGGGCTTTTTCTCCCACAGAGGCTGGCATCAGAATTTCATCACATTAAAAAAATTTTTTTTAACGTTTCTAAATGTTTTTGAGAGACGTAGAGTGAGCAGGGAAGGCACAGAGAGAGAGTAGGAGACCCAGAATCTGAAGCAGGCTCTGGTCTGTGAGCTGTCAGCACAGAGCCCAATGTGGGGCTTGAACCCATGGATGGGAGATTGTGATCTGAGCTGAAGTCAAATGCTTGGCTGATTGAGCCACCCAGGTGTCCCATCACATTTTAAAAAACACATCCCCTCAGGGCACCTGGGTAGTTCAGTTGGTTAAGTGTCTGATTCTTGATTTTGACTCAGATCATGATTTCACGCTTCATGAGATTTGAGACCTGAGTTGGGCTGTGAACTGACATCATGGAGCTTGCTTGGGATTCTCTTTCTTTCTCCCTCTGCCCCTCCCCTGCTTACACACCCACACCCACCCACCCACCCACCCAAATAAATAAAAACACATCCTCTCCTCCAAAGAAAGGTAAAAACGGGATACCTGGGTGGCTCAGTCGGTTAAGCATCCATCTATTGGTTTCAGCTCAGGCCATGATCTTATGATTTCCTGGGTTCGAGTCCTGCATAGGGGCTCATCAGCACAGAGCCTGTTTGGGATTCTGTCTTTCTCCCCCCACCACCCCCCCATCCCTCTGTCCCTCCCCTGACTCGCACTGTCTCTCAAAATAAATAAACTTTAAAAAAAAAAAAAGTAAAAGCAGATTTCCATTCAGACAGAATAATGGTTTATGACCTACATTTAATTTAGCAAATTTGAGACTGACTGTTCCCAGTGCCTTATTATTTTCTTGCTTCCTTGATAGTGACAGAATTTCCGGATTTGGGTGACTGCCCAAGTAATAGAAGCACTAGCTCATAGGATACCTGTTGACCAGAAATTTGTAGGGTCGAACCATAGCTTATGAACATCTTTCACCCGCCTTCTCTTTTGAATTACTTGCTGAGTCTTAGTTATCATGCTTTGGCTTTAAAGGACCTGAAGGCCAATGAGTCACGGCTGAAGGACATTAACAAGGTGGCTGAAGACCTGGAGTCAGAAGGTCTGATGGCAGAGGAGGTGCAGGCCGCACAGCAGCAGGTAAGTGTCTGGGTGTGGCGCAGGGGAGGGAGTTGGGGGCAGCTCGTTACCAGCAGGAAGCTGGTCCCTTCCTAGCAATGTCCTACAGCACAGAGGTGGGGCCAGGGTGTGGTCGGGTCCCCTCTGTCCCCCTAAACCAACTTGTTTGCCTTCATACAGTGGGGAAAAGTAGCTCCTGTCTTCCCCGAACACCCATTTAACATTGTGAAGGTCATTTACTGCTCACGTAGCCCTTAATGGTAAAGTTGCCCATTTCCTAAGAAAAAGGTTTTACATACAAACACGGTCTGTTAGACTCTTAAGAAGTTCCTCTGGACATCTCGTGTCTTTTTTATAATTCTCTCCCCGCGTCCGGATGTGACAATCATTTCCTTCTCTCCTTGTAGGAGGTGTATGGCATGATGCCCAGGGTGAGTCCTTGCGGAGCGTGATCGTGATGGGGACGAGGTCCTGGGAAGCATATAGTCCTGAGCCGTGTTAGGGATATCTGTCCCTGAACCTCAGAGATGCCTTCTGTGTGTAAAACTGTGGGAAGGGAATGGAAGTTGGTTTTTATTTCTTTCTTCAAAAGAGATAAAAATGATTTATTTATTTAAAACTGACTCCTCAGTTTTCTAAAACTTTTTCCACAACAATTGTTCGGGTTGGTTTATTATCTTTTTTCAGGAACTCCTATGAGTAGGACACACAGGGAAGTTGGTGGATTTCTTATTAAGTTTCCTCATTCTCTTCATTTCTGTCCACTCCATAAACACCTAGAATTTTCCTCTCTTCTTTGTTGGCTTCGTTTCCCTCAAGTGGCCTTGTGGCGTGCTATGAGCCACAATAAGTTACGGATCCCGGAGGGGATGTCGGCCTGGGTGATGGCTCTGGGGACCCCCGCCTCTGGCGGCACAGGGTGGGGCACGTCATTTCCTGCTGCGCTGTACGGCTGCCTAACTCTGCTTCCTCCTCTGAATAGGATGAAACAGATTCTAAGACTGCATCCCCGTGGAAGGTGAGAACTCTTTGCAAATGATCGTTTCCTAAGGTTTTCAGGAACAGAGATGCTTTATGTGTTTTTCCGGTGGGTCTGTTTCTGAGTATTTAGGGAGTCTTTGATCATTTCTGGACTTGCTTGGGGTGGTTTCTTTTTGACCCTGGCACTATATTCTTTGACTCTGTCAGGTCTTGAATGTGATCCTTGGGGCGCCTGGGTGGCTCAGTCGGCTAAGCATCTGACTTCGGCTCAAGTCATGATCTCGTGTCTCATGAGTTCGAGCCCCACATCAGTCTCTGCTGACAATGCAGAGCTGTGCAGAGCATGGGGCCTGCTTCAGACTCTGTCTCCCTCTCTCTCTCTCTGCCCCTCCCCCATTCGTGTGTGTGTGTGTGTGTGTGTGTGTGTGTGTGTGTGTTCTTGTGTTCTCTCTATCTCTCTCAAAAATAAACTTTTTTTTTTTTTTTTAATTTAAAAATGTGACCCTTAACGTAGAGGGAGCAAGGTGTTACATGGAAAAGCTCAGTATGATGGCATTTATGACCCACGTCGCTGCCAGAATAAACTTTGTAGATGTGGCCCTGTATAGTCAGGTGTGGCCCCGCCCACAGGATTGCAGTCCTGAAGGCCAGAGCAAGAACAAGGACATTACGTCTGTCTGCCTGGCCACTTGCCCCAGTGGTCTGTGGAATGCTTCTTGGAAGATACTAGATGTCGCAGAGAATTGTGAAAGGACAAACAAAAAGATATGCCAACCACAGCAACCACTGTTCCCCCCAGACGCAGGGAGGGTGCTTGACCAGGGTCTCTTGCTTCTGGCCTCCTCACGCCTCCTGGCCCTGATCGTTCTGCTCGTCAAAAAGGCTCCACATTGCGGGGAGCAGGCCTTTTACCCTTGATTCAGCGTTCTCCCCTTTTCTCAACCTTAATTGTTCTTCTGTAGCAACATATGATCATTGGTGATGTGAACGGGCAACACCCTTACCTGTCTAGCCTCTTGGCAGTTTTTCTGGTAAAGGGTATTTTTTACAGAAGCAGGTTTCAGATGCCCTTATAAATACCGAGGCCACCAAAATTACAAAAATAACCAGAAAATCCTTCCATTTCTGAAAAGGATTGGAGATACCGTGTTTTCTGACCCCTGTACACGCCCACACTGGTTGGAAGTGTCACTTGGGTGTGTCCTAGGAACACCCAAGGAGCCTGACGAGCCTGCCTCTCTGTCTGGTCTGGCCCGTCCTCCTCCCAGCATATTTGAATATTACAGGCATTGTAACGGGGCGTTTCTTTCAGACTAAAGTAGGTGGGCTCGGAGGTCCCAACGGGCATCTGATTCCCTTGATGAGAAGAAAGTTAATTCAGTGTTTTGTTCTGTTTGAGTTTGGTAAGGTTGTTGCCCTTTGTTCAGAGGGGACACTGTTGAAAAGAACAGCAGCCCAGAATCCAAGAAGAGCTATGAAGTTCTTGGTATATTTATTCAGTCTCCGCTGCCAGCGTTTGTTAAATTGGGTGTTTTCCGGACTGTTCTGTAGCATGAACCGGAAGGAGACATGAATACTTAGGTTTTGAGCTCTTTTTTCTGTCCAGCCAGCTGGTGTTTGGTTTTTATTTTTGACTAATCTCTACTCCCAACGTGGGGCTTGAACTCACAGTCCTGAGTCTCAGGCTCCACTGATGAAGCCTGCCCACGCCCTGCCCCATGCCAGCCTGCTGTTTTAATGGCGGCCGGCAGCACTCTGTCTTGACTCTTCAGCAAGTGACTTTAATCACATCGTGCACTTGGGTGCTTCGTGCCTTTCCACTGGCTGCTCGGAATTTTGACAGTATCCCTTTAAGATAATTTTTGTGGACAATTGGGACCTAATGGCGCTTCTCAAAATAGTCTCTTAATTGGCGGACACTTGATTAGTGTTGCTCTTCTGCTTCCCTCCCCTCCATAGTCTGCTCGCCTGATGGTTCACACCGTGGCCACCTTTAATTCCATCAAGGTAAGAGAGCACAGCCAGCCTCCTCGGCTCCCGCTTCCCTTCGCTGTTTTCCTTCTCCTGACTACTGCTGTTGCACTCGTCACCCCTCTGGGACCCAGTGTGTCCTGGACAAATGTCCACTCTTCATGCAGCAAGGCAGCGTGGTCGGCTTTCCCGGTCAAGAACTTGCTAGGTTTTAGTGGGAAAATTGGCCTTTCCTTCAGTGGTGGTAGGGGGGCCAGGGGCTGCATAAAGGACAGTGTCTGGAAGGCGGAGATGCCTCCCTTGCTTCCTCACAGGAGACATTTGGCCCCTTTCTGGTCCCCATGGTGTTTGGTACCTTCCAGCGCCAGGCCTCGCACACTCCTGCACCGCTCGGCCTGCTGTGGCCTGGGCTGCAGCAGGCCTCGGTGCCTGGGGTTAGTGGGCTTCGTTGCTCATGAAGCAGTTGCTCCGTGGCAGGCACTGGGCCAGGAGACGTGAGGGAGGGTGAGTGGCCGCATCTCTGCAGCCTCAGCGGGGATTCCAGGCCAGGTGCTCACAGCGTTCTCGCTGTCCGACGCGGCTGACGTTGCTGAGGTCCTTCCCTTCCGGGCTGTGCTCTCGTGTCTGGACTTAGCCGGGAAGGTCAGAGGCGGGAGGCGGTCTGGGCGCCAGCCTTTCCTTGCACGCTGGGCCCCGGCGCTTAGTTGTCTGCCCCGGGGCTGAGCCTGGCTCGGGCCCGTGGGGGAGGGGCGGCCCGGCTGACCGTGTCTTCCTGCAGGAGCTGAACGAGCGGTGGCGGTCCCTGCAGCAGCTGGCCGAGGAGCGCAGCCAGCTGCTGGGCAGCGCCCACGAGGTGCAGCGGTTCCACAGGTACGGGCGGCGCGGGGCCGGGGGCGTGCTGACCTCGGCAGGCCTGAGCTCGCTGACTTGGATCTGGTTGACGTCTGGGCTCTGGCGTCTGGGACACGGGTCATGGGGTAGCGTGCTCGGCAGACAGTGAGTGAGCGAATGAGCGTGTGTTCTTCTGCTCTGTTAGAGGTTTTCGTGGCAGCCGCTGACCGGTGTACAGGTGCCACAGCTGAATCCGTTTCTTGTCTCGCCCCGTACTCAGGGCAGCCACGCTCAGCGGTCGTTAACCTCCTGTGTGTCTCCCCTCAGAGATGCCGACGAAACCAAAGAGTGGATTGAAGAGAAGAATCAGGCTCTCAACACCGACAATTACGGCCACGACCTGGCCAGCGTCCAGGCCCTGCAGCGTAAGCACGAGGGCTTTGAGCGGGATCTGGCGGCCCTTGGCGACAAGGTGAGCGGTGGCGGTGCCCTCTGACGTCCTGGCTCCAGGCGGAGCGCAGCTGCTGCCGGGCGGAGCACGGCTCCCTCACTCTCCGACCCGCCGCCCTGTTCCCACAGGTCAACTCCCTGGGGGAGACAGCTGAGCGCCTGATCCAGTCCCACCCCGAGTCGGCCGAGGACCTGCAGGAAAAGTGCACCGAGCTGGACCAGGCGTGGGGCAGCCTGGGAAAGCGCGCGGACCAGCGCAAGGCCAAGCTGGGCGACTCCCATGACCTGCAGCGCTTCCTCAGTGACTTCCGGTACGGAGCGGAGAAGCCTACGCGCCGTCTCCCCCCATTTCCCACCAGACGCTCTTCTCTTTCTTCCTTAGAGGAGTCTTTCATGTGCCAGAGACGTGCCTGAGTGTCATCCACTCGTTTCATTCAGAGAAATTTCAAGGCTGGAGAGAAACAGAAGGAAGCAGTGAACACAGGGGACACCGTCACCTGTAGTCACCAGTGAAGTGCTTAGGACATTGGCTTAACCTCTAAACGCCTCCTTCTGTCTTGCTGACCTACCTGAAAGTCGGTTGCAGATTTGTGGCCCTTTACCTTTAAGTACTTGGTCACGTGTCTCCTGCAAACCAAGGTTTCCTACTCACCAAATACCCGAGTGTTACAGGTCCCCTACCCCCGCCCCCACCCCACGGCCTCACCCGGCCTGGCGGTGGTGTATCCAGCCCATGTCCAGTTTCTCAAGTGTGTGTTCGGTAGCCAGGGCTTACTTTTTGGTCCAGGATCCAGTTGAGAATTACTGTTGCCCCGATTGTGTGGTCTCCTTAATCTAGAACAGTATTCCTCTGCGCGGTCTTTCATGACCCTGACGGTGCTGAAGAGTCCAAACCACTTGTCTAGTGGAATGTCCTGGGACCTGGGACCTCAGTCTTTTTCAAGGCTACCTAGCGCTCCCCTGTGGGTGATCTGTGACTTGGTCCTTGGGACCCATTCAGGACAGGCACTTCTTTGTGGCATGCTTTGTGCCAACCGGGGTCTTGCACGTGTGTGTGTGTGTGTGTGTGTGTACATGTGTGTTTTATCGAGGCATTTCCTCTGTAGGGATAGGAGTGGACCAGCAGGTCTCTAGCAGGAGGTCCCAGTTAGGTTTTTTTTTGTTTTTTTATTTTTATTTTCCCGTTTTGAGGTAAAAGTCACATAACATAACAGTTACTTTTTTAATGCTTATTTTTAAAAGAGAAGGGGAGGGGCGCCTGGGTGGCTCAAGTGGTTAAGTGTCTGACTTCGGCTCAGGTCATGATCTCACGGTTCGTGGGTTTGAGCCCCGCGTCGGGCTCTGTGCTGACAGCTCAGAGCCTGGAGCTTGTTTCAGTCTGTGACTCCCTCTCTCTCTGACCCTCCCCTGCTCATGCTGTCTCTCTCTCTCTCTCAGAAATAAATAAAACATAAAAAAAAAATTAAAAGGTGATGGGAGACCATGTGCTGGTGGGGGAGGGATAGAGAGGGGGGTACAGAGGATCCAAAGAAGGTTCCAGGCTCTGAGCTGATAGCAGTAAGCCCAATGCGGGGCTGGAATCCATGAACCATGAGACCCTGACCTGAGCCCCTCAGGCACCCCCATATAGTTAGGTATTCTGAAGTGTATATAGTTCATTGGCAATTAGTGTGTTTGCTGCATTTTACGACGACGACCTCTCTGTACTTCTGAAACTTTTCGCTGCCCCAGAAGAACACCCGGAACCCCTTGAGGAATGGCTGCCCATCCCCCTCTCCTCGTCGAGTCTGCCTTCCATCTCTGTGGTTTTGCCTCTTGTGGGTGTATTTTATGGAAGGAAACATAGGACCTGTGACCTTACACGTTGATTTTTTGCGCCCTCATGTGCGGACATCAGTGAGGAGCTGGGTTCAGCACATGCGTAGGCCCAGGAGGGCCATGGGCTCGAAAAAAAGTGACTTCATCTGAAGCTGTGGGAAACGGAACCCTAGCTGTTGTCTCTTAGAGCCAGTTCCTCTGAGAAACGGAAGACTTGGGTTACAAACTTGGTTCATTGTCTTCTGAGAGATGCTTGAGTTTTTTGTTTTTTTTTTTTCTTTTTCAGTTTTTCTTAACATCTCAGTAAGTTGAACAAAAGGCTGTGAAATATTTTGCCCAGAGATGTAAATCAACTAGTTAACCATTCAGTAGATTGAGTAGTTAGTAGATAATGAGTTAACTGTGAACAATCATGCAGTAGGTTAACTAGTTAACCCCGAATAACATTCTGAGACCAGGATGGTGTAGTTCTTTTTCCTGGGCAGAAGCCTACTTGCCAGGTAACACAAGAGCTGCTTCTCTGGGTCTGCTTGCCAGGGACCTCATGTCTTGGATCAATGGAATACGAGGGTTGGTGTCCTCCGACGAGCTGGCCAAGGATGTCACTGGGGCTGAAGCCTTGCTGGAGCGACACCAGGTAGGGGGACCTGCCGGCCGAGCAGCAGAGAGGAGGTGGCACTGCGGGGCTCTGCCACCCGCTCTACCTTCTGCCGCGAGCCGGCGGCTGACATGACAGTGGGTGTCTAGAGTCCGTTATCTAACCCCTTCCCTCCTCTTGGCAGGAGCACCGAACGGAAATTGATGCCAGGGCTGGCACTTTCCAGGCATTTGAGCAGTTTGGGCAGCAGCTGTTGGCCCACGGGCACTATGCCAGCCCGGAGGTCAAGGAGAAGCTAGATATTCTCGATCGGGAGCGTGCGGGTCTGGAGAAGGCCTGGGCCCAGCGCAGGATGATGTTGGATCAGTGCCTTGAACTGCAGGTACGCGCGAGGGCCGTCGCTTCCTGCCCGCCGCGGGCTTTCTGGCCGGAGTCTCGCTGCCAGAGGCCCCATCTTCCCCCCGCCTCCCCTCCTGTAGCTGTTTCACCGGGACTGCGAGCAAGCGGAGAACTGGATGGCCGCCCGCGAGGCCTTCTTGAATACCGAGGACAAGGGGGACTCGCTGGACAGCGTGGAGGCTCTGATCAAGAAACACGAGGACTTTGACAAAGCAATTAACGTCCAGGTGAGCCCTTTGTGCCTTCAGGTCTGAATGTGGGTTTTTCCAGACGGACGTCTCCCTTTGTTGGCTTACTCTCCTTTCTGTGATAATGACTAGAATAAAAACTAGTCACTGACCTGCGTGAGTCAGAGTTTGGGATGCTCCCTTAAATTGAAGGACTTGATACTGAGTATTGAGCATACAAAGGAAAAACAGTGCCCTTTACACCTGCAGCAGATACCTGTACGGTCCAGGGAAAATGACACATAGAAAATGGTGTTTAAAGCTTCTGTATAGGGGCACCTGGGTGGCTCAGTCGGTTGAGCATCCAACTTCGGCTCAGGTCAAGATTTCATGGTTCGTGGGTTCGAGCCCCACGTTGGGCTCTGTGCTCACAGCTCAGAGCCTGGAGCCTGCTTCGGATTCTGTGTCTCCCTCTCTCTCTCTCTGATCCTCCCCTGCTCGTGCTCGCTCGCTCTCTTCTCTCACTCTCTCTCTGAGAAATTAAAAAAAAAAAAAAAAAGCTTCTGTATATAAAATCTGGTATTTCTGAGGTTTTACCGGGGAAGCCACAGAGAAGAAATTTTTCTTCTTTAAGAAATTTCTTAAAGAAATTTATTTAAGAAATTAAAGCAGAGAAAAACGTGTGGGTAAGGAAACAGTGTGTGAACAGAAACACCTCAGGAAGATGGGAACCTTTTTGATTTATAAAATCATCTTGTTGAAATCTGACGCCCTTTTCCCATGAGCTTGATTGTGTGTGTGACAGTGCCTGGTGTCATAGCTCCCGTCCCCAGTGTGACCTGGAGTCTTCTTGAGTTAAACTCTACTCTCGTAGTGGTCGAAATCAAGCTTTCTTGTAGCCTTTTACTCTCCTTCTAAAGTGTCAGTGTATTCTGATCCTGCCACCAGCTAGTTCCCAGTCACCCAAGAATAACCGTTCTCTTTATAAGACCTGCGGGCCGGGCCATGCTGGGCCGTCCCACCCACCTTGACCTCCCGCCTTTGTTCGCCGCCAGGAAGAGAAGATCGCCGCCCTCCAGTCCTTTGCTGACCAGCTCATCGCCGCCGGCCACTATGCCAAGGGTGACATCGCCAGTCGACGCAACGAGGTTTTGGACAGGTGGGTGTTGCGTGGTGCTGACCGGCCTCCCGGCCTGTCCTGTTCTGAGGGACACTCACCTTTGGGCTCGGTTTCACTTCAGGTGGCGACGCCTAAAAGCCCAAATGATTGAGAAGAGATCAAAGCTTGGAGAATCGCAGACGCTCCAGCAGTTCAGCCGGGACGTGGATGAGATCGAGGCTTGGATCAGCGAGAAACTGCAGACGGCGAGTGATGAGTCCTACAAGGACCCCACCAACATCCAGGTGAGCAGATGCCAGTGGCCGCTCATCCCCGAGGGGGCGCCCGGGGCGGCGAGCGGGGCAGGCTGTTAGGGGTGGCGTCTAGAGGAGGAGGCTGTGCCTGAAGACCGGCTGCTTGCGTCTGGGCTGGAGCCGGGGAAGACTCCTCTGCGAAGCCGAACCAGCGGAGGAGGGTCACCGGGCGGTCAGGCTCGAGACCGGGCTCGCCTCCTCTGGCCCCGCAGGAGCCGCGTCCGCCCTGCAAAGTCTGCGCGGTCCCCTCTGTTTGCCCCGAGCGGCGGCCCTTCCCAGGGGGAGTAGGACAGCAAAACGAACTGCTGTTTAAGGGCTGAGATGCGCGCTCACCTCAGTGCACTCAACTCTTGTCTTAATCTATTTTTGTAGCTTTCCAAGCTGCTGGTAAGTTTTTAATTTTTTAAACGACTTTTAGTGAAACGCGCTCCAGTGTTTGTCCTTCTGCATAGATCCTTGTTGTGGCCACATGCAGTCAGCTTGTGTCTCCTCACCCGTGCTTCTCATTTCTAATGATCCATCACACCATCAGGCGTCCCTGTGGGAAGTGGCTTTCTCTGTCCTAATGAGCCTGCCACCCTGCGCCTCCTCCCCTCTCCCCATGTGTCACTGAGGCAAGTTCTGTGCAATGTTTGATTTGGGGGCAGTAGTTAACTGCTGTCTTTCCGGGGGCACTTCTTTAAAAAAAAAAAAAATTAGATAATCAGCTTTGTGTAGACTCGTGCTCAACGGCTCGTGGAAGCGAAGGGCAGGCAGTGTAGCGCGGTGCGTTTTCTGACGCACCCAGACTGCCATCCGGTGGGGCCGGTCCCTGGAGAGGGACCGTTAAAGAACCACATAGAAGCAGATGGTCTGCTTCCAAATCTAACTGGGACCGGGGCTGAGGGGTTAAGGAAGAAGGCGGGACATGATCACTCAGGGGGTTAGGGAAGAGGATTTTCAGTCAAAATGTAGCTCAGATATCGCTTTAAACAAATGGAAACAAGGAAGAAACAGAACAGGTGGGGTTTGAGGAGTGAAGAGAGTGAGAAATAGAAGCAGGGGCTTGGACGGGGGTCAGGTGGGATTGGACCCTTCCGGGTCTCAGCCGGGGCTCAGGCACCGGCGTGCGTGAAGGTGCCACCTCGACGTGAGTGCCACGTTGCCCCCCCGAGCAGCTCCATGCTTGACAGTTTCCTGCCCCTGAAATGAAACATTCAATGCAGAATCCTTCCCCAACCGTGCTAGTTTTTTTGTCTTTTAGGTATTTTTTCCCCCCAAATAATACTCTTCCTGGACCCTCCCTTCTCACCCAGAATTGTGCCACAGCTGTGTCCTTGCGCTGTTCCTTGTGGTGTTTCCTAAACCTTGTTTCTTTGTGGATTTTTTTTTTTAATTTATGTATTTACTTTGAGGCGTGGGGTCGGGGGAGTGGCAGAGCGAGAGGAGAAACAGAATCCTGACACAGGGCTCCATCTCACAAGCCGTGAGATCGTGACCTGAGCCGAGACCTAGAGTCAGACGCTTAACCGACTGAGCCGCCCAGGTGCCCTTCTTTGTGCCTTCTTGATCATGCCTTCCAGCCCCAGCACCAGGAGCCAGTGGCTCCCCCACCCTCTCCTTGCCTGGCAGAAGGAAGTTGCTAGCTACTGTCAAGCTTGGGTATTGACCGTATTCACGAGTTTTGATTAACGTCAGCATGAGAAGGCAGCAAAGCCAAGGCCAAGCAGCTGTAGATTCTCCTCTGTCAGTGGAGGGTCGGCCTGACAGTGTAGTGATCTCGGCCCTACAGGAGGAGTGGGCCACACGGGTGTTATCTGTTAGATGCTCTGTCCGCTAAGGAGAAAGCCGTGGAGGGAAATTGATCTCCCAGTAAATTAAAAACTGCAGTCGGCTGTTGCTGTTTCATATAGAATGTTCGAAGGGATATAATCTAGGACTTCCCTCCAGATAGCCAGTCTGGCTGGTTTAAAAACGGACTCAGTTCATCTACTCCTGAGTGGGTTCGTTTCCTCTCCTGGCGCAGACCTGCCGAACTCCCAACACTGATCCCTGAGATACGTCGTAAGTTCGGTATCCGCCGTCACTAGAAACATTGCCACTTGCCCCCAGTTCTTTCAGTTTCCTACCACTTTCCCTTCCTCCTGACAGTCCCTCATCCCTGAAAAGATGCGACCTCGCAGGAGCTGGTTTTGAAAGGTGTTCTTTCTGGTGTTTCAGAGCAAGCACCAGAAGCACCAGGCCTTCGAGGCGGAGCTACACGCCAACGCCGACCGGATCCGCGGCGTCATCGACACGGGCAACTCCCTCATCGAGCGCGGGGCCTGTGCCGGCAGCGAGGATGCTGTCAAGGTACAGTCAGCATGACGATGACTTTGAAATACAGTCCTAAGAGCATAAGCCGAGCTGTGCGTGATACAGATGGGGGACGTTGGGAGGATGGCACTCGTGAGGTCTTCTGTTCCCTCTCACCGCGTGTCACTCGGTGGGAGGAGGGGCGGCTGCTCCCTGTTGATCAGCGACCCCCATGGCTCCTTCCTTTCCCTTCTCCAGGCCCGGCTGGCGGCCTTAGCTGACCAGTGGCAGTTCCTGGTGCAGAAGTCAGCCGAAAAGAGCCAGAAACTGAAAGAAGCCAACAAGCAGCAGAACTTCAACACTGGAATCAAGGACTTTGACTTCTGGCTCTCCGAGGTAATGGCGGGTGTCCCTTCCCACCCCTGAAGCGTTTCTGGGCGTTTGGGATAACAGGCCGGCCGGTGAGCCCCAGGCCTCCCCCGGTGCCCCTTTTCATAGAAATCTTCATTATCAGAGAAGAGTTGTGTATTTTAGCGATTTATTAGCAAAGGGAATGAATGTGTCAACAAGAGCTTCATTTTGGCAGGAGCCAGGCTATAGTTCCCTCCTCTCCAGAGGGGGTGCAGATAGATAGCGATGATGTGGACTGTTTGGCAGCCCTGGTGAGTCTGTGCCCAGAAGGAAACCAAAGTAGCAGTTGAGTGAGGAGGCCAGAGTGGGTAGAAAATTTGGGGAGTAGAGAAAGCATAAAGAAATAGAAATTTTTAGGGGCGCCTGGGTGGCTTAGTCGGTTAAGCGTCCGACTTTCCGACTTTCGCTTAGGTCATGATCTCGCGGTTCGTGGGTTCGAGCCCCGCTTCGGGCTCTGTGCTGACTGCCAGCTCAGAGCCTGGAGCCTGTTTCATTCTGTGACTCCCTCTCTCTCTGACCCTCCCCTGCTCACGCTCTCTCTCCTAGAAATAAATAAAAAACATTTAAAAAAAAAAAAAAGAAATAGAAATTTTTAGAGACCACTTTTTTTTTTTAATTTAAAAAAAGTTTTTTTTAATGTTTTATTTATTTTTGAGAGAGAGAGTGAGACCGCGTGAGCAGGGGTGGGACAGAGAGAGAGAGAGAGACACACACACAGAATCCGAAGACTGGCTCCAGGCTCTGAGCTAGCTCTCGGCACAGAGCCCAACGTGGGACTCGAACCCACGAACCGTGAGATCGTAACCTGAGCCGAAGTCGGATGCTTAACCGACTTAGCCACCCAGGCTCCCCTTTAGAGACCACTTTTAACGTCTGTCTCTCATCTACGTGGATTTCCTTGAACATTAGCGTAGCTGTATTTTTATATATAGTTGAGCTCCTGACGGAACTTTTCATTAGTACGTGTTGGGAGTGCAGCCCTAGGTCACTGTAAAGCCTTCTGAAATGTTGGAATAACTGCCTGGGTCCATCACAGATGGGCCGTAGCTTAATCGTTCCCACACTGTTCCCGGCTCTTCGGTGGGACATCTGTGCTGAACACCTTTGCATATCTTTGTATAATCTTTGCATAATCTTTGTCCCTGCTGCCAGTTCTTCCCCTGGGGGAGGTTCCTCGAAGTGGGATTGCTGCGCACTTGGCCCCTGTGTCTCCATGAAGGCTCCATGACCCTACAGCTGTAGTGTTTCCAGTCCTGGGCTCTCGAGTCTGCATTTGATTGACAGGGAGGGAGAAGGACTCAGGCTGCACCGGCTGGTACAGACCGAGTCGCTGTAGCAACAGTACCCAGTGATTGACACGCCTGCAGCTGGCCAAAGGCCTGGCCAGACAGCGGCGTCCTGGGTCTTCCCGAGCACTCAGCGTGCATCCTGCAGTGCCGGGCACCGCACGGCAGCCTCTTCCCGCTTTTGTGTTTCGCCACCAGGTGGAGGCCCTTCTGGCATCTGAGGATTACGGCAAAGACCTGGCTTCTGTGAACAACTTGCTGAAGAAGCACCAGCTGCTAGAGGCGGACATATCTGCCCATGAGGTGATGAGAGGGGGTGGCCGGCACCTTTGGGGAAGCAGTGTGATGTCTGGCGGGTCAAGCCTCGATCTCAAACGTTGTGGCCTCTGGCCCGTTTTATGCACAGCACTGTGACTGAAGTCCCCCTGGGGGAGCTTACGTGGGTTTTTTCTGTCCATATTTACTGTAATTCGTTACATTTTAAAAGTTAAATTAAAAAAAAGTCTCCAGGGATTTTTGTCATTCTCAAAATGACAAAGTCCTAGAAGTGGAGAACAGAACAGCGGTCTCCAGGAGTTAGGCACAGGGCTGGGGTGCAGCGAACGAGGAAGGACAGAGATAGTCCTTTGTGCTCACAGAGCAAGGTCTCTCGCTTTAGTTACACGAATCTGCACGTGGGGACAGAGTGTGTGGAAGTACTTGCGCCCCCAGAGACACACACGGATGCTTATGAAGTTGGTGAAATGTGACTAAGGTCCGTGCACTGCACGGGTGTCCCGCCCGGTCCTGCTGGCGTCGCGGCAGCTGCCACTGTGGGGAGAGGCCAGCTGCAGGGCGCACAGAGGTTGTACTGCTTTTACAGCTTCTCGTGAGCCAGTAACCATTTCAAAATGACAAGAGTAAAACTGAGAACGTGTTTATTTACCTAAAGTAACAACACGCTCATGAAAAATTAACACGAGTAACATTCTCTCTGGATGGTCATTCTGTATTTCCAAAACCAAAGAAGGAGCAAAGAGGGGCAGCGGCCTTAATTTTGCACGTTTCTTGAGTATCTGGCGTAATGGAATACAGCTGGATTCTCGTAGCTGCTTCTGAATTCTGTTTGTGGGAGTGCTGGATACGGTGCAAACCTGGCCTCCCCCCGGGAGTTAGGGAAGGGAGCAGTATTTTAATTCAGGTGATGACAGATAGGCTGACCCCAAACTCCGTACGTGGTAGTTGCATAAAGCTTAGTTGCAAAGTAGACTCTGAAACTCTATTGATCAGTGTTTCATACCATTTAATGTTAAAATCCATGGGTCCATCTTGGACTTTGCAAGTTGTTGTTTTTTAACCCATGTGTGATGTTACAAAATCATTTGGAAAACGTTCTGAGTTAATGTAAGACTTCTAAACGTTGGCACATCTTGTTATATGATCTCACATGTGCATTCTGACATCAAAGCCAGTCTCAACGGGAAAATCTTCACAGGTTGAGCCACTGTCAAGCGGTACAAGGTGAACGTACATCTGCTGGAATTCTCGTTTTCATGTGAAAGTTCAGATTTTCTTTGTCGCAGCAAACTCGGTCTTCCTAAAAGTGACAGTGTTCTCTTTATTTGTTCTCAACACGTATTTGTCAGATATCGATGTCTGGATGATCGTGATTTGCTGGTCATTGTTCTTTCGCGTGAAAATGATGGCCCATGAGACAGCGGCTAGTTGGGCTCATGGCACGTGCTCCTTCGCAGGACGGTCCTCGAGCCGGAGTACGTGGTGGAAGTATTTTGTCACACAGGATGTTAAAAGTGGCCTGGACTCTAAGATGGATATTTAATAGCACTAACAGCTTCTGCTTTTACAAGGATGCCCCTTAGGGAAAGAGCGTGCCCAGGAAGGACGGGATTCCTGCTGGCTTGGTGTTGAGCCAAGGCGTCGGCACCCCACCCACCCCCCGCTGTTGTATCGTGGTGCAAACCCTCCCCATGGCGAAAGGGGCGCATGATGTCTGTGTGTGGTTAAGAAAGTAGTTTTGAAGCCTTAGAACCGCAGGGCCCCATGTGCTGCACTTTGGGGATCGTCTGCACCACATGGCCTGTTGGTGAGGAGGATCACGGGAGTCCCAGGCTTCTCATCCCTCCGGCCGTGTGCCCTGCCCCAGGATCGCCTGAAGGACCTGAACAGCCAGGCGGACAGCCTGATGACCAGCAGCGCCTTCGACACCTCCCAGGTGAAGGAAAAGAGGGACACCATCAACGGTCGTTTCCAGAAGATCAAGAACATGGCAGCCTCCCGGCGAGCAAAGCTGAACGAATCCCATCGCCTGCACCAGTTCTTCCGGGACATGGATGATGAGGAGTCCTGGATCAAGTACGTGTCTTTGGGGCTTCCTTCTGGGCCCTCCGGGACGCCCGCTGAGCCGCGGGTGGCGGGCTCTGGGAGCCACGGGCGGAGCAGGCGTCCGGAGCTCCTGGCCGTAAGGTCTTGCCCTCTCCAGAGAAGTGTGGCAGAACGTGCTGGGTCCCTCCTGGTGCGCCGGTGTGCTGTGACAGGGTCACCGATGGCCTCTGGGTGGGGGCAGCACCTCACGGCTGCGCCAGGATCCCTGGGGAGCTTGACCGCTGCCCCTCTGGAGACGACAGCCTAATCTCCCAGCAGGACCAGTCCACGGAGGCAGGAGGTTGTCTGTCACTCCTCCCCCGTCACAGAGTTGCTGTGGCTCTATGTAAACACACCACTATTTATGAACAAAATCCTGTTTCCTATTCCTCACTTCCTTAAAAAATTATATCTGTATGTTTGTATATTTCTATGTGTGATGTGTACACACTTGGTCAAGTAGGGTTGATAGGGAGACAGCCCGCTAGGCTCCCCCAGGTACATACGTGGGCGTGTGTCGTTTGGGAAGTAGAGGCTTTCGTCTCTCGCACCCTGGCAAGGATTTTTGTGGAGAGATTGGTAGGCGTAGGCAGAGGACATTGTGGCGCCTGTAGGCTTCACAGCTCGTGAGGCACCCGTCCGGCTGAAGACACGCGGGTGCAGAGTGCCTGTCGGTGTCGTCCAGGGAGAAGAAGCTGCTGGTGAGCTCCGAGGACTACGGCCGAGACCTCACGGGCGTGCAGAACCTGCGGAAGAAGCACAAGCGGCTGGAGGCGGAGCTGGCGGCGCATGAGCCCGCGATTCAGGTGAGCGGCCGCTTCCGGCCAGGACACTGGGGGGGCAGGGATGGATGGGCCCCAGAGACACACAGAGAGATCTTTTGTTCTTGTCCGTTTCCCTGAGGCCTACGGTGCTTATGAGCCCTCGTTCCAAACCCTGAAGGAAAAAGTTGGGATGTGATGCTGAGGTCTCTTCCTGGATGCACCTAGAAGCAGGTGATAGCTGTTGGTGTGACCCTTCTTGCCTGTCAGGGTGTCCTGGACACTGGGAAGAAGCTGTCCGATGACAACACCATTGGGAAGGAGGAGATTCAGCAGCGTCTGGCCCAGTTCGTGGAGCACTGGAAGGAGCTGAAGCAGCTGGCGGCAGCCAGGTCAGCGGCCAGAGGAAGGCGCGCGTGTCCCGCATCTGGGTGCAGCCTGCGAGGCCGGACTCGGTGCTTCCGGGCCCTCCTGCCACCGCCTGGACCCTTTTCTTGCCTGTGCAAGTACCACGGCTGGCTTGCTCAGAGCCACTTCTGACAGCCCGTGTTCAGCTGGTCCCGTGATGTGGGTCTGAACCCGGCATTTGGTTCCCAAATTTCACATTTGAACGATGCTGTCTCTGCTGCATATTACACAGAGGGCTTGACGGAACCATTTACGTCCCCCCGTGAATATTTGTGAGCAGAAATTAGCTGTCGGAGTTAAAGTGAGACCGTATCAATGGCTGATTGTTTTCTATCTCCTGTAATTAGGGGCCAGCGGCTGGAAGAGTCCTTGGAGTATCAGCAGTTTGTAGCCAATGTGGAGGAGGAAGAAGCCTGGATCAATGAGAAAATGACGCTGGTAGCCAGTGAGGACTACGGAGACACGCTCGCTGCCATCCAGGTCAGAGAGGTTGGCGCGGCTGCCTGCCGGTTGGGTCAGTGGCTGCGTTCACGCCAGGAGGGCTCTCGGCCAGCAGCCGCCATGGTCTCCGGTTGGTTTCAGTCCTCCAGACTACATGCCAGAGACCCTCTCCCTCTGGACAGATTCGCCCTTGGCAGCCCGAGCCCCATGGTCGGTCAGGCGGCCCCGTTTCCATGGGTGACCCAGGGGCCCCTGGGGCCCTTGGCTTGGGACGTGCAGCAGCAGGAAGCTGTGGGCCTGTAGTTCTGGAGGCTGGAAGGCTGACATCAGGGTACAGACAAGACCTCGTTCTCTTGAGAATTTTGGGGGAGGCTCATCCCTGCCTCTTCTAGCTTCTCCCTGGCGTTCTGTGGCTTGTGGCAGTCTCTGTTTTACGTGGCCCTGCCTTCTGCCTTTCTCTCTGGCTCTGTGTCCAAATTTCCCTTTCAAAGGACACAAATCCTGCCGGATTAGGTCCCACCCCAGTGACCTCAGGTGACCTTGGTTATACCTGCGTCTGCAGACACCTCAGTTCCACATTCATAGGTGCTGCGCAGCAGTTAGGATGTCCTTGTTTTCAGGGGACACGCTTCAGCCCGCTCCCTGAGCACACAGGCAGCTGAGGCCCTGTCACAGCCTTACAGACAGCAGCATCTTGTTCCCCGTGGTAGCATCGCTTTCAAGTGGCACCCCTCGCAGCACCAAGATGGGGTCTGTGGGCCAAGGAGCCCCGACAGCGTCCCTGGTGGCTGGCACACCTCCGTTCCCCTCCTCACCTCCCTCCGGCTTCCTTGCTCAGCTGCCATAGACAGCATTGAAAGTGGCAGGGGTGGAAGCTTCAAGGCTTAGCCTCAGGCGTCACACGACACCATCCACGCTCTGCGTGGTCACAAGCAGGCCTGGGCTACGGGCTGGATGAACAGCCTCCCCTCTTGCTGGGAGGAGCCACACATGGTCGAAACTTCCCGTATCTGGGCCACCAGCTATGGAGACAGAGTTTGCCTTCCCAAGAGTCTGGGTAGCCCCTGAGCCACGTTCTGCTTGCTTGCTCCCACGTTGGCAGGAGGGGTTTCCCGTCTTCTGCACGGTCCTGGCCGCTACGAGCCTGCGCAGAGGCCCCGTCTCCGCTCCTTCACTTGTACTCAGAGGGGAGACTTAGAAGGTCGCTCGATTAGGACATGAACTCTAGGGAAACTGTTTGGTTGGGTGTGTCTTAAGCTTGCGTGGTGTCGCGTGTTTTCTGTGTGGCCTTGTGAGGGGGAGAGGGACACTGTAGCGGTGGATTAACAGGAGTTGCCCCTTCAGAAAGGCCTTCCCTGACGTCCGTTCTCTAGCCCAGCCCGCTGCTGGGTACTTGCTGCGTCCTGCTTTTTACCACCTTTATGATGACCTGCTAGCCTCGGTCCCTGTGGTCTCAGCCTCGAGCTAGACTGGGACGCGTGTGAGGTCAGGCGACTTACAGCTCCGTGCCCCGTCCCCGCTGTCCGGCACTGGCACACGCCAGGCTCTCAGCAGCTGGCCTTTGTGCTTCCACCACAGGGTTTACTGAAGAAACATGAAGCTTTCGAGACAGATTTCACTGTGCACAAGGACCGTGTGAATGACGTCTGCAGTAACGGACAAGACCTCATTAAGAAGGTGAGCCTGGGCTTACCTCCCACACCAGGAACGCAGGCCCACACAAAGTCCGTCTGCCTGTCTGTCTGCCCCCAAGAACGGTTTGCATGGAGACTGGTAGCAGTTCCATTCCCGTATTTTATAAAGAGAGAGGTTATACGATTGGCCGGATGTTTTCCCCCTTCCTGACCCAGTTGGTACAGTTACGCTACAGCACTTCCATTTCCTGCCTTAATTAAGCAGAGACGCATCCCCGCTGCTCCCTCTCCTCGTCACTCGGGGGGTACAAGCTGTTTACAGAAGTAGTAGTAAACACGAGGAAAATAAAGCCACCAGAAGATTCGATCACTGGCAAGGTCTTCACGCCTCACCTTCCTGACTGCCCCACACATAGAGCCCTCCAGATAGGGTAGGTCCAGTTCCATCGATTTACATCGCTCTGTGAAGCCCGGCTGCTGTCCAGGATGTTTTAGAAACAAATGTGTTAAAATCATGAGGTTTATTTCCGTCCAGCAGCCCCTGAGGGAGGGCAGACGGGAGGGTCTTGGGCTTTCTCGCTGACAGTGAAGTCAGGTCACTCCACGTTGGCGCTCCAGACTAAGCGTGGTGCCGCCTTTGGTCACGACGGAGTCATGCGATCACATAGGTGCGGTGACAGATGTTCAGTACCACGAGACAAGCACCTTCTAACAACTGTAACTTCCTGTTGCTAACGTAACAAGTAGATAAGATTTCTCGTCACAGGATTTGCTCCTACAAGCCTGGCCTTAAGATAGAGCCCTGGTCCGTAGGAGGTAGTGAATGTTCAAGTCCATGTCGCTGCAGCGCTTTTCTCCTTTGTGCTGTGGCCAACAGACAGGAAGCCAGTTTCAGATACGTACCATGTATGGATAGAGATGCGGCCTGTGGACGATCGCTGTGCGCACACATTCCTGCAGCGTGTCCGCTGTTCCCGCGGCCTGGGCAGTGACTGGGTTGCAAATATTCTGCAGCCTTCCAGCAAACAGTCCGGTGCTTTGCTGTCAGCAACAATCTTTGTTTCCTCCCCGAGTTTCTCTCTACACTTTATGCTGACTTGTGTATGGTTTCAAATAGTTTATCCAAGACTGAATCTGAGTGGGGCTCAGGAATTGTCAGTGTCCGCTTTTTCTGAACCATTGGTTTTTTAATTTGTTTTTTTGTTTTTTTAATATTTGTTTATTGTCGAGAGAGAGACTGAGTACAGGCAGAAGAGGGGCAGAGAGAGGGAGACACAGAATCCCAAGCAGCCTCCAGGCTCTGAGCTGTCCACACAGAGTCCAGTGCGGGGCACAAACTCATGAACTGCGAGATCATGACCTGAGTCCAAGTTGAACGCTTAACCGACTGAGCCCCCCAGATGCCCCTCTGAACCGTTGTTTTTGTCGCATGTGTATAGTCACCATTATTTGGATGCGTAGTAGTTCATAACCGTGTGGGCCTTTTCTGGTTTTGTTGTGGAGAATGCTGACGAGGGGCCCTGGGGGCTCAGTCGGTGGAGTGTTCAACCCTTGGTCTCAGTTTAGGTCTTGATCCCTCAGTTTAGGGTCGTGAGTTCAGACTTGGCACTGGGTGGGTAGGAAGCTGTACGAAAAAAAAAAAAAAACCCACACTAACGAACACATCATTAAGACATTCCAGCATGTTCCTTCCTCAGTGTTTCTTAAGAACTCATTCCTGTGAGTGGAACTGCCAGCATTCACCCTCTCAAGGCTTGTACTCCGTGTTGCCCGTAGAGAAGCCTTCCCACTCTCCCCGCAGCAGGAGGGCAGTGGGGCACACGGCCGCCCAGCGGGCAAGGAGGGCACGGGCCGGGGAGCTGCGGCCGGAGGTGAGGCTGACCGGAGTGTGCCTTCTCTTCGTGGCCTAGAACAATCACCATGAGGAGAACATCTCTTCAAAGATGAAGGGCTTGAATGGGAAGGTGTCCGACTTGGAGAAGGCTGCCGCCCAGAGGAAGGCAAAGCTTGATGAGAACTCGGCCTTCCTTCAGTTCAACTGGAAGGCCGACGTGGTGGAGTCGTGGATCGGTGAGTGAGCTGAGCGCCGGCCCGGCCGCAGGTGTCCTTTCCTCCTCGGCCAGGAAGAGCGGTGCAGGCCCGGAGCGCCTCTGCTGCCTAAGCAGTTGGTTTTCTTCTGCAGAGAAGAAAAGGACCTACTGCAGGTGTATCTGAGATCCCCCCACCAGGACACAGCCACGTCCTGAGGCCGAGAGCGGGCGCCTCCGCGGTGCTCGGCACCGGGCCCACACAAGGGTTAATAAAACAAAAACCCTTAACGTGGGAAGGAGCTGTAGGCATCGCAGCGCAGCCAAAACGGCACGGTAGCGGGCGCGCAACTGCACTGTCCCCTAGCCTCCCCGGGCCCGGGGGGCAGTCCGCTCCTGGGCCTGGGGGGACCAGACTCTGACTTCAGGACCCTTGGGCCCATGGTGGTTGCTGTCACTTAAGCGACAGTTGAACCACAATCCAGGATGGGCTGGAAGGACCTCGTCCTGGCCTGGCAGCAGGGAGGAGAGAGCCGGCTGGCACGGGGCCGGGATTGAGGCATCCACAGGGTGATCGCGTGCCTCAGTCTTCTCAGCTCGCCTCACTGTAGCAAGAAGGCTGGCCTAGAACCCAGACTTGGTTTCCCAGGTGAGAAGGAGAACAGCCTGAAGACGGACGATTACGGCCGCGACCTGTCTTCCGTGCAGACTCTCCTTACCAAGCAGGTGAGTGGTGGCCCCTCGGTTGCCTGACTGAAGCGTGTGCAGGTAGCGCCTCCTCACAGACTGGTTCGCAGAGACCGCCCCAGGGCCTCAGCAGTGCGCAGGGTGCGGCTCTGGGCCTCGGGGCTTCCAGACCAGGCATCGTGCTCCAGCCCCACCGCAGGGCGGGCTCTGGACCTGACGCCCCAGAGGCGTCTGACTGAGGTTCCAGAAAGCCAGGGTTGATGGGGAAAGTCTTCCCAGAGGGGAGCATCTCAGCGAGGTCCCCAAGGGTAAACTGTAGGCACTCGTTCCGGGGAGAGAGAGAGCATGGCACAACAGGGGAGCCCCCCGCCTCAATCCGCCCCTGGGGCGGGAAGCTGTCAGGAGAAGGTGGGGACTCTGGGCTGACCGTCCGGCTTGAGCAGCTGGCCAGACAGACTCTGGTGCCCTCGAGCTGAGGCCCCCGGAAAGGGCGGGGTCCAGCGTCCCTGCCAGACCTGCGGGTTGGCTTACCGTGAGCTCCTCGTTCCAGGAAACCTTTGACGCCGGCCTGCAGGCCTTCCAGCAGGAGGGCATCGCCAACATCACCGCCCTCAAGGATCAGCTGCTGGCCGCCCAGCACATTCAGTCCAAGGCCATCGAGGCCCGGCACGCCTCCCTCATGAAGAGGTGGAGCCAGCTTCTGGCCAACTCGGCCACCCGGAAGAAGAAGCTCCTAGAGGCCCAGAGTCACTTCCGCAAGGTAAGCGGCGGGGTCCCGGGGCAAACCCACCGCGGCACAGACCTGCTGCCTCGGGGCGGAGCGGGGCAGCTCGCCCCCTGCTGCCTTTGCCTCTTGGGCTGCCGCCCGTTCACGTGCCAGGAGGGAAGAAAGTCGGAGGCCTTTTGTGGAGTGGGGGCACCGGCTCCGGGACCCCCCAGAAGCACCCCTGTCTTTCCCGGCCTGCGGCCCTGCTGACCCGGCTGCTTCGCTTTCAGGTGGAGGACCTCTTCCTGACCTTCGCCAAAAAGGCTTCTGCCTTCAACAGCTGGTTCGAAAACGCCGAGGAGGATCTGACCGACCCGGTGCGCTGCAACTCCCTGGAGGAGATCAGGGCCTTGCGCGAGGCCCACGACGCCTTCCGCTCGTCCCTCAGCTCCGCGCAGGCCGACTTCAGCCAGCTGGCCGAGCTGGACCGCCAGATCAAGAGCTTCCGCGTGGCCTCCAACCCCTACACCTGGTTCACCATGGAGGCCCTGGAGGAGACGTGGAGGAACCTGCAGAAGATCATCAAGGTGCTGCCACCACCCTCCAGGGCTGTCGCCGAAGCGCAGGGGGCTGGGGGGAGGGGTTTCACTTCCAGAAGCCTCCGCGGCTGCCTGCCAGCAGCCCACACGAAACCATCTGTCAGTCCCTTCCCTCGCCTCTTGCTGGAGGTCGTCAGGGGGCCGGTGAGGAAGAGCCAGGGACCCGAGTGTTCTGAGCTCCCTGCCAGCTCCCCTCTTCGGGTCGAGGTCCTCACACCGCACTCCCTGCCTCCCTGAGCGACGGTCTCTGGTCCTGTTCGGCTTCAGAAAACTGAAATTCCGAGGCCGCTGGTCCCTCCCGAGAGCAGACCATCCCCACCTCCCCCACCCCTCCCCAGAGCCAGTCCCAGAAAGGCCGGCACCCCTGACACGGCATCCCCTCCGTTTGGGCCCAGGAGCGGGAGCTGGAGCTGCAGAAGGAGCAGCGCCGGCAGGAGGAGAACGACAAGCTGCGGCAGGAGTTCGCCCAGCACGCCAACGCCTTCCACCAGTGGATCCAGGAGACCAGGTGCCGCCGCCGCCGCCGCCACCCCCGCCCCGGGGTGGAGGGGCGCTCGGGCAATAAGGAAGGAAGGGTTAGGGGCACGCCCTGGTCTGGCTCCAGCTGGAGGGGTGCGCAGAGTTCCTAAGGGTCAAGTCGCTGGTGGTCCTGGGTTGGGTGGGACCATGCATGGCGGGCGGGCCGTCCTAAGCCCTAAGCAGCGCAGCAGGGACACCCGGTACAAGGTCGCATGCAGTGTAGGTATTGACGTTCTTGCTTTTGTTTTTCTTTTCTTTCCTGTGTCTCTCTCTGTCCCCCCGGCCCCCCCACCCCCCCACCTCCCGACTGCTGATGTCTGGATGCCATCTTGTCTTGCGGCTGCTTGGATCCCGTCTGCACAGAACGTATCTCCTCGATGGGTTAATATTGTCTTCTTATTTCTCCGGGCTCGTGGTGTGGTGGTCTCGTGTGCTTGTCCCCTGCCCTCTGTCCCCCCGTTGGCCTGGCTTGCAGAGGATCCCAGGATGGGCCTTCCTGCCTCAGGCGGCCTGCACTTCCCACTTCCCCTGTCCCGCCCTCACCCCACCTCTGTCCCCGTCCGCCTACAGGGATTGCGTGCCTTGCCCCACAGCCCGTTGTCCCTGACAGCCTGTGGTCTGGGGAGGGGAGCCACTCCCACCTTCCTGTTGAGATTCCAGGGGTCCTCTCGGAGGGAATGTGACCAAGCCAGAGGGCCAGAGCTGGAGTCCAGAGCCTCTGAGAATCCCTGTGCCTGTTCAGCCAATGGGATTTTACTGGACTTCTCTTCTGCCTCTTTTCCCCTTGTGTCCAGTGGGACCAGATTTAGCTCCTAGGAGGTCACGGTCATGAAGTAGGAGCTTCAGCTGGTACAGTGAGTTCCCAGCTGTGCACGGACCCCTCCCCCAGTGCCCCATACCCCAGCTTTCCCAGGGGAAGGGGCACAGCATCGGTTGCCCTAATAGAAGGCAGAAGTGCCGGGGGTTTCCAGAGGGGGAGAGACAGGGCTTGGGAGGGGCCTCTCCTCGAGGCTGGGGCCTCTGCCTGGGTCCATCACCTGTGCGTTCTCGAATCCCCAGGCCCCTCTAAAGCCAAGGTTTAGGGGACCTCAGTGGCTTAGACTAGCATTCCAGGGGCTCTACAGACAGGTAATTGGGGTGTCTGAGTATGGCCGTGGGAGAAACAGGCCCACACTCAACCACCCACGCTGGAGGCAGAGGGGGTCAGGATTTAGGGGTTACACTTTCTAGCTTGAGTTGATGAGCCACCTGCCATCCACTCCCCTCCCCAGCCCCGTGGCTGTGTCTACCAATCCAGTCTTGTCTCCGTGGGTGCCGTGCTGCCCTTGCCACGTGGCTCCTCCCCAGCCCTGTCCCGTCTCGCTTGGTCCCATTGTGAGCTGCCCCGAGGTCGCCCGTCCTCCCCGGCGGCTCAGCCCCACCAGGTCCCTGCCTGGGCGCCAGGTTGCCCCGCCTGTGCACTGCCAGCTTGGGCCTCGTGGCGCGTGTCTGTCTCGGTCTGCTCTTGCCTGCCCGCGCCTTCGGTGTATTCATTTGGTTTCTTTTCTTTGACTAGCATAGCGTATCGTCGGGTCATTCGTGTCTATCAGTATGAAGTTGGGGATGATCTGTCTGGAAGGTTTTTCTCCTCTTATTTCTCTTCTTACCTCACTGTGGTTTTACCAATGCACTCTTGACTTCCCCAGGCGGCTCCGCTTTCTGACTAACCCACCGCCCTCGGCCGCTTGGGAAGGAGGGGTCTGCCCTCCTCCCACTGCACCGGCACCCAGCCTCCTGCCCCCGGGTCCTGGGGGTGTTGCTTTTCTCTGGGGGACATGGAGTGACTGTGAGTCTGACCTGCTGGGGTAGGAGGAAGCCTGGTGCCTTACCTTGCTCGAACACTATGAACTTGGGGAAATTTCAGAGCTAAGCCTGGCTCGCTGGGTGTTGAAAGGGTAGGTTGGGGCATATGTGGGTCCAGGGGAGGCTGGGCTAACATCCCACTAAGGACATGCGCACAGTGTGACTCGTCCCTGCACGTAACCCCAACTCGTGGTCTCCGTTCTCTGATGGCCGCCTGTGACCTCACACTGTAACATCAGGAAGATGGAGGCTCCCTGCTGTTCAGAACTTGGTCCTGTGTCGTGGACCCTGAATCTGAGGCTTAATCACAGCCACCTCTCCCCTCGGGATAGAATTAGAATCGCTGTCAGACCCCAACTCCGGTGATGATGTCTTAGCACCCTGGCTTCATGTCTGAGGGGTCCTCTGACCACATCTTCTCCACTGTCACCCCCTGGGATGTGGCCCCTCCTCAGGGACCTGCAGGAGACTCCAGGGATCTCTAGGGGCGGCTCTCCGTTTGTCAGCCCCTCCTCCCGAAGGTCTCTTGGGTGGCAGGCTCCAGGGTCGCTCAGAGTGGCCTTCTCCCCAGTGACTGCAGAGGTGGCATGCTGTCAGGCCCGCAGCCCCTCCCTCGGTCATCCCACGAGGGAACTTCGACTCGGTTCTTAGGGCGTCCCTTGAGGGCCTAGCTTGGGTCCAGTGCCCTGTCCCAGCCTGGTTGGGCCCTGGCCTGGGAGCAGGCTGGGTGGGGCTCGGCCCTGGCCCACCAGGTGGCCCTGGGCAGGTGACTCACCACCTTGGGGCACCAGCTTGCAGTCTCTGAACCCGGAGGAATACTGCCCGCCCTCCCCGGCTCCCAGGGCCGCTGGGGAAAGGATTGCCAATAGCGGGTTTCGCTTTCTTAATAAAAGACATTCCACACACACAAAAAATCAAGATGGCGGGTACAGTTAGCTGGGGATAGTTAATTTCAAGCTCCCATTCAGGTCCTCCTGCTTCACTGTGCTGCTGTGTTTAGGTCCTGCATGGTGGAAGAGTCGGGGACCCTGGAATCCCAGCTGGAAGCTACCAAAGTAAGTGCCCCTCTGGCCCCTGGCTTCCAAGTCAGGCGTGACGTTAGGCTGGTTCAGCACCCGTTTTCTCTTAGCAGAAAGCAGGCCAGGACCCCGTCGTTCACCTTCGACTCCAAGGCCCCCTGGAGTCTTGAAAGAGAGTCCTTTGGTTCTTACCATATAGTTTTCCTGGCCGGTCTACCCAGGGCTTGTGACGGATACTGAAGGCCTTCCCTTGGTGGAGGCTGTTGGATTTCACGTCACCGTTCCCGTCCACGTGGCCCTGCGGGTGTCAGGCCAGGAGGGCTGCTGAGCAGGCTCTGGGGCCTGGAGGCCAAGCTGAGAGCCTGTCCCCTGCCTCTTTGCCTCCCCCCTCAGCGCAAGCACCAGGAGATTCGAGCCATGAGAAGTCAGCTCAAGAAGATTGAGGACCTGGGGGCAGCCATGGAGGAGGCCCTGATCCTGGACAACAAGTACACCGAGCACAGCACCGTGGGCCTGGCCCAGCAGTGGGACCAGCTCGACCAGCTGGGCATGCGCATGCAGCACAACCTGGAGCAACAGATCCAGGCCAGGTACCTGCGCCAGGCCTGGCAGCAAGGGCGAGGGGGGTCTTGGTCACCTCAACAAAGCCCCCCCCCCCCCAGCACACACCAGCCACTGTACGGGGATGGAGGAGGACGTGCCACCTGCCAAATGGGGTGGAAGTCCCTGTCCCTAACTCCATGATGATCTTCCAGGAACACAACAGGAGTGACTGAGGAGGCCCTCAAAGAATTCAGCATGATGTTTAAGTGAGTATGCCCCCCTCCCCCGGCCGGGCAGGCGGGCTCAGCCCCGGGGCCTGGGTGCTGAGCGGCCCTCCCTCTGTGCTGTAGACACTTCGACAAAGACAAGTCGGGCCGGCTGAACCACCAGGAGTTCAAGTCCTGCCTGCGCTCCCTGGGTTATGACCTGCCCATGGTGGAGGAGGGGGAGCCAGACCCCGAGTTCGAGGCAATCCTAGACACTGTGGATCCAAACAGGTGAGCTGTAGGGACAGTGCTGGCGGCGGCTCTGTTTCCGGCTCCCCCTCGCTCACTGCCCTCGCCCCTCCCCAGGGACGGCCACGTCTCCCTGCAAGAATACATGGCTTTCATGATCAGCCGCGAAACTGAGAACGTCAAATCCAGCGAGGAGATCGAGAGCGCCTTCCGGGCCCTGAGCTCCGAGGGGAAGCCTTACGTAACCAAGGAGGAACTGTACCAGGTCTGGGGCTCTGCTTCCTTACCCTGGGGACAGGGGGTGAGGTTTCTTTTGAAAAGTAAAGCCTGAAGTTGCCTCAGGGTCACGGGCAGGAGGAGTCCAACTTAACAGACTTCCCTTTTGAGCCCTCTGTTGGGTGCAGGCAGTTTATCCCCCTTTACGAATGAAACTCACTCCAGGCCTGTCCTAAGCAGCTCTTAGAACTGGCTGCAGGCTCTGGGCAGGGACGCTCCTGCTGTGTCCCCCCCCCCCCCAACCTGGGTCAGCGGGCTGGGCTGACAGGTGTGGGCCCTTCCCCTCCAGAACCTGACTCGGGAACAAGCCGACTACTGCGTCTCCCACATGAAGCCCTACGTGGACAGCAAGGGCCGCGAACTCCCCACCGCCTTCGACTACGTGGAGTTCACCCGCTCGCTCTTCGTGAACTGACCCTGCTCCTGGCCCCGCCCGGCCCGCTCCGCCCGCCCTGCCGTTGCCTTGCTGCATGTCACCTCCTCTCTGTGCTCTTAAAATATTCCAGTGTTCCTTTCCAGTGTGAGCTTAAGTCCGCTTAGCCTGGGAGAAGACTTAGTAGAAAATGGTGCTTCGATAAACCGCTTCTGGTCAAGTCGCACTTGCCCCGCTGCCATGGGGACCCCAATTCCCTCCGTGAAGCCCGCTGCCCCATTCCGACTTGAGCAATCTCGGCAGCGGGCCGTTCCCCTCTTGTTCTCTCCCCTCCCTTTTGTTTTCACGTGAAAGACAAATAAATGACGACTCCCCCAGAAGCTCGTGCCGTCTTCATTCCGTCTCCACTAGAACTCCGCAGCCCGACCCGCGTGGGGCCTGTCCACCCCCCCACCCCCCCAGGTGTCCTCACGTGGCCACTTCTGCCGCCAGCTGCTCCAAGTCCTCGGTCTCCCGGGGTCCTTGTTCGGTGAACTCGGTGCTCAGCTGCCACACCTTTACGGTGCCCTTGGCGTCGCCGGCGGCCAGGAGCTGAGTCTGCTGGGGATTGAACTCAAGACAGTAGACCGGACTTTTATCCTGGGTTTGCCTGATTGAAACTGTGGGTTTCTGGGAGCTTTTCTGCAGATCAAACAGCTGCACATCACCTGCAGGGGGAGAGGTTCGTGGGATAAGAGGCCCAGAACAGTGGCCTGTGCGCCGGGAAGAGAAACTCTACAGGCCACGGCACGAGAGAAGGTTACCCACCTGGCCTGGCCCTCCCTCCCCCTGCCCAGCTCAGAATGCCAGTACGTGTTGGGCCCACGTCACTTAGATGGATCTAAGCCTAGTGTCCTATTTCCTACCTTCCCCAGAAGCAGCCGCAAACACCAAGGGGCGCACTGGGGACCAGCGCACGGCAAACAGGTACTTGTGGGACAGCTGCAGGGAGGCCAGGGGCTGGGCCTGCAACATGGAGTACAGGTGAATGTGGCCGTCGGTCCCCGCGCTCAGGAAGAGATTCCTAGAAGGATGCAGGGCAGAGAGCCAGGCAAGGGCATGAGTGCTTGGGGGTCCTGGTCCACTGGGGCCTTCCTGCCCAACGCCCCCCCCCCGGGCTGTCACGCTCCCAAAAAGCCTCCCTTGGACCCCCAAACTGGGGGTCCCCTTAGGGAGAGAGGCCAATGCCCTGGAGCCAACCACCTGAGCACCGGATACGGGGGCTCAAACGGAGAAGATCTGGGCCCAGGCCAGACCGCAGGCCCCGTAGGCAGTTGTATGGGGTCCCTTCCCCCTCCTACCTGTGGAAGGGGGAGCAGCTCACAGAGTAGATGGGACCGCCATGGGGAGAGAAGGTGAACTGCGCAGGGGCCCGCAAGGGCACAGAGCTAGGTGTCCGCGTGAGCGCAGCCTCTTCCGCCGCCAGGGAACACTTGAGCGGGAAGCCGCCTTCCGTGCCCAGAACAAAGAGGCTGGGGTCAAAGCTGGAGAAAGCCACCGCCGTGACGCCCACCTCGGTCTCCCCCCGGGGAGGCTGTGGAGAAATGAACCGGCAGGGCAGACAGAGCTGAGGAAATCCAGTCACCCCAGTGGGTGCCGCGGGACCTCAGCTGGTAGCACTGCTGCCGCGCCACCTGCCATCGCCCGCCGAGGCTCCCTTGCGGAGGGCTCCCACGTACCTTCTTCAGCTTGGTGTTCCTGGGGAGCTGCTGCACGACCAGGGCGAAGCCCTCTGTGAGCTGCAGCTGGCCCGCCCCGACCCCCTGCCAGAGCAGCGCCTTCCCGTCTGTGGCCACACTCAGCACCTGAAAGCGGTGGCGGTGCCGTGGCTCCGGCAGCCAAACCACCTGGGGCAACGGCACGGGACCAAGGTCAAGAAAGAGCTACTTGCTATCCAGGCCGCCCCCACCTCCCAGCAAGCCCGGGAGTCCCCCTCATCCCCAACCACCCCTCCTCTTGCAGGAAGACCAAAGGGAGAATTCTGGGGGAGGCCGGGAACCGCCTCACACACCTGGGGGCAGACCCGAGGGTGCCGAGGTCCCTCCCCGAGACTCCAGGACAGCTGGGAGCCCCTCATGGCCACTCAGGAGTCGGGGGAGCTGGGACCAGCCCAGGGCCCAGGGGTGGCAGGGGGCCGGGGAGCTGAGAATGCTGAAGGCAGATTGGTGACCTGCCGTGGCTGTGCGAGCAGCCTCCCTCTCCCGGTTCACCTCAAGGAGCGGGCCGGCGACAGCTCGGCTCAGCTCAGTGATGGGGAAGGTGCCCCCTCCCCGTCCCCCACCGCAGCCCAGTGCTCTGACCTGGTACACAGGGTCGGTGTGCGTGTCGTCTGTCAGGCCCGTGCGCCACAGCAGCGGGTCCTCGGGATGGCTCACGTCCCACACCAGCACCTCGCCGCTGTACAGCCCGCCTGCGGGACCAAGCACTCCCGGACAAGAGCTGGCACACACGCGGTGACCTGCGGCCCCGACCGAGTGCCAGCCCCTCCCGCGCAGGGAGCCAGGACATGGAGCTGCTTCCCCAGCGCCGCCCTGGGGAGGAAATGTCCTGCCCCCCCCCCACTCCAGCCTGCTGCGCCCCCACCCACCCTGGGAAGTGGCTGCCACTGCCAGGCTGCTCTCCCACCTGATGCCCTGCCATGCCCTCCAGCACAACCCCTTTCCCAACACGCATGACTTCTGTCACCACTGACAGCTTCCCAAGGGTGTCCATGTTGCCCTGCCTCTCGTCCTGACCAGGCTGCACCCCTGCATGACCCACACCCCATCAAGACTTAGCGAGGACCCACTGCAGCCACCTCCTCCTCCCTCATCTCCCCCTCCAAGCTCCATAGGGCACAGCCCACCCGGCATCCTCACCTGAGCCCAGGGGGTCAGGGCCCCTGCGCCCCAGAAGACCTAACCCCGCCGTGCCTATGGGCAGAGGGCCCAGTGCAGCGCTCACCCATGGGCACCTGCACAGGGCGGGGAGCAGAAGGCTCACCTGCGACGTGGGACGGCTGCGTGGGGTGGAAGGCCAGGCACATGACGGCGCTGGGTGCCTCCACCACTGCCGACGGCTGCCGGGGGCTCAGGCCTCGCCTGTCCAGGTTCCAGGCGCACACGAAGGCCTTCAGTGTGCTCCAGTCCCCGTCGTCCAGCCTGCACGGGGACATGCCTGAGCTGGCTCTGCCCCAAGGCCAGGTTCTCGTCCCCACCCTGCTCCTGGTGCCTGAGCCGCCACCCACCCACGCCCCCCCATCAGCCTGCGTCCCCATCACACCCAGCACTGTGGCCTGACCTTCTCTAGGAAAGGATTCCCGGGAACCAAGAGGGGTCCACACAATAGCAGGGTCGGGGAAGCATGGCCCATCAGGAAACATGGCTCACAGAGAAGAGGGGGCAGGCCCAGGGCTCAGCACCCCTCCCCGTACTGGCAGGTGGGCGCCAGACTGCTGGCTCTAAGCCCCTCCCTCCCCTCCTCTTTCCAGCCAACCTGGTGCCCAGGCAGCCTGGAGAATAAAGAGACTCCCAGAAGGGCCAAGCTCCAGGCCAACCTTCACCACACAGACGAGGAGAAAGGGGCATAGACCAGAGTCCGAGGGCCCCCCCACACTGCCCCACAGCCACCCCTGCTGCCACTCACCGGCCATAGGCACAGGCCACCACAGAGCCGGTGGTGTTCCAGGAGATACTGGTCACATGCAGACCCTGCCCTTGGGCTGGGGGGTAGCCCAGGGTGTGCAGACACGTAACCTGCGGGAGACAGACCATGCCCAGCCCTGAGCCCCAGAGCCACCCAAACGGTGGCCTCGTAGCCACCTAAAAACACTACATACAGGCTCAGACCTCCACAGCCCCACCCAGGTCCACGGCCCAGTCCTGGAGGGAAATGTGGAGGCTTTTTCCCAACACCACCCCTTCTAGGATACTTCCAGAAACCCAGAAGAAAGGATCTTACGAATTGAGACAGATGCCAGGTTCTGGATCCAAGTATGACCCTGTTCTACACACGATTTCAAGAGCTTTGGCTTCTGGAACTGGATGGTGGCGATAGCACAGCAGCGTGACTGTACTCGACGCCACAGGGCTATACACTTGAAGATGGTTACAATTTGGGGGCACCCGGGGGGGCTCAGCTGGTTAAGCGTCTGACTTCGTCTCAAGTCATGATCTTGCAATCCGGAGTTCAAAGCCCCACATCGGGCTCTGTGCTGCCTCCCCAACTCTCACTCTCTTTCTCTTAAAAATAAATATTAAAACAATTTCTTTTAATGGTTACAATTTTATGAGTATTTTACCACATTAAAAAAAATTTTTTTAAGCCTCTGGCATCTTTTCTCTCAGCCCGTAGCAGCCTGACATGCCGAATGAGAAGGCTGGCAGTGCTGGCCACTGTGAGCCATCAGCCCCCTGGGAGGGGATCTGCCGCACAGCTCAAAACGGCTGTGAAAAGCTGCAAACGCCTTGACCTCATAACCCCACATAAAGAAACCATCCAATGGAAAGACTCTAACGTGTAAAAAGCTGTATGGTGGGAGCCACCGCGCGGAAACAGTCTGGTGGGTCCTCAAAAGACAAAGCAAGGAGTCACCACATGGCCCAGCAGTTCTGCCCCTCGTACACACCCAAGAGCTCGGACCACACTCATTTACAGGAGTGCCCGGCTGGCTCCATCTGTGCAGCGGGAGACTCTGCATCTTGGGGTCATGAGTTCGAGCTCCACAGTGGGCACAGAGATTAATTAAAAATAAATTTTTTTTAAAAAGTTATCCAATAGGTCAGTGGTGGAGGAAACTCAAAAAAATGAATCAGTATGGTTACTTAAAAAAAAAAAAAAGACTGGCACAAAGGGTGAACTGACCTGCAGGGAGAACGCACCTGGATAAACCTGGCTCAGAAAATAAAGTATATGGACGAGACATTAGGTGGTGTTTTTTTTTATTTATTTATTTTGAGAGAGAGAGAGAGAGAGAGAGTGTGTGCGCGTGAACAAAATAGGGACAAAGGGAGAGGGAGAGAGAGAATCTCGAGCAGGCCCCACGCCCAGTGCAGAGCCTGATGTGGGGCTCGATCTCATGACCCTGAGATCAATAGTCAGAAACCAACAGTCAAATGCTCAACTCATTAAGCCACCCAGGCTCCAATCAGGAGCTTTAAAGGGACAGGTGTGAAGTTTCCACAGCAATCTGACAGCACAGAACGGCTTCGCTCCGGACCAGAAAAGACTTCAGGACCAGTGGCCGCGGCTCATAGCTGCCACACACGTGTGAAACAAGAGGGAGGAGAGGGCAGAGTCGGGAGGCCTGACTTTCCAATGGGAGCCCCTGGGTGATCTCTTCCTTAGCTCCAATTTCTAAGTTCCCACAAGGCTGTCCCAGTGCTTTTAGAATTCTGACGTTGCGGTTTCTCATTACGAGCAGCATCCCAGCCTCTCCAGAGGTGCTGCAGCAGGGCCAAGGACAGCGATGAAATGTCAAGGCCAACACCTTGACAGCAGACACAGAGACAGAAAAAGCCCATAGCGGCCAAAACCAGAATTCCAGTCTGAGGGAATCAACAAAGAACTGACGCAAAAGAAGACGTGGGAGGGGAGACTCGGGGCAGACGGCTAACGCCCTCCTCGGCCCACACCAGCGCGCCCCTAAGACTCGGAGCCACCGGGCCAGCTCCCCAGGCTGCCAATCAAAGGTTGTGGTGCGGCCTGCTCTCCCGCCTGTCCTCCCACCTCCAGAGCTGAAGCTGGGGCGTCCACCCACAGGGGACTCAGATACAGGACGGCATGGCCGTGCAGCGGGACACGGCGCGGCTGCAGGGACGCCCACGGCACATTGGTAGGAATCGACACGGAAAGCTCTAAGTGACAAAGGTCATACAGAAAATGTACAGCGCTTTCCAGTTGTTTAAAACGTTCTCAGCGACAACACTAGTAACAGTGCTTGTTGTGCATGCAGCAGAGGGAAGCCTCTGGAGGCGGGTGGCTGTGGGAACAGTGGGCCCTCCCGTGGGCTGCGTGGTGCATGTTCTGTGCTTCTATACTGACCGCACTGGTTATAATGAACATACGTTGCTTCTGCAGTCAGAAAACAGATATTTTTGTGGGCGCCTGGGTGGCTCAGTCGGTTAAGCATCTGACTTCGGCTCAGGTCATGATCTCACGATTCGTGGGTTCGAGCCCCGCATCGGGCTCTGTGCTGACAGCTCAGAGCCTGAAGCCTGTTTCAGATTTTGTCTCCATCTCTCTCTGTCCCTCTCCTTCTCATGCTCTCTCTCTCTCGTTCGTTCTCTCAAATATAAATAAACATTAAAAAAATTTTTTTAAAGAAAACATTTTTTAAAGGGAGAGAAAGTAATACACACTTGGACCAAGTTAATCCACAGAAACGTGGGAAAGCACTAATGATAAGGAGCAAAAGCTTAACCTCTCTAAGTGCAACTGTAAAGGCCGGGCACGAGGTAGGGCAAGGAGGAGCTTCCAGGGAGTCAGCGGCCGCCCCCTCGGCTGTGGCCTCGGAGTGATTTGGAGGATTTCCCTCCAACAAACTGATCCTCCCATGCCTTCCAAAGACTTGGTGGGAAGAAGGGGGGGGGGGGCTAGAACAGGGCTATGACCTCTGAACACATAGTTATTCATCTGCTTCTAGAGAAAGAAAGCAATGTATAAAACAAAAGTTGGTCTCAGAACTCCAAGGCTCCCCAGTCAAGGGCACGTAGCAGTCACCTAACCTGAGGAGCAGCCTGTCCACGCCGAGGGATGGGGGGGGCGGGCGGTGCTGAGGCCCAGGATGGAGCAAAAGCCAAGAGCCCTCCAGTCATCTCAAAGCCTAGCCGGTCTGTGCAGCCGGACACCTGAGTGTACGGGGGACTCCGAGCTTAGCCCTGGAGACACTGACGTCCCTAGAGCACGGTAGTGAAACCAGACAGATCTGGGCTCAAATCCCAGCGTGGCCCGTTACAGCTGTGTGACCATGGACAAGTCAGTCAGCCACTCTGGGCCTCGTCTATAAAACAGAGATCCTGGGGCACCTGGCTGGTTCAATTCGTTAAGCATCCGACTTCGGCTCAGGTCATGATCTCATGGTTCGTGGGTTCGAGTCCCGCATCGGGCTCTATGCTGACAGCTCAGAGCCTGGAGCCTGCTTCAGATTCTGTGTCTCCCTGTCTCTCTGCCCCGCCCCTGCTTATGCTGTCTCTCTCTCAGAAATAAATAAAAACATTTAAAAAATAAATAAATAAAAATAAAATGGAGATCTTAAGGGTACTGCCTCATGCAGCTGTGCTGAGGAGTGAAAGAGACGGCACCACGAGCCCTCACCACGTGGTGCAGGGGGAGACAGAGCTGAGCAGGGGAGGGAATCCAGCTCAGAGTCAGCCTCCCCACATGCAAGCCTTGCCTCTGCTGCTGACTAGCTCCATGTGACCACAGGAGGGTCCCTTCAACGTGGCAGTCTCCCACTGCCCAGCTGTAAACGGAGGGAACTACAAACCTACTTCTCAACAGCAGGGAAGGCTTGGTACTTACTCTCCTAAAACTCAGCTCAGCACCTGGCAAAAGGTAAGAGCACCATGAACGCAGTTACTATTACTGCTATTAACAGACTCTGGCGTAAAGGGCTGAAAACGGGGCCGAGGCTCAAGCTGAGGCCGAGGAGGCAGGCGTCCCGGCTGCAGCTCCCTACCGTGGGCTGCTGCTCTGTCCAGTGCACCTCGAAGCCATCAAAAGCGTGGCTCTGCCAGTTCTTATTCAGCTCTCGAATGACCATGGTCTCCACCCTCCGGAGAAAGGCTGCAAGCCCGGGGCTGTCGTGCTGGGCCGCAGAGAGTGCACCGCCCGGCACAGGGGCCTCGGTCTGCACCTCGGCGTCTGCATGCTTCCGGGTCTGGACAGACGCTTCGGTGGTGGCAATGCTCGCTGTCTGGCAACTTTTCTGCAGAAAATCAAACCCAGCGGTCACCGGTCAGCGCCCCCTGCCCAGGCACTCTGTTCCCTCTACCGAACAGCACCCCTCCCATGCCCCGCTTACCCTCGGGCCAAAGGGCCTCTGGTCATCCTGTCCACCCCAGTTTGTCCCTTTGCTCTTGTAACGGGCTCACCTTTCAAAGGAGGCGCCCGATCTGTGCGCAGTGGGTGAAGATGATCCCTCCACCCTCCTATGTGCACCTGGACTCAGCGAGTGGTTCAGGGCCGGCCAACGTTCCCAGTGAGACCCTGAACCAGGACTTTCGGTGACACTAGGACGCTATCTGGAGGGGGCGCTGGAGTGCCCTTCTGAAGGCTGCCAGCAGTGAGAATCCTGTAACAGCACGGCCAGCAGCGGTCATCTTGGCCAGCACACGCGAGCACCGCAGAGCTGGCCGCCAGCGGAATGCCTCCGGCATCTCCCTCCCTTAGCAGCCCCTTCCAAGGTGCCCCCCACGATCGAAGGGAGCAGGTGGGTCTGTGATGAGCTAGTTGGTAGAAGGCAGGCTTCTTCCCAGCTGCCCCTTTTCTCCACCCTGCCCTGTCTCCAGTTCCTTGCGGTCTAGCTGGCCACAGGGACACCAATCAGATCAGGGAAGGAGCTACCAGCCTCCCTTTCTTACAGACAGGACCCATCATTTATCACGAGGGGCCCTCTATTCGCAGACCATCATCCACAGGAGCTCTACTCACACGGCCCCTCACCAGGCACCTGAACGCACAGGCCACTGGCGAGGCCCGGAACCCCTGTGCCCCTCCCCCACCCCGCTCAGGCCGGAGGGCAGGGCTGGGTACCAGGCCAGCGCTAGTGAGCCTGAAGGAGGGGAGCTGGCCCCACACAGAGGCAGCTCTTGCGAGAACATGAAACACCTATCCCCATGCTCCCTTCACGTTCCACTAAATCGTCTTTGCTTATCCACCTCCCATTACACGGTGAGCTCCTCCAGCATCAGAACCCTGTCTGATGTCTATACCCGCAGCACTTTGCTTGCATGTATTTGGCACATGGCACAAGCCCATTTAGATGAGATATATATACATATATTTTTATATTATCTCCACCACACTGTATATGTTATATTGCATATACATATATGGTATATATATGTTACATATATACTATTTACATAGATCTCCGTTACACCACACACACACACACACACACACACACACACACACATTATTTACTGAGCATCCACTTGCCAGCACAGTCTGGGTACGATGGATACAGCAGAAAACAAAACGTGCAGGACCCGCGTGCCCGAGGACCCTCCACGGGGGTGGGGGCACACGAACAAGAAACAACCCGCCAACTCCCTACGGCGCCGAGTGCAGCACGTGTGTGGGAGAGAAGGGAACAGCCAGGGAGGCCTCTGGGGTACTGGCACTTGAGCTGAGGTGTGAAGGGCGAGGGGAGAGCTGCCGGAGAGGGTCCTGGACGGGCAGGGGGAGGCCAGAGCGAAAGCTTACAGCAGAAAAGGTTCCGTGCTCAGAGACTGGACGGCAGGCGGCGTGCCCGGCCACAGTGGGTGAGGAGGGCGGCGCGTGCACAAGGGCAAGGCCGGGAGGTGTCTGAGAGCCACGCCGCGTGGGCCGCGTGGGCCGCAAGCAGGGCCGTGCCTCTCTGGCTGCTCGGGGAGAAGTGAGGAGCAGAGGGCAGGTTTGAGAACCATGGAATGGGATGGCAACTTCTGGGAGAAGAGACACGAAAGCAGCTCTCCTGGGCCTCGTTCAGACTGAGACGCCTCCCTGCCACACACGTGGAGGTGTCAAGGATTCCCAAGAGCCTCGCAGGGCGTGAGGCTCTGGAGAGCGTCTGACAGAGACGGGGCCTGAAACCCCAGCACGGAGTCATCCACCGAGGGAGTGTCCCCACTGAGGAGTCCATGGATGGGCATGAGGCTCAGAAAGTACATGGGCTCAGGGCGCCGGGGAGGCTCAGGTGGCTAAGTGTCCGACTTCAGCTCAGGTCAGGATCTCACAGGTCATGGGTTCGAGCCTCATGTTGGGCTCTGGGCTGAGAGCTCGGAGCCTGGAGCCTCCTTCGGATTCTGTGTCTCCCACTCTCTCTCTGCCCCCTCCCCTGCTCATGCTCTGTCTTGCAAAAATAAACAAAATGTTAAAAAAAAAAAAAAAAAAAAAGAATGAAAGTATACAGGGTGAGCCAAAATTCTAAGAGACTATGGGTGAAACTCAAACTTCCAGAAGCCACAATTATGATAAGAGTGTCAGTCACTAAGTGCTGACTCAGGCACTGTCCCCAAAGTTTTGCCCATATCTTATTCATCCTCACAACCATCCTATGAAGAAAACCCTATTTTTACATTACTAACGTTGACACTGAGGCACAGAGAAGTAATTCACCCAAGGTCACAGAGCAAATAGGTGACCACAATGGGGCTTGAATCCAGGTAGTCTGACCCATGACACTAAACTCTCAGTCATGATGTTGTCACCCAGTCTAACATCCTGGCCACTAATCACGTCAAATGAACTCAGAAAAATGTTTCTAAAAGAATGTTACCCCTTGGGGCGCCTGAGTGGCTTAGTCGGTTAAGTGTCCGACTTTCGCTTAGGTCATGATCTCGCGGTTCGTGGGTTCGAGCCTCGCGTCGGGCTCTGTGCTGACTGCCAGCTCGGAGCCTGGAGCCTGTTTCAGTCTGTGACTCCCTCTCTCTCTGACCCTCCCCTGCTCACGCTGTCTCTCTCTCTCTCTCCTAGAAATAAATAAACATTTAAAAAATAAATAAATGTTACCCCAATGTCTTAATGTAAGACAAAAATGTACACAAGAGATAACAAGCTGTTATCTTTCCATCTACTTCCATTAATATTTCTTAGCCACTTGCTTATTCAGACAAATAACAAATGTCAAAACACCAGGGAAAATTTATGGAGAGGAAAGAAAACCTTAAAGCCAATGACACACTGTACCCACAATGTTTTCTGTGAGTTGGTAGGAAACTATCATTATTCTTTTTTTGCTCTGGGACACCTAAGTAGTTCCCGTGGTTCAAGATGGGAGTTTCTGGCCCGACCCTGATCCACCCTATACATCCCATCCCATCTGCGGATGAAGCCCCAAAGCCTCCAGAGGGAAGGGCTTGCCTACGGCTACCCCGTAGAGACTGATGCCTTCTGTGCCAGGCAGTGTGTGGCTGGGCTGAGGCTCCCGAAACAAGCCCTCTAAGACGTCAGAGGAGAAGTCGGGGCGAATGGGAACCTTGCTTCCTGGGCCTCAGCAAGGTCGAGAGGGAGAGTGTTAGGGATGCTGGGCTCCCACACCTCAGAGGCAGAGGCGCTACAGGGGAAACAGGAGGGACTGGGACCAGACTTCAATCACACTGGGAGGTGTGGCCAAGGGCAACAACAATTCCCAAACCCAGATCACCAAGCTCCAGGCTCTGGAGTCTGAAACCCCAGTGGCCTCCAGCAGAGAGGAAGGCAGTGAGATTCAGGGACCAGAGCCCAGGGTGGGAGCCCAGCTCTCCTCCCCCAAGAGACCCTGCAGACACCAGAATGTCAGGACTCCTGCCCGAGCCACCAAACGTGTCCCAGTGCCAGGACTGTAGCTTCTGCCTGGATGAGAAGTGGACATGAACCTAGGCTGGGCCAGTCAAGCTCTCTCAGGGAAATTCAATTCACCACAAAGACCAAGATTTAACACGTTAGATGGCATGTGCCTGGAACTGAAACCAGGCAACGTGGGCCCTGACAATTAGGGCCACAACCAGGAGACAAGCAGAGACAGGCCCCAGGGCAGGGGATCCAGGGTAGCATCAGAGCTGAGGGCTGGAGGACCCCCAAAGCTTCCTAGAATCCTCAGGACCAGCTGCACCTAGAGGCCGAGACACCCCGGCATCCTGAAGAGAAGGGCCTGACAGGCGCTGGTTTGGGCTAGTTTCTGTCGCTTGCTACCACAGTCCTACACTGACCCTAGGAAGGCTCCCTGACTCCCAGACCAATGCCCCTCAGCGCCTCACTTCTGAAACAATGGGTCTCAACCTGGCATCTAGGACTGGCCGATCAATTTCAGGAACACTGATCATGATAGAGGAAAGAGCCGCACTGGGTCAGGTGATCAGCCACCACCCCCGGCCCCAAGGGGTGTGTTGAGAGAATGAATACTGGGCTCTGCCCTGCATTCAGGCTCAGAGACTGACCAACGTCAGGGTAACTGTGCTCCTGTGTGACTCAGTCATTCAGAAACCGGCCAGCCAGAAAAACCCATTCGGGGGGTATCACTATGAGGCAGGCCAACATCAAAGTCAGGACTAGAACAGTCACTTTCTTATTACATATTTACATTCTAGGGGCACCAGCCTGGCTCAGCCGGTTAACTGTCTGACTTTTGATTTCAGGTTAGGTCATGATCTCATGATGTGTGGGATCAAGCCCCACATCAGGCTCCACTCTGACAGCACAGAGCCTGCTTGGGATTCTCTCTCCTTCTCTCTTTCTGCTCTCAAAATAAACAAACTTAGGTAAGTAAATAAATACACACATACATACGTAAATACTTACATTCTAGGGGTGCCTGGCTGACAGGGCAGAGCCTACTTGGGATTCTCTTTTCTGCTCTCAAAATAAATAAATAAAACATTTAAAAAACAAATACATTCTAGGGGCACCTGGGTGGCTCAGTCGGTTAAGCGTCCGACTTTGGCTCAGGTCATGATCTCACAGTTTGTGGGTTCGACTCCCACGTTGGGATCTGTACTGACAGCTAGTTCAGAGCCTGGAGCCTGTTTCAGATTCTGTGTCTCCCTCTCTCTTTGACCCTCACCTGCTCACACTGTCTCTATCTCAGAAATAAATTTTTTAAAAAATTTTTTAATAAAAAAATAAAAGCAAATACATTCTAGGGGCGCCAAGTTGGCTCAGTCAGTAGAGCATGTGACTCATGATGGTGGGGTCAGGAGTTCAAGCCCTACACTGGGTACAGAGGTTATACAATTTTATACATTCTAGATCTCCTTGACTCTACGATGTATTGGTTATAAAACATTCCAGTTATTTAATAATAGCTCTTTAGGGGAAAACTATATTAAATACACAAATCATTTGTGAGACCACTGATTTTTAAGATGTGTCCTATGAATGAGGAAATACTTCGCCATCCAGAAAGAATGTGTCTTTGAAGCTCTGAGATGATGTGTGGCCGGAGGCCAAGCCCCCATTAATCCCTAGGGTAGTAACCACTTCCAGCAAATACCAGAAGCACATTTCATTTCATCCTCCCAACCAGCCTGAGCCAGCACATCTGACTCCAGAGTGGAAGAGGACCTCAAAGACCATTCTAGACCTGAATTCTCAAGGGGCAGGCCTCTGAATGACCCCGAAGCTTGCTAAAACACAAGCGCCACCTCCGGCAGCGGGGCTGAGTGTGCGCCTTGTTAACAAGCCCCCAGATGATGCTGATGCTGCAGGTGTGGAGGGCTGTTACTCAGCCCCATTTGTAGCTCTCACCCATTTGTATGCTGCCCAGAGCCACCGCCCAGGGTCCATCACCTCTCCCCCCCTTCACAGTGCAGACGGTGCTCACACCCCCCCCCACACACACACTTCTACCCCCGCTACTCTGGGAGCTGGGGCTTCACCTGGGGTGGGGTGAGATATGGTTCATCCCAGAGGCTGAGGGATGCCAGCAAGCCCACCTGAAGGACGCTGCTGGGCAGGTGCGGCGAGCAGGGCCCGCCGCCGTCACTTTGCCACGTCCAGAGGGCCCACCCCCGATCCTCCTTTCCAGGATTTCCCTTGTCCTCAGGTTGCCGTCACCCCTAAGGCCTCCCCTCTACCCCCTCCACCTCCTTCCCCATCGAGTCCTGCACACACACCTGATGAGAATGCAGGGGTGACAGGAGGAGAGAGGCCTGAGTCAGCGGCTCTGTGCACAGGCTGCACACCCCATGTGCAGGCACCACCACAACTTGACCCAGGTGTGAGGCACATTCGCAGCTGACGAGCAGACAAGGTGAGACGTCTTGGACGCAAAGTTGAGCTGAATGGTTTGTTTTTTTTAAATATTTCTTTACTTTTGAGAGAGAGACATACAGTGTTAGTGGCGGGGAAGGCAGTGAGAGAGGGAGACACAGAATCTGAAGCAGGCTCCAGGCTCCGAGCTGTCAGCACAGAGCCCGACGCGGGGGCTCGAACTCACACACCGTGAGGTCATGACCTAAGCCGAAGTTGGACGCTTAACCGACTGAGCCCCCCAGGCGCCCCAGCTGAGTGGGTTTCATGACAGGGTGCGGAGAACTGTCTCACCAGAGGCCTCCGAGAACGTGGAGTGACAGTGCAATCTCCTGTTTGTGGGAACGCGCCTCCTGAGTCCATCAGCGCAACAACTAGCTACTCAAAGGATGACATGGAGCCAAGAGCCAAACAAGAGGGCAATGCCAGACGTTTCCACAGGAGCTGGGAGACGCCATTAGGCTACAGCACCTTGGAGCCGCAATTACTGCAGGCTACCCCGGTGTCATCTTGGTCCTTTAGTGTCTTCTCATGTCGCTCGGGGAAAAAACCTAGTATCGAAAGTGACAAGCCCAAAGGTAGAGAACCACAGAGTTTCTTCTCCTTGAAAATTTATGAGAGGCCAGACCCCAGGTTACAAACAAACATCTTCCAGCAGGGGGTGACATACGCTACAGAAGCCACCAAGGCGATGGAGCAGCAGCCCATCGAGGGAGGAGGAGGAGCGGAGGAGGAGGAGCCCATGGGGAGGCAGCTCAAACACTCAAAGCCTCAAAGCAGGAGGGGAGATATGCAGCCTCTGTGGGATGACAGCACACAAGAAAATTATCCAACCCAGCATTTCCTGGGTGGCTTTGGGAGGTGCAGAGGTACACAGGACCCACGCCCTGCCCTCCGGGAGCTCACAGTCCAAGGCAGACAGGCCTGAAAGTCCAAAACGCATCACGTGGAGAAAAAGTTCCAGAACTAGAGAGTGGTGATAGCTGCACATTGTGAATGTCCTTGACACCACTCAGTTGTACACTTAAAAATAGTAAAATTTGGGGGCATCTGGGTGGCTCAGTCGGTTAAGCGTCCAACTTTGGCTCAGGTCATGATCTCACAGTTTGTGGATTCGAGCCCCACGTCAAGCTCTGTGCTGACAGCCAACCAGCTCTGAGCCTGGAGGCTGCTTCGGATTCTGTATCTCTCTCTCTCTCTCTCTGACCCTCCCCTGCTCGTGCTGTCTCTGACTCTCAAAAATAAATAAAAAACATAAAATACACACACACACAGGGCACCTGGGTGGCTCAATCGGTTAAGCGTCTATCTTCAGCTCAGGTCATGATCTCACACTTTATGAGTTCAAGCCCCACATCAGGCTCTGTGCTGATAGCTCAGAGCCTGGATCCTGCTTCCGATTCTGTGTCTCCCTCTGTGTCCCTCCCCTGCTTTCACGGTCTCTCTCTCTCAAAAAAACAAATATTTTAAAAATTATATTTATGTAAGTACATATAATTCTAAATACATATCATTATCTTATTATTATATACATATATCCATCCACCCTCAGGAAGTATTCTAACAGGGACCCATTTTGCAAAAGAAGAGATCACGTGACTGGCCCAAAGCCCTAAAGAGGTTGTACATCTGGGTCTTGAACCAAAGTCCAGGACCCTATCCCTCTGTGAATAGATTTGAATATGACAAGAAAACCCAAGTCAGGCCAAAGGCCATTAATATTAAAAAAAAAAAAAAGGGGGGGGCGCCTGGGTGGTTCAGTTGGCAGAGCATGAGTCTCCTGATCTCAGGGTCGTAGGTTCAGGCCCCCTATTGGGTGTAGAGATTACTTTAAAAATAAAATCTTAGGGATGCCTGGGTGGTTCAGTCAGTTAAGCAGCCAACTTCAGTTCAGGTCATGTTCTCGTGGTTTGTGAGTTTGAGCCCCACGTTGGGCTCTGTGCTGACAGCTCAGAGCCTGGAGCTTCCTTCAGATTCTGTGTCTCCCCTTCTCTCTGTTCCTCCCATGCTCATGCTCTGTCTGACTCGCCCTGTCTCTCAATAATAAATAAAAATGTTAAAAATTTTTTAAAGAATAAAATAAAATAAAATCGTATTAAAAAAGAAAAAATAATCCATCAATGGAACATGAATGTCCATTACAACACTGCACCACTACATGGACCAAAGACCACTGTCCCAACTTTTCCAAAAAAAAAAAAAACTTAAAAAAAATTAAGAAACTGTATTTAAAAATTAGCTAGAACACTCATCACAGGATTTACTGATAAGAAAAACATTGTAGGGGCACCTGGGTGCCTCAGTCGGTAAAGCATCCGACTTCGGCTCAGGTCATGATCTCACGTCCATGGGTTCGAGCCCCGTGTCGGGCTCTGTGCTGACAGCTCAGAGCCTGGAGCCTGTTTCAGATTCTGTGTCTCCTTCTCTCTCTGACCCTCCCCTGCTCACGCTGCCTCTCTCTCTCTCTCAGAAATAAATAAAACATTTAAAAAAAATTTTTTTTAAAGAAAAAAGAAAAACATTGTAAACTGCCTAACAACTCATCAAAAGAGACTGGTTAAATAAAATGAAGTTATTAAAAAAAATCTTAAACATGGAAGTTTGTTCAGGATGTATTAAGTGAAAAAACTGAGTCTATGAAATGTTGTGCACAGCGTGATTTCATTTTTATTTTAAAAATGGGGCAGGGGCGCCTGGGTGGCTCAGGTGGTTAAGCATCTGACTTCAGCTCAGGTCATGATCTTGCAGTCCACGGCCTCGAGCCCTGCATCGGGCTCTGTGCTGACACCTAGCTCAGAGCCTGGAGCCTGCTTCAGATTCTGTGTCTCCCTCTCTCTGTGCCCTTCCCCTGCTCACGCTCTGTCTCTCTCTCTCAGAAATAAAACATTAAAAAAAATTTTTTTTAATGGAGCAAAACAGGTACAAATCAAATTGCTGGGGAATGGAGTGATTTTTATTTCGACTACATTTTTTTTTTGTCATATCCAGATTTTTTCTCAATTTTGGACACATAACTGTTATAAAGAGAAAAAGCTATTTTGGAAAAAGCCATTTGCCTCCTTCTTCCAACCCTTGCAACATTCTTACAACTTAACAAAAAATCTCCTTCCGTGAGACAGGAGATGCTAGTTCAAGGGAACCACCATCACAGTCGAAAGCTTGCACCTGGGGGCGCCTGGGTGATTCAGTCGGTTAAGTGCTGACAGCCAGCTCAGAGCCTGGAGCCCTTTTCAGATTCTGTACCTCCCTCTCTCTCTGACCCTCCCCTGCTCACGCTGTCTCACACTCTCTCTCAGAAATAAATAAAACATTTAAAAAATTAAAAAATAAAATAAAAAAAAAGCTTGCACCTCAAATCCTAAAATTAGCTCTCGGAACCTCACAGGTTAAAGCTGTCCTCCCAAGAAGACGAACCTGCCTCAATTCCATTCTCTGTAAGACGAAAAAGACTGACTTGGTGGTTTCCAACCTAAAGTCTTCTAAAATCTGAGTCTTCCCAGCAAGCAAGAGCTGTGTGATAAGGATGGAAAGCTACTAAAATAGCCACTTTGCTTTTCACTAGAACCATGTCGATGCAGCTGGTCAAGTGGGGCGTGCTTTACAGGCGGGTCAAATCCAGGCTTGAGACCAGAGGCAAGAGTAAGAGACTTCACTGGAAAGCTCCCTTGCGTCCGGGAGGACCTAAACTCTGCAGATTTGGTCACTTAGGCAAGCTAAGCCTCGGTTTTCTCTTCTGGTAAACGTGCGGCACCCTACAATGCCCCCCCACACCCATTTTCACCCAGGAGCCGCCAACGTCCCTACGATGATCTGAAAGGCACTACCTGACCTGCCTCTGCTTACCCTCTCTGACCTCACCTGGGACCACACCTGGGACCATTTCCCCCTTCTCTCGCTCCTCGCCAGCCTCACCACCTCCTCAAAACACACATGATCTCCTCCAACCCCAGGGCCTTTGCACTTGCAGTCTGCACTGCCTGGCGGTTCTACCTCAGGTACCGGCTTGTCTAACTCTCTCACTCTTCCCGGTCTTTGCTCAAACGTCACCTTCTTAGTGAGGCCCACCCACCCTCTCACTCACTCTCCAAGCCGGTCCTTCTGATCCGTCGCCCTTCTTTTGCTTTTGTCCATGGCACTCCTCGCCCTCTGACACACGACATGATTTACTTATTACATAAAACGGCTACGGTCGGTGCCCTGCAAACAGCCCCATGTCAGCTCCAGGAGGGACCTCATTCACTGACGGGTCCCCCGCGCCAGCACGGGTCTTGGCACAGGCCCTCAAAGTCCGCACAAAGACCCCTCGGGGGAACACCTGGCACCCGGTAGCCCTGCCTCTTCAAAAAGCCTCGTTTTGCGTGCTTTTCATTAAACTACTAGAAAACCGGCGTGTCTCGACCTCAAATGCACTTTGTTCTTCTTTTGAAAGAAAAGTTAGTTTGACGCCTAAAAACTGCGGTTCACGCAAAAGCCTTCAAAACATAGGGTCTAAAGAAGTTTCTAGGAAAAGCCCTTTTGTTGTTGAGTCTGGGGGGAACTGGCACGAGAATGCCGCAGGGTTGGCCTCCGCGGGTTAAAATACGCACATAAAACGGGGGGCCGCCGGAACCTGGCCCGGAGGCCGCGCGCGGACGGACCCTCGCCCTCCCGGCCGCGTCGCCCCGAGTCGGGCCCGCGCCCTCACCGTCTCCCGGCGGATGCCCTGGACGCCCCTCCACTGCGAGGGCACAGACGCCACGCCCAGGGTCTCGTCCTGCAGCGGCCCCGGCCGCCCGGGCCCCCCGGCGCCCGCAGCCCCGCCTGTCGCCAGCGCCTCAGCTCCCGCGCTTCCCGCCCGGCGGAGCTGCCGGGGCAGCGCTCGGGTTGCCATGGAGATGGCGCCGCCCTGTCGCGCCTGCGCACTGCAACGCGACCTTCGCCCCGGCGCCTCCAGAGCGGAAAACTAGCGAGGTGAGGCTGTCGGCACCATTTTTAAGTAGGTCAGACCGCCTCCTCCAAGACCCGAGAGAACAAGATAAATTATTCTTTTTGGCCAGTGTGCGACAAACCTGGCCAGTTTTGGATACTGCGTCCCCAGCAGGGGCACGCTTGAGCATGCGCGGCTACCCCTGGCCGGGAAGGGAACTGCGGAAGTGCGGCACCGCGCCAGGCTCAAAGATGGCGCTGGGCGGCCGGGCGCGGAGGCGAAGACTGGAGGCTGCGACCGGGGCGCGCCGATGAGTTGTGGGGCCTGGCGGTGCCCGGCTGAGAAGTTGGGTGCTCCCGGCAGGTCTCGCTCCAGTTGGCGGCCACTTCGAGGCCTGGTGCTCGCTATCTGATCCTCAATTTCTGCCTCAACAGAATGGTGATTTAAAATATCCATATGCGGATCTGGAGTTTGGTTGGATCATTGGAAGGCCCAAATGAGGTCGAATACAGAAGAATGCTTGTTACATCGAAATTAAAGACCCAAGTAACTACCAGTTATTGTCTGTCGTGCGTCAGGCAGAGCTCAGAGCTTTATATATGTTGAACTTGTTAAATGCTCAAAACAAGTCTATAAAGAAGCAACTGCTTCAGGTCACATGCGGGTGCCAGTGGTTTGAGAAGTAACTGCGCAGCTCATCCAATAAAGCCCATAACAGGTTTGCACAAGACCCCGCGGATTGCTCCTTGGCCACAAGGTCTGCTTCTGGGCTTCTCAGCAGGTATCCTCGGCCAGGTCCTCTGCGCTGCCTTCTTTCCATCCCTGAACTCTCAGGGATGCACCAACTTTGCACCCACCGCACAATTGAGGCCTCATTAGGAAACCTGTTCCAGCCAAGGCCATAAAGACTGATTAGATTATGCAATAGAAATTTCTTCCAGAAAGAAGCAGACAGAACCAGACAAAATTCTCCTTGTGAGACTCTTCACACTAAAGAATTTACGCATGTCACCAAGGATTCCAAAAACCACACTCAAAAAGAGGCTCAAGGCTGTGGGAGTCCATAGGTCTAGATATGAACACTATTTGAATAGTGCCATGTCCTTTTTAGTAAACTTGGTCATTCTCTGGGCCTTGGTTTCCTTGCTGTAAAAGGAGGCTAGTAAAACTGGACCTGCTTTACCTGACCAAGGAAAATATTTCAGGAAGAGAAGAGTGGTCCACAGTATTAAATTCCCTAAATGGGTCAATGAAGATAAGGCCAGAAAATAGATCAATCACTGAAACCGGTGCTCTGGATGGTATCTGAGGAACTTAGAGCAATTTCAGTGGAATATGGGGAACAAAAGGCAGCCTGCAGAGGGTTTAAGAATGAAAGAAGGAAGTAGAGAAAGTAATGGACATTATTGAACAGCTAAACACAGGAAGTGGGTACAAGTATAAATTGGTAAAATCTAATTGGAGGGTAATTTGACCTTAAAGTCTCCTCTTTAAGCTAGAACTCCTACTGGATTTTCTTCCTGTGTCAACAATTACAGATCTGCACTGATGTTGAGCCCCAAGAATATTCAACAACACATCATTTATAATAATATTACCATGATAATAGTAGTAGGATCCTGCAGTCAACCTAAATTTCCAAGCAAAGTCATAGCGTACAACCGGTGTCACAAAATAGCTGAGAAAGAATGTATAGTAGGCCTTTAACTGAGTATTTCTGACACATGGGATAGAATCTCAGGTGGCCATTATCAGTGTCGTTAGAGGTATTTAAATGTGGCAAAATGCCTAGCACGTTAAAGTTTCTATAAAATGCAATTTACAGACAATGCATCCTGCTTCTATAACAATGTATATTTCTAACAAAACCTAGGAATGTGGATCTAAATATTTATAGCAGTTGCTTCTGGGTAATTTAAATTTCATTTTTTTTCTCTTTGGGGCATTCAAGTTTTATGTGGCTTATTTGTGAAAAGGGAGGGAGGGAGGGAGGAAAAGGCTTTGCTTACCTAAGCTGGAGAGAGTATTGTACCTTGGGCAAGCAGCACAGTTGGGGAACTGTAACGAGGGTGAGAAAGTCTCAGCAACACGTGACCGAAAGGAGAAGGCTAAATGGGAGGGCAGAGCTCACTGGATGAGAAGGGGGCAGTGGACAAGGGCAGAGGGCAGTGGACCCTGTGAGGTCTGTCCAGTCCTCATTTCTCTCACCCTGAAGCAGCAGGCACTTTGGCCCATCGTCTCTTACCCTGATAGCAGCTCAAACGCCTCTGCCCAGCCTCTTAACCTCAGTCTTAACCTTCACTCCTTCCTGGAAGTGTTACTTGCAAAAGGGACCAGATCCCAAGCTCCTGTTATTGGCTCTCAGGGGACTAAATTTCTCTCCTCTGGAGCACTCCTCGAACTTCTAATTAAATGACAAGGCACTAATGCCCGTCTTTGTCTTAGTGGGGCTTGGCAAGCCTCACCACCATAGGGACCACAGGTGTCCCCAGAAGCCTAGCACTGTGCCTGGCATACAGCAAAGGCTAACTGAATGCCTAGCCATTGGTAAGTACAGTTTCTAGCCTTATAGGAGGCCAGAGCCCCTTTTAAATCTCAAATAGCCTATCAGGCCATTTCTAGGAAGCTTCTGCTTCCTACCTCTACTCCTTGCTACACAAAAAGTTCAATAAACATACGTTCAGAGAACACTCAAATGCATTCAAAGAGGCCCTTGCAAAGAGTCAAAAAAAGAAGGCATACCCATTTTAAAACTCTGTTGGCAATTATTTTAGGAACATTCCGTTCTATTTAATAAACAACTCAACTTTTGAATGTCCATACCATGCACCAAAGATGAAACTAAGTATAATAACACCTCCTAGCATATGGGGTCCTCGCCATGTATTAAGCACTTTGCATGAATTCTCACAACATCCTGATAGATCAGATATCATTATGTCCCACATGTCACAGAGATACGAAAGAACAAAAGCTCAGAGAACCTCGCGACTTGCCCAAGGTCGTGCATAGCTGGTGAGATGGAGATTGGGTTAACACCAAGAAAACGGCCTGGTTCAAAAGCCCATGCCCCTTCCTTCAAATTTTTTTTTAGTGTTTATTCATTTTTTTGAGAGAGAGAGAGAGAGCGCGCGCAAAGGTCAGAGAGAGAAAACCAGAATTGGAAGCAGGCTCCAGGCTCTGAGCTGTGTCAGCACAGAGCCTGACGTGGAGCTCGAACTCATGAGCCACAAGATCATGACCTGAGCCAAAGTCAGAGCTTAACTGACTGAGCCACCCAGACGCCCCATGCTCCTTCCTTTAAATCATTCTATGCCTTGTCTATCTTGTCTGTAAAATTGGGATGCTAGGATCTATCTCATCGAGGTTGAGATGAGATTGAATGAGTTAACATTTGGAGAGCAAGCATACAAAGCAGTGTGCCTGGCATGTATCAGTACTTCATACTTCTAAATTATTTTTTTAAGTTTATCTATTTAAGTCATCTCTACACCCAACGTGGGGCTTGAACTCACAGCCACGAGATCGAGATCAAGAGTCGCATGCTCCTCTGACTGAGCCAGCCAGGCACCCCACTACTTCTTAATTATTAATTAACATTATTATTACCACCAAGCCATAAGGGGTCAGGGAGGCCGTACAAAGGGAGGCTGGGCCTTAAAAGATGGATGAGATTAGTCCTGAGTAACACTGGCCACTGGGTAGCTGTGTGCACACATGCACACTTGGGTGTGGCCATCCAAATAAATGTCGTCTTCTCCAAGAAGACATTGGTGGCAACCAATTATGCGTCAGGCCCTGCACTGCCTTCACCAAACGTACAGGTTGACGAGAGACTGTGACAATACTCTGTGAGTCGACTCTGGTGCGGCCAGCAAAGGACCCTCGTGAAATTGGGGATCATGAAGGGCCTCTGAGAGGAGCGGGTTTCTAGGCTGAGGCCTGAAGAAAAAGAAGTCATCCAGGCAAGAAGAACTTGAAGGTGGAAATAGAAATAAGAACAGGGAGAGGGTTTTCCAGGTAGTTTCTTTGAAGAAAGTACCCAAGACAAGAGAGCCTGATGCCTTGAAGCGTTAAGTGGCCCCAGACTGGATCACACAGGTATTAAAGGTACAAGGAATTTGGATACCAGGAAACTGCAGATGGGTTTTCAGCAAAAGAATGACTTAACTGGATCTCTGTATTTTAAGGAGACGGCCTGGCTGCAGAATGAAGAATGGATTGTGACAACTAGATTCTATTAGCCCAGGGCAGCCCCACCGAATCATTATGTTTACGGTGAGCTCTGGGATTCCCCTGGTCATTCTTCGGTGCTCTGAAGTTTAAGACCTACTTACTCAAGAGGAATTCTAGAACCATTTACAGTAAAGGTGCTACCAGTGACATAAGAGCCGCTCGGAAGAGGGAAAATCCCACGGAGTTCTGAACAGTAGGCATTACCTCCGAGTCATGCAGGTAGGCTTACCATTCATTCATTCATTCATTCATTCACTTACTTAGCAAATCATTATCCTGCACCTCCGGTGTGTCAGACACTGTGCTTGAGAGCAGACACCACCACCCAACACAACAGTCTTGCTTTCTTGGAATTTACACTTTGTGCATGGACACTGTACCCATAGTGATTACAGGGTGGAAAGTGCTTGAAAGAAGCAGAAGGTCATTACCGTGAGGAGGTGGTCGCCATTAGGGAGATGGAGAGTGGGGTAGGAAAGGAAGTGGTAATAAAAGGCCAAACCCCATTCCTCTCTCGTGTTAGAAGACAAATAACTTTTATTCAGCAAATATTAATCGCATGCCTACTACGCCAAGCTAAGTGCTGAAAAAAAATCAAAGCAGGGGAAGGGAAGAGAAGGGCAGGGGCGCGTCTGGGAACGACCGTTTTATCCAGGGAAGAAAAGGATGGCCTCTGGAGGAGGTGATATTTGAGGGGTAAATTTAATCCCTGCTCACCCAGCCCTCTCTCTGCCCCTAGGCCTTTGCCATAACCCAGCTCGGGCCCCATCCCACCAGCCTCTGGAGAGGCCCCAGCTCAAAGGTGCACTGGAGACAGAGGAGCCTTAATAAACTCATTAAAACAGCTTTGTCAGAGCTGGAGTTGGGGAACAGGAAGGAAGGGAAGGACAATGGGGTAAAGCTCCCACCCCCTCTCCCAAGGGAGGCCCAGGACAATTGATCCTCCCCAGACTCCAAATATACCTAGAGGTTGAGCCCCGGCCACAAGCAGCCACCCACCCTTCCAGGATCAAGCGAGGGGGATTTTTCTTAGGACCTGTTGTTAGGTGAGGCCCCACATGAGGCCAGTTATTAGAACTTCATGGAGTGGAATTTGGCATCTGGCTGTAGGGTTTGAAATCTTGGTTCTTCACTGTGGTTGCTGTGTAATCTCTTGCTTTTCCTGTCTTTCTCTGGGCCCCCGTTTCCTGTGCCTGGAAAACTTGTCTCCTAGCCTGCGAGGGGTTGGCTCTTTTTTATTTTTTAAGGCTGAGATGGAAGACTTGCTTCTTAGACGACCTTCCCTGAAGACTTGATTGGAAAAGGCCTTCACTTCACCCCTGGTTGGGTGCCTTCTTGGTGGCCTTCTTAGCTTGACATTGACCCATTCACTGTTTGTTTCCTGCGTTGCCATGTGTGTCTTCCCGTCCCACCATGTGCTGCAAACATTGTCCCCTTGGCCTCAGGTCCACCCGTGCCGGGCCAGTGCTTACCCACGGTAGGTCATCAATAAATATGTGTCCACAGCACCTGGGTGGCTCAGTCGTTTGAGCATCTGACTTCGGCTCAGGTCATGATCTCAACAGTTCATGGGTTCAAGCCCCGCATCAGGCTCTATGCTGACCGCTCGGGAGCCTACTTCATATTCTGTGTCTCCCTCTCTCTGCCCCTCCCCTGCTCACGCTCTGTCTCTCTCAAGAATAAACAAACATAAAAAAAGAATATGTGCCTACCTTAAATGACCACATATAAAGGGGCATGGTAATGATACTTGCTGTACCTGGTCATTGTGAAAGTTAAGTGCATCGGGCACCTGAGAGGTCTTATTAACAGTAGCTGTAATTAAAATGGCTGTTGTACACATGCTCTTTGGGGTTGGGAGCTGGTGGGTATTCGTGGCTCCAAGATGTAGGTGGTACAGCCCCCATTACACAGATCACAAATAAGCAAACAGCTGATGTTCGGAAAGAAAGATTTGCCACGCAGCTGAGTATACAGATTTGTTTTGCTTTTAGGAAACAAACCAGAACTTACACATGAAGTGCCCTTCAATTAGCTACCTTGTGAGGTTATGATGTATTTATTCTGGGCCACAGTTTAACACTGTATGATAGTTCTTAGAACTTTCTTTTTAGTCTGATAGCCTATTAAAACTATCCTCTGTCCCTCCATGATGGATTATTTTTTAATATTTGTTTGTTGGGGTGGGGGGGGGTGGGCAGAGAGAGAGAGGGACAAAGGATCCAAAGTGGCTCTGTGCTGACAGCCCAATGTGGGGCTCAAACTCAGGAATGGTGAGATCATGAACTGAGTCAGATGCTTAACTGACTGAACCACCCAGGCTTCCCTGGATTTTTTTTAAAGTAATCTCTACAACCAATGTAGGGCTTGAACACAGAACCCCAAAATCAAGAGTTGCAGGCTCTGCCAACTGAGCCAGCCAGACTCCCCAAAGATGGATTTTATTTTTATTTTTTAAATTTTTTTATGTTTATTTATTGTTGAGACAGAGAGAAACAGAGCATGAGTGGGGCAGGGCAGAGAGAGATGGAGACACAGAATCTGAAGCAGGCTCCAGGCTCTGAACTGTCAGCACAGAAACTGATGTGGGGCTCAAACCCACAAACTGTGAGATCATGACCTGAGCTGAAGTCAGACGCTTAACCAACTGAGCCACATAGGCACCCCTGGATTTGATTTTTTGAGTCAAGATTTAGCCACAGACAAAATAAATGATTATGTTGGGACCTATCAGAGTGATCTCTTTTGATCTTTAGAATGAGTTGTGAACATGATTTCTTTCCCGGTTCATTTGGAAGAATAAACCCATAAGAATGCCCAATAGACTTCCTAAAATTGAAGAATAATGAAAGAAGCCAGGCCCCACCACACAGTAAGAAATAGACAAAGGAAAGTTGTATGTAAAAGATGACATGTTGTATGATTCCATTTATACGAAATGTCCCGGAAAGACAGATTTATAGAGACAGAAAGTAGATTACTGGTTGCCTGGGGCTGGGGGGGAGGTTTTGGGGGGGAGGTAATGAAAATATTCAGACTGTGGTGATGGTTGTACAGTTTCGTAAACTTACAAAAACATTGAATTGTATACTTAAAATGAGTGAAATATGTGGCATGTTAATTACACTGAACTAAAGCTGTTAGCGCAGAAAGAAAGAAACAGTCCAAGAAAAGTAATACAAAGAACACGGACTTGATACTGAAATAATCATAGATTATCTATTCAGTGGGATAGGAAGCCCAAAAGCAGATACATGGGAGTATATGCTTAGTGTAAGTCAAAGGTGACAGCGCAGAGTAGGATGGAATACTTAAATTGTTCAATAAATGATGTTACCTTCATAACTCTGCAAGCACACACACTCCACTCATGTAGGAGATTTGAATGATGGGGATATATTGTTTTGATCTTTGCAACCCTAAGGTCTAGCTCAGTGACTGGAAGCATAATATCCATTCTATAAAAGGCTGATCTCTCAATTCCCTGCAATTTTCAAAGCTTCAGAATAAGAGAATTCTGGTTTTTCTTTTAACAGAAAAATTTACACAAATACTCTCCCCAACGAAAACTTTCTATCTAAAATGTCTATCCTGGGGCGCCTGGGTGGCTTAGTCGGTTAAGCGTCCGACTTTCGCTTAGGTCATGATCTCGCGGTTCGTGGGTTCGAGGCCCGCGTCGGGCTCTG